>NC_135502.1:197709495-198350995 GCF_052857255.1 Amblyomma americanum
GGCGACCTTGTAGACAAGAGACCAGGAGTTGGTCACTGTTGTTTTTAAAGTTCTTGTCGGTAAAGCAAGCCAGGTCTAGGTTGCTTTTTGCACGTGTTGTGTACTGATAACTCTGCCTTTAGCTATTTGGATGGATTCTGTTTTCCTTCAGTAAAGTTGCAAGTTTGGGCCTATCTGTGTTTCTTTGCCCTTGTGACTTGTTTGGTTTCCACAGTGTTTTCCTTGAAGTGGTGAACTAATCACATGACAGTAGCGAAAGGCTTGTATTGAGAAAGAGTTCCTTGGTGTGATGTATTACAGGTACACTTTCTATAATCCTTAGAGAATTCTTTTGTAAGAGATGTAGCTTTTTCAGGTTTTGTGGCAGCCCATACTAAAGTTATTAAGATGGGAGTGAAAAAGGTACATTTGAAACAGCGCAAGGATGGGGCACAGTAAGAGACACCACGAGCGCTTGTGGTGTCTCCTTACTCCATGGTACACTGTAATCACCACATTGACATCACCATTTCGATAAATGAGCTTGTGTAGAATCGACATTTGAGCTAGTTGGTATTGCATCTTGTAAAAATATATAAAGTGCACTTGTGTTGTTTGGTCTTCCTTGTCCGTTGTCCTGAGTGTGCTTTATATATATTTACAGGAAGAGCCTGTGTATTTGAGTAAAAGGACACCTAATGATTTTAACACTGGTGCAGTTTCTAGATAATAGAGTTGTATATATCCTTGGTTAGGTTTACAGGCTTGTTCTTAGCTCTAAGGACAACTTCTGTCTTTACAATGTTACTTTGGTTTGGTTTGGTGTTCATTAAAGCGAAAGCTTTGCTAGGTTATGTTGACAAGGTCGTGTGCACAAAAACATGTCCGCAGCAGTTGTGGGGAACTCGGAAGAGGTAACATCAAACAAGTGGTTGTAATCTAAAGAGGATGATGTGAGTATGCTGTGCAAAGAAAAATTTGTGAAATTGGATGAATAGTTAATTATTTGGAGCCAAAAATGCCCAAAAAGTGGGCAGGGCAAGAGCAAAAGTGGCGCCAAATTTGAAAACGCCGGAAGTGTGGGACCACGTGCCCGGAAGTATGGGCACCCGAAATTAATACTGAGATGAAACGAGGGAAAATGCACAGTTAACCGAAATCCAATCAATTAATTAATGACTAATGAAAAGTGTTAACCTTGAATTAAGGTGAATTAAGGGTGTCAAGGGTTAAATAAGGGGAATTAACGGCGTAACGGTACGGCGCGAAGCGATGCTACGCCAAACGTGAAATGAGTATACGGTCCCATCCACCTCGACGCGTCGCTGCCATGCCATTGGCGGTTTGCTGAAGTGACGTCACGATCACGTGAGACACACGGAGCGACGGCGCAGCAAAAAAAATTTGAAATGAGTATACGGCCCCTTTTGTTTCGGCGTGCCGCTTGTACGCCAGTCGCTATCTCACCGTTGCTGCGTGCAGTTGCTGTGTTCGCGCGCTGATGCCGCGGTGCTTAATTGCGTGTTGTGTGGGCGTGTGGCATCATGTTTAAGCCGTCTGTGCCATCGCATAGTGCAGCTGCAACGTCCAGACTACATGTAAAGAGAGGCAAAAAGAAGCAAAGAGAGGCTACAAGTGCCGAGGAGGCGTCAATGCTTTTATATTACTCCAATGCGGGTTGCCGCAGTGATCTCAAATTTGTTCTTTCAGAACGAAAGGGGAAGCCAAAGCAAAAGGCGGTAGGCCTTGGCTCCCTGATACAGGCGGCAGCAGACAACTTTAGCGCAAATATCAGACAAAGAATGACACCAAACAATATAATATGACGTAAACAAGCATGAATTGAATACATCACATGATACCTATACAAGCTAATCATAAAATACAAATAAAGTAGCAATACAAATACTTGTAACAAAGAAGATAATATAATGCATAGGCGTCAGTGACATAAATTTTATGCCACAGGACGTTTACACATGTAGGCTTAACGCCTCAGGAGCGAAGGAAACGAGACCACTGCTACGAGCCGACACCAGAACAGAACTGCCAGCCGTGGCTGCACGAGCCACGACCAGGTGCCGTCATTATTCTCTTCGCAGGGTGGCGGCGCGCTAGCCGGGTTGTCGGTGCCGCCCAAGAGAGGGTGCTACACACAGAAGCAAGACCACTAGTCAGAAACGTATAATTACAGCGGAGTATAGGCCACGAAATTGTACAGGATGCTCAGTCAAGAAGGTTTTTATATATTTTTAAATACCTTTGTTGCTGTTAAGAACTCCCCGTCTAGTGAAGTTTGGTTGATGACAAATGGCACCTGGAAATTTAATTTCTGTTTCTCGTAGTTAGTCCGAGTGATGGGTACAAGTTTTCTTCGTGTTCTCAGATGGTACAGTACTCACAGATTGAAATAGGGCGTTCGGAGCGCGTGGCCGTCGCTGCATGCAGCGCTGCCCGTGGATGCTCATGGAACCAAGTTGCTGCATTGTGGTATAGCGTGAGGAGGAGAACATCTACAAAGCAGAATTGCTCCTTCCGGTCGCCAGCGATCCAGCCTGTGGTTTACCACACTGCCTGCGTGGGGCTGCAAGGCTTGTGCGCCTTCATGTGCCGACCGAAATGGTTCGGCGGTGTCTGCTTGCGCATCTGCGCGAGCAGACAATGCTCTCGTTACACGCGTTTTGGTGATGCGGCATGCATGCTCTGCAATTAAGACACAGGATTCAGTTACGAGATAGCACCGTACGTGCCTTTGTAGACATGATAAACACTTGCACAAAAGAAAAGAAATGTACTGCAATAAGGTGTTTGTCTAAGAAAGTTTATTTCATCCGTTTTGTAACGACAAAAAAAAGAAAATAATCAGTCACAGGCCTGTCCTCGTGCAACATTTAAACGAAGTCTCAGTATTTTGTTGGTTTGCCCTTAGCATCGAATACGGCGGCTATTCTGCGTGGCAAGCTTTCGTAGAGGCTATCGGCCAAGGAAGAACGCGCTGGCTTCTCCTATTCTTCTTGAACAGCCGCCCACAGGTTGTCCGAAGAACACCTGTGGAACAGCCGATGAGACAGGGCCTTCTTTATTTCAACCCATAAATTCTCAATAATATTCACGTCTGCACCTTGCGGAGGCCAGTTCAACACCATCACACACCTGTCTTCCAGCAGGCGAGTCACGGGTGCTGCGGTGTGAACTGGGCTCCGGTCGTGCTGGAAGTAAAACAAGCCGTCCTTAAATGGGCCATCCAGGGCGTACAGCATAAGGGCGGTGTCGAGGAGGTCTAAGTATGCTGCGGCATTAAAGCGGCCGTCCAGGTGTACAAGCAGACCCAAGCCGTATTTGGAAATACACCCCCACACATTGACGCTACATCGACCGCTGCTTGCAACACGCTGCAGATTGGGGGCGTCGAACCTGGGTGAAGGAAGCGGAAAGAACACAAGACATTATTTTACTCCACTGCGATTGTTAAACGCGACGATAGGGGGTCCTGGTATTGAATGTTGGCAGATTGCACTGCCTTTAGTGACTGTTTCCACGAACTGTTGTGTCCAACGCACGAAACAAGGCACTGGTGAAAAGCTTTTTGCTGTGCGCTCCCTCCTCGCGGTAGCGGAGTGCACAGAATATAAAACATAGTTTTTGATGAAATCGCATACCTAGCCGCCACATATCTATCCCATCTATCATGCGCTACGGGAATGTAAAGAAAGATAAACGTTGGCGGATTTTTTTAGAAACCTGTGTAACCCCCGAATTTGTGAAGGAGTCCACCTACCTCGTGTTTTGTGCCCTCCATGCTCGCTGCCACTGGTCCCATTTTGATGTAAACGTGCTCTCGTCCGTAAAAATGACATTCTGCCACTCTTCCACTGTTCAGGACCGATGACAGCAGCCTTTTGATCCTGTTTTCTGAAGAGATGAAGGGCTTAATCGCCGCCACACAACTACGAAGGCCACCCATGTGAAGGCGCTCGTGTACTACTTGTGTGCTGGCTGCGAGCCCCAGGTCGTTTCGTATTTCTTTTGCCGTAATCTTCGGGTTTCGTCTCGCTGCTTCAACTATACGCTCGTCGTCAGAGTCGGTCGTCGCCTTCGATCGGTGTCCTTTGGGCAGATTTGTCAAGCGAGCATCCGTCCTGAAAGTTTGCACAATCCTGCTCACTGACGAGGAGGGGTGTCCGGTCATATCGGCGATTTGTTGCTGCAGTAAACCTGCTGGAGATGGAGTTTCAATCTGCATCCGTTCCGAGATGGGTACGCCTGGCATTGCTGCTCGTGTCTGAAACGGAGGCACGTCTTGTGTTCGCCATATATAACTACCTGTGGCTCGGCTTCTGCTGATGTCAGTATGACCAACAATGCCGGGAGATATCATTTCGAGACTGAAATAAAGAAGGCAGTTTCTCGTCGGCTACTCCACAGATGTTCGCACGAAATAAGCTATTCTTTTGTGTAGATGTTTATCATATCTACAAGCGCACGTAAGCCGCAATCTCGTAGCTGAATCCCGTGTCTTGCTTGCACAGCATGCGTGCCGCATCGCCAAAGCGTGTGTAACGAGAGCGTTGTCTGCTCGCGCAAATGTGCAAGCAGACGACGCTGCAAAACGGGCAGTGCGCACCGCCGAACCATTTCGGCTGGCACACGAAGGCTCGCAGGCCTTGCAGTGCCACACAGGCAGTGCGGTAAACCGCAGGCCGGCTCGTTGGTGACTGGAAGGAGCAATTCTGCTTTGTAGATGTTCTCCCCCTCGTGCTATACTAAAATGCAGCACCTTGGTTCTAAGAGCATCCACGGGCGGCACCGCATGCAGCGACGGCCACGCGCTCTGAATGTCCTATTTCAATCCGTGAGTACTATACATTACGGCAGGCCTGTCAGGTAGAGTGGCATACAATTTGTTAGGCTGAATATACTGCAGTAAGCGAAAATAATAAATATGTTGTGCTGGTAGAATAGCATATTTTTTTTATAAGGGCTCCGTAGGCGAATCTCGCGGTCTCCCATAATAGCCTTCAATGGCTGTAAGGGCTTTTTTTTGGAGAACGAGCAACTTATTAAAGTCACCAGATCCTAGTGGTTCCCCAAACAAGAGCACAGTATGATATTTTGGAATAAAAGAGCATAATACAATTATTTATACAATATTACAAAAATTTCATGTTGAACACAGTCGAAGGCTTTTCGAAAGTCGGGAAGTAAACCAAGTGTATATATCTGACATTCAATATTATCATTTTCTCTTCAATGGTTAACTGTTCTTGTCCTGTAGAATTTTGCTTCCTAAATCCATACTTTAAAACCATTTTTTTGTGTCCATTCATGTAGATGTCCTAGCTCACGATTTACTGTTGTGTTTTATGGCACGTAAGCAACCAAAACATTCACACGCCAAGCACACAGTCAAAGAACCTTTTTGTTATCCTTAATAGACAGCAGTTTTTCAAATTTAGTCTATTTGCGCCATTTGCTTCATTCAAAAGCTATAAAATACGTGACAGATTAAGTGGAAACTCACCGAAAAGAAGCATTAGGTGGAAGATGATGTGTTAATTTAAAAATAGCTTAAAAGAGTATAGACACCTAATTTTGGTCACATGTTTTTTTTCTTTACAATGGTGTGGAATACACTATTTGGCATACGAATCACCATGTGGTATTCACCTATGACCGCTAAATAATTTATAATCGAGTTTTTCTGTCATGCTGTTTCGGTTTCAACAGCTGAACAAAGACTGTGACGTCAAAGTGCGTTTATACGTCATGTGAGGCATGGAAAAACGTCGGTATAATCACTGCTTCATTGCTTTAATCCCCATTGTGGTTCGCCTTGCTGTACCTAACGCTATGGGTATTGATGTAAGCACATACAGGGCCCGTATCTGCTCCTTTCTACTGTTTCGACAAAGTGTGAGCAGACAACCTCAGCGCTTCAGTGCACGATGTAACTTCATAAGCGGTGTTTTTCCCAAACCTGCAACAATGTTGGCATTGATGTGCATTGCTGTTCTTTTGCTCTGTGCTGGCGATGTCGAGGCTAACCCTGGACCGAAGTTGGATGATGTTCTGACATTGCTGAACAAATTCTAAAATGAGAATGAAGAGTACTTTAGCAGCACCAAAACAGCACTTGACGGAATAAAGAAGGGCATTAAAGACATAAAAGACAGGGTTAGTGTCATCGAAAGAAGTGTGAGTAGCGTACCGAAATTTAACGACGATGTTTGCACTGTCAGCAGTACTATTGAAGATAAGTGCTCATTATCGCGAACGCAGAGTAAACTGACTATTGTCATTGATGACTTGAATAACCGAATGAGACGGAACGTGCTCATTAAAGGTGTTCCCGAACTTGACAAGGAAGACTACACGGAAACAGAGCGAGTTGTTCGTGAGTTCCTCTCACCTCACCTTGAAGTCGAGATAGGCGAAATTGAATGCGCACACCGTATAGGAAAACGACACACTGACGCTCACTGGCCAATCATTAAATTTTTAAATTTTAAGGCAAAAAATGAAGTCCTCCGCAACGCCCATAAGTTGAAAGATGTGTCGCCCAAGGTATGGCTGGAAGAAGATTATTCCCCGTAAGTTCAGTTAGAATGTAAAAAGCTGCGGGACTTTGCCAAAATCAACAAAACTGAAAATGAGCGCTGTGCTGTCCAATAAACTCAAATTTCGTGACAATTTGTACCATTACGACGCTGCAACTGACCAAGTTATACATGTTTCTACGCTAATTTCTACGCATGATGACAGCCTGTCGGCGTGGCAAGCAGGCCGAAATGAAGTCAAACAAAAACCGCATGCAATGTATCCATTCTCGTGACCAATTTCCGTAGCTTACTTCCTAAACTTGATGTGACGAAAGCAATGATGCTGTCACGGATCTCCCCGGAGAACACTCGGACCGAAAGAATGGACTAGGCGACGGGTGTACACACACAGACGCACATTTAATGCCCCCTACGTGACACACACACTAGAACACAAAACTAACACAAAGACTATAAATACACACGACCCGGGCACACTGCTACCAGCATCTACTACTAGCGTTCTGCTATTAGTGGTTGGCGTTCGTGCTCACGTTTGGTTCGGTGCGGCTGCAGCGTTGTGTGGATCCAGTAGCCGGCGTCTTGGCGGCATTCGATGTGCTTGGGCTGGCATCGCTGGCGGCGTCGCTGGCTGCATCGTACAAGCTCCTGGTCCAAGCGCCCGTGGAGGTGATGCCGGTGTTGTTGGCGTTGGGGGCACCACCCGGGTGGGTGGCAACAGTGCTGGAGACACCCCTGGCAGTAGCAGGTGGTAGCGTCCTCCGTTGACTCCCCGGAACGGGCTCAGGCACGGCAGGAAGTCCACGATGCGAAGCCGTAGAACGCAAGCTCACCGGAGCAGTAGCCGACGTCGCTCTCTTCCAGCCGATGTGTCCCTGACCCGCCAGAGCCTCCACTTCTCTGCTGTTCCCCCCGTGCCTCGCTCTCACTCACCCTTTTATAGCCTTGGCGTTAGTACACGTAAGCCTTGTCGTCGTCTTCTTCTTCTCTTCTCCACCAATCATCTCTCTCCACCTCACCGAATGCTTCTCCTTCATCTTCTTTATTCTTCGGTTAATCCACGTCGTCTTCTTCACGCCTCTTTCCTTCATAATTTTATTTTGGACTCCTTATTATATGTGACAGATGGACACATGTGAAGCTGATATTGTTCTTGGCACTGAAACCTGGCTGACCGGAGACTTACCAAGTACTGAACTATTGTTTGCAAGCCATTTATCAATATTCCGTAAAGATAGACTAAATTCGAGACGAGGAGGCGTCATGATCGTGGTAAGAAGCGACTATCAGCCGTCTCTGTTCCCTCTTGACACGCCTCTGAACTACGGTTTGTGACGTTTTAATGGTATCACTTACGTAATCGGTGTTTGTTATCAGCCGCCTAATTGTTGGTCAAATTTTGTTGATTCTTTTCGCTGGGCCATTGAGTGCATCTTTAACAATTCCCGAATTGCATCCTTAATTTAGGAGATTTTAATTGCCCTGCTATTGACTGGCATACATCATTTGGAAATTCCCAGGGTAGCCTGTCTCACTGTTCCAACTTTCGCAGTACCCTTGACTGGTGCATGAGCCAACACGTGGAAAACATATCTTGGATTCGATCTTCACTAACCAGCCTCTCAATACAGAAGTGCACGTGATAGAATGTGTAAGCGACCATAGCTTTGTAAACTGTTTACACCCGATGCAGATTCACACAAAAACAGCCGCTAAAAAATATATCTTGAACTACGCCAGAGCAGACCAAGACAAAATGAGCCGAATGCTGGCTGACTTCGAAACCGCATTCCATCATAACTTCGAGGAACGCAGCACAAATGAAAACTGGTTAATGTTTCGCGACAGGTTGAAAGAAATTGAAGTCTGCGTACCAAAACTTGAGATCAAGACAAGAGTTGATGCTCCCTTGTTCACGAAGGAAATCAGGAAGCATCCGAACAGAAAAAAAAGGGGCGTACAGAAAGGCTACTCAGGCTAACGGACCCATGATTGGCAAAGCTATAAGGAACTGTCGTCTGTTGCGGAAAAAAGTATAATAGAAGCAAAGGATTGTTTTTTTATCATACGTGTCCGAACCTGTTAAAAACAAACCCCAAAAAATTGTGGGGTGTTGTCAGTCCTAAAGATTCAAGCGAGTTAATAACACTAATGGATGTAAATGGAATTTTGGTCCCCATAGAAGCAAGTGCGGAACATCTAAACAGTCATTTCAGCAAAGTATTTACAGACGAGGCACCTATTTCTGAGCACATTCAGTTTCCCATTCCATTCATTGCTTGTCATTCTAATCCTATCACTATCACAACTGATGGGGTTCTTGGTGCGATTGATGGGCTTCCATTAAATTCTAGCCCTGGTCCTGATGACATACAAAACTTGTAAAGCTAACTTCTCACGTGTCGGCATTATTGCTATCACTTTTATTCCAGCAGTCTCTGAACAATAGCTGTGTTCCAGACGATTGGCGAACTGCACTCATTATACCAATATTTAAGTCTGGGGATATTACAGATCCCAACAACTACCGACCAATTTCTCTTACTTAGTGTGCTACAAGCTACTGGAACACATATTTACCCAAATCATGAACTACCTTAATGCAAATGGCCTGCTACTTGAAAATCAGCATGGTTTCAGGTACTGGCATTCATGTCAAGCCAAATTATTTGAATTAGTAACGGATCTCCATTGTACAATTCACAGGGCCTTGTACTCTGATGCAGTTTTTATCGATTTCTTAAAAGCCTTCGATCGGGTAACCCACAAGCGCCTCGTCAAAAAGGTGTATAACTTGCAGTTTGGTCGTGGTACTACAAAGTGGATTGAAGAATTTTGAGCTAACAGGCAGCAATCCCTATCTGCTAATAACATCATATCTGAAACTAAACATGTTAAATCAGGTGTACCTCAAGGATCCGTCTTAGGCCCACTTCTCTTTTTAATTTATGTTAATGACATCACTTCAGACATTAGCTCCTCCATACGTCTTTTCGCTGATGATTGTATCATTTATAGAGAAATAGCTAATCCTAACGACGCTGCCTTGCAAACAGATCTAGATAGGTTAAGTACTTGGTGCAGTGTTTGGCAGATGGAAATAAACACCGATAAAACCAAACATGACTTTCTCTTCGCTCTCTAAAACTCCAGTAAGCAACTACATTATAAATAATAGTGTCATTCAGCACTCATCAACGTTCAAATATTAAGACGTTGTTCTTCCCAAGACCTAAATTGGCATAGCTGCCTAGAGTATATCACCAGAAAATGTATGAAAAAATTACGCCTTCTTAAACGTCGTCTATCTCTAGCTAACCCTGACACCAAACTGCTGGCCTACACATCTCTTGTTCGGGCATCATTGCAATATTGTTCGGTAGTATGGCATCCCCACCAAAAAAACTTATCCAGCTCAATAGAATCAACACAAAATAAGGCAGCACGCTTTATTCTATGGTCGTACTCTCCATACCAGAGCGTTACTGCAATAAAACAATCTCTAAAACTTCTGGACCTCAACATAGACGGAAATTCTTTCGCTTGTCGTTGTTCCACTCCCTCTACTACAACATTCATCTTTCGCACGCAGGCACATCCCAGCAGCACATCACATATCTCGTACCGACCATGCGCATAAAATTGAAAATTTCCGCTCGCACAAAGAAATGTCATAATTCCCCGTTAGTCTTGGCAATAAGGGAATGGAATGCTTTACCTACTAGCATTGTGGCTATTAACGAATCATCGTCCTTCCGTTCATCGTTACTAACATTTCCTGAATCAGGCGCAGCATTGTCGTCTATTTGAACTTGCCACCTTGTACCTTTGCTTTGCCTTGTACGTGTACATATTATTTTTTTATTGCACACTGCACCATGCCCACAATGAATAAGACCGGCCCAATTTCATAATTAACACTTTGTGCTTCCATTCTTTTTTTCTCTGTACTATGTATGAAGTGAACGCTTGAGTATTTTTGTTATTTGCGGTCCCCCCCCCCCCCCCCTATATAATGCCCAGCTGGGCCCTTAGGGTACTGAAATAAATAAATATATACAGTGCTAAAGCCAGCCTTCCTCAAGAGCCGGAATGACAACGAACGTAGAAGCAGCGATCGATTATATTGCAGTTTTTTTCATGCCTCACGTGACCTAAAACCACACTTTTACGTCACAGTCTTCGTTCAGCTGTTTGAACCAAAACAGCATGAGAAAGAAATTCGATTATAAATTATTCAGCAGTAGTAGGTAATCTGTGGTAATCTATGTATAATAATGCCTTGCGCATCATTATCAAACAGGAAAACGCACTCAAAATTTAGGTGTCTATACCCTTTTAACATTTTTTTTCTTAGTTTCTAGTTATATTGTTTTAGGGGAAATTCAACTGCAGTGAACACATGAACCATGAACACAAACGGATGAAACATCCGCATACACGGAAAATTGCTGCACTCACAACTGATTTATTGTACCTATAAAGGAATATAAGACATAGAAAAAGACAGTTGCCACTGACAAACTTAAACCACACACATCTTTGAGCAAAGTTCATATTCTGAATTTTACAAGAAAATCGCAGCATCGGTTATGCTGTTATCGCTCCTTTTCCTTATATGGTGTGTTTCCATAAGTTCATGTGCGGTCTCATCTTTGCTTATGCCTAGTATCTGCACTGTCGAAATGCGGTGAACACTTCGTGCAGGACCTGCAGTGCTCAACCAAGCGCACATTTTTGTTGTTCTCTAAATTCCACTCGCCCACCTTTAACTGGTCGTTGACGCATCTGCCAGTTTGGCTGACATTGGCTTTTCAACATGACAGTGGTATTTCGTACACTACTGTTGGCTGACACTGCACGTAGGGCCTGGTATGCTTCTTTCTACCTCCACCTTTCATGGTCTCCTTTGCTGAAGATACGAGGTCATAGTTTAGCGAGCTATACCAGGGCTGAAAAATGAGTGGTACGCCAGACCTGCTCGCAGCCTTCTTCAGTGATGCGAAACTTTGTGCAGGAAGGGGCAATTTCCGGTTGCAAGCTCCTTTTACCTTCCCTTGTCTTCAGGCTTGTGTGCTTCTTCACTCTTCTCAGCAGGGTCTTGGCAACAGCCGTCACGACAGACTGAGGGTAACTCCCAGCCAATATCCTTGCCAGTTGGCTATAAAGCATGCCTGCATTTCATGAACACATAATTTCTCGAGTGCTAATTCCAGGCACAAGTTCACTATGCCTTTATAACTTTTGGATGTGCAGAATCATAGTCAGGAGTTGTTTTTGCACATTCAGGCTGGCATACGCTCAACACACATGGTTCTCACGCACTTTCACATTTATATATAAAAACTGAAAGACACATTCCGATTTTGTGTTTCAGAAGCGAGTCACACCTTTTGCCTGGTTTGTATATGCGTCTGAAATCTATTAACAGCCCAGTAATGTAAAGTGCTCTGATTTTCTAACTTGAATAAAAAATCAACGTGGTGGTCACTTTTATAACTTCATTGGGGGGAAAAATGAGCACTGCAATCTGGCCAATGCTGGCTAAAAAAACATTGCTCAGGAAAACTCAGGCGGTGCATTTGCGTTCTCCTCAGAATGGCCTGAGTCGATGTTTCCAGCAACAGTTGCAGTCGTGGTGTCAGGTGACAGTACACCCTCTTCCCCAGCAACGATGTCGCCAGCCAGAGTGATTGGAAAAACCGCATGCGGTGCTACTCGTACATGATCGTGGTGCCTCGTCCACACGCGGCCATCCGGAAGTCTCAGCGCTGCTGCCAACCTTTCGTCCGACTCCACCGCTGCCGGCACCCAACTCAGCCCAGGTCGGAAATTCCGCACGAATACCTGTTCTCCTAGCTCCAGGTTAGTCACCCTGACTGACATCCAGTTCCTGCGAACATTTTCGAGTAGCTGCTTCACCATGACTGCCTTCCGGAGATCCGGCCGAAGAATGTCAAGGGCTGTTTTCATTCAGTTTCCTGCCCAGTAACAGCTGAGCAGTACAGCAGCCAGTTACCTCGTACGGTGTGGTCCTGTATGTTAGTAGGATTCTAGCCAGCTGTGTACGAATATCTCCCGATCTGGCCTTCTTCAGTTTCTGCTTGATGGTCTGCACTGCCCACTCCGCTGCGCCGTTGGTTGACCATAACACTCAGCGCTGTTGCGCTGGATGGTATGGTGGCACTAGTATCTGGTGGATGCCATTCTTCTGTAAAAAATACCTTGAACTCCTCACACGCAAACCCCGGGCCATTGTCCGACATGACGATGTCTGGCAAGCCCTGACCTGCAAAGATCTGTCTCAGGCTCAGGATTGTAACTGCTGCAAATGGAGTCGTCACCGGATAGACCTCTATCCATTTCGAAAATGCATCCACCACGATGAAAAAATGCACATTCCGCACCAGGCCAGTGAAATCTACATGCAAACGAGACCACGGCCTCTCGGGGAAAAGGCCATGGCCTAACAGGCGCTGGCCAAGGCATCCGCTGAGTCTCCTGACAAACATGGCATGCCTAGACCGCTGCCGTAATGTCTCCATCCAGTCCTGGCCACCAAACATGGCTGCGGGCAACCGCTTTCATTTTTGAGATCCCGGGATGACTTTCGTGTAGAAGATGCAGTAGTTCAGCCTGTAGTGATGCAGGGATCACCACTCTGCTCCCCAATAAAATGCAGTTACTCTGGACACTGAACTCCGGAAACCGAGCTTCAAATGCTTTCCAAGGCTCTCCCAAGGGAGGCCCTCTACCCGTCTACAACGCTTCTCGCAACTGTACCAAACATGAGTCTTTGTTAGTGGCCGCTGCCATGACTGATGCTGATAGCACCTTTGGCTAACAACCCTGGAGCATGAAAACTTCTGGAGGGCATTCAACATTAGCCTCCCTCACGGGCACGGGCAGCCGACTGAGGCCGTCCACGTGAGGAATCCTTCCACCAAACTTATACCTCAAGACATAGTTGTATTCTGATAAGAACAATGCCCAACTCAGGACACGCGGAGAACATGACTCTGGTATAGGCCTGTCTACTGCCAAGAGACCCAACAGCGGCTTATGATCAGTCACAACTTCAAATCTGCGACCGCAAAGGTACTGCTTGAAGCGCGTAACTCCGAATACAACAGCGAGTGCCCCTTTGTCAAGCTGACTGTAGTTCCTTTCCGCCGAGGCCAGGCTTCGCGACGCAAAAGTTGTAGTCGGTCGCTCCACTTCGTCTGCTTCCCTCTGTGTGAGAACTGCGCCAAGGCCGTAGGGCGACGCATCCGTGACCAACATTGTAGCCTTCCCCGGATCGAAGTGTACCCACGTCGATGCTGACGCCAGTAATGCCTTATTTCGGCAGAATGCACCTTCCTGAGCTGGCTTCCAAGACCACGGTGTGCCTGGACTCAGCAGATGATTGAGCGGGTGAAGCACTGTTGAGAGCTGGGGAATGAATTCCCTCTATAAATTAATGAGGCTGATGTAGCTTTGGAGCGTCTTGCAATCTCATGGTTTTGGAGCCAAAAAGTTCTTAGGGCTCGGCTGCAGGCCTTTGCTTGTAATGACGTGGCCCAAGTACTCAACTGTTTCCTTTACGAACTCGCACTTGGCCAGTTTCAGGCGGAGCCCTGCTTCCAGCTGGTGTCCAAGGACACTGCACACATTCTTCCAGTGATCCTCATCGGTCCGGCCAGTCACCAAAATGTCATCGAAGTAACAGCAACGTGCGGCAGATCCCCCAGCAAGTTGTCCATTTCGCGCTGAAACAATGCAGGCTCTGACACCACGCCGAATGGAAGCCTGATGAATTGGAAAAGGCCTTTCAACATATTGATTGTGACCATTTCCTGCGACTCTGGTTCCAACTGTACTTGTTGATCCGCATACTTTAGGTCAAGCTTGGTGAACTTGACACCGCCGCTCAGCTTCGCAAACAGTTCTTCAATTCTGGGAATCGGATAACTTTCGCTGACTGTTGCTGAGTTAATGGTGACCTTAAAATTGCTACAAATGCGTACTCTGCCGTCTTGTTTGACCACAGGCACGACAGGTGCGGCCCACCTTGACGTCCAGACAGGGCGTACGATGCCTTCTCTTTGCATGCGTTGCAGTTCTTCTATTACTTTGTCTCGGAGTACAAATGGCAC
This sequence comes from Amblyomma americanum, assembly GCF_052857255.1. Lineage (NCBI taxonomy): Eukaryota > Metazoa > Arthropoda > Arachnida > Ixodida > Ixodidae > Amblyomma > Amblyomma americanum. Next base: position 197,724,173 of record NC_135502.1, read on the forward strand.
CTGCCTCGATTTAAAAGACTGGTTTTGCCCCTTCCTGTAGTGAAATCTGGGCCTGTATGCCTTTTAACGTACCAAGCGACTCCGAGAAAACGTCTACAAATTCCTTTATGAGGCGTGTCACGGAACAGACTGCATTAAGCTCCTTCAGTTTCATTATGGTAATCGCAAACGCTTCCATCCAGTCTCTCCCTAACAACGTCGGACATTGTCCTTCCACAACGAACAATGACAGCGTTACCTCGCGGGCTCCCAGCTTTGCAACGGCCGTAATTTTCCCCAAGACTGCCGAGAGCTGCCCTGATTAACTTTTCAATTTGACATCAGCGTACTCTAACTGTGCTCCAGGAAACATGACGTTGAACATATTCTCACCTGTGATGGAAACGCTGGCTCCAGTGTCCAACTCCATCATCAGTGGTACACCATTAACGAAGACTTGGATTTGCATGGGCTCGGATCCGGCTGCTTGTAATGTCCACATGTTGTAAGGTGCATCCGTGTCATCCGTCTATGGATTGGGAATCTCGTCCATTTTGTGCACTGAACGCGGCCTCATCTGGTTTCTCTGGCCCACCGCCGGCACGCTGCAGACCCTTGCAAGGTGCCCTTGCTGCCCACACTTGAAGCAAAGACTAGTGCTGTGCCGGCACTGTGTCGCCGAGTGTTTGCACCGCACCGCACGCAACCCAGCCAATCAACCGCAGCTCTTCTTGGCGGTTGTTCTATGAAATTGGCCGTCCCTATCTCGCTTGTCGACGCTGCTTGCGTGCACAATACGTTTGCATCCTTCCTCGCGGCTTCAATGGTAGTCACCAATTGCTTGGCCGATTCAAAGGCTAAATTCGCGCCTTCCAGGAGGCGTGTCCGCATTCCTGTATCATTGATACCACAGACAATCTGATCCCTCACCATGCGGTCACGCGGCGCCTGACGAATGCTTTCTGCTTTTCTGCGGTGAGGTCATTGGCAGCGATGTACAGCTGAGCGCGCTCCTGGCACTCCGCCCACTCGGTTATGTCCGCGTCGAACGGTTCCAGCTTTCCGGTGGTTATCTTCACCTGTTAATTGCGCGTGCTTGCCACGCAGCACACTAAACCAATTTGCCACCGGATCCCATCCTCGTCGCCAGTTGTCACGTCCAAGGAATGACACGACAATGTCAGCTGTTCAGTGCAGGCGCCGACTGTCTAAGCCGGCCGCAGCAGCACGTTTATTAATAGCCGTTAAAAATTCCCCCTGCTGGATTGGCAAGTTGTCATAATATTGTTACGAGCAATTCGAAGGAGAACCTCCGGAGAAGACACGTAAAACTGAAGCGGTTCCTAAGTGGTCCGAGTGCGAGAGCGAGAATCGTCTTCTTTTTCTACGAATTCAGGCGCTTCTACTTCTTCTACAGTGGCACGTATCACTGCCCCCTCTTCTGCAGCATCGCCACGATGCGGCTAGGAGGGAAATGTCCGCAAAAACACAGTTGCAGGGAACCGCTGTTGAGTCAGGTAGTCTGTCATGGTAAGGCTTCATGCGAACAATGTGCACGACTTCAGTACGGTGCAACCGGCGCGATGAGCAAGCCGCTTGGGCGGGAGCAACTGCATACATCACATCACTGATGTGGCGCACTACTTCGTAAAGGCCGAAGTATCTGCGCAGCAACTTTTCAGAAAGGCCGCGGCGACGAACAGGTGTCCAAACCCACACCAAGTCACCAGGTGCGTTAGCAAATCCTTCATTCTGCATGCTCGTTAGCGTAGGTGGCAAAGAGATCAAAGCGTAGGTGGCGAAGAGATCAAAGGCACCAGAATATTCAGAGTAGCGCAGAAAAGATGGAATTGCCCCAAGAATTGCCACACTGCACAAATAGGTACAAGCAGAGTTGATTTATAAGATATGATCCTCCTTGTCTTGTCTCCTGCTCCTCATTATGTAAACATAAGGCCCGCCTACGTGTACATACTGGAAAGGTGCGGTAAGCGATGAATACACAGCGAAAGTCCCACGCTGTCATTTGCGCCATGCCGTGCCGTTCAAGCTTAGCAATAATCTGCACAACGTAGTTTTTATGACACCCCAAAGAGAGTTTGACGGCACGCGCAAGAAGCAGTCAACAGCCCTGTCTGTGAGGCAACCTTCTTATTGCTCTGCCTCAACGGCTCTCATAATCTTTAAATTTTGTACATTATTTTTCCTTCGTTATTGGCATCGCAGTTTGTACGCGCCATAAATTTTAAATAAATTTGTTTCCTCTCAACGTGCTGAATCTCTTGCTGGGACATATTCATATTACACGTTTTCGAGTTTCCTTCATTCCGCTTGTTCATTCGGTAGCACAGATCCTGCTTCCTATTGTGAACTATTCATTTGTATGGGTGCCCCCTCCGGATTGCACATTTCATAATTATGTTAGTACTCGTTGCAGAGGAGCTATTCTTTTCAGCTTCTACTTTGATGTGTGCGTTCGTAAGTCTGGTGCAAGAAACTCGCCCTCTGAAAAAGCGCTTCTCTGCGCGTGTTTTTGTGCAGTGGGCTACTGTTTGCATGGACGTCACAATAGGCGTGACCCTTGCCGCAAGGCGGGGGGGGCAGTCGGTATTTAAGCCCCGTGAAACAGCGTGCACAAAAGACAAAACCCAACAGGGAGGAACAAGACGAACAAGAGCGCTCTAGTTCCTCGCTTTCATGTGCCGGCTTTATCAGCGCGCTGCTCCACGATGTTTTGCAGCAGTACGCGCTGGCTACACGAAGCTTAAGCAGTGAGTAATGGATATGGTTTAATGTTGTAATGGAGGGATTTTTATTTAGACTGTGCATCTGTATAGGCACATGAAAGGCAATGTTCTGCCTCCGGATTAACGGTGCACAAACGACGAGCAAGAAAGAAGACGACAGAGCACTGCATGCTTTTCACACCATGGGAGGAGGCATTTTCATTCATATGACGGTGGCTTAGGTCTGAGCTGTATATTTTAATCCTTGACTAAAGTGTTTAAAAGAATGTTTGGTGAATAGTGCCTCTCAGCTGTTATTCAGGACAGTGAGTGGTTGCCGGCAACGCTGAGACCGGCTTGAAATTACGCAACGGCTCCATGTAAGAGTTAACTGCAGCGGAAAAACCTCGATCCCATCAGAAAAGCCTACACACACGCACTCACAACTAAGTTATTACAGGAAACAGGGTTAGTGTTGGGCGAGTTGGAGAGGTTTCCCATAACTACAGCATGACAAGCGGGACATGGAAGAAAGGAGGGACACAACACAGCGGCGACTTTTTATGCAATTTTTCTGCAGAACTTTTGAAAAGTGACCGGCCTGCAGGTGTCGGGCAACCTACCTGGTCGTGGATGCTTTGCTCCAACCTGTGATTGTATGTCTTCTTTACAACATAGTCAAAAAAAAGAATGAACAATTGCTCAACATATTTGGGACAGAGTAAAGTGAAGGAATCTCTACTGGTTCGTGTCTAGTACCTATTCTTAGCTATATGTGCCTGGCCTTGCGCAATAGAATAATGAAAGAGCAGTTTGAAAGCCCCGCCGTTGTGGAATGTTTGGATTTGTGGATGACTGCTTCTTGTTTTTAGTGTGACAACCTCAAATTTGAGCAGCAGTTCTTTCATGCCTATACAGTGTTTTTGGGGTGCCGCAAGCCAATGGTTCTGACATGCACGATGTACCAGATATTGATTTTATTAGGTTTTAGATCTCTAACTTCGCTTCATGTAGGGCTTCTGAGCCCCGTGGTCAAAAAACCATCCTGTCATATTCGTCAGCCCATTCGTAGGTAGTGAAAAGAGAAATCGTTCATTCTCATCTTGCACCGTGAAAGGTTAACGCCGATCAGAGGTTAGGGTCACCAGATGACGACGTTTCGGCTTCCATTAGGATGCCATTGTTCACTGCGAAACAAGCTTAAGAAACGTCATTTAAATATGCTTTAATAATCGTCCACGGCATCTTGCATATGCTGACGGGAAATTACCTTCGTTGCGATTAAGTGTTTTCTTTGTGGACTGTATCACCAGTGATGGAAAGAAACTTCCCCGTACTTCCTGTGCTCATGTAAACACCTTGCAAAATGCCCGCTCTTGCCTGCGTAAACATGGTCGCACCCAGCAGAGAGAATCTTGTACACGACGCCTGGAAATCCTTTTTTCCTACTTCGTCTTTCGCGTTCACCAGTAATTCGTGCCGTAACTTGTGGGTGGGAATGCGGCCAACGTGCACGTCGTATGCACGCAGGACACTTCCCAATGCTTCACTTACGCAGGGTACATAAGGCATGGCGGCACGTGATCGGCAGTGGTCGCCATCCGATTTCGCTTGGGTGCAGCGAGCGGCGTTCCACGGAATCCACAAAATTCATGGGCTAGCCACAGCTGCTTAATGCGCGGCACACTTGCAAGAGATCCGAGGCAAGATCTTGAGGTCTCGAGCAGATTTTTCAGGCTCTCTGAATGAGCGCATTAAAGCTGGTGGTGCTGCTGAAGAGCAGTGGTCGAAAATAACCCCCACGAGAAGTAGCATGCACCGAGCTGCCACAGGCCCACGCGGCAGTTCGCTTGCACTAATACCCCTGCAGTTTGTGAACTGGTGGGAAAATGGCCTCTCGGAGCCATCAACAGCAGGTTTTACGATGCGAGAAAAACCGCAGAGCCATTTGCAGACATTGCTTCTCGAATAATGACAATTGGGTCAAGAACTGGTGACCTCGGTGCTCCATTTTCAGGGGATCTGGGAAGTGCTGAACATGTTGAGACGACATGAAAGCGTGGGCCCACACCAGCTGGAAGTCCTCCTTAATATTTGATGTCTTTCGTGCCACATAGATTTTAAGTTCATGTAGCACCAGAAATAGCGTCCGCAGGTGCAACCACTGCAGAAGTGCCGCCGCCACATTTCGCCTGCACGTTGATTTCCCTGCCACAGAACGAGCCATCCTTAAGCTATGTGCGCCGTTTACCAGAATGCTGGAAACAGCTCAGTAAATGGCCAGCTGATCTCCTTCTTGCATGACTGAATTAGACGAATACACTCTGTGAATTAGTGCGTATTCTGTGGAGTGCTGTTTCGTTCACATCTTTCTCCTTGACTCCGTGCTCCAAATCCAAGAGCATTCTACCGTCGCACCAAATTGCACAGCATTCTGTTTCATAGAAAAAACTTGCAAATAGATGCTGACACATTAAGGGCACGAAAACACAAATAGCGACTGCAACTTCTTGCTGGTAGTTTATGGAGAAGGCATTTGCCCCCCATATGGGATGTTACATAAAAGGTGGTAAGATTAAAAAATATAATAGGAATTTTTTACATTTTCAACAAACTGTGATGAGCACGTGATGATAGCAACATTGTTTGGAAAGCCGCTCCAGTCTGCAGCTGTGCGAGGAAAAAAGGAATTGCAAAACGGGACGATGATGGGAAACTTGTAGTTGATGGCTGGTACTATGTGATACGCGTGCGGGGGGAAGGTAATAAGGTGCGATGAGCGTAGCGCTGTGAAAAATTTTGTGAAATAAAGATAGTATGGCAATGCGACAACGGAGTGATAAGGGTGATAATCTAGACCTGTTTTTAAGGAGGCAGCGCTGATTTCATAGGAATGCCGTGAATGAATGAAACTTGCAGCGCAATTTTGAACAGATTCGAGAGCATTAACAAGATAAGCTTGATGAGGATTCCAAATAGGCGATGCAAATTCTAGTTTAGACGTGACGAATGATTTGTAGACTAACAACTTTACATGTGGGAGAGCATGATGTAGATTACCTTTTAAGAATCCTAATGTCCTGTTCGCTGATGTCAGTCACATGCAAACTACAAGAAAGGTAGCTAGCGATTGTTATGTCAAAGTACTTGTATGACTCTACTAGTTGTACAGGATTTTCAGAGATTACGTAAGGAAAGATAAAGGGATTATGGCGATGGTGGATGGACAGAGATTTACACTTATGTAGGTTAAGTTCATTATCCCCTTATTACACCGGTCCAGAACAGCATTTAGAAGTGGGGGTAAGAATAGCACGATAAATTGCACAGTCGTCAGCGAACATACGTGTGTTAGATGTTACGTGCGACGACAAATCATTAATGTACATATGAGAAAAAGTAGCGGGTTGAGCACAGACCTCTGTGGGACGCCTGATGTTACTAAGAGTGGATTAGAGTTCTTGTTATTAGCGCAGAAAAACTGGGAACGATTAGTCAAAAGCTCTTCAATCCATTTCAGAATATTGAGGGGCAAAATAATCAGGCATCATTGATAGACATTTTGTTATTTCAAGTGCACAATAATAGCCGTCACTTCAACCATTGCTATAGTCACTCGAATGACTTTGGTCTTTCTGGTTGCTTAAAAAGGCAACTACCTTCGTGGTGATGAGGAGGGAAATTCGGAGTGTGGCAGCTAGACAGCATTTGGGTAATGGATGCCTGAAAAAGTTTGTGGTGTTCACTTTTATGACAAAACTATTTTTAATCAATCCATTTGAAGTACGGAGCCACACCAAATGGCACTGCCAACTTCATTATTCTTTATTTTTCATTTAAGGATTCCTGCAGCGCCTGAAGGCATTATAAAAGGGGGAACATACAATGAAATCAAGCCAAGACGTGGCACTAAATCTGAGGCGACCGGTTACGCTGGTGAACAACTGGCGAATCAATAAATGCCTACAATATGTTTTCTTTTTTATGTCCAGGGTGTGGAAATATCCATACATGATGCCATCGAGCCCAAAAAAACATGAGGCAGCAGTCTGGCAGCGACATCTGAACAAATCTGGCGTTCGTCGATTGACTGCTTCATCATTTGGTGTCGTTATGAAGCGTCCTCGTGGACAGAAAAAAACCTGCAGAATCTTCCCTTAAAGACTTGTCACATGTGAGGGCTGTTCATTAAGTATGGTCTCATTTTGCTAATTATGGAAAATGTTTTTTGGAACAACATGACATCATGAAAAACCAGCCAATGGTGTCATGGGTACTGCTACGAAACGTCTCATCTGCGCGTCGAATAGCTTAACAGGTGACCGCAAGTGAAAAATTTGATAATTTTTTGTCTGAAATGACGAAAATCATGCTCAATGTTTTCTTTCAGCAATTACTGATAGATGTGCAGCACAAGACATCAAATCTTACATTGATTCGCTCTGAAACAAAGCTTCACCCAGCTGCGAATTTCGACACAGACTGGGGAGAACCCGGAAGACTGAGGAGAACCCAATTCAAGAATTTCATTAAAATATTTCGCCATCTGAAAAACCCGTTGTTGCCCTTTAAGCAGTATAGTCAAGGCTAATCTCCATCTACTTGCTATAGCTACCGTCATGATGGTGGATTAACCAGGGTGTCGTGAGAATCAGGGGACATCATTCGTTGGAAGGCCTTCTTTGAAGACCATCTGGTGCTCTGCTGTGTAATTGTATCCATCTATATGCCATTCATTCAGAGAGTGGCAGGAAGATGGGTTACTTGACAACAGAAAGTGAGCAAGCAAGGAGGGAGCCTCAGGGTGCTGAGCCAACGCTTCGACAAGACGACTTGTCTTCGTCTTGTTGACGAAATGTTGGCTGGGCACGTCCGCTTGTCGAAGCATGGGCTAAGCACCCTAGAGACTCCCATCTCCGTTGTTCACTTTGCTTCTGTTATATGCCAGTCAGGTAAAGAACTAACAGCATGTGTTTTTTTTTTTCTTTTTCTGCTTCATTATCGCACTGCCCTACAACACAGGGCAAACAATTCTTTCATATTCGCTGGCAAGCACACCCAATTGTGGTTTAGGTGAAAGTTCCCCTTCACACGAAAGTGAAATGTTAACTTGCTTCTGCTTTTAAGCTCGTTGTGATTGCAGGTACGGCATAACGAACGAGCAGCCAGCTAGCTGTGTTGCAGTACATGGCTGCAGTGAAAGCCATGGGCCCTGATGTTGAGGCCTTGCGGAGAGGACCAGCGTAGACCCTTCATGCCTATGGTTGGGAGCTTCATACGACAGGCTGGTCTTTGACCCATACGAAACTCCTTTGCATGGCCTGATAGAGGTGAACAGCCCGTACAGTTCGAAAAGAAAAACTGCTGACAACATTGGACATGGTCATTGCCACAGGACAACATGGGCTTGTTTCGACTGGACTGCACCTGCGCCTACTACTACCAGGTCCTTGGCTAGATGGCTTTATCTGGTATGTGCCGGACAGGTTTTATAGTCTTTCTGACCAATTTTTGACGGGTGACCACATCAGGGTCTCTGCTCAAGATAGGGCTGTTGAGAAACAAAAAATTGACAATTTCTTTTTTCTGTGCTGTTGCCATACATCGCATCGAAAGTGCATTAAGAATACATTGTGCCTCAAAATAAGGATTATGTTTTGCACCATTTTGAAAGGAATGTGGACATAAAAGTTCTACATATTTCCTTCTTTGTAGTCGTGCAAGCCTTTAGAACACAATGCCACCGCATGGTATTCACTTGCAACAACGTTTTTCTTTTTGCACTGTAACTTTGCGGTTGTTTCAGGTGCAGTTGTGGACGGTGCCAAGTTCTGTCAAACTTTGAGGAGCTCGAGTGTGTGCGCTACCGTGAGATAGACCATGTTGTCACGGCTCAACTGAAGGGCTGCATCACGGAGCACCTGGAATTCAGCCTTCTTTGCCTCAACATTGCCGCGCTGCAAGTTGCTTACTTCAAGCTACGCGCACAGCAGGAAACTATGAGCCACTATATCCACAAGTGAGGTTCTGTTCCCGTTTGATGCTGCGTTAGGCTGTGCATACAGCACAACTTAGCAATCCAGGGCGTTCATCCCTGAATGTTCTTATGTTACACGAGGTCATGGAGCAGTTATTTTTTATGCGTAAATGCTTTATGCTGCACGCACTGTAAAAAAGTCAATTTCCGGTGTACTGCATTGCACATGAAAAAGTCTACTTAGCATTCCAGAATATTCATCCTCAAATGTTCTTATTTTACACTAGATAATAGTGTCGCTATATTTTTATGCATAAGCGTTTCATGCTACATGCACTACAAGAAGTTAGTTTCTGGTGCACTGCATTGCGTATGAATAAGTCTTGTAGCATATTGAGTTTTAACAACTATGTTACTTTATTCATCCTTGTATGTCATCTAACAAGTATGCATGTGTGTATTTTGATCACAGTGCATGACTCACTTAGTGCTTTTGTTTACCGCAGCGGTGGCCGAGTGGTTGAGCATCCGCCTCGCATGCGGGAGGTGCGGGGTTCGATCCCCAGTACCGCCGGGTACCCACCGGTGATACAATGGGTACAAGCTTTCCCCTGGTCTGGTGCTCGGCTGCTAAGGGCTGAAATGCTTGGAAAAAGATCTTTGACCCCACCTTGAGTAATCAAAAAATATCTTGTGCCATGGCGCTCTTTGGCCATAGACGCCCTTGCACCATAAAAAATCCGTAATCATCATCAGCTTTTGTTGTTTATTCCCAGAAGGTACCGGTACACAGCATAACAACAGTTTGTGCGGTTTCTCTGGCGTCGCCTGAAAAAAAACATCGCCTTATCTTGTCAGCCTGTGTTGCGGCAAAGATAAGGGCTTCATTCCCGGCAGACACTCCGAGAGCGTTCCGATACGCTGAATATTAGGAGGCAAGTACAGCCGATTTCGCAGGTTCTTGTAGTGTGGACTAGATTTCCAATCCTAAAGGTAAGAGCAGAGAAACGTGGTTCTCTCGGTTCTCAAGAGAGCTTCTTAATTGGCTGGGTTAGTAGCAGTAAAGGCATCAAAGCAACTACACATCCCACAATGGAGGACAATGGGACAGACCACCACTCACAGCTGCTCTATTTCACAAAAACACGAGCATGTGTATCCTCTGTCGTCAGTTACTCAGAGACCACATTCATGCATCAATTCATCAGCCTGACCACGTCCACTGCTGGACAAAGGCGTCTGCTAGAACTATATAAAATCAACCCTGGCCTTTTCCAGCTGTGATTACCTTATCCCCGCAAACCTCTTAAACTCATCCATGCAACTAACTTTGTACCGCTCCCAGCTGCGCTTGCCTTCTCATATGGCATCTAGTTCGTTACTCTTGAAGACCAACAATTATCTTCGCTACGCATTATATGCCGCGCCCTAGCCTATTTCTTCTCGACTTTGACTAAAATGTGATTAACCCACATTTGTTCTCTGGCGCACTCTGCCCTCTTCCTGTCCCTTAAAGTTACACATATCATTTTCCTTTCCATAGCTTGCTGCGCTGTCATCATTTTAGGTTGATACCCTTTTCATTTGCCTCCACCTTTTTGCCTCATAGGCGAGTACTGATACGATACAGCTGTTATATACCTTTGTCTAGAGGGATTGGTAAAACTGCCATTCATGACCTGAGAGAACCACCCAAATTCGCTCATCCCAGTCTTATTCTTCTAGTTATTTCCCTCTAGCAATCCAGATCTGCGGTGACTGCATGCCCTAAGCAGGCGTGTTCCCTTACCACTTCCAGCACCTCGCTGCCAATTGTGAACTGCAGTTTCCTTGCTAGACTGTTGAACATTACTTTGGTTTTCTGCATGTTAATTTTTAGACCCACCGTTTTATTCTGCCTCACTGATCACGTTTTGCAGTTCATCTGCTGAGATGGTTGAGACGGCCAAGGGTACGCAGCCATCTCAACCATAGTCTCAACGCCGCTCACTAAAACAAGCATGGCCGCAGAGCAGTCTGCTACGAAGCGTGCCAAGCACCTTGCACTACTTTCACGAGAAGAGAACTCGCCGGGAGGCTAGTGCAGCAGTCCAGAACTCGTGCAGCACGAAGTCAAATCGAGTGCCAAAGTGCAGGTGGCACTAGCTGCACTCCGAAATCGAGTGCGAGAGTGCTGCGCCTCTTGAACTGGTGCAGAAAGTGTAGCGAAATCGAGACCTTTTAGTCGTGTCCACAAAAACGCGTCCGCAGCAGTTGTGGGGAACTCGGTAGAGGTAGCATCAAACGAGTGGTTGTAAACGAAAGAGTATGATGTGAGGATACTGTGAAGACAAAACGTTTCGAAATCGGATGAATAGTTAATCAATTAGAGCCAAAAATGTGCAAAAAAGTAGGCGGGGCCACAGCCAATGTGGCGCCAAATTTGAAAACGCCAGAAGTGTGGGACCACGTGCCCGGAAGTGTGGGCGGAGCCAACGCGTGGCGCCAAATTTCAACACCCGAAATGAATAATGAGGTGGATGTAGTGGTTACAACCTTATTGCCACACAATCGAAGGGATTAGTAGGGGCTGGGGCGAGTCCAAGGTGACCTCCAGACGGAGGCGACCTCTTGAGCTCGCGTGATGAGGGCCGGTTGCGTTGTTTTTCTTAAACTGGCCAAGAGCTTGTCCCATTCCTCCGCCGAGGGAGCTGGCAAAGAGTGTCGTCGGAGGGGGTTTGCTAGCGCATTCCCATAAAATATGGTCTTGGGTGGCGTGCGTCCCGTCACCGCAATGCGGGCATGCAGGGTCATATTCACCGTTTGTGATTAAACATAATCGGTAGGGGCTAAGTATTGCCTTTGTTTCTAGGCGTCTGAGTGTCGTGGCTTGCGCCCTGTCCAGGCCGGGGTGAGGAGCAGGATATGTGCATCTTAGCTTGCGATAAAAGTTAGTAATCTCCCCGTACGAGCGAGGCGCCTCGGCGGGGGCGTCCATTCCCAAGAGGTCTCCCATCCCCCGGTTGGTTAAACCTCGGGCTACATGGTCGGCCCCCTCGTTTCTGGAGTTACGAGATTGATGTGATCTAGAGTTCGGTTGCGCAGAATTCGCATTGCGAGCACGCTTACCGAGTTTTGGGCGAAATTTTGATGGCGCTCTTAGAGTCTCTTAGAATGGTTTTCAGCGCGGGGATCCGAGATGGCCAGTGCGATAGTTACTTCCTCTGCCTCGCGCATAGAGCTAGCGTGAAAGGTTGTGGCGTTAGCGAGGGCTGACTTTGGAGTGGCCATACATTCCACGTATGTTCCGCCCTTGATGTGTTGAGCTGCATCCATGTACACTGCTCGTGATTCGTTTTTGTGCTGTTTTCAAGAGCCTGCACCCCTGCTTTCCTGCGGGCGTCATGTCTACCTGGCAGCATGTTCTTGGCTACTGGTTTAAGAACTGGTCTGCTAGTAATATCAACTGGTAAATGTGATGTTGCACATACCTCTTCAGTGGGGTGAATGTGGAGTTTGTCAAGAATTACGCGTCCCGCAACACTGCGCAACAAGCGGGTCACTTGTGCCGTCTTATGGGCTTCGATTAGCTCAGCGAGCGTGTTAAAAATCCCTAACTGCAGCAGTCGATCTGAGTATGCATGTAAATTTTAAGACCCTCCTTACTGCTCTAACTCATTGGTCATGATTTGCAGTTCATATCCTGAGTGACTCAGCATGCAAGGCAATGTCGTCATCGAATCGCAGATTATTTAGGTATTCTCCATTAACTCTTATCTCCAACTGTTCCCAATTCAGGCCTCGAAATACCTCCTGTAAACAGGCGGTGAATAGCATTAGCGAGACCGAGTCATAGTGCAGCTTCAACGTCCAGACCACATGTAAAGAGAAGCAAAGAGAGGCGACGAGTGCCGAGGAGGCGTCGATGCTTTCGCATTCCTCCAATGCGGGTTGTCGCAGTGATCTCGAATTTTTTTGCACTGGTCTCTGGAACGCATGCCGAATCCATTAATCAGCTTAATCGATCGGCAGTGAGGAAAACATCACAGTGCTCCTTAAGCAATGATATCGCAAAGAGAACAAACTTGTCGCGACGTTAACACAGAGCAATTCTTGCGATATGTATCCTCTCTGCGCACAACCTTTGAGTAGTGCTCCCTCGCACAATTTCTTTTTAATTCATTAACCTGCTTCAGAAGAGCCTCTGCATTCCTAATACGCTCAATGTGACATCGGAACTTTTTGTGCAGCTTGCTGTGCGCGTTCATTGCACATAGTAACCGCTCATTAATGACAATGGTTTTCGCAAGCCCCTGTATTAGATGGAGAGTGTAAAATATCCCGCATCTTTCGTTTTTGCTCATCGCGAAAATGCGCATTACCTACTTCGTTGTCGGTTTGGACTGCACAGATGCGCGCTCGGAATCCTGCAGTTCTCTTCTTGCACTGCTGGCGCCACACCAGGGGAGCGCCACTGCAAAATTTTCCAGTGGCTTGGGAGAACACCTGGTATCAACATCCATTTCCTTCTCTAAAGTACTTCTTTACCTTGAATTACAAAACGATAGTGCTTAAGCAGGCCTTCTTCTAAATGCAGATCAGAAACTGCATTTCTAAGCTTTCGATCTTTTCTGCGAAGAGCATGCTTCATTTTTGAACTCAACAGGGTCTTTTGGCGGCCAGAATATTTATATATATGCCAGTTCCGAGTCACCATTGCGATACTCGCTATTGCACCCCGGTGCAAAGCTGGTCGGCACGTGGAGGTTGAACGTCACACACACACGCGCACGCGCAAGCTAAATTACACTTGGCTACGCTCGCTTAGACGCTTGAAACGCCGCGTCCGTCATGTGCATGATCACACGACCACATCTGGCAAAGCGGAGGTCGGAGCAGTGGCGCGGCTGCTACAGCTGCAGTGAGTCACGTGGTCTAACGTCACAGCCACACCTCCAGCGGCGCTTCTCCTGCTGAAGGTCAAACTGCAACAGCCGATGACCTTGGCGAAACATGGCGTAGTGGAGCTCTCGCTCCAAAAAATGAAACTGAGCAGAGAATGCACAGCTGCGGTCGCGAGCATCATTTCAGCAGGGCGCAGCAGCGACCGCGGCATGGGTAGCAATCAGAGAGCGACGGCGAGGGAGCAAGACTAGAGTCTTCGACTCTTAAGCACTTAAGTTACTGTATAAGTACCTAGAGTTGCGCGTTTGTTTTCGCTGTGCCGCTCGCGCTTCTATTGACCAAACGCAGTCACATGGTTTAAAAGCATCTATGAATTGCGGAGAAGTCAACTCCTTTGCCTCATTTAGCACCAGACCGTTGCTGACAGTAAATTTGGACACCTACTGTTCTTGCCCTTTGCGGCATTTTTTTTCATGCCAGAGCCTATCTTCGCTGAAGCAATGTTTTCTTGGTACCAACTGTGAACTGTGCTGCTCCCCTGCGGGACTGTTGAGCAATACTTTGGTTTTCTGCACGTTAATTTTAAGACCTACCGTTCTGCTCTGCCTAACTCATTTATCATGCATCGCAGCTCATCTCCTGAGTGACTTAGCCAGGCAATGTCATCAGCGAATCGCAAATTCCTAAGGTATTATCTATGAACTCTTTTTCCCCAACTGCTCCCAATCCACGCCTCGGAACACTTCCTGTAAACAGGCGGTGAATAGCATTGGCGAGATCGGGTCTTTCTGCCCGACACCTTTGTGAATTTCACAAGGTTATCCGTGCGTAAAATGGCTTACGCACTATTTCGCCCACCTCCATTGGTCCCCGTACCAAACTAGCTGAGTCTCTCTCCCTTCACTTGCCAAACAGCTTTTTCAACTTATGCTTCACAACATTACCCAAGCAGAAAAAATATACAAGGAAGCAGAGTGAAAAGTTGGGACTTGTTAGTATTGGTTCTTGGGGTCATTCCATGCCAAACGTCCCAGACATTGTGCTCGACCATCTCCAATTTGTTCAAAAAAATTCACGGAAACTTATCCTAATGTGCCTAATGAAACCCTTTAATGTTTTTTCCAGAAAAAATTCATTCGTGAGGTGAGGGCAGTTTGAACATTTAGAAAAGGAGAGAAACCAGGCACTGCTCAGTAATTGATAAAAATTCTAATATTTAGAAAACACTTCACGATTTTTTTCATTGGCATTTGCACAGATAATGGCTTTTGATTTAATTCGGAGTATGCAGCTTTATAGGGCACAAATATTTTTTTAAAATCGACAAAAAGTATGAAAACGTACCACTTTTGCCTTTTTTTGTTGTAAATATCAACTTGCTCTCGAAATAGCCATTTGTTTCTTCTAAATGTGTAGTACCTATAACAAATGTTACATATGATGAAACTGTGTATATAAATGCAAAAAAAAAATTACTAATGTTGCAAAAAGTGTGTTTTGCGCCAAAAAACATTCGTTAATTTCACCCTGAGGTGGTTCAAGTAGAAATACAAACAGTAGGTTACGCAGAACAGTTTATTGCCTTTAATTTCTGAAATTTTTATCGAGGTAATTTTTGTTTAAAGCGAGAAAAAAATTTTTGAAGTTGAGCTCTCGGGCCGCAAGTTGCGTCGTCTCTTAACGCCTCTTCACCGCAGAGCACGACACTGTGGCCAGACGAAATGCAGAGTTTTTGTTCTTAAGTGGGCTTGCACTGCAGGCAAGCATGGGAACGTTGAGTAGTCGGAACAGGTATTCGTGCGAAAAGACTTTCTTAACGCTGCCTGGGCGGAACATGCCCAAGTGAGCTATAGTTGTTCGGTGTGGTTCTGTAAACACCGTACTGTTCGGTGTAATTCTGTAAAGCCATAACAGGCGTAAGCACCAGCATAAGAGCTTGTGAGACGCTGATCTGGAAATGACCAGAACGATCCGGTGTTAAAACAATCTGCGACGCAGCAGCAGCACTTGGTACCCGACGCTTGTGGCCATCAGAGGCTCATGCCCGGTTGTTTCCGATGTGATGTCTTGGTTGTATTTCATTTAATCTGTGCAATTTCTGCATTAATAACCCAGCTACAACTGTAGACGAGCCACTTTGCTGGTGAAGCACCTTCATGCGAGCGAAGCACCTACGCGCGAGCTGGCCGCGTTCATCGCCAACGCATCTCGCGTTACTCGCCGCAGCGGTGTGCACTTCGCATCTTCGCGTGCGCTCTCCGCGATATTATTCGATATAAATAAAGAACTTGTCATACGCCTGCCATGCCGGCTGGTCATCCGTCCTCGTGGTCCATGCGAGGTGGCATGCTGAATACCCTCATTTTTCTTCTCTTGGCTGCCCCGCACCAAAGCGGGTCTGTTCGAACTTCGAAAGCGAAAACAATCGTTTATTGAATGCCATCCTCGGAATGTTACTCGATATCTTCTTTAGCGCCAGCCCTAAAAATGCACGACGGGAAACTGGAATGTTATCTGGCCGTAAGCGTTGTGCCATACCAGGTGCCATGTTCTGCGGTGAAGAGGCGTTAAGAGACGACGCAACTTGCAGAGCGAAAGCTCAACTTCAAAAATCATTTTCTCACTTAAAACAAAACTTACCTCGATAAAACTTTCAGAAATGAAAGGCAATTAACTTTTCTACGTAATCCGCTATTGTTTTTATTCCTTACTAGGACCACCCCAGGGCGAAATTGGTGACTATTTTTGGCTCAATACGCACTTTTTGCAACTTCGGCATTTTTTTTACTTCGATATACGCAATTTCATCACCTGTAACATTTGTTATAGGTACTAGACATGTAGAAGAAACAAACGGCTATTTCCGAATTTCTGAGAGCAAGTTGATATTTACAACAAAAACGGTACATTTTCATACTTTTTGTCAATTTTAAAAAATAATTATGCTAAAGTTGCATGCTCCGAATTAAATATAAAACCAGAATATGTGGAAATGTCAATGAAAAACATTGTGAAGTGTTTACTAAAAATTTGTTTTTTTTTATTAATTATTGAGCGGTGCCTGGTTCCTTGCCTTTTCTAAATATTCAAACTGCCCTCACCACGCGAATAAATTTTTTTCGACAAAAATATTTCAGGGTGTGATTATGCACACCAGGATAAGTTTTATGAATTTTTTTGGACAAATTGGAGATAGTCGAGCGCAACGTCTGGGACGTTTGGCGTGGAATGACCCTTTGGTGGAAGGACAGTGCAAAAAAGGGACGAGACACTTGAAGGCACACATGACGAACACTCGTCGTGCCTGCCTTCAAGTGTCCCGTCCCTTTTTTTGTGCTGTCCTTACCTCCCACCAAAATGAAACTATACAACAAAGCCCAACAAGCAAAAATTGTAATCTCAATTGTCTATTTTTGTGTTAATTTTCTTTACATTATGCAACACCTAGGCTGACAGCACGGCTTTCTGAAGCACAAAATGTTCCTACCGAGAAATGCACTGAAGACACCTGCAGATACAAAAGCACAGATATGGAAACAATACTGCAGTCGTTCAGTGGGAAACGAAAGCAGCGCATTTACACTATATTTCAAGAACCACATCAGTCAAGAGCTTCAATAAATGTTTGTGTGTGCAATCATTTTTGAACCAGCACTTTTTTTGTTTTCAGCAGAGGAGGAAATGCATACCGAAATTTATTGAAGCAAAATACAATGAACACAACCCATTGTACAGCAAGACCAAAAACAGTGAACAATGGTCCCAACTACACCTGGAACACTCCTCTCTATGAAACATAGTAATAAATAATTCTATTCATAGTCAGCTGAAAAAAGGACATTATTGGAGCTAATGTAAAAGAACACTATAGCGTACAGGCATATAGAAGTTTGAAGCTTACAACTGGGACAAGATTCCGCAAATAACAGTGCAGTTGTAGCAGGAAGCCATGCTGACAGCAACATTTACCTTAAAAACAATGAGGTCACCTACAATGCAGATCTTTCGCATCATAAAGCATATTTCACATGACAGCAACATGCAGCATGTTCAGCAGAGTGAAGGTACAAGCAGCCAACACGGAAAATTTCAGTTGGCAAAACAAAACCGCAAGTGAAAAGTGTGGCTGCTCCTTAAGTACGATTTCTTCTTTAGAATTTCGCAAAAGAAATTTTTTTCCTGGGTCCCCCTTGTGATCCAGACCTTGCGACTCATCCCCAGAGGTCTTCTGTACGGCCAAACTTGAACACCAGGGCCCTGTTGCAGGAAAGGGAATGCGGAGCCTTAGACATATGCAGGAATGTTAAGCTTTGTCATTACTCACAACTTCCAATAACAGTTATTGGAAGCTGTCAGTGGAAGTTGTGCATCCAGAAATTACCCAACTGTAATGCTATCAGTACTGATTAGAGAATTCAATGGCAGCAGCTCCAGTAACACCGCCAAAACTTATATAACAGCTATTAGGAGCTGTTATTGGAAGTTGCTAGAGTTACTAGAACAGCTGGTTCAAATAACAGAATGGAATCACTGGTCACAGCATTCTCCAAAGAGCACTAATAACATTGCCAGTATGTTCAAGTAGTATGCAGTGACATTCCAAGCTGGTATTTCCCATGGAGCCATACCTACGGACATTTTTGAACTTACCTGTAAAAGGAAACTTTATGGTGAGCGTGTGCCAGAGTTTACTAAAGCAAATATCGAACGGTCTACCATATTGTTACAGTACACAGTCGCAAAGCAAAGAGGATGTTCTGCCACTGTGTAGTTGACATCTAGGACGCTGCAGCTAGTGCTTGGGTGACTTGGCTTTTCATGGGCCTTCTGTCAGTGGCCTGCCGCGCCTGCTGCTGGACTAACCCCTCGTAATATTTGGTAGAGGTTGTGCGGGGCAATACACCAGGACCACGCCTTGGACCCCCGCAGTGGTCCTCAAATTAGATCCATCCCTATGCCGTCCGACACACCTCAGGCTGCAGCGTCGCCCCCAGCACCGACAGTTGTCGTGGCGCAGCCTCGTGACCCGGGCACCTTTTGTGGCCGCGATGCGAGGCAGAACCGATGCAGCTCCAGGTCTCTGCAGGGAGCAGCGTTGGCTGCAACCACTGCCAGACCTCTTCGGGTGGCGGACAAGCTGTTGTGTCTATACACCCCACCCCCCTCTCTCTTGTGTGTTCCCACCAGAGCAGTCTTCAATTATGCCAGTCATAAAGGCAGCGCAGGGTCCTGCTACTGTGGTGCTTCTCCGAATACAAATACGCCCTCCCACGCGACCAAGGAATGCAGCGCCCGACGCGGCGAACCACTAAGTCTAGCCGGCTTCTTTCAGTGGTGCCACGCACGGGGATGAGGGGCTGTCACTCATCTGTGCTTTGCTCTTATGTCGACGGCGTAGGCCCCCCGGCCAGCTTCCTGTAGAGCCTCTTGATTAACTAAAAGCCAGCTGCATTTGGTATTCGGCGCCCACTTGTCGGCGAGGAGCTGACCTGCAGAAAGAATACTTTCAGGAGGTTTATCCCTGTGACCTAGCCGAGGAAGAAGATGGAGAGAAGAGCACCGTCAATGAATGTCAGGCTTCGGCAAGCTGGGAAAGTCAGCCAATGAGGTTGTTGACTCCACCCAAAGACTGCGCCCAAGACGGAGTCCCTGTCATTGGACGAAAAAGGCGGGAAGACGACGGGAGAGGCTATTTAAAGCAGTCGACATGTTCGACGACCAGCGATTCCCTGAGACATCTTCTCAGTTTTAATTTGTTTTTGTTTGTAACCAACGCTGTAAATATGTGAATACAGTTTTTCTCTTGTTTCTACTACTCCCCGTCTCCGACTCACGTTCCTTCCTCTACTGGCACAGCGGCGGTGTTCCTGTACCTGATGCTTGGTGAAACACGCTACTAGCTCGGCAAGCCGTACCATCTCATGGCCAGCGGTGGGATGCTACCCGAGCCATAACAACTGATGGCCAGCGGTGGGATGCTACTCCAGTCATAACAGCGGGCAAGGCGCGCGTCTGGTTCAAGGCGCATGAGGAAGACTTTACCTCTTGGGACACCTGTAAGCAGAAGCTCCGGGACTTATTTGCTCGGCGCTAGAAAAAGCCCTGCTTCTCTAGCTCAGTAGTCCACAGAGTCATATCTCTTGTACATCCAGGACGTCCTCGCTCTTTTCCGCAAAGTAGAGACTGACAAGGTGGGCTACATCCTAAGGAATCGCTGATGACGCTTTTAACCTGGTTCTCTGCAAAGACTGCGCAATAGTTGACTCCGTCCTCCAAGTATGCCGGCAGTTTGAGCAAGCCAAACACTGCCATATTACTCCACGTTTCGACCACCATCCGAACACCGCGGTGACATCCTCCTGCAAAGACCTGCCAACACTGCAGCAGCCGTCCCATCCTGCCAATTTAACCCGAATTGTACGGAGAGAACTGGAGGCTATGACTCTCGTCGCCTTTGCTCCTCAGCCTGCTGATGATGCTGAGACTGCCCTGATCCAGGCCGTCGTCCGCCAGGAGTTCGCAAACGTGGGTCTCAATTCTGGCCTGTCCTCTGCATCGCCCTGTTCACCAACTACCGCTCCACTGGTTGCTGCTGCTTCACCGACTCCCACCATCCTGCCGTGCTACTGTTACCGGAATCTTGCGGATTGGTGCACCTCAGACGACCGGCCAATCTGCTTCACCTGCTCGCATATCGCCCACATTTCCCGCCACTGCTGCAGCCGTTGGTTTTTCGCCACCTCAACCTATAGCTCTAATTTTGACCGTCGTACCAACTACGGACCTAGTTCTGATTGTGGTCGTTGTGCAGACTACAGACCATGCCAGATGTCTTCTCATGCAGAGTTCCCACACGCTTCTGGCACTCCGACCCCGTGCAGGTCCAGCCGTTCACCTTCACATCAGGTTCACCGCTCCCATTTGCCACAACTTCAACACCCATCCACTCTACCCTTACCTGGCTCTCATTTGGAAAACTAACCAAATGCAGCTCCCGGAGGTGATGCTGCATTGACGACCTGGCCCGAAAATCCTCTCCTGACCCTCGCAGCAACCTCCTCAATATCAGTGTGAACGGTGCGCCAGTTATCGCTCTGATTGACACTGACGGTTATTGTACGGCCAAATTTCTGTCTTGAGCTCCTCCTTTCGCCGTCGCCTGAAGAAAATTGTGACACCCACTCTGACCTCAGCCGTTCATGTCACTGATGGAAGTGCTGCTGCCGTCGTTGGAATGTGCACTGCGCGTGTTTGCATTGCCGGTTGAACTTTACTTGTACTATTCACTGTCCTCGACCACCCACGATGTGATCCTCAAAATTGACTCTTTAACGACCCGTGTGGCGCTAATTGATTGCTTCATTGGCCTTCTTCGTTTGGACCTGCTTCTCTGCTCTGAAAGCGCCAATACCAAGGCGCCCTACTTACGTGCTGCTGAATTTACACGCCTGCCGCGCGATGCTGCAGTCTATGCTCCAACGTTCCCGTTTACCCCCGTTCCAGATGGTGCTTACATCACTTACCCAGTCAAGGATATTACCTTCAGCTTAAGGTTCTTTCACACACCGCATCCTGACCGTCACCTGTAGCCGCACCTACCTTCCGATTCTGAACTTCAGCCTCTCTACCCAAGTTTTACCCTGAGGCACCGCACTCCCTGAACTAACAGCTGGGCCCCAGCCTGGTCTCCATGACCCCCGCTCGGCCGCTTCACGTCCGGGCCTTACTTCTGCAGTGACTGCGGTGGATATGCCACCTGATCACGCCAGTGCCCTCTGCACCCTTTGTTTCCTACAATGATGTCTTCGATTTAGGGAATAATCCTCTCGGCCAAACTACTGTCGTGACCAATCGCATAAATACAGGTGATGCCAACCCCATACACAGAAGGCCCTAACGTGTCTCCCTTCCTGAGCGCCATGTCATTCAGACAGAGGTGGACAAGATGCTGGCGAACAACATTATCTAGCCTTCTAGGAGTCCTTGGGCGTCCCCTGTGGTGCCGGTCATAAAGAAAGATGGTACTTGGTGCTTCTGTGTCAACTACCGCCATCTTAATCAGATAACAAAGAAAGACGTCTACCCTCTTCCGAGAATTGATGATACCCTCGACTGCCTACACGGTGCCAGCTATTTTTCTTCTATTGATCTCCGTTCAGGCTACTGGCGTATTGCTGTTGATGAACGGGTTCGTGAGAAGACTGCCTTTGTCACACCCGATGGCCTGTACCAATTCAAAGTCATGCTTTTCAGCCTCTGCAACGCTCCTGCTACCTTCGAGCGCATGATGGACTCGCTCTTGTGTGGCTTCAAATGGACGACGTGCCTGTGCTATCTAGATGACGCAATCGTTTTCTTCCTTTTTCGCAGCCACCTACACCGTCTTTCTACTCTCCTTGCTGTCTTCCACCGCGCCAGTCTCCAACTGAACTCCAAGAAGTGCACCTTCCGCCAGTGCCAAATTAAGGTCCTCGGCCACTTGGTTGATGCTTCTGGTGTCAAGCACCACCCTGACAAAATTTGTGCCATTCGCGAGTTCCCAACCCCCAGTTCAAGCAATGTGCACAGTTTCCTCGGGCTCTGCTCGTATTTCTGCTGGTTTATCTCAACCTTCGCCGACAAGGCCCATCCCCTTACCACCCTCCTGAAGAAGGATGTGCCTTTCTATTGGGGCCTTGACCAAGCTCGCACCTTTATCGCACTTGTTGCAGCCCGCACTGCTCCACCTGTGGTGGCCCATTTCAACCCTCCGCACCTACGGAACTTCGCACCGACACCAGTGGCCGTGGTATTGGTGCCATCCTTGCACAGCGCCAGCACGACCACTATCGTGTCATTGCCTACGCCAGCCGCCTGCTATCTGCCTCTAAACGTAACTATTACATTACTGAGTTGGAGTGCCTTGTACTTGTTTGGGCGTTAACCGAATTCCGCCCTTATTTGTTTGGGCAGCCATTCTGCGTAGCTACAGACCACAATGCCTTGTGTTGGTTGTCCTCTTTTCAAGACCCTACAGGCTGTCTGGGTCGCTGGGCCTTGCGCTTGCAGGAATACTCATTTTCTGTCATGTACATGTCCGGCCAACTGCACCAAGACACTGTTTTTCTCCTGCCATCCTGTCGATCCTCCTGATTCACACAACCGTGATAACGACGATTGTGTTTTCTCCGTCTCGGACTTTTTACACATCGGCGACGAGCAGCACCATGATCCATCTCTAAGCCCCATAATCAACACCCTCCAATGCCACCCTTCCGATCCTGCTCTGATCCTGTTCGTGCTGCATCACGATACTCTGTGCCATCGCAATATGCACCTTGATGGTGCCGACCTCTTGCTCGTCGTCCCAACGCATCTCCACTCCACTGTACCTGCCCAACTTCATAACGCTCCTACTGCAGGGCTCCTCAGTGTGTCACGCACTTATGACAGCGTGCGCCGGTGGTTCTTCTAGTCTGACCTTTACCGCTCTGTCCGCAGTTACGTTGCTGCCTGCCATCAATATCAGTGCCTGAAAACACCCCGCTTCTGCCTAGTGGCCAGCTTCAGCCCATCGATGTTCCGACTGACCCATTTTTCCATGTTAGTCTCATCTTGGATTGGGCATGGCGGCACTGCTAGGATGACGACCAGTAACCCTCTCGTTTTCTTCGTTCAGGCCCTTGGTCTTGTGCTGTACGTCAACGACTATGTCTACGGCGTCCGGATCCCAGACGTGGTGCTGACACCATCCATTCTGCCAACCGATGAGCGCTGCAACGATCCGCGGGAACAGGCTACCCACGACGAAATGCTCGGCCAGCTAGAATTCCTCGGCTGCGCGCCGCCCGGAAGCGCGCCAAGAAGCACAATGGCATCGATATCATCTGCCTATAGATACGGCGACGCCCCACACCGGCATTGGGCATGGCGGCACTGCTAGGATGATGGCCAGTAACCCTCTTGTTTTCTTCGTTCAGGTAAGAAAGCGTTTCGACAAATGTTTTCGAAGTAATGACATCTTCCTGTTGGTGCTGCCATGTCCACGGCAAATGTGTTCTACCATTTTTGAATATCTCGCCTGCTTAAAGTGCCTGCTGTTGTTAGCCGGTGATGTGGAATTGAATCCAGGCCCTTCTTTGCAAGAAGTGTTGAGTGAAGTGCGCAAGATTACTGCTGATGTTACTGAGATCAAAAATGAAAACAAGGCTACTAATGAGTCATTAGAAGCAATCCACGCTAAACTGGACACGCTATCCCTTCTAGAAACGAGAATTGCTGGCGTCGAAGAAAAGGTTTCGTGTTTAGAAAGCAGTGTGAACAAACTGCTACATCAAGTTGATGACCCAGACAACAGGAGTAGGAGGTCCAATGTAATTGTCTATGGGATAAAAGAATCAAAAGAAACTAAACAGGACCTTGAGACTGAAGTACTTGAGGGCGTTATAGCTACCACCCTTGGTGTAACAATCTCGGGAGTTGAAAGAATTCATCGCCTAGGCGCAGCAAAGGCCAACAAAACCCGACCTGTCATTCTAAAGTTTTGTGATTTTCGAGACAAAGCAAAAATCTTCCAAAACTGCCACAAATTGAAGGACTGCGAAATATCGGTAAGCGAAGACTTCTCGCCATGACTTCGTAACGTCCGAAAAAAGCTTTGGGACAGCTGTAAATCAAACAAGGATAAAGGTGACAAAGTTTCGTCGGCCTTTGACAAGATTAAAGTTAACGATGTGCTCTATACCTGGGACGATGATAAGGAAACCAAAGTAGCTGTAGGAAAGAAACGAGTAACACGAACAAAAAAAAACTGAACAAGCACGACACGCTCTGCTTCTTAACAATAGCCAACATAAATGCCAGAAGCATTGTGAATAAAACAACTGAACTTGAAGTCTTTATAATCGAACATAGCCCTGCCGTTATCACCATAACTGAAACCTGGTTGTCTCCCAGCATATCAGATGCGGATATTTTTCCGCCTGGCTTTACCGTGATGCGTAAGGACCGAGGTACACGTGGCGGTGGAGTGGCAATCTTAATCAAAGATAGCATACATGCAGCGACCATGCCAGCTATTGATGACGTTGAAGCGCTTTGGTGCAAAATCACCATGGGTCAATGCTTGCTTCACTTAGGCACGATGTACCGGCCACCTGACGATACCGATGAAACGTTGTGTCTGATGGCAGATTACATGGAACATCATTTAAGCGAGTCAAAAAAAGTTGTTCTTACAGGCGATTTTAACCTCCCTTGCATCAATTGGGATACCCTTCACCATGGTAACACAGACATACTTAGCGCAAAAGCACTGCTTGATATCTCTTTTAACTCCGGTCTCATTCAAGTAATCCGCGACCCAACGTGCGTTACGAAAACAAGCACTAGTACTCTTCATCTTACGTTTATTAGTGACACAGTTCAGTTTACAAATTATTCATGTGAGGTAGTAGATGGTCTTTCAGATCATAAGGCTACATTATGTGTCCTCCCATTAAGAACACCGACTTCTGTTCAAAGACGGAAAGCATGGATTTTTGACTGGTCCAAAGCTGATGATACCAGCATTCTTGACCATTTGGAACTGTCATACACAAATTTTTTTTCTAGCTCTCAAGTTCCCACAGTGTCTGTCAACCAGTTATGACTATCTTTTGTAGCTATCATGCAAGATTGCTCGATTAAGAAAGCTGAAACATAGACTTCACTTGCCAAGTTACGCTGTGAAAATCCGCAGCCATTCACAGGCACTAAAACAAGCTGTGAAAGCGGCCAAGCAGGAATATATGAACGTCACATTAACTAATTTTATCAAGACCGCTCCTCATAAATTCTGGCGGTACATGACCTCAAAGACTAGAAAAAGTAAACCCCATCCGAACGGAGAACGAATCACTGCTACTTCCTTTAACAATTACTTTAAATCTGTGTTTACACTTGATGATGGCACAATCCATGCAATAGAACCCCAGATTAATGGCAAAAACAATACACTCGAGCAAATAACAATAACTGAAGAAGGAATATTTGCCTTACTTCTCAGTATTAACACAAAGAAATCGACAGGTCCAGACAGTATACCGAATGCATTCCTGAAACGTTACGCTGAATGGATTTCGAGATACCTGCTAGTTTTATATAAGAAATCAATAGAAACTGCAGAACTACCAGAAATGTGGAAAATAGCTAAGGTAATTCTGATACATAAATCAGGAGACCCAGCCAATGTTTCCAACTACCGTCCTATTTCTCTTACATCTACGGTCTGTAAAATCCTAGAACATTTCATTTTGAAGCACATTACAACGTTTGTTGAAGACCACAAATTAATTATTCCCAATCAACATGGCTTCCGAAAAGGTTTGTCTACGACGACACAATTACTAGAAACGGTCCATGACTTAGCTATGACAATCGATAAAGGGGGGCAAACAGATATGATTTTCCTTGATTGGTCAAAAGCCTTCGACCGGGTATCTCATCCTAAGCTTCACTATAAGCTAGTTCACTGCCTTGGTAATGGTACAATAACTAATTGGTTAAAAGCCTATTTAAATGGTCGTCACCAGTTTGTCTTCTTTGAAAGCAGCGAGTCAGACTTGGCGGAAGTATTCTCTGGCGTGCCACAGGGGTCAGTGCTTGCACCATCTGGCATGCCACAGGGGTCAGTGCTTGCACCACTTATTTTCCTTCTTTTTATTAATGATTTGAGCAAGAATATCGATGCAACAGTACGCATGTTCACGGATGACTGCATCATCTACAAAGAAATCAATAGCCCTGCCGACCAAATTGCCTTAAACAACTCACTGCACTCTGTATCGAAATGGTGTGACAACTGGCAGATGGCCCTCAACCTGGAAAAAACTGTCTGCATGACAGTCACTAGAAAGAAACAGCCATTAAATTACAATTATGAAATCGAACAGAAGACACTCACAAAGGTAGAGCAGTTCAAGTATCTTGGCGTTATTATCGCCTTGGACCTACGATGGAACGAGCACGTGACACACATTACCACAAAGGCGCATTCTGCTCTTTACATGATAAGACGTTCCCTTCAACTTGCTTCACCGGAAACAGAACTTTTGGCATACATTTCACTTGTTCATTCTGTGCTAGAATACAGTATTTTTACTTGGCTGCCCTACACTAAACAATGTATTGATAGATTAGAAGGTGTCCAGAGAAAAGCTGTCCGATTTATTTTCAACAAATACAGTCGTCATGAATCCCCCACACTGCATCTGCAAAAAGCCGGCCTCTCTACAATCCACACACGAGCCAGATTGCTGCGGCTTAAGTTTCTGTTCCTCCTTTTGAATGATCGCACAAAACTAGAAAAGACTAGATATCTGCTTGAGCCTAACACACGTGTCACAAGAACAAAACATGAAAAACACCTATCCGAATATAGATACCGTAGTGATACATTCAAATTTTCATTTTTCTCACATGTGATTCATGAGTGGAATATGTTGCCTCCAGAAATTGTGAACCAGATGTCCCCTGAAGCATTTGTATCGAAGTTAACAAACCATCTTGAAAATTATTAACAACAGTGTCACTATGTGCGTTTACGTGTACCTTTGTGTAAAGTGAAAAAGTTCCTTCTCTGCTGTTTCTTTCTTTTTTTTTATTTCTTTTTCTTTCGCACTTTTTCATATGTATGTAAACCCGATCCTGTTACAGCCTCAAATTGAGGCCAACAGTATGTACTAAATAAATAAATAAATCTCCTTGGGCCTTTTGCCACATCGACTTCCAGGAACAAGTGCATTGCTGTTGCGACTGATTACACTACCCGGTACTATAACGCGCGCTATCCCGACCAGCTGTGCCTGCTATGTCGCCGACTTTCTTCTCCATGACATCATCCTGCTTCATGGCGCTCCTCGTCAACTGCTTACGGATCAAGGCCCCTGCTTTCTTTCTGAAGTGGTCCACGACCTTCTCCGCTCATACTCCACCCGTCACAAGTTCAAGACGGCCTACCATCCCCAAAAAAATGGCTTTACTGAGCGCCTTAACCGCACCCTGACGGATATGCTGTCTGTGTATGTCTCCAGCCATCACCTTGATTAGGACATCAGTTTACCTTCCGTGACGTTCGCCTACAATTCCTCACGTCATGATACCACCGGATACTCCCCCTTCTACCTCCTCTTTGGCCGTGACCTGTTGCTACCCTTTGATACCTTACTGCCTCATGACCCTTCTACCAGCAGTGACCCTTGCGATGCCATTGCCTGAGAGGACGCCGCCCGCCAAATCGCTCGGGATTGTCTCAATGCTTCTCAGACCGCTCAAAAACGTCGTTACAACCTTTATCACTGTGACGTCCACTACCCTCCCGGCTCCCTCATCCTCTAGCTCACTACACGCTGTGGGGGCCTGTGTGAGAAGCTGCTGCCTCGTTGTGTGGGTCCTTACCACGTCTTGAGGCACTGAGTAATGTGACCTACAAACTCACGCCCCTGCACCCCAACTCTCCTCCCGCAGCACCCTCCACACAGCTTGTGCATGTCGCCCGTCTTAAACTTGTCACGCTTTAGAGTTCATCTCCTGAGTGGTTCTCCTGAGTGAATCGCAGATTACTTCGGTATTCTCCATTAATTCTTATCCCCAACTGTTCCCAATCCAGGCCTCTGAATACCTCCTGCAAACAGGTGGTGAATAGCATTGGCGAGATTGTGTCTCCCTGACTGACACCTTTCCTTATTGGAATTTTAAGGCGAACGCCATTCTTTGCTCATGAGTGGCGCGGACGGAAGTTGCAGATGCAAGCTGTAGGCAAAAGTTGTCTGCACGAACTGTCAATCATAAGTTGTATGGTAATTAACATAAAATGTAAAAGTTGATTAAGCAACAGTTGATAAGCAACATATATGTAATGATAGCTGGCAATAGGGATATGATGGTAGTGATAAGGATAATGATCGCTACTGATTGCAATATTGCTAGAGATAGTGATGATGATAGCGATAATTGGTACAGCAATGATGATGATAGCGGTGGAAAAGAAAAATGAGAAATAGAAACAAAATGCAAAAATAAAAAGGAAAGAACTAAACCAATAAAAATTATTTTTATTATTATAAACAGAAAAAATAGAATGGAAACAATAAGAAAAACTAAAATAAAAAATGAAACATGGAGGGAGAAAGAGAGGAAAGGGAAAGGCTCTTGCATTTCCGCTCTTAGGCAGACTTAAGTGAAATCCTATAATTTTTTACTGCTGACTGTGGGGGCTGTGGAGTCGCTATAGCAGACGTATGTAAAAATACTGGAAGATATCTACGGTGAAACCCCGTTATAGCAAATAGGTAAAAAGTCATGATAGATACAGCTGAGGTTCGTAATCTAAAATTTAGCTGAAAACTCATGCTGGAGAAACGATATTTATACTACTGTCACAAGGGCACTTTTGATCGCAATCAAGTCGATCGAACTCCATGCAGATCCAGCGTTGCTACACGGCGAGCGATCGAGGCATCGCTGCGAGCCTCGTTCCCAGACTATGCAATAACTGAAACAGAATATTCGAGCTAAAACTAAAAGAGTACTAAAGCTACACTCCAGCAGTGACAAAGGATGCCTGCTTATGTTGCGAGCGTTCAGCAACGGCGCCGCCCGCGGGCGCTCCGGGCGACGAGCTGTGCTGATGCCTGGATGCCCCGGTCGTCGCTAGGCCTATCCTGTTTCGCATCGGAGCCGCAGCGGTCTGCGCTTCCGAAGTCGTCTGCGCTATAATAGAAGGCCTACTCTTCACATCGCTTTAATGTCAACAGCAACACCTCGCAAAAAAATAATAATATGGTCAATTTCCAACCTCTTCGGCAGCGGAGCTAGCGGGCGCCAAACGAGCCGGACCGCAACGGCGGGCCAGAGACAGATGCGAGGCGACTGTGGCAAGAAATTTGCTCGTATGACAGTTGTTACTTCTACCAGCAACTTAGTATTGACCAGCGATCCTCAGAAATGATATAGTTTACACATTTCTTACCCCGGTGTTTATTATTTACGCCAAGAACAATCTTTCGTTAATTTTTATGACGCCGGCAGATGGGATCCAGGCTGGCCAGCTGACCGGCTGCGTACTTCACATTCGCACAAGAAAATACAAAACAGCCATACTACCAGAAAGGCTGCCTCTTATATTCGAACAAGGACAGCATGCCTGTGCTAGAGTGAAGCTTTCAGCAACAACACCGCCTGCGGGAACGTCGAGCGACGAACTACGCTGGTCCCTGGCTGCCCTGGTCGTCGCTAAGCCTAGCTGGTTTCGCATCTATGCCGCAGCTCAGGGCGATTCGGGCCTGGCCAGCGCTCAAATAAACGTGCTACGCTCGGCTCCTCTTAAATGTGAACCCGCCCCATAATAAGATACGTTCGATTTCCACGACTTCGCGATGCCTTCAGCAACAGAGCTAGCAGACGCCAGGCGAACCGCACCAGGCAGCAGCACCAAAGCGGCTATGGGATGAAATTTGGTTGTATCGCAGTCGTCACTTCTACCAGCAACTCGGTATGGGCCAACAATCCTCAGAAATTATGCATATTTGACATTCATCGATCCCAGAGCTCGCTATGAACGTTAACAAACTATAATATAGCGCATTTTTCTGACGCCGGCATCCAGGCTGGCGCTCTACGCACTCGCATTGACTGCCGCTTTCCGTCGTTGCCATCTAGCAGGTTGGACGCAGGCGACGAGCTGCGATCGGATGTTGTGCCGCCGGCATGCCGCAGGAACCACACTCTCTTTTCGCACATGCGTCCCCGCCGGCTATCGCAGTGTGTCAGGCCATCAGTGCAATGTGTAACCATGGTTGCATCGGAAAGTGATTAAGCTGCTTTTTCTGCTCATAATTTGAAATTTTCACAAGACAGTTCTAAAAACAATTATTAATTCTAATTTATTACAAACCAACGGTGATGATGATAGAAAGAGTAGCGCCATCTCGTATGTAGCGATCTAACTAGCTGATCGGAATCGAGTGGATAGGTGTAGCAGCTGTCCATCTCGATCGCGCTTCAAACATCAACCGCAATCGATACCGATCGCGATCCGAAGTGCCCGTGTGACAGCGGTATTAGTCAGTGGAGGAACGACAACTGGGAGAGTCATTTCCCGTAGTTTTTAGCAGCATTTTGAAGCTGCTCGTAGCAACTGTGAAGGCCGCAAAAAAACAGAGCAGAAAACGTCAGTTAGGTTGGTTTCCCCGCACAGCTCCCTAGTAGCAATGGCAGGTCAAATGCCAGCAAGGGTGGCTTTCTTGCATTACAGTGGTGTTGCGTAAAAAATCGTACGTCACCACCTCCGTTCCCAGTTGACGTGAGCAGCAGATGGCTGCTGGAAAGCTACAACAACCGACTATGTCACTGGATTCTGGGCACTACGACGGGTGCGAGAGGTGCAAATGGGTGCCAACCACTTGGACACTAGCTGTTCTTGCTGCTACAGCTAAACCTGGATATAACAAAGTTGAAGAAAGTCCGGAATTTTTTGTTACATGCAGTTTTCCCGAGAGGAGTCGAAAGGACAGTGCAGAACGGACACTGAAATAAGAAATAAATGTATGTGAAATCACCTTTAATATGTTTACAGAATGCAGCATTACTTGAAGTCATAAACGTGGAGAAGCGTTTTGCGATCGCGATGATAGCGCAACTGCCGCAGCAGCTGCAGCGCCACTTCCTCCGTGGCTCGTGCAACGCCACAAGTGGGGTGGGGAGAGGAGACAGACTGCGGAGGCACTTGCTTCTTTCCGCATGCTCCATGGAGGAAGGTCTTTCCCTCCTACATGTGCATGTTGCCCCTCTCGCTCTCCGCCGTCCCTGCTCCTGAGTCCCGATGCGCGAGCATCGGTGCCTGAATCACACGAGCAGCTGCGTGGCAGCGATGAGCGCACACTGCTCTTGCCATTTCGTTTTTGCTATGCCCTATCATCTTTCGCTGCTTTTGAGGATGAACTATTGTATTGCCACGTGGTATAGCATTCCAAAAGCGAAAGCAACAGAGATGCGCAGACGACGCTGGACCACGACGCGTTGTCTCAACTGCTGTCGCTCATTGCGATTGTTGACGTTGTTTTCATGCCAGTTAATGCTTTATCGTCCTGAAACTTTTCTGCCAAATTTCGTACTCCGGCACAAGCTAACAGACAGTTGGCTTAGCATTCGTTGTGTCAAGGTCAACCACCGCTACACTTTTGTTACATGCGGGTCTCAAATACATGCGCTGGAATGGGGGCAGCGTTGGGAAGTTAAAAAAACTTCGTTATATCAAGGAATTCGGTATATAGAGGTTCGTTGCATCCAGGTTTAACTGTATATCTTCTGTGGCGCTATTGGAAAATGCAAGATAAAGTGTGAACCGTGCCTCGAATGCTTGCCGCATGGCTCGCACCACTAGCAGTCACACATGTAGTGAGGCAAAGCCTTCCACCTGCCGTCAGAGCGGGCACAGTTCGGCACTCCAATGTACCTGTTTTACGGCAAACCACGTTCGATCTATAAGTAAGAAATGCATGTGTTTGATAAAAATGTTTAGGAACAGTTCGAGTTAGTCA
Source organism: Amblyomma americanum (assembly GCF_052857255.1). NCBI lineage: Eukaryota > Metazoa > Arthropoda > Arachnida > Ixodida > Ixodidae > Amblyomma > Amblyomma americanum. Next base: position 197,756,296 of record NC_135502.1, read on the forward strand.
ATAATTAATAACATTCGATTTAGCTAAAATGAAGTTTGGCTGTATCTGTAACTGCACGTTCTTTACGTGAGGTTAAAAAAACCTGCACAACGGTTACGAGTTTGTAATGCAAATGTCAAAGCCTTGGCTGCAGTGAGAGGTTAGGCACTTTTGTTATCTCGAGCCTGTCAAACCACCAGGGGGTCTGAAGGTCCTGCTTGCTTCAAAGTAGTCAGAGTGTAGAGGATGTTTTAGTGTTCTGGTTTAAACTGCTGGGCTCCTATCCGTTTCTCGAGTGGTCGCTTTGTTTCTAAGCATACAGCGGCACTGCCCGGGCACACATCAGTGCGCCGATCAAGCCACTGTCAATGGAACACAACGTCTTGGCGCTCTACTAAGCTTGCCCAAGCGCCACCCCCTTCGCAGGAGCTCCTGTCAAAAGATAAACAAACCCGCCATGATGTTATCAGTGCGCAGCATCTAGACACGCTGCCAAGGCCCGGGATGTGGACGGTATAAAAACTGAGGAACGTGCTACGAATAGCTAAGGGTAAAAAAATCTATATTGTCAAAAGTGGGTACTGGGCTCATTACGTGACTACGCATGGTACATATGCACCTCCACCACATTTTCCAAACATTCACAGGTGACAGAGCTGTGGCAACACAACAAAACACCACAAGAGCATAAGTTTCCCACTTTCTGCTTACCCAAGGAAGATGAACGAGTTTTGCAGGAAAATGGCGATGCCTGGCCACTGGATCTCCCTCCCTGCATTGAAAAACATTCCCTGCTGGCCTCTGTCGACAGAGATGCTGCTACCACTGGCTGCTTTCATTAGCAACCTTTTGCATGCCGAGGCTAGGCTACACTGGCCTTTACATCTAAACATTGAGCGTCCCTTTTGGTCTTGACTGAATCGAGCGGTGAGAAGCTTTCTTGGTAATAGACGCCTCTTATGCTCATAAATATAGCCGGAAACAGCCAGAGAATCAGTGTTTCTTAAAAACGGAAATTAGATGGCATTGTCCTGATAGAAACAGCAGGCAAACTCCATTTTCGAAAAAGACAGGAATGGCATATTGACCTTGCTTGACAATTTGAAAGCATGAGGTCTGATGGCGCCTACAACCTTCAAGGTCTTTGCCCTGTCACACAACACCTTGAAGGCAAATCCAACTTCTTCACTAAGGTCTTCAGCGAGAAAAATCTTGCAGTGCTGGGTTAGTGCGCAGCACACACTTCTTTGCATGGCTCAGGAGATGAGCCAACTTCCCAGGGAAATTGCTGACATCAGTGATAACCAGCATTTCTACAACACATTAGCTGGCATGGCATAAACAGGAGGATGAAGTAGTTTTCTTCTGAGACATATCTGTTTACATATTTGTTGTTATTTGCAACCACTCCCCTCTTTATTGCCTTTGGCTCTGAAGGTGCAATAAATAGACAAATTAAAAATTACAATCACCCTAAGCAAAGCAGAGCAAGAGCAGAATCCCATTCGCAGCTGCAACCCTTTCTCTAAAACTGCACGCTGACTCTCAACTGTGTAGCCAATAGTGACGAGGAAGCTGCCAGTGCACCTCGCAAGCACTGCACATGATGCCACCCATAGTTTTGCCTGCCTGCTCATCTGTCACACACACCCAAAAAAGAGCGAAAGTCATTTTGAGCAAAGGGATTCAAAACGCTGCCTTCAAGAACGCAGCGCTATTCCGAACAGATCGGAATTGTGTCCTTATCCATTATCATCAAATTTCTCGTATTTGCTGCTACATGGTGTTGCTGAACTGAAAAGAGCCAAGAGAAAAAGTATGGAATGAGTAAAGCAGCCGCTTCACCACGCAAGGTGGCCAGCTGCAACGTCTGCCAACCTAGAGCGAGAGTACAGAGTTTCCCCTTGTGCACAGCCTCTCGACACACTCGATGCAATGCCCCGAAGTGTTACTATTCTACTACACCTGGCACAGTCTGGCCTTCATACTTACTAACTGGCACAACATGGGCCAGCTTTGGGTCGTCGAAAAACCTCTCATCTCTCAGACGACCTGCAAACAGGGCCCACAGCAGAAGCATGGCAACAGTCAGCACTGACGAGAAAAAGGTGGCGACTGCTGCTTAAGTATGGTGTTATGCATTACGTTACAATTGAACCTGCATATATCGTACTTCCAAAAAACGCCTACACAGTTCGATACGAGTAATTTGATATGAAAGTACAATACACAAACTCAGTAAGATGGGAAAAAAACATATCTCTATAATAGCAACTTACTGCATGAAGATTACGAAGTGAAATAGTCGTCAATTTTTAATGTTTCTTCACACTGCCTCGAAGAGAACACATTTTTCAATGTTATCGATGGACTCCGTACAGCTGAGACCGCAGCCTTCTATTGACGCGCAATAGTGACAAACCATGTTGAGTGCATGCAGCATGTCAAAGCCCGTGGGTACATGTTCTCTCAAGTCCTTGTCACAATGATGTCTTCATCCACAAGCTCTCCCATGCTCTCAACGTTGTCGTCGGCGGAGACAAATTTCGCAACGTCTGCCCCATCACAAACAGCACCACGAAATTCGGACAACTGGTCCCACAAATAACCGAGACCCGTGACGGCTTCGTCGAGCTCGTTCAACAAAGAATTTGCTCCATCTTCTCTAGGAAAGCAGAGACCAGAATGTCACAAGCAGTTCTGTATAGTTTCGTTTTTGACACCACTGCCCAACAAACTCAGCATAGACAGGGCACCTAAGAGGTTGATTTTTAAGTCTCTTCCAGTCTTCAGGTTCTGCTGTTAAATCAAATGTTTCCTACAACCAATCTTCACCGCTCGGATTATACCCTAGTCCAATGGTTGAAACATCAACATAGCGTTCGGCACAGGAAGCGAAGTGCAAGCAATGTAGCTGAAACTAGCACTGGAGCAGTGGGCCCAGCTATTGTCTACGATGAGGCAGACGTTGTGATCTTGGCCCACCAGGTCGTCATTCCTCGTCACCACTAAATTTTTGTGAGATACAGCTGTGCACCTTCCTATACAATCCCGTTGTAGCTGTATGGTGCTCAGAAACTATTCGATATCAAGGTTAATTCGATATAACTGGGCTCGGCTGTAGACGCACAACTGAGCGCTTCCCAGACATGGCGTTGAAGACACACAACACAAGTGGCCAATCCGCAGCTACAGCGTTAACACAGAACTGCATCCTCCCAAGGCATTCAAACAGGCAAGTCACATGTGGTGAGAGACCAACATCAAGCAATGCATACTTGCTTCTCTCTTCATTTGCAGGATGCTAAGAGCAGCTGTTAAGTCCTCCATGGCTACACATCAATTGACTCTGCTGCATGCACTGTGCAGAGAGGTGAATGCATTCAAGAAAAGAATTACCATTTGTGAAGCCCAACTCAGCAAAGCTGTGGAATCATCAGCCTAACTATGTTCACTGCCTCTCCCATAATCAACCCTGTCATGCACCAGCTGCAGCTACCAAAATATCCCCGCAAACTTGCCAATCTCCTTCACCCATCAGACTCTCTTATGCCTCCTGCTATGCACCAGTTCTCTTGCCTTCGCACTCATCATCAGCAGCAGCAGCCTGACTGCACCCACTGCAGGGCAAAGGCCTCTCCCATGTCTCTCCAATTAACTCTGTCCTTTGCCAGCTGCGCCCACCCTATGCCTGACAACTAGGACATCATTAACTCACGCTTGTTCCCTGACCCGCTCTCCCTGTCTCTTACACCTATCATTTTGCTTTCTTCAGAAGATACTTCTAAGCTGCCATTAGGCACCCCCCAGATGGGACAAGCCGTTAGGACGAGAGGAGGGACAGACCTTGTGTGACATAGTCGCCAAAGAGGATCCAGCAGGAGGCGATGAGAGACCCAAAGCCAAGGGCGAACCCGAGGAAGAGCCACACTCGTGCACCTGCACAGAGAGCTCCTCAGCTTCAGTACCTTGCTTGTAGCAAGGCTGTACCCAGATGACATCTGGCACCTAATTTTAGGATAAAAAAAAGCCCAAACAAGACACAGGCCAGTGTGACACACTGCATTCAAATGCACTATGAATGTGAGAATACCGGCTACAAGGCTGAAGGAACGTTTTGCACTACACAAAGCTAGGCTCACACTAATGCAGGCACTGTGACTGGGCTCACAGGGACACTGTAAAGGGCCAACTGAACAAAGGTCACCCTTCAAAATACATGTACTGTCGCTGCCAACCGTTGTTTTCGTAAGCAAAATACAATGCAATGCATACAGGCCATTCGCCCAGTAATCACAGAGTAATCGCAAGCTGTAATCTAGTGGAGGGAAAAAATATCTCATTTTTAAAACCGCTCTTCTGAGCCACACATGCGTCTTTTGCTGCCAAATCCGCACCAGCATAACTGGGAAGAAAAAAAATACAACTAGCAGGATGCCCTGACAAAGAGAGATGCATACTGTGCTTCAAACGACACTGAAGACTAATCCGACCAATTTTGTTCTCTCCTATGCCCCTTACTTACATAAACATGGCAGTTACAGGGCTGCACTTCCCTTTTAATATTTCATGCATCTCTTAAGTGTACGTCCCTCATTCATTCTATGGCCCGATATATTTCTTGCCAAGGAAATTACATTTAAAAATTTTCCTGCCACGCTAGAATTATGGTCTGCACGCAGCCATTAAAAGTGAACTTGAAAAGCAGGGGCAGGGAAAGAGACACCAACTGCACTGCCTACATTAGTACCGTTCTTTGGTAAAACTGCTGTTTCTTGACCAGAAGCCCAGCATCAGTTGTACTCCTCCAAGTCCATGTGATGTGCGTCGATGGCTGACACATCACTTGCCTGCCCATCTGCCACTCCAGTGTCAAACAAGCACTACAAAGTGTTAGCACAAAGCGAGAAGAATACACCGACAGCCAGTGTTTCAACCCCTGAGTGGACTTGGACAAGTGAGGCTTGTTGCGTGTTTTCAGCCAGTCCATGTTTGGTATAAGATGAGTTCGGCTCGTCAAAAGCATTTTCTTGGTTCGCTGACAGATAGGTACTAACAACAGATTAATCCAGTATGATGCAAAGAGGACATAAAAAAAAATGTGTCATTATTTTGTGCTGGATTAATCTGTTGATAGCAATGAACCAACTAGGCCAACAGACTCTGATTCACAGGTACTAAATGACAATTTGGGTACCATTCTGGAAAACAAATGTGTCCATTATAGGGTTAAATGCGACTTGTTTTGGTCGTGCATCCTTCTAAGTAACGAAAGTGCAGGTGTGGCGGCAGCCATGGGAGAACCTGTGTTGTGGCCACTCGCATTGATTCCTTCCACTTGAAGAGTCCCAAAGGGTAAGCCTGTCTCACAGTGGTGGTAAGCATAAGCGGATTCACGCCCACTCTAACATGAGGGGCTCAAGCACTTGCGACAAACACCCACTGGAGCAACAAAGCCAATCTTTCATGCGACTTCAGAAACCGTCCAGCACGAAGGAAAAAAAAAATATATTTCAATCATGTTTGCAGACTTCAGCTATCACATCCAGAGTGTCTGCAGGAAATCGGTGACACAGTTTACGCTCTGGCTCTCGGGAGTGTGCCTCTGCATAGACTGCATTGAGGAGGCAGTACTCTGTTTCTAAGCTCCAAATATAGTATCTACACCAACCCATCTGCTAATGACCGACAGTTTCTTTAGCAGTTAGCAAGACCAAATTTTATTTTGATCGATCGATGCCTACAACAACAGACCGCATACACTTGACTAAGGGCCACGCCCACACTTGTTTGGGAAAAAAAGATCTGCAAAGTGCAACTGAATTTCATGTGTGTATACATTTCCTCTTGCGACAGGAAGCTCCCTGGGGCGTTTTCAGATGACATGAAGCTACTACCATCATCTTTCAGTATGCCATTTAAAAGCATAATTGAAACCACTGTACAGTATGCAGAGGGTACTGAATTGGTGATTTGTGGTGTCCTTGGACATTGTTGTTAAAAGTTATAAGGTTGCAAGAATTTGGAATGGAACCGAAAATGACTTTCTTTACAAGGGTAGTGGGGAGCAGCAGCAAAAGCTAGTATATTGATGAAGAACCTTAAATGTCGTGTCTGCAAGTAGGCACATGATATAGTGTAACACTGTGAGGTAATTTCCCATGAAAATCGTGAAGAAAAAGTGCAACTTGCACAATCACAATTAGGCTGCACTGCAGGCCATGTTCAAGGGTGGCAATGAACTTGGGTTATTTTGCTAATACTGCACTCCATAAATTTTTGAGGGTGGGCAGTACACAGACACATAAAGCATGTGCCTCACTTAACTTTATCCAAGGATTAAGGATATAAAGGTGCGGAGTAGGAGAACGGAACTTCAACCGTGGTCTTGACCATGCTAGGGGAGAAAGTCTTCTGTATCAACTGAGTAGTTAAATCATGTCGAACGTATTGCTAAGTATTGCTAAATTCCAGTGCAAAATTGTAGAGCATCCCTAAAAACACCTGATTCAATTCACAAAGTGAACAAAGGAGCAAAAAGCACCCTGAGCCTTTCCCCTCCCTTCTTCACTTTGTGAGTGTCAAAAACCATCTGCCTACCTGCTCTCAACCATAATGCATCAACTGTTATTTTGATAACTGTTTTGGCATTTGCTTTAAAAATAAAAGCCCATGAAATCATGCACCCACGTGCCGCAACAGCAGTGCTCTCAAACAAACACCTGATGTATGAGTCCCACTTCCAGCCAAATACACTGGCGCTGTGAAAGTGGCACGGATGCTGACAGTGAATTTGGAATTCTCGGCAGATTTCACGAAATTCGCATGCAGTGTGGAAAACAACAGATGCAACAATCTACAGCTGGGATATGAAGGCCGAAACACAAAGAAGCATTTCTTTGACCCACCTCTGGCATGCCTGCACTCGGAGTATCATGTCAACTTTGACGTTGGTGATTTGCCTCCAGCAATGCTGGGTGCCCAACGCCCAAGAATAGCCATAATGAGAGATGTGGCATTTCCTACACTGTTCAGTCCTGCTCCACTGTGATCCATGTGGAAGCCACAAAAGCCAAGCACACTTCTTGCACAAACACGGCCCCCCATAGGAAGAGGCAGCATCTCACCTCTCTGACCAATGCAGCCAGTAGTATAAGAGTCGCCACGAATTTGGCCATTGGAGACAGCGTTGATCCTGCAGTGAAAAGTGACTGATCTAAGAAGACCACCGAGGACAAGGCTAATCCAACCACAAAAAGGTGAGTTTCACTTATAGCAGGGCTTCTGTAACCTAGAAAAGACCACACAATCAACTACACACACAACTGCCTGGACGCCCTTTCTTAACTCTTTCCTTACCGCGTCATAGGCCGTTGGTCATATATCACCGACATTAACCTCCGCCATTTAGTTTGCTTCTATAACACCATCACTTCGGTTTCAGTTTTTTTTTTCTAATTTTCTTATGTGAAGGGGCGACATGAAAAGTGAAACTTTGATTGGACATAGTCTCCCAGTCCATGTTTATGGCCTCCATTTCGCTATGCGCTTTTCAAATACGAAAGGCTACTCTGAGTACTTAAGTTGGTTCTGATGCAGTCTTCCTTTTTTTTTTTTTTAGAGCGCAGTGGTAAGTTAGACAACAATGCGGAATGATTGAATTTCAGTTCCAATAACGAGACTTTGTCTCAGAGCCCCGGAACATCAGCGTGTGCTCGCACCTGTTTCGTTGTACTGTTTACGTTGTATTTTAAGTGGCACACTTGATTTGTAAATGATGAGTGGTTTTATTTGGTGTTTTAGGGTCTTTGCAACATACTGTCATGATATTGTCACGGTGTTGGTGACAAGACAGGGACCCGACAGCTTGGCAGCCCGTACTTCAGGAGGAGATACAGCGAGCTTCAACATTCTTCAATCCAATCATCACCAGCTCCAACGTCTTTTTGCATGAGCGAAACCTGGCATTCCTCCCCTCTTAAAAAGAACACGCGGAAAAGAATGCGCACACACAAGTACATAACCGCGCAAAATAGGGCTTCATGCGTAAAGCATGGACGATCTCTAGATGGGGTAGTCGACGTCTCTGCTCTGCAAGTGTCTTGTCTGGGAGTACCTCGTAATTAACGTCGCTGACGCACCGCAAGACTTTATAAGGACCGAAATAGCGACAAATGAGTTTTTCGAACAAGCCTCGCCGTCGAACAGGTATCCACACCCAAACCTGGTCGCCGGGATTGTAGAAGACTTGTCTTGTTTGTGCCGGAGGTTGTACCGGCGCAAGTCTATCTTGTTGCTGTGCGATGTAGATTCGTGCTAGCCGACAAGCCTGCTAGCGTTCTTGTACAAACTGCTCAGCATCAATATTTTACCGTAAAAATATTTTACTAAATGCGCCAGCAGATTTTTTTATTATGATGATGTGATGGAAGGCCGCGGCCCCCTTTTCATCCACAGAGCACATTCACTACCCACCGAAAAAAAAAAAAAAAAAATAGAGAGGAAGAGAGGAATTGCAAGCTCTGCTGTATAAAAAAAAAACGGACCTCTGAACAAGTGTAATGTGCAGCACATCTACCCCCACTTTACATCATCACGGGAAGTGCAGTGCATTGTGTGTGCAGCTGAAGATCACAAGAATGGTAGCCAAGAGCCTGTGCAACATTTTGCATATTAATTTTTTTTTGTAATCAACTTCTGGCTCAGTGCAGTGGCTTAGTTTTGTTTTGCTTGTATTGTTTTTTGCCTTAGCAGCATTTGTAATCAATAAAGTTTCGAAAAGTTTTGCACACATAGTTCTGGTCGTTTATTTTTTGCTAGGAAGTATAACCAATAAGCTAAAATCTGATGTATTGCATCGTGTAGTGCGTTTAGCAGTTCTAGTAGAAATAATTTTTATTTCAAAACAGACAAAACCAGTCATTGTGATGTTTTTTTTCAGTGCCAATTAATATGATTAAACTGCTTCATTATGCATTTCAGAGATCAGTGTAAAAATAATTATTGAAATCAGAGCATGCAAACAAAAGTTATTCCACTAAGAAAACTCAAAAGCCGCCGCGGTGGCTCAGTGGTTATGGCGCTTGGCTGCTGACCCAAAAGATGCAGGTTCGATCCCAGCTGTGATGGTCAAATTTCGATGGAGGCGAAATTCTAGAGGCCCGTGCACTGTGCAATGTCAGTGCAAGTTAAAGAACCCCAGGTGGTAGAAATTTCCAGAGCCCTTCACTATGGCTTCCTTCATAGCTTGAGTCACTTTGAGACGTTAGACACCCATAAACCAAACCAGAAAATTCAAAATAAGAATATCAGAGGAACACGCGTTTCACTCATCCATTTCGTTCACCCATGTTGAGATTAGGCGCCACCAATCAGAACCGCACCTAGCTACATGTAGTGGAAGCTTGCATGCAATTGTTGCTTTGCTGGAGCAGCCCACAGCAGTGCATATTGATGCCCCCCTCCCCAGCCCCATAGACAGAGCAGGAGTGACTAACTTTACACAGGAAGCTTCAGGATGTTTCTTTGCTGGTAGGATTGAAAGGCTAACACCCCCCCACTAACCTTGTCTCCTGTCCGGCTTTTCTATTCAGGTCTTTGGGCAAGGTGTGCCTGCCGCCTCTTTTTTTTGCCCTGCCTTCTTGGTGTGATTTAAACAACAGCACTTGCTTGTACGAAGCACGAAAGTTTGAAGCAGAATGGAAAGTGTCGCCCCTTGTGTTATTCTTGTTAATTTTCATTCACATTTACTGCTTCTTTTCAGTATTAGTGGCAAGCAAAAAGCTTACAGCACACAGATACATAATATGCTGTATACATTTTGTGAGTACAAAGGAAGGAACAATATTCTAACTGGGCATTCAACCAACCAAAAAGGCAGCGCTCAATCTGGATGCTGCCTCATTTCCGCTGCGTTGCGATGCCATCGGCTCAAAGCGAGCACTTCTGGAGAAGATTAAAATATTAAATATTACGATTTTGGTGATCTCTTTGGGCGTCAGGAGTTGCAATGTTACTTTGCATGCAAAGTAAAAGGACTTCACGCTTGATCTACGTCGCAGGACCCCTTTAAGCGCACTGATCCCATCAACTTCCAACGGTGATAAAGTCTTTCAGTCCTAACGTAACCGTGCGAAAGATGCCGATTGCCATTCCGTAAAGCCTGTCCAGTCTTCTTACTCGTTTTTAACTGCACTGAATGGCAAGAAAGGATCTGGCAAACAAGCATCAACATAAGCACAACGACCAAGAATTGGATGCAGCTATCCTCAGTGTCTATTCAAAAGGCACTTACATGAACAAGGACAATGTGCTCATGACTCCGCAGACGTGGAATGCATGGTTGAAGTCGTCATTGGAAGGGTAGTGCGCTGCCACATCAATGATGATCCACCAGCCAATGAAGAACTAGACAGGACATGGAAAAACAGATAACACTGCAGGGAACTCGCGACAGCACCCACTGCTTTGTTCTTTCGTCGCAAGGAGAAAAGCTGTTAGCACTCCAACCTTCACGCGGCACAAACAGCTGCAACTTACACACTACTCACAGTAGCCACACAGTCAGCTTTTGACTCAGGGGAAATTTTCAGTACTACTTTACTGCCCTAGATACATAAAAACTTCCCCGCCGCGGTGGCCCAGTGGTCATGGCGCTCGGCTGCTGACCCGGAAGACGCGGGTCCGATTCCTGCCACGGTGATCGCATTTCGATGGAGGCGAAATACTAGAAGCCCGTGTACTGTGCGATGTCAGTGCACGGTAAGAACCCCAGGTGGTCGCCCCAGGTGGTCGAAATTTCCGGAGCCCTTCACTACGGCGTCCCTCTAGCCTGTGTCGCTTTGGGACGTTAAACCCCCAGAAGTCAAGCAGCATGTCCGACGATCTTAAGAAGCCGCAGCAGTTAAATGTTCTGCATGGTATGTGCTACCAGCAAAACGCATTGGCCATCATGTGCCTATAACATGCTTAACAAAACCAGCTAAACACTATTGCTGCGGACAGAAGCTGGCAGCAGTGCACCCAGACAAAGCACTGAAATGTGCCCGGTTCCCTTTAAAAAGGCATGAATACCATAATTGCCGCCTAGGGTATTGTTTCCTCTGTCATTGCATTACACCATGCTCGGTTCAGCCTTGTCATTGAACTCAAGAAGCAGTTTGAACTGTTCAGGGTACCTTGCGTTTCGTCCAGACTCCCAACATTTGCTGCTGCATGTTTTGTTTTTGTTCGCTGGCGGTTTTGAGCGCGTCTTTAGCCTAAACCAAAACCGAAGAAGTGCACAAGGATGCACAGAACGGGACTCCTCAAACGACCCTCGAAAGCGCGAGCTGACGAGGCAAAGCAGGAGAAGCTCACCAACGACCCAGCGACAACCGACGCTATCGTGTTCCGTTTTTCACCCAGCTCCATCCACTCGGGCCGATTGAACTGGATGTTATCGAAGCACCCAGCCATCGTTGGTGGCCACAGTTTGCGGCGATGGACGGCGGTACTGCGCCTTCACGGACGGGCTCGAAGGGTCGTCGGGCGGGTCTTTCGCCGGTCTCAGTCCCACCGTCAAGCTCGCACACGTCACTCAGCCGTTCATCAACGGCACCACACCGACCACACGCAGCAGCCGCCCGTGTATCGGAATCACGGTGTAAGCGTAGAGAGGTGTACCAACGGCACCGCTTATCCTGCGCTCCTAACGTTGCATGATGACTCTCGCAGTTTCGCTGCCTGCCGACAGATGGCGAATACAGGAGTTCACGCAGGAATGCTTTGTCTCCTTTGTTGTTCATGCTGTACTTGCAAGGGTTGGAGACAGAGGAGCGGACTAGGCTTCAACCTTTCTTTTTTTAAGCAAGGAGAATGGATTTAACAGTCATCACCGGGTCTAATATACGCCGATGATATAGTGCTAATGGCTGACAGCAAGGAAGATTTACAGAAGTTGATAGACATAGGTGCAGAGGGAGATCGATTAGGTTTCAAGTTTAGTAAGGAAAAATCTGCAGTCATGATATTTAATGATGAGGTCGGCGAGCATAGAATACAGGAGTTCACGCTAGAAGTAATAGATGAGTACAAGTATCTTGGTGTGTAAATAAATAACGGTGCTGAGTACCTGACAGAGCATGAAAAATATGTATTGAATAAAGCTAGTAGGAATGCAGCTGTACATGTCATGAAAAATAGGGCACTGTGGAATTACAACACGTATGAAGTGGTAAGAGGGATCTGGAAAGGGGTGGTGGTTCTTAGCCTGACTTTCGGTAATGCGGTCCTAGCTGTGCATGAGACCATGCAGATGTTCAAGCAAGGTTAGAAATTAAACAAAATGGCGTAGGGAGGTTAGCTTTGGGAGCACATGGTGGTACACCAAATCAGGGGGTACAGGGTGATATGGGCGTCGTTCGAGAGCAGAGAAGCTAGCAGTAAAATAGCATTTGAGGATCGTGATTGAGAAAAATTGGGGAAAAGCAGTGGGCTAGGAAAGTTTTCAGATACATGTATAAGAAATATTGGCACGAAATGGAGAAAGCGAACTAGAAAATTGGCAAGTAAATATCTTTACAGCAGTAGGGGGGAAAATCAGCAATTACCGATGAAGAAAAAGGTATAAAAAACAAAGAGAGCTCTGTGGAGAACAGTGATGCAGACGAAATCGGCACTGGGAACATACAGGATCCTTAAGAAGGAAATTGCCAAAGATAATATCTATGATAATTGTAGGCCCGGGAAGCACTAATTGTTGTTTGAGGCCAGGACGGGAGTTTTGCGGACTAAGACATATAAAGTCAGCTAGGTACCACGAGATAGACACGCTGGGCGTGCATGCGGAAAGGAGGAGGAAACGGCTGAACACTTGATACTTTCCTGTAAATTGCTTATCACCCTACAGTGGAAAGCAGCGGGGCAGATTTATTCAAAGCATTGAGGTTTAAGGACCGGAAAAGTAGATTTTAACCTCTTTCTTTCTTTCCTTCCTTCTTTCTTTCGCTCCCCCCTTTATCCCTTCCCTTAAGGCGTGGTTCAGGTGTACAACGAATATGAGACAGATACTGCGCATTTCCTTTCCCCGCAAACCAATTATTATTATTAAGCGGGTAGAAGTAGCCAAGCGAAGTTTATCTGATTGGTGGCTAGAATTAAGGCAATAGTAAAATTTCACAAGTCATGGCTAGGTGGCTTGAACCACCGCCCGATTTAGAGGGTTCTGCCTCATCCATCCATCCACCCATCCCTCCCTCCTTCCCTCCCGCCGTTGTCGTCTGCTTGTGCGAACGCGCCGTAGAACGGGTTTTGTTCGGCACCATGGAGGAAGGAAAACAGGTGGTCTCGAGGAAGCTCCACGCAAACTCCGATAGGCGGGACGCCAGCTTTCCCTCTGGTTAATAGTAAGAAACTCCATGACCTGTACCACCATGGGCGCTCTAAGCATCATGGGGCGGAAAGCTACCGGCTGCAGAACTACAACTTTTGGCCAAAAAATAATGAAAAAAACAAACGTTGTTCGATAATTTAGAATGTCCTACCATTCAATGTCCTGTCTATAAATCGCAACGAACGAGCAGAAAAGCACGTAAGTGCAAAGTTTTCTCAAAATAAGCGATGACTTGCTCTCCTATTGGCCAAACACTGCAGACCACAAAATCAGTATTTCGTGCTTAAAAGGCGCACTTTTAAAACGAGATGTTTTTGAAAAAACATTTTTCGCTTCAGCATTTTAAAAGGTTTTTCCACAGCATTTCGGTTTTCGCTACTACGGCTTTTGCGCACTACTTTTACGCCGAAGTCGTCTGCGCGCGGAGCGCCAAGCGGATACATAATTTTTGGATTGAAAACCTTGTTTCCACCAATATAGGAGGCTCACCTACTCCCCTACTCAGGTTCGCAGGCCCGAGCAGGGGACCGGGACTCCGCAACTAAAAGCGCGCGAGAATACATTGATTCTTCGCGGCCTGCCTGAGCCGCCAGGCGGATGGCTTCTTTTCGGTCTTCAGGGTTTGCGCTTTGAAGGAGGGACTCCCAAGCTTCTACGTCTAGGATGTTGGCCATAGCCTCAGCAGAAAAGGGGCATTCCCATATGATGTGGTCTAGTGCGCCTCTCTGTCCACAATGTTTACATTTATCGTGGTCGTCTCTGTCACCGATCTTGAGGTGGTGTAGCCATACGGGGTTGGGGTACTTCAATAACACTTCTGTTGGGCCTAGTTGGTGCATGGTGATACAGATGAACGATGTGCGCAAAACATTCGACGAGCCACATACACGGAAGAAACACAAGGACTGGCGCAACACTATTTTATTCTTCCCACCACCAGGAAGAATAAAATAGTTGTTAGTGTTGCGCCATTCCTTGTGTTTCTCCCGTGTATGTGGATGTGGCTCGTCGAATGTTTTATCTATAAACGTTGGTTTTGCGCACATCGTTCATCTGTATCAGGGGTTGGAGTAGTTTCCAGCCTGCAGCCTTCAAAGGCGTTTGGCCTCTCCGTTGTTTAGCTGTTCGTCTGGTGTTGGGAATATTTTCCTGCTGAGCTTGTAATATTCGCAGATGTCGTTGTATGTGTTTAGCGTCTCCTCGTGCTCTGAGTTGTCGAGCCTTTCTGCGCTCGTCCGGTAGTAGATATCTCGAGCGAGCGCGTGAGCGGCTTCGTTTCCAGATACAGATTCGTGGCCTGGGGTCCATTTGGTTGTGATCTTACTTGTGCTCTCTCTTAATTCGAGGATTTTCTTCGCCTCGACAGAGACTCTTCCTTTCGCTAGGTTCCATATAGCCGTTTTGCTGTCACTAGTTATTATATTTGCCTTCGTGCCGACGCAGGCTAGTGCGATCACGACTTCCTCAGCGACGTCTGCATCTCTTGTCTTCACCGATGCCGTGATCAAGGGGATGCCACTGCCGTTTATCACTGCCGCGACTGCAGGCCCTGACTTGCCAGTGGCTGCGTCTGTGTATGCTAGTGTTTGGCTCTAGTCCATTCATTTCTCTTTCGATGGCCTTGGCCCTGTTTTTTCTTCTTTCTTCGTTGTGGGTAGGACTCATATTTCTTGGCATGGGTGAGACGCGCAAGTTGGCTCTGCAACCTTGGCTTAGGCTGGTTTTTGGATTTGGTCCTCTGTCGTGCTGGAGCCCTAGGATTGTCGCCCTGTTTCGTACTGGCTGAGTCTTTCTACTTGTGCGACTCGCGTGGCTTCCGCCACTTCCTCTATGAGATTGGGCACCACCTATTCGAATAGGACAAGTCTGTAGTAAACTAGAATATTGGGTAGTGTGCACAGAGGTACGGCTCGTGGTGACCCCACCGGTGTCGACAGGGCGCGGCGGCGTGTGGTGGCGCTGCATGCGTGTTCACTGGTAAAAACGAGTGGCGCATTCGGCAGGCGTCGCAGTGGGCGTGGTCACGCCGAGGAATTTAATTATTGTCGCGACATTCGCGTGGGTGTCGCCGAAATGGCTGAACGGACCTTGAATGGAACTTTAATTCTGGCCTGTCCACATGTTCATTCATTCCTCAAAGGTTCACAACGGATATTGCATGAGGGAGTGTTGCTGGAGATTATAATGCACTGCACACTGTTTGTACAGCTTAGCATGTGGTGTTGCGGCATTTGATTCATGCCAGAGACAAAGGCGGAATTAAAATAGTGACGGCAGCAACAATTATTTTCATTCGCAAGGAGCCGAGATGCACAGAAAACAGCGGGGAAGGAAAATGATAGAAGGAATTCGGCACGTAGACACACATCCGCAAGAAATTTAGACACAACAGTAACAGTGATTTCTTATTTATTTTGGCAGCCAAGCAGCCACTGCTGTTTGAAACAAAGGAGGCAGATTTGTCACCACTGCATATTTATATGCTCGCTCATTTCTTCATTTCTCCTCTTTTTTCCTCAACTTGTTCAACCACTTGAGAGCAGCGTTACCAATGGCTCAGTTTAAGATGCTTCGCCCGTTCGCGTTTTCTTGCCTTTTTTAATTAACTCCTTTCACATAGAGAAATGCAGTCTAGTAAAGTAAAACTTTATTACTTCTACAGAGAGGTCTTCTGCGTGAACGGGGCAACCAACTTCTTTCTGCTGTCTACTTCTAACCACTTCCAACGCATCAAGAATACTTTCGGAATGCAATTCATTCCAGCTAATTGATTCTGTGAAGAAGTTTTCAAGCTTCAACACAAAGCCATAAAGCTGCGCCGATGGGTACAGCAGTCCTCCGTGGTCGCGGTATTTTTTCAGCCTCGCAAGGAAGAAGTTTAGCTCAACGTGGTTATGTGCAGGCTTACAAGCTGAATTCTATTCTTGAGCGGAGGGCCTTGAGACTGCATTTGAAGGCCGCTTATCTGGGCATGCTCCATATCACCACCGTCTTCAAAGTCTAGCAGAGAATCTAGCACTGTCTCAGGATGATTGCCCTAGCTGCGATACTCATTTTATGAGCCCATAAAATGAAAGGCAATTGTCTAGGATTAAAAATTGGGTCTATGTATGGTGCTGGTTGCATCCTGAAGACTGCCTTCAGATTCCGAACAGATTCTCAAGAGGATCTGGGCTAAGCTTAGAAGTCATCAGATATCTGTACTTCAGCTTTTCTGTGAGGTATGCCAACAGTTGAAGTGTGCTGAAGATATTCAAGCGAAGAACAGCGGCTGTTTAGGCGCTCAGAAAACCACGGCCACTTTTTACAAGCCTCTCCCAATTGTTTTTGACAGAAAGTGGCGGCGGTGTACGCGGCCATACGACTGGGGCGGCTGCGCTGGCGCGAGCAATGGCGAAGGAGAGCGCACGAAGACACGTTTGAATATCAGCGCTGGATTAAGGGGGGGGGGGGGGGGGGCTAAGGGGGCTGCAGCCCAGGGCCTCACCTCGGACAGTAAGAGAAGGGGGCCCATTTATTCTAACATGCTTAGTATATGGAACCATGGGCAACGGAAGTTCGAGCGACATGTATGAAGCGAGAAAACCAGAACGAGCAGACGGGGCCTCCCGCCTAATGTAACAGCATGCTTTTCGCCTGATCACTTGGGGAGAGCTTGTCGAGCTGCAAAAGCAGGAATCCCCCGCCACCTCGGCGGGGCTCTTTCTTACGAAGCGAGATGCGTTTGCTTGGAAGTTTTCCTGGTTTCCTGTCACTCCGTCTGTCCAGTGCTGTCTGCAGAGGAGGGGCAAGGGGGAAACACCTAAAACATGTAATGTGGGATGAGGACCTAAATCTCCCTTGCCCCTCGTCACCACCCTCCACCTCTCAAATAGTTCCGCCGTTGTCCTTCTCATAGAAAGGATGTGCTGCACTACCCAACAGTGCCTCCCATTCGACTTTTCTTTACCGTGACGGCAATTTGGGCGGGGGAGGATGAGTCTGATAACAGATGATGATGAGTCTGATGGCAGAGTCTAGGCAGGAAAGGAAAGAAGACGTCGCACGTGCTTTTGTCCGCGTGCCATGGGGCATCTATGGACTGTTCACTGTTCGGGCTAGGGTTTTGGAAGGGTGAAGTAAATTTGTTTTATGGTAATAGTGCAGCAAGTCGACAATTTCCTAGTACATCCATAATCAGGACAACAAACAACATGGTGGACAGCAGCACGTTTTAGTGATATGCTGTTCCGCTTGTCGCTATCACAAAACCACTGCGCAAAGAAAAAAAATATGTGTAACTTATATGTGCATTTTGTTATGCAATTCCAGTGCCATCTGCTTTAGCTACATGTGGGTGTCTGCAAGACGGACACATCAGGTGCGTTTGTCTCTCACCCCGGTTTAGATGCCAACCAAGTGACTACTGAACGGAGCATTGAAACAGTCGCAGCTGCGTCTTAAGTGGGGCTGGTTCCATATGGCAAATTCTCTGGATGGTCCAAGCTTGACTGCTGCCCCGAGGAATTCAGTAGTATTTTCCTTCTCGGATCTTACCAGTGCAATGCAAATCGAGAAGTGTGCCGAACACAGCCTCTTCTGTGCAATGGCAGACACTTCATGCTTATCTACGCAGCACTTGGGCCCTTTCCTGCTTAGTAGCTATACGCACCCTCGCGCGCGCTCGACGGAAAAAGTAGGTCAGACTGGCCGCCCAACTTTCCAGAAAGAAGTATAAAAAGATGACTCAGGGGCGACGGAGGGCGCGTAACTTCGCCCGCGCTAGGAGTCGCCCTCTCCCCTTCGTTCTCGCGCTCGGCGTCGACGGGGCGAAAGAAAAATCGAGAACTTCCCAGAACAGACGATTGCTCCTAGCCAATAGGAAGACGAGACCGGAACGGGAGAAGGACTGAGTTCGTACGGAGGAGGAGGGAATTTGCACAAGGAACTCTATGCGTATGTGAACGCCTGCTTTGGCGCTAGTAACAGACAGACGCAGCGCGCGTCTCAGAAAGGAAGTTGATCGCGGGCTGCGTTTGAGCCCCGAGCCGCCGGTTAAGCTTGCATAAGCCCGCCCGCTGAGGAGCTCCTGGGGGACGCACTACTCTCGGCTAGCCACGGACCATCCAGGCAGCGTGCGCCAGTCATCGGGACGGCCACAGTTGGACACCTGCGGTCGCGTCGGACTGACGAAGTGCCCGGTGTGGTGAATAGTTATCATCTATTCATGCGAAAATGCTCGGTCGGAAGCATCAAAGTGGTGCGTCTAAACGAAAGGCGAAGTTTGAAAGAGAAGGGCGTGAAAAGAAGCGACCAAAGATGACTAAGTACCTACTGAATGCAGCTTCCGTGGAGCAGTGTGCGCGCTCTACCCAGAGTCCGTGTCAAACTCCCAAGAGTACCAACTGTGCTTCTGTGGAAGACTGTAAAACAATACAATTAAGAACTAACGATACTTTAAGTGTGAAATAAATTATGAAATGTAAAACGGAAATAATAGTACTGCAAGTGTGAAATAAAATATCTAATATGGTCGCTTACCGCGGCAGCGGTAACGGGGAGGAGCGCGGGCGGTTGGGTGGTGGAAGCTCGTACGTGGGAGATTGATTTTTTTGCAGTTCGAATTTTTGTAGCGATAGCTACATTACAGTAGCATTTCGAGCATTTAGCGTCCCGGGGCCGCCACGCTGTCTGGTCACATGGTGCGGAGTAGCTGCGGCGGCGCGCGCCATGGCTGATCACGTGTTCGTCACGTGGTTGGTCACGTGACCAGCCACGGGGTGAGGAGCAGCTACTGCTGCTGGCGGCGCGGCGCGCCGGCGAAACCGAGCTGCAACAGCTGCGCGCATGCGCCGTGCCAAGTGGGACGAAGGTTAAGAAGGAACGCCCAGCGAAACGGAGCGGCGAAAGACTGACTTTGCAGTTCGACTGAGCAAGTTCCACCCGGCCAGCTGTGGCTATCGCGTCACTACAGGTTTAACCAGAGCTAAACCACCGCCAATTTTTTCTTCCTTACCTTAATTTATATCCCCTCATACCATTCTCCAACGAAGGGTAGCAAACTGGCTTCATCTACCTGTTAACCTTCCTGCCTTTCCTCCTCCTCCTATTAGAGCCCCTTTGAGGGATGCGCCAGTTCCCTGCGAGGGAGCTGCCGCCACCAGTGGGCCTCGTGCGACCCAAGCTGCTCTTCCCCAGCAATATCTCGCTATCAATCATCAATATAGCTACCTCTTCCCGGGAAGGTTAGTTTGCTGACAATCTGGTGAACAGGTTGTGATGACGTCACGCGGACATGTGACGGTGGCTCACATCGGTTGCTTCTCCGGGGGTGGCCGCCTGAGCCACCCTACTATCTGTCGCTCAAAGCGCCGATGACGTAGCCGGATGTTTTCCAAAACAAGAACCTTAACGCCATCGTGTTATAGAGAATCACAGCTACCGCGGCATCATATGGCGAAGCGCCAGACGATGCATGAGGGAACCAGGAAAATGGCAACGGAGCAACGTCCGCGTTTGTGAAGGAGTTCATTCATATTTGGAAGGAAAGCTTCTTCAGTCCTCCGTCCGTCATATTTTTACTGTCTTTCACGTTACCTCCTCCTCTTCGTTACTCGCAACGAATGCCGATCACTGGACCGGGGTGGTGCAGATTCGTTCGCAGAATGCCAGCTCTTCACGAAGCGAGTAAAATGACAAGTGATATGCTGCTGTCACTATTGCAGTGCGGCCCCAGCGTGTTTTGTGCAAGATAAATATTAAAATTAAAAACCCTTTCCCACTCGTTATAGCCGCTTTCTTTTCGGGCTGTATCTGACATATACCCTGGCCCCCACGGCACCGCTATCTTCACGCGCAGCTCTGCGGCTGCCCCTCCTGTCTCCCTCCCTCGTGCGCCGGCATCGACACTGAGATGTCGACAGCATCCAAGGCTACACCGGCGTGCAGCTCGGCAAATGCAGCGACGAAGCACACTTCTCGCTGCGTCTAAAAGAAAGCCAGATCTGCAGCTAGTCTCTAAGGCCTCGTATGTTAATTTGTTTTAGTGATTCTTAGCTTCCTTTATAGCCGGCGTGGTTGACTGCGGCGGTAGTTACGTCGCCTAACATGCATTACTTTTGCTTAGTTTCCAGCGACTGGTTTTCTTTCTCATCTCCTTCTGGAATTCATAGTTATTTTCCTGGTGCATCGCTTCCCTATTTTAATTTTCTGGTTGCGAGCTGTGGTGCCCGATGGCACCCGGATTTGTCCGGATGGACGCAACAAATTCACTCCCCTTCCTCTCTGATTGCAACCTTTCTCGTTCTCTTCTCGGGCTATACATGACCAAGTCTAATCACACAAACGTGAGCGCAATTGGCGATCGTGGGTGCGTGGGGCTGGGTCGCTCCACTTTTCTTCGAGACTTTCCCTCCCTTCTCGCCCCCTGTTATTTTTTTCTTTCAACGTCTAGCTTTTTCTCTCTTCGCCCTCTGCTCCTCAACCACAAGGAACAAAGTGGCCGCGCCTCTAAATTTATGCTTGGCGACAAATCAGGCAAACATCGCCGTGGCCCATCATTCGGCAATAGCAGCTTCAACGGGCCATCATTCCGCTCCGGAGATATTTTTAGCCCTTCTTCTCTCTACATATCTTTCGTAGTTCTTTTTTATTTCAATCCTTTTTAGCACCCCGGCCTTCTGGCGTTGTTCCACTCGAAAGCTAGGGCGGCACCCGGAAGATTGAGCCGGCAATTGCTTTGGTGTGCTCGGGCATGAGTATGAAATTATGAGGCCGCGCTGTTCTCGATGTCAGGGAATGCTCTCGTACGCTATCGTTAGTGGCTGTGTCCTGAATTCCATCATTGGCGTCTGCTTTAAAGTTGAAAGAAAAGTACACTTTCATTTTTTTTTCTGCTCTCCCGTGAAACTTCCTAGTTTTCTTGCTTTCTTGGCACATATAGTCTTGTTTTACCGCAACTTCTCGCGTCATTATCGAAAACTGGTGCAGAATCATTCTTCCTTCAAATAAAAAATAAGGAAAAAAATCTGAATACAAGATTCGCAGAGGCTCACTCCAGTTAAGTGTTATTGAAACTGTAGCCAATGCTATAAAAAAAAGGTATCAACGGCTGGCTCGCGATTTAATACCACCCGGGGTTCTTTAACGTTGATATGCTTGAGTATCGGGACCGTGGTCTTCACCGCATGACGATGAACTCTTCAGACGACGGAGGGAAGCCTTCAGGAGGTGTGGAGTTCGCTGACCATTCCGCGAACTCGTTGGTCTTGTGTTCGCAAGGAAGGCCGCTCCAGTGGGGTCGGAAGTCCCCAACAAAGGGGCCCGTCCCGTCCCTGCCTCCCCTTCGTGCGGCGGACGTCCTCGTTTACGCCGCGCCGTCACGGGGATGACCCGCCGGGAAAAACGCCAACCATGTACAGCTGTCGACATGTGGTTGTTAAGGGGTTGACGAGGTTTCGGGGGCGCACGAGATACGGCTGAGTATTAGCCGAGTGACCGGAAACCCACTATTCCCGTAACGACTGTGTTCGTCTCGCGCGGTGTATTCTGTAAACACTTTAGGGATCGTTTTGTCGCGTGTGCGAAAGAGATAGGAAAGTGGTAACGGCTGGGCCGTGGGTGCCGTGGGAGAGGGTGGTCGCGTTTGTGCTGTTTGTCTATTTGATTGCAACCTCTCCTTTCCCAAATGTTTAATCAGCACTCTTTCCCCAATCTGTGATTAGTGGGCGGAAATCCTTATTTTCCTTTCCCTGACCACTGATTGGCGAGATGGGTCGTTTGTTATCTTATTGGTTGCCGTCCCCGCTAAGGGCGGAGACAGAGGGTTTAAAACCAAGCGCTCTGGGTTGAGCGGAGGCTGAATTCGTCTGATCCACGATTTAGTCATGTAAATAGTTTTCTCCTTGCTTTGTTTCTTCTCGTTTTTTTTACCTATGTTGTAAATAAATAGTTAACCTTCTCCTTTCCTTGAGTAATGTGAATGTTTGCGAGTAGAACCACCGGGTCACCAAGAAACCCCGATTTCATCATCAAGTAGTTTCCTCTCATCGCCACCGGAAGGGGAAACTCAACTGGCGCAGTCGACACAGGATCGCAACTGGCGCAGTCGACACAGGATCGCAACTTCTTTCTACTCAAGGCATTGGACGGAAGGTGAGAAGAACAAGTCGGTGGACAAGCTGTTTGTCCTAAAGGAGAAAACGTGAAGCTGCGTCGAAAGACGACGTCGAGAGCTTCAGGTCACGGGTCGAGTTCGAGAGGACGTCGGAGGCTCAAGTCAGCGAGGAGCTGAAGGAGCCGGCCAACGACAAGCCATCGAGGGTTCGATTCAGCGAGCAGCTGAAAAGAACCAAGCGTCCACATCGAAAAGGTTGAGAACCAAGCGACCCAGTCAAACCAGGCAGGAGTCAGCGAGCTGCTTAGAGATCCAGGGCTCAAGCCGTCCGCATCTAGGAGCCTGTCGTTATCACTGAGGACGACGAGATCACCGGGGCGGAGAGCAACGAGTGAGGTAGGAAACCTTTCTGCTTTCTCAGAATTCACCATGTCGGTGTAGTGTTTAGTGCTACAAACGATAGCACAGAAATCGGAGATGGCTGCCGTACGGTATGATCGGGAGGGCATGATGCGACGCGTTGAGCAGGAGGAGGCAGAAAAGCTGAGTGAAATTGAAAATTTGAAACTCCAAATTGAGCTAGAAAAGAGAAAACTTGCACAGATGCAGTTGAAATTAAGGCAAGGGACGAAAGTTGATAGCGAGGTCTTACTCGCAGCAGTTAAATGTTTTAACTGCATGAAATTTGGGCATTCGATGATTGAGTGTCCGAAAAAGCAGGAACAAGATATTCCCGCGGTGAGAAGAGAGGTGTGCGAGCTAGTATCTCATGTGGAGATACCGGCGCCTGATAAGCTACATTCCCAGTCGGAGATGACTGTTAATAAGGTCACTCAACCAGACGGGACAGAGGATCTGGCATGCGGAGACTTGCATACCGAAGGTCAGAGTTCTGAAACCTGTGTGGATTCAGGGACTGAAATAACGTTACCAGGAGAACAAATTCAGTCACTTTCTAGGGGTGAGTGCTCTGAAGAAACAAAACAGGAAGGTGCGGTTCTCCAGGTAGCGGACGCTAATCTGACGTGTGTGCCGATGACTACAGCTTTGACAGCTGCACCGGTTAGACAGCAGGGCCTAACCTTGTGTGTCGTGCCAGAAGAGATAGGCATAGGAGTGTTAGTCACTCCTGTGACGAACATGCTGTCAGATCAACCCAATATAGACCAAACCCAGGAGACACTTCAGTGTATTGCTCGCGAACAAGAGTTCAGCATCGCGCCCCAGCCAGTGTGCGTTAACTCTGACGCAGCATCAAGGGTCGAGGACGGGGAGAAGGCGGACCTGATTGTGAGAACGCTCTTTGCAGTCGATAGTAATCTAGCCGCCAAAGATGAGTTGTTTTGCCAGCCGGTGCTGACACTGTGCGCGCTGACAGATCTAGCTGAAGGTGTAGGGCAGCTAGTAACATCGGAAACACACTCGCTACTAGAGCAGCCAGAAAGGGACCAGCCAGATGAAGAACATCAGAGCTCAGATTTCGATGAGCGTTTCAGAATCTCGCACGAATCTGTTCGAGACAGACTCGAGGCTTCAGTGGAGCTTCAGGCAAATCCGGAAGCTGCAAATGTTTCTGCGTCAGATTGGGAGCTGACAGGGACAGCTGCAAAGAGTTTCGCAGCGCATAGGAAACTGGTGGATGCGGGCAATGCCTCCATTCCTGTAGGTTTCCACATGGAGCAACCTGCCCCATTAGCAGAAGTGTGGAAGTAAGGCGGCGAAGGTGATCGTAAAACGTTAACGAATGAGCGCATGCTTTTCTTTGAGGAGAACGCCGGCTGCCAGCGCTGGAAACAGCTAGCACTGCCGGAAACTGCATGCCAAAATGTAGGTCAAGTTGCCGATGACAGGCCCAACCCTATTCTAAAGTTCAAAGTAAGGGCGAATGCAGACGCAATACCAACAGCAGCCTTCGTGGCCCGTGGGGAGTCTGTAAGCTCTATTAATTTCGAGAAAAGCGACAAGGGAGATCCGATAGCGGCGGCAGCCTTTACAGTGGGCTCGGCAGACCAGGCAGCGGCATGTGGCCTTACGCACCCTTCCTCTGTCTAACCCAGGTTGGTGCCTATTATTGTACATTTAAAAGTGATTGTCGTGGTATCCTGGTTCTGCCTTGCCCCCAGCAGTGCATTCGTATCGCATGTGATGTATATCTAATGTGCGAGTTGATGTTGTGTGGTGACGTCGAACTGAATCCTGGCCCCGAGACAGACTCTGACAGTATGAGCGCGCAAGAGATGTTGAAGCAACTGATTCTGGGACAGCAAAAATTGACAGACGAAATGGCAGCATTAAGGACGCATAACGCGAAGATGGAAAAAATATTCTGCGAATTCACCCAACAGCTCGATCTATTAAAAGACCAATCAACCCGTGCAGAAAACCTGGAAAGAACAGTCACCTTCCTACGCGAAAAAATTATTGACTTGGAGGACAGAAGTAGGCGTTCCAACTTAGTTGTGTTTGGGGTAGATGGAGCCAGCGATGAAACAGAATCTGTCCTTAGGGAGAAAGTTATTTCTGAGGTTTTTCAAGAGAAGCTTGGTGTGACATGCAACTCAGTCGCCAGAATCCACCGTATTGGCAAAGCTGAAAAAAAGCGACCCGTCATATTGTTCTTCCAGGACTTTAATGAAAAACAAGAAGTAATGCGGAATGTACGCAAGCTCAAAGGAACCAAATATTCGGTACAAAATGACTATTCGCGTGACACGCTCAGAATAAGGAAACTCTTATGGGACAGTACAAAAATCGATAGGGATCAAGGCAAGAAGCCTATTCTGGTGCATGATAAACTAAAAATGGACGGGCAGATTTTTGCGCGGGATGAGGCCAACAATTGCAGAATCAAGATACGAAATGAGCAGAGTAAAGAGTGACTCGCATCACCGCTTATCAAGGAACTCAGGCTTCTAAACATAAATGCGCGCAGCGTGGTTAATAAAAGCGATCCATCTTGAATCCATAATTCTAGGGTATCAGCCACACATTGTTGTAATCACAGAGACTTGGCTGCACGAAGGAATTGATGATGAAGATGTTTTCCCTCCCCTTTACCGGGTGTTCCGTCGGGACAGATCTACCAGAGGAGGCGGTGTTGCCGTACTCGTAAAACATGGCATCGACACTTCTTTCCTAACTCAAATTGAAAGCCATGAAAGCCTCGCGTTATAACTTTCTTGTTTTGGGCGGTCCTTTCTAGTAATTGCAGTTTACAGAGCTCCCAATTCCCCTCCGCAGTTTCTACGTGAACTGTCTGATTTCATGAATGATTTTCATCATGACATAATCTTATTAATTGGTGATTTAAACCTTCCATCAATTAACTGGGACAAGCCCTTTCTCAATCCCGTTCATGCTGCTCATGAAGAGCACATATTTAATATTATGTTGAGACATGACTTGCAGCAAGTAGTGAGGCAGCCAACACGTGTACATGGTTGTACTTCTTCTCTACTTGACCTTATCTTTGTAAGCCGATCTATTAGTGACTACCATGTTTCAATTGAGCAGGGAATTTCCGATCATGATTTGGTATATTGTTCCTTCCCTGTCCATATTGTTTGCAAAAAGCCTGTGGCCAAAGTGTGCTATGTAAAGGACTTCTCGCGTGCGAAAGATGAGAGCGCGTTGGATTATTTAGATTTTTGCCTCAGCAGTTTCCGAGGCAGTAATGCTGATGAGCTATGGAATAAATTTAAAACACTGTGCACTCACTGCCTTGAGAACTTCGTCCCTAATAAAATAATAAAATCTCGCAAAGCTTCTCCCTGGATCACACGTGAAGTCCTGCAATTGAAAACAAAAGTGAAACGTTTGAAACGTGGAGGCGCCAGTCGTTTCATTATTCAGTCTTCTCAAATATGCCTTAATGCAGCTGTGAGGTCCGCTAAACGTCATTACTTTGAATACAGACTGCCTAATTTCACTCGAACTTCACCTGAAAAATTTTGGAACCACTTATGTCAAAAGAAAAAACCTATTGACCGAATAATGCACGACGGCAAGCCTCTCACAGATAAAAATGATATTGCTACGTAATTTAACCGCTACTTCCACAGTGTCTTTGCTAATGCAAGTGGTGAACATTATTCTTTTGAAACGCCCTCCACTATGCCTTCTATTACGATATCAAGACCTGGCATTGTTGAATTGCTGCTAAACCTGAAAACTAAAGCATCGCCAGGCCCTGATAAAATTCCAAACGCTTTCTTGCGCCGGTATGCCGAAAAGATTTCCGAGTTTCTGGTTGTTATTTTTTGCGCATCTCTTTCATCAGCTGTGATTCTTTCAGAGTGGAAAACTGCACGTGTTGTTCCTGTTCTAAAGAAAGGGGACGCATCACTGATATCAAATTATCGTCCCATCTCTCTCACTTCAACCTGTTGCAAATTACTAGAACACATAGTCGCCAAGTACATCATCGGTTTTCTTGACGATAACAATATCCTTTCTAACGTTCAACACGGGTTTAGGAAGGGCTTTTCTACTGTAACTCAACTAACATCGGTTGTTCATAGTTTTCCATCTGTACTTGATAAATCCGGTCAGGCTGATATTATTTTTATGGATTTTAGTAAAGCATTTGACCTCGTCTCCCATTCTAAATTAATTGACAAGCTTAAACAAGTTGGTCTTCCTAACTTTATAGTTATTTGTCTTCCTAACTTTTCAGCTTACTTATCTAACCGACAGCAGTTTGTTAGTATTGACGACCATTACTCAAACAGCCTGCCTGTCTCTTCTGGTGTTCCCCAAGGAAGTGTCCTCGGTCCCCTGTTATTTTTAATATATGTTAATGACATTGTAAAAGTAGTTACTCATCCCGTTCAAATCCGGCTATTTGCAGATGACTGTGTTTTGTTTAATGTAATTACTTGTCGTGAAGACCAACTATTACTCAATTTAAACCTAAAGAATATTTTGGATTGGTGCAACCAGTGGGACATGAAACTTAACGCTCAGAAAACCGTATTTATGAGATTAACAAAAAAACAACAGCCTTTTATACCCTTACGCTCTTCCATCATTTCCACTTTCGGAGGTAACTGAATATAAATATCTTGGCGTGACGATAACTAATAATCTAAGCTGGAACAAACATATAGGTAACGTATGTGCATCAGGTTTTCGTAAACTTTGTGTCCTCAAGCACAAATTGAAGCATGCTCCTGCAGACTTGAAATTTTTAGCCTATTCATTATTAATCAGACCCAAGTTAGAATACGCTTGCATTGTCTGGGACCCATTTACTAAAACTAACATTCAAGCGCTTGAAATGATCCAGCGCAAGGCCATTCGATTCATCTTTTCAAAATACCGTTCAACCGATTCACCTACTGCCATAATGCGAGCACACCGAATTCAAACATTGCAGGTACGACGTAAAATTCTCAGATTAAAATTTCTTTTCCTTCTCAAACATAACAAGTTGTCAATGTGCCCGGATCCCTACGTCAAGCCATTTTCCGCTCCACGACCAACAAGACATCGCCACTCTGATTCACTAACTCCATTCACCGCCAGAACTAACCTATTTAAATACTCCTTCTTCCCTCGCACCGTAACTGAATGGAATACTTTACCTTTAACAGCACTATGTGACATAGATTCCATTGAAAAAATAGAAGATTGACGCCATCAAACTTATTTTGCTTTGTGTTTCAAATTTTCTTTGTGTTTTTTTGTATATTCATGTTGCACTGTATTGCCCCTCCTGCTAGGGCCCAGAAGGGCCTGCAGTATTCTGTAAATAATTAAATAAATAAATAAATAAATAAATAAATAAATAAATAAATAAATAAATAAATAAATAAACCGGCGCCGTTCCGGATAAATTGGAATTTTGGTCCAATCTTGTGGATAACGCTCAACAGAAACATAATGTTCTGTTTCGAGATGTAGGCGGCTAGAAATCATTTCCGCCAATCTGGTGCACCGATCTGACATGGTGGATTCTGGAATGTGCAGATTGGTGTCCTAACCTTGTGTGCACGGAACGAATTGAGGCTGTGTATGTGTGTGCGCAGTGCTGCTTGGAACCTTGTGGCCGGACTTTAATGTCACACTGACAGCAAGTGTCCGCGTGACATTCTTGGTTGGGAGGTGTGGAGTTCGCTGACCATTCCGCGAACTCGTTGGTCTTGTGTTCGAATGAGCAGCAGCTCGGACTTCTGAGGTGAGCACGAGAAGTCTTCGTGATGCTCAATGACATCCACCGCTTGTTGAAGTGCGGATTCAAGCTCAGCATCGTTGCCTTCTGAAACCAAGAGGGTGATGTCGTCTGCGTATAAGGTCCGGGATAGCGTCTAATTTTGAAAGTAGCGTGAGCAAGGGGACATTGAAAAGCAACGGGGAGGGAACGGATCCTTGGGGGGTGCCATTCCTACCGAAGGTTGTAGGGTCTGAGATGAGAGAGCCAAAGCTAATTTCAGCTGTACGGCCAGAGAGGAAGGCGCGTATATACTCGTAGGTACGGTGACCAGGATTTATTAGGGAGAGGTTAGCGAGAATAGCGATGTGCGAGGCGCTCTCAAATGCTTTAGTTAAATCAAGCCCGGGAATAGCCTTTGTGCCCGCTCTGGTAGAAGGGCGCAGTATCTCTCGAGAGAGCTAATGTCTTGTGTAAAGAGATTTGAGCGGAAGCCAAACATGGTGCGAGGTAGGAGATCATTATTTTCAGCATAATGATTAAGACAGCTGAGAATGACGTGCTCCATCAGTTTTCCAGCATAAGAAGCGAGGGAGATGGGGCGGAGGCGTTCGATAGCTAGTCGTTTGCCTGGCTTCGGTATGAAAGTTACACGTGCATGTTTCCATGCTGCAGAGATTTCAGCCTCTCTCCAGCAATCATTCATGAAGGCAGTGAGATCCTCAGTAGACGGGTCATCTAAATTACGGAGAGTTTTGTTGAAAATGCCGTCTGGTCCCGGGGCGGAGTTAGGGTGGAGCTGAGTCAGAGCGAATCTTACCTCAGTCTCCGAAATCTCCGCATCGAGCTTAGGGTTGGCACCACCTATTCAGGGGGAGAGGGTCCGGGGAAGTAGTATTGAGATACCGCACACGAAGTTCGTCGAAAAGATTTGGTCTGAGCCTGGTGCTGGTGGACTATGCAGGAAATGCTGTCTGGTTGGGATGTTTTGCAACCGTCCTTGTCTAAAAGGTACCGGAGAAGATGCCAGGTGCGGCTTAGCCCGAGCCGGCCACGCATGTTGTCACAGACATGACCCTATTGCGACTCGGCGTGGCAGGCTCAGCCGGAGACCAGCTACCAAGTGACAAGGGCGTTGGTCGTTTGGTGCCC
The DNA here is from genome assembly GCF_052857255.1 of Amblyomma americanum. NCBI lineage: Eukaryota > Metazoa > Arthropoda > Arachnida > Ixodida > Ixodidae > Amblyomma > Amblyomma americanum. The sequence goes on from NC_135502.1 coordinate 197,786,044, forward strand.
AGCTTCGCCCAGGTCGTTTGGTGCCCTGTAAGTAGTTCAGTACAGTCGTATCTTCTATTTGCGCTGGAATTGCGGTATAGGAAAGCGGTACCGAAATGTGGTGGCCAAAGGCAAGCACTGTAGTCTTGCCATGGAAATAAAGCAGCAGCTTAACTACCTTGGTCTCAATCATCGCTCTCTTCGCCTTGCATTCTACAATGAGCTAAAAAAAAAAAGAAGTTGCAGTGCTCTCCAAATAACTGGAACATCTCTTGGTTTATTTCTATCCCTGGTGAGATGTGTGGCCGCGTAATCATGCTCCTGATTTTATGAACCAAATTTCTTGCAGGCATGGTAGAGAATTGACACTCAGCGTTTGGGTAAAGCGTAGTCGTGCAAACAAAAAGATCACGGGCGGTTTAGCTTGGGGTTAACCACGAATTATCGTGCGCTAGCACCATCGGATCTGGTTTTTCATGGTTTTTCTTGACTTTCCATGATTTTGCTTGACCTGGACTGTCTTGTTTTTTATATATATCACATGATGTAAGTTTGCCTGATATTGCATCATTTTGCACATGTACTGCGGTAGAATTGGTCATTCTGTACATTCACAGATCTCTGGAAGGCCGGATTCCGCTCCTGAGCAGAGGTGTTACGCGCCACTACCCTGCGATGGCAGATGCTGTCGGTGGGGCTTGTGAGGCCCATGTTGACCCTGAAGAATCTCTCACAACTAATCATTAATTGAACTGCCACGGTGGGCAGCTTGTGATGACGTCACAACCTCACGTGACCAGGGTGGCCCACGTCGTAGAAGCATGCTTCTGACATACAGACAACCGTTTTCGACGGAGTGGAATCGCTAGAATATTAAAATGGCAACCACAGGAATCGTTCACTCCAGACTCGGGGAGTTAGTAATGAGGAATATTCAGCCCAAATGCTGCATTTCAGCGACACGTTTGATTTTCAAGTGGCCTGAACAATGTTTTATTTTAAGCAGAAGCATACGAGCTTCACTGCAGCGGAAAGCCGGCATCGCACTGGGTGAAGACACTAAAGAAACAAAAAACTTCATAGCTGGGGGAGCGAGATCCGAACCCGCGGTGGCGGTAAAAAAAAAACAGTTCCCCTGACCGCTGCTTCAGACCACTACGCCATCGCCACATCTTTTATTTAAGCATGTTATTTGTTACATTGAAAATATAATTTATTTACATTAAATTATTTAAAAAGGTTTTAGGGAAGTACACGAAACACATCGCAAAAAAATGAGCCGACGCTGAGGCAGCGATCGAACATAGATCGCCAATTCGAATCCCTGCCGGCAGCCAGTGTTGCCGAATCGTGAGAAATTTCCCATATCGTGGGAAAATCAAGCCACTGAGGGAAAAAGGGAATTTTTTTTGATAACCCATTGAGAACGTGGGAAATTTTGGTTTCGTTAAAGACCGGTGTTCTAAATGTGGTTTCTCGGGAAAATGTGCAGAGATGAAGGGAAAATGCTGTTATCATGGCGGCCTGACTAGTGTCGCGAGAAGAAATTTGGCTTGATGTCTCCCTTTAATTTGCTGCCTAGCCTTGGATACAGAGCCCTGGCTCATTCAGGCTTCGAGTGCTGCGTCCTTGGATTTCTTCCAGCTATAGTGGCAGTGACCATTCCATTAATTGCTTCCAACCACTCCCAGCTCTTTACTCACGCAGTCCCCTATGTACGCATGTTGTTGTAAAGGAATTCCCGAAAATTTCTATGGTTTATACAGGAGAGGCTAGAGAGGAAATGGAAGTAGCCGAGCTGGTCCCCATCCCAACGCAAAAACTAATAAAAACAAAGTGGTTATTGCCGATGATATGACCAAGAACAGTCCAGCCCTGATGTTCATTATTAATGGGCTTTACATTTATTTTATTTCTCTCATTCTTATATTTTTACCTTGGCTGTATTCACTCTAAAATTACTATATTTTGAAAAATATATACTTGTGGCAAAAAAATGGGAAATTTTTAGCCGACAACTGGGAAAAACCAACTGGCCAATGCGGCAGCACTGCCGCCAGCTAGACCCTAACTTAACTAGTAAATTTATGCTGCACGAAACGCGAAATCGTATGCCACCACCCCAAACACTCTGTGACAAACGCTTGAGCCGTAATGTTCATATGAAGGTTCGTAAAGACGTGGAAATGGGGGTACCTAGGTCACCGGTTCGAATCCCTGTCGCTAGCTAGGCTCTAACTTAACTAGTCAGCATATGTTGTACAATACGCTGAATCGTGTAACACCACCGGGAACATTCTATGGCAAACGGTTGGTCCACAAATTTTACACGAATGTCGGTTCCAAGTGGCCCGACTTTGACGCCTGCCAGGAAGGGATATATATTCATATTGCTCACAGCGCAACAAAGACGACACGAAAGCAGGAAAAGACGAACAGGATATATATACCGGAACGACATAGTTTAGTTTTGAGTTGTAGGGGTATACGAATATTCGGAAATTTCGAGTACCGAATCGAATATCCTCGTACTCCATTATTCGAACGAATCAAACAGTGTATGTTCAAGTTATTCGAAACTAATCGAATATGTCCTCATGTTTTCGAATAATTGGCGCGAAGTTTGAATAAAGCGTATTTTTCTTCCGTGACTTTTTCAAGAACAGGGACCATACACGCCGCATTACCATGCTGCCGCGATCGGTACGCTCGGGATGGAAGGTTCAGTTCCACGTTGTGGTCAATTCGCGTGGCGGTATTCGTAATCCTCATACATGGCCTTAGAGATTGGACGACGCAGCAGGGCCCAGGCAGGTTCAGCAAACCCGGCCTTCATGCCTTACCTCGGAGGCCATGCATCACACGTAAGCTCTCGCCCATCTCATGCACCGAGATGTGGCGCTGGTTTATTGTAGCGATAGCTACATTACGGTAGCATTTCAAGCCTTCAGAGTGGCGGCGCCGCCACGCTGTCACGTGGTGCGCAGCTGCCGGCGGCGTGGCGCCGTGGCTGATCACGTGGTTGGTCACGTGACAAAGTTCCACTCAGCCGGCTGTAGCTATCGCGTCACTACAGGTTTAACCAGAGCTAAACCATGCCAATTTTTATCTTCCGTTATCAAGAGCAAAAGGTACTTTTTCTATGCGCATAACATCAATGATAAAGTCAATACACTTACTTTGTGTTGCGAACCACCACACTGAGATCAATGTTGCCTCTTTTAAAAGACACAGCTTTAACTGCGAAGGCAGCGCGTCGCTGTTCCTCACGACTCCTCATTGAATATTCGCACAAGTAGCAAATATTCGTCAAAATATTCGTATTCGATTCGGTTTTCAGCCAAACTATCGGAATTCGATTCGGTAGCAATGCTACACTATTCGTGTTGGATTAAGTTTGAAAAAGTACTATTCGCACTCCTCTGTTTAGTTGTGGTGCTCGGACATCACGCTGACCCCTGTTATTATTTTGTATTGTATTGCATTGCATGGGTTTTATGGCGCATAGCAAATCAGGCTGTCATGCTCCAAACACGCATTATTATTTTATTCCGTTATGCAACCACCTCGGTGACTAACCACTGGGTTGCGGTTTGCGTTGTAGCATATAACGCTGAGACCCGAAACGCGAGAAGTAGAGCTTGACGCTCTAATCGACAGAGCAAGTTAAGGCTGAGCACATCAAGTGCCACTCCGGTTTGAAGTCGGTCGGTTCATACACTTTCCTCAGATGAACAATCAGTGGGGAGAAATCTTAACATCCTGCCCGAACGAACAGCCGAGCTCTAGAGCTGCACTTGAATTGTCGTCGTCTTCGTCACGTACCCGCGTGTTAAACTGCCAGTGTCTCACGCTGTAGTTTGAAAGCGTGGTCTTCATCATCTTCCATCCGTGCGCGTGGAAGCGTCATCAGTCGAGCATGCAGCAAATCGCGTACGTGAACTGGCGGGAGATTAGAAGCAGTGAAATTCAGAGACGCAGTGCTGTCGCATTGTCATCGGGTAATGGTAATGAACCGACCTACAAAATTTCCTTGTTCTGAGTCTATTCTGTGCTTAGCACGTATTTTAATTGTCGTGTTAACTCTACTGCATTGTTTCCTAAATATTCTTGGCGTACATTAGTTTTTGCACACACGTACACAACAACGCACTCATTTTAGCTGTGCATATAGATAACAATGAAATGTTATTTATTTATTTATTTCCTCAAAGGTCTCGGTTAAGACATTACATGAGGGAGTGGACGGTATCTGGCAAACAATGGTAAAAAATGTTAAGATGAAAGGTTGGCGACGCTCCGCTTGAATTCTAGTGGGTTGATGATAATGGCAACTTCGGTGGGCAGGTCATTCCAGTCTCGTGCAGTACGCTGAAAAAATGACTGCTGAAATGTCACAGTATGGGCTTGTAGGGGATACACTGGGTTACTGTGGCTGAACCGGGCGATGCGGTGGGCTCTTTTTATGTAGGGGTTATCAACAGGCAAAGAATGGAAAAATTTATGAAAAAGGTTAAGACGTGCTATCTTACGGCGCGAGGCTAAGGGGGGCAAGTTGATTCGAGCTTTTAGTGCTGAGATGCTTGAGTGGTAGGAATAATTTGATAGAATGAATCGTGTTGCGCGGTTCTGAACCAATTCGAGGGCGTTAGATTAACGTGGTGCGGATCAAAAATAGCGTTAGCATACTCAAGCTTGGGACGCACAAAGGTTTGAAAAGCAAGCTGTTTAATAGGGGGAGGAGCGAGTGAAAGGGTACAGCGTAAATAACCTAGAGCACAATTAGCAGAATTTATTATGTGATTAATATGACAGGTCCAAGTTAGGTCACGCGAGATATGCACACCAAGATATTTGAATGATTCGGATGTTCCAATCTGCAGGTTATTAATATTATAATTAGGCGCTACGTAATTACGACGACGGTGAATGGACATTAACACGGTTTTAGAAATATTTAATGACATGAGCCATGTTTTACACCAGTCCTGTATGCGAATAAGGTCAGTTTGTAATGCGAGATGGGCGGTGGAGTTAGTAATGCTTCGGTAAACGACACAGTCATCGGCAAAGAGTCGGATATCAGAAGAAATGTTACACGGTAGGTCATTAATATATATCAAGAAAAGGAGGGGCCCGAGTACCGTTCCTTGAGGTACCCCTGAGAGCACAGGTGTTAAGGATGAAGAGTGTGAATTGGCATATACGAACTGCTGACGGTTAGATAAAAACGCTCGAATCCAGTTCAGAACACATGGATGAATATTAAGGCGCGATAACTTTAGTAAGAGACGACCATGGGGAACCTTATCGAACGCTTTTTCGAAGTCTAAAAACACTGCATCAGTCGGGATATTACGATCAAGGTTTAAATGTAAGTCGTGCAGGAAGAGTGCCAGTTGGGTGTCACAGAAATGATTCTTGCGAAAACCATGCTGGCTTGAGTGAAAAAAATGAACGGACGATAGGAAGGTAGCAATATGCGAGTATAAAACATGCTCCATTATTTTACAAGAAACGCTTGTTATGGAAATCGGGCGGTAGTTACTCGGCGATGATCGGCTTCCTTTCTTGAAGACTGGGATGACCTTGCCCACCTGCCAGTCACGTGGAATCGAACCGGTGTTCAGGGATTCCTGGAATATGAGCGATAAGAACAGGCTACACGTATGTTTAGTATTCTTTAGCACTTTGGCGTTGATACCGTCCACTCCAGTAGATGACGAATTCTTCAGTGACTCAATTACCTTGACTATGCCGACGGGATGAAATGTGATACTTTGCATGAGCGGGTGCGTAAAATATGGTGGATCTGGAAGATTGTCAAGGGGTTCATTAGTAAAGACCGAACTGAATACTGTGTTAAGAACATCTGCAACCTCAGTGTCGGGAATAGGAGATCCAGAGCTACTGTTAAGTGAAATCTCATTACATTGATTAGGGCTAATGGTTTTCCAAAATCGTTTTGGGTTAGTCTGCAGCATAGATGGTAAAGTATAGTAGAAAAAAACTTCCGTTTAGTCTGAGCGGTTAACTTGTCGTATTCTTTTGCGACAGCATGATACTTCTGCCATGTGGAAGAAGAGTTAGACAGCTTGGCCGACCGGAACAGGCGTTTTTTCTTATTATTGAGTCGTTTGAGTGATACATTAAACCATGGTGATGTTATTCTTTCTGATATAGTAATGGTTGGAATGTAAAGACTTATAAGCCGATGCATCTCTGTTTTGAAAAGTAACCAGTTTGACTCGAGAGAATGTAGTGGAATGTTAGCAGCGAAGGTGTCGAAGTAATCTGATAATTCACGGTTCATGCTGGCATAGTCTCCTTTATCATAAAGCGTAAGTGTTTTTTTTATTTTTTTGTTTCTTTAGTACGTTGCAATAAAAAGAAGTATGTATCGTCAAATGATCGCTGAGACCGCGCAACAAGGTGATAGGAGTAAAATTATCAGGATGCGTTGTTAATACGAGATCTAGAACGTTGGACGAGTGGTCAGTAACGCGTGTGGGATCAGTGACGAGTTGAGTTAAGCCAAAAGTCATACAGGTGTTTAAGAAATCGCTAGCCGGGCTGCTTTTCGATAATGTAGCGGTGGGATTAGACCAATCTATTGTGGGAAAATTAAAATCACCGAAGAGAAGGATAGGGCTAAGTGGATATGTTTTAGTTAACACATTTAAGGCATCATGAAATAAGGGGGTGAAAGAACTGTCAGCATTAGGAGGGCGGTAACAAATACCAATGAGGATGGGCGGATGTGTAGTAGTGCATCGAAGCCAAATCATTTCCAGTTGTGAAGGGAGGTTAACAAATGAACAATGCAGATCCCGTTTAGTGGCGAGCAATACACCCCCACCGCGCGAATTATCGGGTCTATCCTTCCGGAATATCTCAAAATCTGGGAGAAATGGAAGAATCTCAGAATCGTGAACTGATGCGTTAAGCCATGTTTCAGTTAGTAGTAAGATATCGCATGAAGATGAACCTATTAAACTGCACAATGAATCGCGCTTGGGAACAACACTTCGAATGTTAGCAAGCAGAAATGATAAAGGGTGACGATTCGGCGAACGGGGTGCACAATTTGGTTTTAATGGTGGCTACAAGCTGTCCTCAACGACATAGTTAGAAACATGGTCGAAATGGTACGTTTTGTCACTTGTGACAAGCTTTTCATTTCGCAACTTGTATTTCAGTTTTCGAGCCTTTCCAAATTCGATGAGGTGTTTAGGCGCGTGCTGGGAGAAAGATCTTGAGCAACCGCATATCCTGTGTCTTTGAATTTCCGAGCGGAAGACAGGACTTGCTCTTTGTCTTTAAAGTGAGCAAATCTCACAATTATAGGTCTGCACCTGCCAGTTTGGAAAGTCCCAAGGCGATGTGCACGCTCAATGTCGCTTGGCTCTAACTGGATGTCTAAATACTGATTAATGTGTGCAATGATGATATTTTCAGAATCTGACCATGTTTCTTTATCTTTATCTTCAAGGCTGTAGAAAACAAGGTTGTTTCGTCTGGACCGATTTTCTGCATCATTTACCCGGGCAGACAGAGCATTTATCTGCGCCGTGTTCTCAGTGCTGATTCCATGCAGTTCTTTCAATTCAGTCTGCATGTCATCAATACCAACACATGCTGTCTCAATTTTATCTAGTCGCGCCTTAATCTCGCAAAACGTTTTATCATATGATCAACTAGTTTCATTTCAATCGACTTTAGCTGCGCTAGCATATTGCTGTCTGCCAACATATGCGCACAGTCATACATGGTGGACCGGAAACGCCGTGGGCTCGGCAGCGCCAAGAGTGCACGGTAGCTACTTGGCTTAGCGTAAAGGCAATAAGGTTTCATTACCTGCACCAAGAAGCGTAGAACGTTAGCACGGGCCATCGCTGGCGTGCTGCCGAGCCCACTGAAGGGCGCGCCGCTCCGAGCTGCCTTTTTAGCACAAGTCCATGCATGCGCAGGATGTACAGGGGCGGTTCCGGCGTTCAGGCGGCTCAGGGAAAGCCATGATGCTTGAAGATATGGTCCGTGGCCGTGTAGAAATTGCGCGGACCGGGATGCGTTGTCGATGGGCTGGCCATTCGTAGCCGAGAAAGGCTCAACCGTGTGAAGTCCGGAAAGCAGGAGTGTTGCGTCTGGACTGGAGTTGACGACGGATGCTAGGTACGGGACCCGGGGGCTCGAACACTCCAGCAGCTGCGAGCTCGAGAGTCCGAGGAACTGCACCAAGAAGCGTAGAACGTTAGCACGGGCCATCGCTGGCGTGCTGCCGAGCCCACTCTTCAGTATATGCATTCAGTGCGTGCCAAAAGTAAAGGCAGAGTGATATTCTGGTGCTCAACTCGTAACTAGACGTTTTTAGCTTACCAGAGACATACAAGCGTATACGTATACCGGTTTACCGGACCCCTCTTGCGCATGCACAGTGGCATTGTTGGGGTGAACCGCTTCAAGAAACCGATGAACCGCTTCAAGAAAAGTGCAAAAGTTACTTAGGAGATCACTCGTACAGTGCCCTCACAGATGGATCACTATGGTAGCTCAATAGTCGCATGTAAACAAAACCAGCTCAGTAAGAGATGCAGCTAAACAAATTACATCCACCAGCAAAACTGAGCATTTCCCTTTGCCCTTTGTCGGTAGCAGACGACATAGAGCGACGCGATTTTTCATCATCGCCAAAATGCTCAAAGGGGCACGGTGAGGAAAAAAAAGGTGCCTAGGAGGTTACGTTGAAGTTAGTTGAAGCCAATGGCATGCATGTTTCTTAACAAGGAGCGTATTATGCACACCATCGTTACAACGATGCGGATAAACATACACAAGCTCCTAAAACAGCAGCGATGACGCCGCTAGAGAAAGTTGCAGTGGCGCCATCTGATGGCTTCTATGCCAAAGAGCACGCCCGTGCCATGGCCGGGCTAAAGGGGAGCGGCGCGCGCTCTCTGTGCGCCGAACGAGGGAACAATAGGGTGCTTTCTCGACGTCTGGTTGCCACCGTCGCCTAGTGGGGGCGCTTAGACCCAACCCAACCTCTCCTCAGCAGACGCCTCGCCTCGCCTCGCTCGGACAGGATTCACCGCACGTGTTTTCGAGGCACCGCGAACATTCACCGGACATCAACGCACACATTCGCTGCTGCCACGTTCTGCCAAGTAAGTATAGTGGTTTTGACACTTAATTTGTAAGATTTTTTTCAATCGATTGCTGATTGCGCTCTTAAAAATTTTCAGGGTGGTTCGTGTTAAATCGGTGCACGTGGACTGATCGGCATCCATATGGTGTACTGCTGCGTACCCTTTTGCCGCTCGCGCTCTGGGAAATGCCCGGGCGTGTCTTTTCATCAGTTCCCAAGTGACGGAGAGTTGTGCGCGAAATGGCAAAAAAACACCGCAAGAAAGGACTTAATTATCAACGACAAGTCGCCGTCTACGGTCGTGTGTAGCCAGCATTTTCTTTCTACGGACTACGCTCCAGAGAGCCGCATCAAGAAACTTTTGCCTGGCGCTGTCCCCACCGTTTTCGAAGGCTATCCAACCTACCTGGCACCTCCTGCGAAAAAGCCTCGCAAAGAACCTGCTGCTCGTACTGTTCCAGTTCCAAAACAAACCAAGCGGAAAGCTGAGCCGCTTGAATCACTGCCTTTGGAGTACAATCTGTCGGATTGCGTCGATGAACATACTAAAAGCGTCAGTACGCAAGCCACAAACAACGATCGCCAGCGAGCAAGTCGTTACCTCTCTCTGATCTCAAAGCTTCGCTCTCAAGTTTCCTATCTCCGCTCCAAGAGTCAGAAGTTAGTGGAAAAACTCGCGACGGAAGAACAACGCACTGCATTCTACCATAAAAACAAACATCATGCTTCGGTCGGGAGAATCGTGGCGGACTCACAGAATGGAGACAAAAAGGCCATATTTCTGCTCCACCAAATAGAGCGATACGGAAAGCAACATCAGACATATCCTGAAGAGGTTATTCGAGAATGCATCATATGGCGATTTCTCTCACCGAAGGGTTATGATCATGCTCGAAGGTCAAGGCTCCTGAATTTGCCAGCAAAATGCACCCTCCAGAAATACATGGGCCCAAGTCCGACCTCGTCCGGAATGAGTGGTGCGATGCGAACAAGACTGGTTCACGAGGCTTCACTTCTGAGCAGCAGGCAGCACATGTCATCATTAATTATTGATGAAGCCAGCATAAAGCCGAAATGCATTTATGACCGGAAAGGAGATGCTGTTTTCGGTCTTAAGGACAGACCCGACAGCAGCACGTCGAACACGCAGGGGATTTTAGCAAACAGGGTTCTGTGCTTTGTTCTGTGCGGTACTAACAGCCAATATAAAATACCCTGTTCTTATTACTTCACAAAGCAGCTAAGTGGAAAAGACCTTTTTCAATGGACGAAGGAAGTGATTGCTGCTGTCGAGTCGTGTGGATTTGTCATAGTTCGAATTGTGACCGATAACTACTCGGCGAACACCACAATGTTCAAGCACATGGGAAATGGTTGCTTGCGTACAGTTGTGACGCATCCGCATGACCCCGAGCGGGTCATCTTCCTTAGCTTTGACCCGTGTCATGTGATAAAAAATGTCCGAAGTCAGTTCCTTGAAAGGCAGCTCATGGATGGCAGCGACCTTATAACTGGCACACACGTTCAGAAGCTCTACGAGTATCAGAAGCCGATGACTGTAAAACTCGCTCGAAACCTAACAAGGAAACATGTGTATCCATCGAACCTGGAGAAGCAAAATGTGCTGCGTGCTGTTCAAGTGTTTTCACCGCAGGTTTGTGCGGCGCTACAACACCTGCAGGAGAACTACCGAGGAGATAGAGCCTTGTATGATTTTAAAGAAGCGGGTGCCACCATTCGTTTCCTGAAAACGTTGAAGGAATGGTTCGATATACATGACACTTCGTACGCAGGAAGTGGCTACAAGGCGCCGATCTGCAATACGGACGATCATCGTTTGCTGTGGCTCGAAAACGAGTTCAGTGTATACATAAAGCATGTGCAGTCATGTTCACTCGCCTCAGGCAACGGCGCACTCACAGAAGAGACATTTCAAGCCTTGCTCTTCACAACGCAGTCTACTGTGGAAACAACACGCTTCTTGCTGCAGAAAGGAGTCAGTTATGTGCTGACGAAAAAGTTAAACAGTGATCCAATTGAGGCACTTTTTGGAAGAATTCGACAGATGTGTGGCGGCAACGATCAACTGGATGCCAGAGCTGTTACGGCTGCCCTTGACAGGATTGTGAAGGCCAAGTCGTTAAGCCCGAAGGAAGCCGAAACACCTGGTATTGATGCTGAACAAGTGGCTGCAGTACTGTCTGAAAAGTTTAACGACGAGCTGGAAAACCTAAGGGAATGTCAAGACGCTGCACCAAGGTCGGTAACTTACTCGGGCTTGTCATATGTTGGTGGCTACATTGCTAAGTTGATAACTGATTTTGGTTGTGGGTCCTGTGAAATGCTTGTAACAACATGCAACAAAGATGATCCTCTGTACGCACTGTTACAAGGCCAAGACAGGAGTGGGCTATGCTACCCAAGGCCAGAGTTTCTTGCTCCTTTGAACAAAGTAGTGATTTTTTTTTGAGCGCGTGGCAAAGGACTTGCCACGAACGAATACGCTTGAAGTTCTCCAATTTCTCGTGGAGCGTCGGCTTGAAAGCGTGCCAGTACTAAGCTGTCCAGAGTGTGTTGACGACAGCCACGCAAAGCGATCAGCGGCTTTAATTTCCGAAAAATTCATGAGAATACTTCTCATCAACCATGCAAACAAAATAACAGACGCACAAGATAAGCCTTCCAAATATGTGCACAAGCCATCAAGGAAGTTAATCAGATTATGACCATGACATATATGAACTCAGGATCTTTGATGAAGAAGAAAAGGTCCAACTACAAGCTGCTTATTTACGCAGCCTTTACTTCCTCTTCTGAGTGACTATTTTTAATCGAAGTTTGTACCCAACTTTTCTGAAATCATGATGTTCGAAATGAAGCAAGTGTGATTCAATAAAAAGTACACTGAAGTGTAATTCGCATCATTTGCTTCATCTTCTTTGCGTTGAGCGTTTCTTCCAAATTTTTGTGATTCGAAGCTTCTCAAAGATAATTTAATGCTGTTCCGCCCATAAGCCAAGAATTCCACAAGTGCGCTGCAAAGCACCCATTTTCAGGACGCCCATGGTAAAGGGAATGTAAATTGGAGGGGCGTCCGGTTCAGTCAACTGAACTGGCCAGGGTTGGGTTACAGCGCCACAAACTAGCGGCGGTGAAAGGTGGAAACTTGCCCCGAAGAGCAGGCCGTAAGAGAGCGCGCGCCGCTCCCCTTTAGCCAATCTAGACTCGAGATGCAACGGTCAATATACGTGGTGCGCCAGAAACAGTGCAACATGTATTGACTATGCGCTGGTATCGCCTCGTCTTCTGAGCCTTATGCAGCACCTCCACATTGATGAAGAAGGGTTGGTTAGCATGGGCAGCGACCATAATCGCCTGCGTCTGGACTTCACCCACACACATCGTCGGAAAAACAGACCCCAACGGTCGAAAGCTCTCTACCTTCCGGTAACGCAGATGGAGGTCGTCGCCAAGGAATTCGAAGAGAGCCAGAGGCGGCTAGGAGCCGCTACATACGGCGAGTACATGGAAGCCTTGCGTGCGATAATGCGCTCACATATGGTTCACAAGGGACATAGGCAAGCCTACAAGAAGCCATGGTGGGACAGGCAGGTGGCAGAGGCATGGCAAGCGCGCCGGGACGCGAACCGCGCCCATCGCAGGGCGGTGAAAGATAAGGACCAGGGCGCAGCAGCAGTGGCGTGGGACATGTACCTGAAACGCAAACATGAAATGCAATCACTGGTGCAGGCAAAGTTGGCTGCCGCAAATCTCAAGCAAATGCAAACCCTGCGGGCAGAGGGCAAGTCGGCGGCTCAGAAATTCTGGCGGTATGTCAGCTCCCTGGACAGGGAAAGGGTGGGGCCAACAGAAATGGTGGATAGTGCCACGGGACAGCCCATCACCGACCTGCAACAACACGTCACGGACTACTTGTCAGGCCTCTATGGGCCACCAGCCTGCATGCCTGAGGACAAGCTTGAAGGGTCATCGCCCTCAGCTCCATCCCAGGACCAATCAGATATCGCATGGGAGGTCACACTGCCAGGCATGAACCGGGCACTGGGCCGCATCAGCGCTCGCACAGCCACGGGACCCGATGGAATACCAGCTCGCCTACTAAAACTACTCGGTCCAAACTCGAGAGAACAGCTGGCCGAGTTGTTTAACACCATTATTAACGGCGGAGACATACCCGAGGACTGGCGCAATGGCAGGGTGGTGCTCCTGCTGAAGCCCGGCGGTAATGCGGCCCACATCGGCGACTACCGGGCACTCACGGTCACTAGCGTGGTGTACCGAGTTTTCATGCAAGTCTTGAAAGCGTGGATCAGCGGATGGGCAGAATCAGCGCACGTCCTAACGGAGCTGCAGAATGGGTTTCGTCCGGGCAGACGGCTAGAAGACAACCTCTTCGTACTCACCAGCTGTACAGACATTGCCAGGAAGGAAGGCAGGAGACTCATCTGCTGCTTTCTGGACGTCGAAAAGGCCTATGATAACGTCCCGCACGAAACTCTCTTCCATCGCCTTGGTACTCTGGGAATGGCACCACCACTTCTCGAGACGATAAAGAGGTTGTACAGGGAAAACGTAGTCACAGCCGTTTTTGGCAATGTGCATTCGGAACGGGTCTACGTACACAGGGGGCTTCGGCAGGGTTGTCCATTGTCTCCCCTCCTCTACCTCCTGTATGTGGCCGGACTGGAAAAGGCACTCCTGCAGGCAAACCTGGGATTCGGCCTTAAGTACAGCACCACAGGAATTGACAACTCCAGCCGACTGCCGGGTCTTGCCTTTGCTGATGATTTGGTAATCATGGGAGAAAACACAGAGGATGTGCAAAAAATGCTAGACATTTGTGCCGCGGAGCTGCGAAGCCTTGGCCTCAAGTTCAACCAGCGAAAATGCAGGGTTGTTCAGCTGGCAGGCGAGGCGAATGATCAGCTATCGCTGACGTTGAATGAAGAGACCCTGACAGTCGACAGATCGTATAAATACCTGGGCATAAATTTGTGTGCTGAGACTGACATGTTCAGACTGCACGAGGCTAAGGTCTGTCAATCTGCACTTCGAGCGCAATGCATCCTCCGACGTCGGTGCCTGTGGGGGTGCCACCAGTACACCATGGTCCGCGACCTCTGGAAGCTCGCGCACGTGCCAGGACTCACATTCGCCAACGCGGTGGTCTGCCTCCCATCAGCCACCAGAAATTGGTTAGAGCGCAGACAGAGGTCGGCCGCACTGCAGTCGGATGTCATGGACGGGTGGCCAATGCAGCCATTCAAGGCGACCTGGGATGGTCTAGTTTTGAGGCAAGGGAGGCATGTAGCAAGCTGGAGTACCGCGGTCGACTGCAGTTCATGAGCCACAACCGATGGGCAAGGCGGGTCTTTGAATACCTCGCTGCGACATGCCTACGCACTACATGGGTGAAGCGCCTCCACAAGATAGAAGGCAAGTATGGACTTTTCCAGACACCCATAAGTGCCGAATCGGCAACGGCATGGAAACAGGAGGCAAGGAGACGGGTCCAGGAAAAAGAGAATCGCCAATGGCTGCAGGCGCTCGCGGAAAAACCGACACTGGCTCTGTACCGCGAGTGCAAAAACAGCATCGGACCCGAAAAGATTTTTGACAACGGCCTGGGTAGCGCATTGCTGTTTGAGGCCCGTGCCGGAGCGCTGCGAACACTGGTGTACCGCCGTCACTTCGACGCAACACCAGAAGCACAGGCAGCAATATGCCGAGCGTGTGGCGACGCGGAGGAAACCATCGAGCACCTGGTGATGTCGTGCCAGAGACTCCATCCAATGCCGACAGAGGGCACCACATTCCCACAGGCGCTCGGGTTTCACGGTCCTGCAGTGGACGACGAAGGAGACAGCTTAAAGGTCAAGAGCGAGGGGGTGCTGCGAACCAAGCGTCGACTAACTGTGTGTTTAAAAGCGCGAAGCCGCAGAGTCGGAAGTGAACGAGGTCGAGGTGGGCAACCTAGTGGTGCCCACCCGTTACAAAGGGCAAGGCCTCAAGTATCTATCTATCTATCTATCTATCTAGCCCGGCCATGCCCGTGCACTCCTGTTCGCGCCACTAGACAGTATTCTAGTTCACATTCTAGCCACCCTAGCGCTGTAGTAGTAGCTCTGGCGCAGGTTGTGTTCCCTATGGCTCGCCTTGTCTTGCTGTAAACAGCTCGTTTCAAATTCCCATTGTCAGCGTCATCAACGACTTTGGGCTGTTTGTTAAGTTTGCTGAGAGGCTGCGAAGATCATCGTGCGGATATGTGCCGTTTTAAGGTGTCCTTTGCCAGGAATTGCTGCCCATTCGTCATTATTAATCCCGCATGAAGAATGGAGGATGAGGCGGATGCTAGGGAGCGCCTGTTCCACAACGCAGTCCGCGAGATACTGGTCTGTGCCCAGCGGCGGCTCCGTCACTTGTCAACTGAGCGTTTTGATACTTGAGCATTTCTCTCGTCCCGCCCTGTGCTTCGGCTGGCGCTCTTCTCACATCATAAGCACGTTTTTTTTTTATTTTGGTAACTGTGCCAGATGAATAAGCAGAGAGCACGCTATGCTTCGTGGCGAATTTCGTGCCATGCACTATCCTGGCCGTGATAACGCTCTTGAAAAAGTTGGCGACGCGCAGATGCCTCGCGCAAACTTTTTTGCGAGAAGCAGCCATACATTCTTACGCTGCGAGCCTTGGCATTGACCTTTAACGAGAAGTCCTGCAATAAAAAAAAATTATCGGTGCCGTGCCAATTTTCTACACTGGACTCGGCTGTTTTCTCCTCAAAATAGTACTTGCTTTCCATTTCAGATTCACTTTTTATTTTTTGTTGTCCTCTACGTATTTGCATACGTGTTGATTTCCAAGTTTAAGAAGAAGAAAGACGACTATTTTGCTGGTGAGTACTTTAGTTTCAGTCGGAAAATATGTGAAGGATGTTCAGGATTCACGATGAGATAAATACATTTCACGATTGCGTTGATGTGAGCATGGTTTAAAAGCATTTTATGGAGAGCATACTTGAATTTCCGCGTGGTGCTTTCAGATGACGACGAAGATGCCGTTGTGTACCGGATATCGTGAGTAAACATGCTCCTCATGTGTGCTGCTTGCTGTGTCTTCTGTGCGGGCAGAAAGCTGTTATTTTTTCCATCCACTTGAAGTCATAGTGCATCTGCAGTTTGCATGTATCCCCTTCAGGCCTGAATTATTAACCAATGCGGAGAAAATTTTTTGCATCATTAGATTTTTCTTAGGAGCATGTCATGATTGCACAGTAAAAAAAGGCTCACCTTCCCTAATGATTAATTGGATAATTTGTCGGGTCTTCATATGTCCGTATCATCACTCAACACTGCTTGGAAAATCTCAATTGTTCTCTTTCTGATTAATTTCGTTCCTAAGAAGTCATTGTGTGAACAGATCAGCATGTTTAAGGCACTTTAAAGTGCTTATTATGGTTGTGAAACAAGGAGGCGAAAATACCCACTGCAGCGATGCAAGAGCTATCATAAAACGCATCTATTTAAAAAATTTTTGGCGTATGTTTCAGATGCCTAGCTTGATATCTTCCTACACAGGTTTTTCACATTTCAGCGCATATGGCAGGTTCTCGCACATAATGAATGGCAGTTTACCAATATCCCTCAAGAGAAAAGTATACAACAGCTGTACCTCACCGGTGCTTACATATATGGGGCAGAAACGTGCAGCCTAACGAAAAGGGTTCAACTTAAGGACAGTGCAGCGAGCTTTAGAAAGGAAAATGTTAGGTGTAACATTAAAGGGCCACAGAAAGGGGTGTTTGAGCTTGGCTTTGATATGGTTGCCCTATGTAGAGTACAGGCCACCGAGCATCCATGCCGCGTACGAGACCTCAAAAGCAAATGGGCAATTTACAATATATTTTTAAAAATTCCCGCTTTCGCGCGAAACTTGGCATACGGTGTCACGTCGGGCAAGTGACGTCAGCAGCCGGGGGTTGTCATTGGTTCACAGCGGCAAATTCTTTCAGATTTCACGCGCTACCATGGCCGTGGCCACTACGCGTGCGCTGCAGCCGGCGGAGGTAGGGGAGGGGCTGAGTGGGTGGAGTAGGCAGAGGAGCGCCACTGTTTTGGCGTGCAAGAGGGAAAGGCACGAAGACATGGAAGTTAAGATTTTGTACCATATAACTCAGCTTCCACAAAACGTATTTAAAAAATTGTTGCCGGAGGATAATTATGAACTGCCGTCTTTTAACATCCCAGACATATCGCATCTTTGTTGAGAGCCCCTTTCTGGGGCCATTTAAGAGGCAGAAAAAGGGCAGAGCGGGCTAGGGAACAAGCTCAACTTAATGACATCCTAATCAAAATCAAGAAGAAATGGACTTCGGCAGGGCATGTAATGCTAAGGCAGGATAACCGCTGGGCCTTAAGTGTAATGGACTGGATTCCAAGAGAAGGCAAGCGTAGCAGTGGGCGGCAGGTAGTTAGTTGGACGAATGAGGTAAAGAAGTTCGCAGGGGTAGGGTGGCTGTGGCTGGCTCAGGACAGGGCTAATTGAGATATGGGAGAGGCCTTTGTCCTGCATTGGACTTAGTCACGCTGATGATGATTGCATTTGTGGGGGTTGTACCTTGTATGTGAGGATTTGATAGTGTTCAATTTGTGTACAAATGTAGACCTAGTGTCTGAATAGAGTGTTGGGGAGAGTGATAGTGAGTTTCACATTTCTGCTGTGCAGTTCCAGTACTGCTTGTCCATTGGCTGTCGGGAAATTTTCCTTTCTGCATATGAATGTGAACTGTGATTTAGAAAGCATTGATCATGTACTGACTGCCAAAATTGAAAACAAAGCCTGTATATGTGGCTTTAAATTAGTTCAGGTTGAAATTAGATGAGTTAAAGCAGACAATGGAATATTGAGAAAATCATTGCCTTTAAAGCCCATCTCTCTGGTCTGCTTTATTTTTGTGAAGCTTGTGGCCACTTTTAAAGGGACCATTAAATTACATTTACTAAGGCTAGTATCCATATTCTATCACTTGTCACTGCTCTGCAAAAATTTGTAAGCCAGCTTCATTAACACCAAACATACCGGCAGTTAAAAATTATGCTCCTAGTTGTTACTTCTTTCCCTCTCTTTTGATGTTATTGAGAGGGAAAGAAATAAAGTTGACGATCGTGAATGTATTGTAAACGTCTTCCAGGTCTGAACTTGCTTGATCACATTACTCGAAGTCAACTTTGGGAGAGGTAACTGTATATAAAACAGAACGGAAAAACAACAAGGTGAAAGCTATGCACAGATGACTGCCTCCTCAGCCCTTGGTTCCACCAAAGCAGCCTCTTTTAATCACTATGTCTTCGCCCTCAGTGGAGGTAACCACCAATTGTGTAAATTCCCAAATGCTCGATCAATCAAAGCTTGGGGAAAGGACAAAGCAGCAAACCAAAGATGTGGGAAATAAGATTGGAATGAAGAAGACGAACCAGCCCCGAAGCCAACGACGACGAAGCGCTCGCGCCGCCGGTTGGATGCTCGTGCTGGATGGAACACTGCCGCTTGTGTCTGGTCTCTCGGCTCTCTGCCTCGTAGATTGCCTGTGCCAAGGTCTTCGTAGCCGGCGCTTCCATCGTGCCAATAAACCGCTCTACATTTGGTGGAGGTTTCTGTGTTCCCCTTTTCCCCATCACCGTGGACCTTCGCAGCTGCACCATCCCGATGTCCACTGCAAAGGCCAGTCAACAGCCCGCCGCCACGTCGCAGCCAGTCATCTGCTCCGGTGCCGTCCGGCAGCACGACCCCGCTGTCTTCAGCGGCCATAGCGACCAGGAAGTGGACGATTGGCTGGAATCACACGAACGGGTGAGCCGCCACAACAACTGGGACGACCGCGTCAAGCTTACCAACGTCATCTTCTACCTCAGCGATGTCACGAATATCTGGTTCCGCAACCTCTGGTGCCGCTTGCACAGCACGCGTCGTCATCGGCGATGTTTTGTATGTAGTCGAATTTTTAGTCCTCCGTGCCAGCTCTCATGACGTCATCCTTGGATGGGATTTTCTCTCCCTGCACAGTGCCGTCATTGAGTGTGCCCGTGCGCACGTCGTCTTCTCTCCACTCTGGGATGCGCTCCTCGACGAGCCTCCGATTCGTTGTGCTGCTAAGCTTGTTGTCGCCGAGGACACTGACATTCCCCCTGACAGTGCCGTGCTTGTCCCTGTTTGCGCCGCCTCAGTTTTTGATGCCACCGTTCTCTTCATGCCTTCCCCTGTACTCGCCTCTCGCCGACACCTATGTCTTCCCTTCGCCGTCATCGACATTCACCACGGTGCTGCCGCCATCCTCGTCTCTAACACCTCATTCTCTGCGCTCTCCCTGCTCCGTGGCGAGTGCCTCGGCCATTTTGAAACCGCTGCTTTGATCTCTTCCTTCGACACTGATGTAACCTCCTCCAGTGCCGAAGTCGCTGCCCTCACCCCACGTGGTGCTACTCCAGCTTTGTCATCGGACATTTTCGACTGCTGCATTGACTGCGCTTTCGACACTACTCACCGCGCGCAGCTCCTTGCCCTGCTCAACCAGTTTTGCTCATCGTTTGACCACCAGTCGACTTCTTTGGGCCGTGCGACCACTGTCGAGCACCACATTGACACCGGAACCCATGCTCCTCTCCGTCAGCGCCCCTACGGTGTGTCGCCTCCCGAGCGCCGCGTCATAACTGAGCAAGTTGACGACATGCTACAACGCGGCATTATTCAACCTTCCGCCAGTCCTTGGTCGTCCCCAGTCGTCCTGGTTAAAAAGAAGGATGGCTCGATACGATTTTGCGTGGACTATCGCCGGCTCAACAAAATTACGCGCAAAGACGTCTACCCGCTGCCACGTATTGACGACGCCCTTGACTGCTTGCAAGGCGCCGAATTCTTCTCCTCCCTGGATCTCCGGTTCGGCTATTGGCAAGTCCCGATAGCTGAGTCCGACCGTCCTAAAATGGCGTTCGTCACCCCTGACGGACTCTATGAGTTCAACGTGATGCCATTCGGCCTCTGTAACGCTCCCGCAACGTTTGAACGAATGATGGACAACATCTTGCGCGGCCTGAAGTGGACTGTTTGCCTCTGCTATTTAGATGATGTTATCGTGTTTTCGCCCGATTTTCCGACGCATCTCAAGCGCTTGCGCCAGATACTGAGCTGCCTTACCAATGCTGGCCTTCAACTTAATCTAAAAAAATGTCACTTTGGTGCCCGGCAGCTGACAATACTCGGCCACCTCGTCTCGAAAGACGGCGTCCTGCCCGATCCTGACAAACTCCGTGCTGTCGCTGACTTCCCTAAACCGACTTCTACAAAACTAGTGCGCCGATTTGTGGGTCTCTGCTCCTTTTTTCGGCGATTTGTTCCCAATTTCGCCTCCATCGTCGCGCCCCTGACGAAACTTCTTAATGGTCCCGCCGACCTGTCTACGTGGGACTCGGCCTGCGACGACGTTTTTGCTGCGCTCCGTCGTTTTCTCACCTCACCACCTATCCTTCGGCACTACGACCCCAGTGCCCCTACTGAAGTGCACACCGACGCAAGCGGAATCGGCCTCGGGGCTGTCCTTGCCCAGCGCAAGCCCGAATTTCCTGAATACGTCGTTGCGTACGCCAGCCGTGCCCTCACCAAGGCTGAGTCGAACTACACCGTGACGGAAAAGGAGTGTCTCGCCGTAGTGTGGGCTCTAACAAAATTCCGCCCATACTTATATGGCCGCCCGTTCACCGTCGTCACTGATCATCACGCTTTGTGCTGGTTGGCTTCACTCAAAGATCCCTCAGGGCGCCTAGGCCGCTGGGCCCTCCGTCTTCAGGAATTCGATATCACCGTTGTTTACCGATCGGGCCGCAAGCACTCCGACGCCGACGCCTTGTCCCGCTCCCCACTGCCCTCTCCTGCGCCCTCTTCGCCAATATCTGCATCCCTACTCGCAGCGCTCATTACCATGGACATGCCCCATCAACAACGCCAAGATCCATGGATTTCATCGTTGCTCGACGTACTTCGTGCACCCTCTACGGCCTCCTTCCCTTGAGCACTACGTCGCCAGGCTTCTCATTTTGCCCTTCGCGACGGTCTTCTGTACCGGCGCAACTATCGTCCAGATGGCCGTAAGTGGCTTCTCGTGATTCCCCGACATCTCCGTACTGAGATTTGTGAACACCACCATGCCGATCCTCGGAGCTCTCACGCTGGCTCGCTGAAAACGTATGAGCGACTACGCCAGAGGTACTATTGGCGGGGCATGTACAACTTCGTTCGTCGCTACGTTCGCTCCTGCACGGCCTGTCAGCAGCGGAAGTCGACACCTCGCCCTTCGACTGCCCCGTTACAGCCAATACCGTGTCCGGCTCGCCCTTTTGATCGTGTGGGCATCGACCTATATGGGCCACTTCCCTTCACGACCGCTGGGAATCGCTGGATCATAGTCGCCGTGGACCACCTCACTCGGTATGCTGAGACCGCTGCCCTACCTGCGGCTACTGCTCGCGATGTAGCCTTCTTCCTTCTTCATCACTTTGTCCTGCGTCACGGCGCTCCTCGCGAACTTCTCAGTGACCGCGGCCGTGTTTTCTTGTCTGCAGTTCTTCACGAGCTTCTCGCTGCGTGCCACACAGTCCACCGCACCACTACTGCTTACCACCCTCAAACCAACGGCCTCACCGAACGCTTCAACCGTACTCGTGGGGACATGATCGCCATGTACATTAACTCCGACAGCTCCAATTGGGATCAGGTTCTTCCGTTCGTCACCTATGCATATAACACCGCCTCTCAGGCAACCACCGGCTTTTCCCCATTCTTTCTTTTATTCGGACGCGAACCTTCTTGTATGTTGGATACAATCCTTCCCTACAACCCCGACAGCTCGGAATATGCTTCCCTCTCTGACATCACCCGCTCGCTCCTTCACTGCCGAACGTCAAGGTCTCCGTACCCATGCTTCCGATCAAGACACGCCCGCGGTTCACTTCTCCACTGGCTCACTGGTCTGGCTCTCTGTTCCGAATACGTCCAAATTTTCGGCCAAGCACATCGGCCCTTACCGCATCTTGGAGCGTACGTCACCGGTCAACTACATTATCGAACCGGTGACACCTTCTTCGTTCACGTCAGCCGCTTGAAGCCCTATTATAGCCCCCTCGTAGTCTCCTCTCCTTGAGTCGCCAGGATGGCTCCCTCTTTCTGCCGGGGCACTTGGAATGAAGAAGATGAACCAGCCCCGAAGCCAACGACGACGAAGCGCTCGCGCCGCCGGTTGGATGCTCGTGCTGGATGGAACACTGCCGCTTGTGTCTGGTCTCTCGGCTCTCTGCCTCGTAGATTGCCTGTGCCAAGGTCTTCGTAGCCGGCGCTTCCATCGTGCCAATAAACCGCTCTACAAGATAAACATTTCCAATCAAGTAATACACCAGTAATTTCACTTTTCACAAGCTTCGCAAAACATCCTTGTGTTACCACGCTTCGACATATTTACACACTCGCAATAGACAAGCATGGTATGTACAGATTCACCGAAAAACCCGTCTTCAAGGCAAACTGTGTCGTCACTTAGTCATCACTGAAAACCTTGGGGACCCTTGCATGCGCAGTTGGCAGGTAAACACAGCATGTCCGGCAAAACACATCTCCGGAGTTGCCTGTGAATGTTCAGAAGAAACGAGCGCTCATAGTCACTTGCGAAGGTTTCGTGCGAACCGACTTGTTGGTGAAACGCCATCCGGGAACACTGCAAAACACAACATCCGGTTCCAGCAGCGGCGCCGTTGCGCAGGGCAGACGACTCGTTGCTTCCCGCAATTGGCAGCGCATATGGTGGGGATATGGACAAAGGATGCCTTTTGTCGGCTTCTTGGACTGCTGCACCACTCGCTTCGGCTCGTTTCCCTGTCTTGCTGTCGAACTGACAGCTCGGTCTAGTCGGCGAGTCCAAAAGAAATACAAACACACAGTGCAGAAACATTCCGTCTGTCTGTACTCGGGGGTGCTGCATGCCATTTTGGATTGAAGCACGCACATACACGCAGTGCTTGCCACATCTGTAAGCGCATGACACTCCTCACCTCCCCTGTCAACTGAGACATGCGGACCTGCCCCAATGAAAAGGCTTCCAGATTCCCCACTCTGCCATGTCAGGGGGGGAGCGGCAGCTAAGAACGCGTGGTTTGGGGTGAGGAGCAGCAGTTTTAGAAAATTATTTGTAAATGTAAGGGTCCACACGGAGCTTTTAAATTTGACTCATATACTCACAAAGACCATCTCTGCAGATATGTTGCATTAGAATACGGTCATCAAGATCATTACAGGTTTCTTTAATTAATGGGCCTTGCTAGCGAAAAGCCGTCTTTCCTGGGGATGAATCCTCAGAGAACAAATAAACTAAAATAAAACACTTTACGACTGTGATTGTGTTTCAAACTCGGGGCGGCCCAAACAGATCCGCTTTGTTGGCCACTGCATTAGACCACTGCACTATCGCTGCAATGCGAGTCGGGCACGCTACCTCTTAATTGTTGCTGCAGCCAAACATCCCTTGTGCTAAACTGAAAAACTTATGCTGAGCTTTGCGCATTGCTGTCTTCCAACTTCGTTCCGTGTGCCATGGCTCCAAAAACCCAAGTGAAGAACGAACTGCTTGCGTACTGAATTCGCATTCAGATCAAGTGCCTTGCTAGCGAGAAAGCTGTCTTGTCTGGGGTTAAACAGAAGAGTAGAGAGAAGGAAATCTCCCATTTCGTCTTGTAGGGAAGAGGTGGAGAGTCAAGACTTGGATATAACGAAAGACTTGCATATAATGAAAGTCTTTGATGTGCTTCTCATTATTTATTTGTTATATATTTATTTATTTACAACATACTGCAGGCAGAGCGTCCAAGCAGGAGGGGCACACAGGTACATAGTATACAAAAGAGCATGGAAGTACAATGTACAAAACACCCCAACACATTTGGTAGGCCAGCGGAAGCGGTTATTACTATACTGAGGTACTTGTATGACCACAGTCAACACTGACATTAATGAACTCTTTATAAGCTTAATTCTAGCTTATCCAAAGATTGGAGAGTAGAAGCTGGCAAGCTATTCCAGTCTGCAATTGTATTAGGGAAAAAGGAGAATTTGTATAAGTCAGTCTTTACAAAGTGAGGCGCCCAGGAGAGTTCCTGGGAGTGGCATGTCTGCCTGGAAGTAAGAGGGCGAATAAGGGCTGGGATCTAGTGGGAGCTTGCGATTAAGTAAGAGAAATAAAAATTTGAGACTGAGGAATTTTCTTCCTGCCTGGGGAGGAGTGTTAATGACATTTTCTGCCATTAGTTCGGTAACCGAATCAGTGTGATCATGTTTGAATAGATAAAGCATACTGCCAATTTCTGAATTTTTTCAAGAGAATTTATATTGCACATCGTATGGGGGTCCCACATAATGCAAGCATATTCCAACTTAGGCCTTATAAGTGTTGCGTAAGCAAGAAGTTTGACATGAGTGGCAGCATCCTTAAGCTTGTGCCTGAGCAGGCATAGTTTGCGAAAGACTGGAGAGGAGATGTTATGAATATGTGTGTTCCAGCTGAGTCAATTATTTAAAGGGTCCCTGAAAAGGGTGTTTGAGGTTGTCTATAAAATGCTCGCATTATGTAGAGTACAGGTCAACGAGTGTTCATGCCGTGTACAAGATCTCGAAAGAGAGCCGATAATTTACAATACAATTTTAAAAACTTCTACTTCTGCGCCTAGCGGCTACCTGTGGTGCTGGGTTTCCGCCAGAATCCACGCTCGTTACATCAGCATTTGCGCTCGTTACGTCAGCAGCAAACTGCTAGCATTGGTTTGCGCGCGTCGGCAGCTGGTGGAGGGGGCAAGCGCGAGGGTCCGGCTAAAGAGCGGCTTTAGGGCCGGTGGAGGAGCGCCAACATTTCAGCATGCAAAAAGTGACTAGAGGAGAGAGAAAGGCGCGAAGATGTGGAAATTTAAATTTTGACTACAGGTAACTCAGCTTTCACAAAGCATGTCAAAAATATTCTTGCTGGAGGATGATTTGTGAAGCGGCGTCCTTTAGCATCCCAGGCACATCGCATCTTTGTTGAGACCCCTTTTCACAACCCCTTTGATGTAACGCAGAGATATTTATGTTCCTGAACTTCATTTAAGCGGCGGTCCTGGACAGGGTAAGAGCACTGAACTGGATATTTTTTTCTGGTTATGTGAAGTGAGACAGATTTTTCTGAGTTATTGCTTGAGTGGATTTGAAAGGGTGCATGCTTTCGCATTTCCTCTGCATCAATAAAATTGATCGCTCTTAATTTAACCCCCGGTTTAACCTCGGCAACACAATCGCAAAAGTAACAAACATACATAAAGTTAAGCAAGGTGACGGGGCTAACACACCTACGTCACATTTAGTTTACAACGTAAATCGTGGGCAAATTTTTTATTTGTGATTTTATAAATTCACTTTTCTACCATATCACCATGGAGCCGCCATGGTGGCTCAGTGGTTACGATGCTTTTTTCTTGGCCTGAAAGACGCAGGTTCGATCTTGGCTGCAGTGGTTGATTTTGATTGTGGCGAAACTCTAGAGGCCTTTATACTGTGTGATCTCGTCATCATCATCAGCCTGAATATGCAAAATTTAGGGCAAAGGCCTCTCCCATGTCTCTCCAATTAACCCTGTCCTTTGCCAGCTGCGGCCACTGTATTGCCGCAAACTTCATCTTATCCGCCCACCTAACTTTCAGCCACCCCCTGCTACGCTTGGCTTCTCATGGAATCCACTAAGCTACCCTTAAGGACCAGCGGTTATCTTCTCTTCGTATTACATACCCTGCCCAAGCCCATTTCTTCCTCTTGATTTCGCCCCACAGGGCATCTGTCACATGCAGATGTTGGTGAGTTGCGACACCACGGGGTTCCCGAGCATCCGCAGGGACATCACTGCTGGGAGATGAGGTTGAACAGTGCGTCACCACGGACCTGAGCACCCACGCTTAGCCATGTGTTGAATCGCCGTGTCCGGAGAAAAGGGGATCCTGGTGGTTGAGCCGATGCCGAGCGTTTGGACCTTTAAGGCCCCTCGGCGGAGGCAACACACCACTTTTGCCTCAGCTTCCTGTAGACGGCACCTCCGGCCTGACCCAACCAGAGAAATCAGCAGTCGCCTTTTCCTATCCTCCCTTTCATCTTTCACTTTCCTATATTTCTCACAACTCTCCTGTCTCCTATTCACTTCTTGGAGTTTCCTTTTTCCTGGCGGTGAAGGTTAACCTTGTGTGACGAACTACCAGAACTACCATGCGTTTCGTCATATCGGTTTATAGTTGTGGTGTACAGCTGGCATGGGCAGGACTTGGGTTGCAAGTTCCTGTCCTATCCCCTCGTTGGGTTCCATGGTGGGCGGCTGGCACCATGGCTGAAACACACATTTCTTATGTGTTCTGTTACTTCAAATAATGATCGCGCTCTGAAAAGAGTGCGGACTGAAGAAATAGCAGCTCAGTGCTTCCAAAAAGCAAAAGAATCCTTTCCAAGGCATTGCATTATCCACAACAGCGGAAAAACTGAAAAATCTGCCAGGGTAATGTCTCCATTCCTAGTTCCCAAATGTCTGACCGATGCCTTGGGCACGGGCTACAAGTTGACAAAAATGCCCAGTGGTGATCTCCTACTAGAAATCAGAGACAACGTCCACCACTCCAAAATGTCTGATATAGTGTCAATAGGGGATATTCCAGTCTCAGTAACTGCACACAGATCTCCAAATACTGTCCGAAGAGTGACATCCAAATCCGACTTTCTTGAGCTCACTGAAGCAGAAATGCTGGAGGGTCTCAAAGACCAAAATGTCGCCAATGTCATTCGCATCAAAATTAGAAAATAAAACAGAAATACCAACCAATCACCTCGGCTTCACCTTCAACTCCAGCACACTCCCCAAATACATTGAAGTTGGTTACGTGAAAATCAGTCCGACATTGTGTCCCAGACCCTAGAAGATGTTTCAACTGTCAGCATGATGGCCATGGGTCGCAGAGTTGCCGTGGTCAACAAACCTGCGCGAAATGCACTTCACGTGAGCATGTTTCTGAAAACTGAAGCAGCAGTGCTGTGCTGCGCAAACTGTGAAGGGGATCACCCCGCCTACTCAAGGTCTTGCCCAACATGGAAGACTGAAAAAGAAATCACTATCAGAACAAAGGAAAACTCATATAAAGAAGCTCCTGTGCGACTTTCACACACCATTGGAACATGCTATTTTACGGCACACCACACTATCCTCCGGCACCT
Source organism: Amblyomma americanum (assembly GCF_052857255.1). Lineage (NCBI taxonomy): Eukaryota > Metazoa > Arthropoda > Arachnida > Ixodida > Ixodidae > Amblyomma > Amblyomma americanum. Next base: position 197,813,492 of record NC_135502.1, read on the forward strand.
GCCCAGGCCACACGCAGTGAGCCGTTGCAGGGCCAACCACTCCCCTAGGCGGAGTAGCTAACACTATTCCACCAACTCCAAAGCAGGCTGTGCAGACCTCCGGGTTAGCAGGCCTCAAGGCCTCTTCCCACAGGTCGAAGTCTTGAACGTCCACGTGCCTGCTACACGGTCATCCAGCATCTCTGCGGAGGCGATGGGCACAACCCTGGGCAGCTTCGTGCCGTCCGCGTCGGATGTACGATGGGGCTCCTTGCATCGGTCAAAAAAAGACAGGCCCTAAGGCATGGGGCTAACAAAAACTTAGTCTAGTTTTTCCACTTTACTACATATAAACTAGATTGGCTTTCATTTCTATGGAACTGCAGGGGACATTTAGGCAAGTTAAGCGACATAAAAGAAATCTGCTTCACTTTCTCCCGTTGCCATTTGTATGTAAAAAACAAATCTAGGTCCTCAGCACACTGTTCAAATTTGTGAATTTTAGATTCCTTGTGTGAAGTTTTCTTCTCCCTGTAGGCATGCAAACATGCACTGTATTGAAAAAATTCAAAACCAAAATCTGTGCTTGGAAAAACTAATTCTGAAATGTCTTGACCTGTAGCACATCAGCAGGGATGCAAGAAGTGTTGAACCTTCTGCCACATTTTCTGAACTCTACAGCCGTTTCATAAGATTAAGAGAAGAAATATATATTAGAGAACAACATTCTGGTAATATAAGCGTGAAATTTTGTGATAGTGATTTTAAAATTACTTCTGATATGCTCAGAAAGTTTCTTGTAATTGCATTAAAAAATAAAGCCCTTTTTTCTTCTTCTGAAATCCACGTCCACCCTTGAATGGCTTGGTGAAACGGTAGTGTAGGCAACTGTGCTGCTGTGTGCATGCAGCCTGTGGATGTGCTGCTTCAGCCTGGCGGTGTCACTGGGGGCAGCCCTGCTGCTGCCGGTCTCCATCATCAGCAACGAGGTGCTGTTGCTCTACCCGTCCAGCTTCTACATGCAGTGGCTCAACAGCTCGCTCATCCACGGCAAGTGCCTCTGGCTCTTTGCACTTGCTTCATTCCCAGCTATTGGTTAGGTGTTTCACTTGCAGCATCTGCATTTTCAGCACATCGATACGTCGGGGCCTGATCGTGCGATCTGCTAATAGGCTCATTCACTGATTTCGGGCATACATACGTACATGTCTGGAGCCTACTTTGTGCCAGGTGGTCAGGTGTGTTCAACACCTCGTACCATTCTAGCGCAGTGGTACAGCAATTAAGCGATGTGTCACTGCCCTGCGATGGTAGGTGCTGCCTGCCACCGGTGGACCTTAAACACGCACAGTGCGCACACGTACACAGAGAGAGAGAGTGTGTGATTGATCGAGAGAGATTGCTTGCAGCGGCACATCGCTTAAAGGGGCTGCAAAACACTGCTTGAACGGATGCCGGCTATACTTCAGATGAATTCTCAATGTCACACAGATGCTGACTCAAAAAGGATTACAGGAATCGGCGCATAGGAACGGCAGTTATTCAATGAAGAAATTTCAAAATACAAGCAAACAAAATGCTGCCCTCAACTCGATTTACTAACGTAATCACAAATGGAATCTGGACAACCTTAGACTTCTGTCAACCAAATAATCAGGCAGGCTTTCGTACAGGATCTTTTATAATAGGTCATATTTACACTGTCAGTCAGGTGAGAGAGAAATGCGCAGAATATAACCAACCCCTATATGCAGCCTTCATTGATTACGAGAAAGCGCTTGGCTGAGTGGAAACCTCGGCAGTTATGTAGGCATTGCGGAATCAGGGTCTAGAAGAGCATTATGAAAATACTGGAAGATATCTGCAGCAACTGCACAGCCACCATAGTTAGTGCTCCAGTTCCCTTTAAATCAGACCTCTGCAAATTCTGCTCTAGAAACAAAAAGAGAAGTGATTCCAGCAACTGGTTGTCGTCTGCTGCGCAAGAAAGCAGTTCTGCTTGGTGAATAATTCTTCAGAACTCGGAGCTCATAACTTCATCGAGTGTACAAACCACCATCGCGAAGCCATTTTCATCTTCAGCGGCCTCCCAAAAGCAAAGCACAGCGCGCAAATCACGCAATTAAACGTGGTCCGTGCGCTTTCCACCGCGCATGATCAGCGACCGCGCGACGGCGCCTTTAGCATCAGCGCCCCTGGCGGCATCGGTGGGCAGCGGTGCCACTTCCGGCAAGGGAAACGCGCCGCGCTTTTCACACCTGAAACAGTCCTAGCTACCCTAACCATAGTCCTCCATAAAGTCAGCAATAAAATTCCTGTAAGGAAAGGCGTCAGGCAAGGAGACACGATCTCGCCAATGCTATTCACCGCCTGTTTACAGGAGGTATTCCGAGTCCTGACTTGGGAACAGTTGGGGATAAGAGTTAATAGAGAATACCCAAGTAATTTCGATTCGCTGGTTACATTTCCTTGCTGAGTCACTCTGGAGGTGAACTGTAAATTATGATCAATGAGTTAGGCAGGCAGCGCAGAAGGGTGGATCTGAAAATTAAGATGCAGAAAACCAAGGTAATGTTCAACAGTATAGCAAGGGAACAGCAGCTCACAATTGGAATCGAGGTGCTGAAAGTGGTATAGAAATACGTCTACTTTGGGCAGGTAGTGACAGCTGATCCGGATCATGAGAGGGAAATAATCAGAAGGATAAGAATGGGGTGGAGCGCATATGGCAGGTTCTCTCAGATCATGAATGGCAGTTAACCAATATCCCTGAAGAGAAAAGTATACAACAGCTGTATCTTACAGGTACTCACCTGTGGGGCAGAAAAGTGGAGGCTAACAAAAAGGGTTCAGCTTAAGTTAAGGACAATGCAGCTAGCTATCGTGGCGTAACGTTAAAGAGACCGGAGGCGGGCAGAGTGGGTGAGGGAGCTAACGTCGGTTAATGGCATCCTATTCGAAATCAAGAGGTAGAAATGGGCTTGGGCAGGGCATGTAATGTGATGTCAAGATATACCTCTGGTTCTTAAGGGTAACAAAGTGGATTCCAAGAGGAGGCAGGCGTAGCAGAGGTGGCTGAAGGTTAGGTGGGTGGATGAGATTAAGAAGTTTACGGGGATATGGCAAAGGATATCTCAGCTGCCAAAAGACAGAGTTAAACAGAGACACATGGGAAAGGTCTTTGCCGCAGTGGGCATAGTCAGGCTGATGATGATGGTGATGCGTATCCGTAATGTTTAAAAAGCTAACTATTAGAATTTAGTTAACCACTTTACTAGTTAAGACGATTCATCTGTTCTTTGATGTTTGCCAGCACTGGTATTACTATGCTGCTAAAAGTTTCTCTTTACCCCAAAAACCCACTTTTTAAAAATTAGTGATGTGCTTTCCTGAAACACCTGGTGCATGTACAAACACGTACACTACAGGTTTTCCCACTGAATTTAATCCTAGTTCCAGCGGAAATAATCTAAGCACTGACTGATATAATCTGCATGCCATGTAATTTAATGTGAGTGCAAAACATTTAATCTAGCGCCAGCGTATCTAATCCAAACGCCAACTCGAACAATTCCAGCGCCAACCAATTTAATGCGAGTGTCAACGCAATTAAAACAAGCGCCAGGAGTTTCAATCCGGATGCCAACCAATTTAATTCATATATGGATACCGAATGCGGCAAAGGACTCCAAAGCACATAGAACACGAATGCCAGGAAAAAAGCGAAGTTGAGATATTTTTTGAGACCGCGCGATGCCCAAATGATGCGTCAACATATTGCATAGCTTTCATCAATATTATAACGAACACTGCCTTGACGCAAGTGTTTTAAAGCACAATCTCAGCATTAGAAACTGCACAGAGCTCAGTTTTTTTTTTCTCAGTGCTATGGCTTACTGGCTCTTTATTATGTCAAGAAAACGGAGGAGGGCACAAATGCATGCACTCATTTTTACAGAACATTGAATTAAACTGTCTTTTATAAAAGATAAAATTATTTTGTCAGACGGTTAAAAAAATTGTCAATAAACTGTACCTTAGTTGAGTCCTGCGTAGTTTCTTTAGAAAAAAAGGTGCACAGCCAGTGATGGAAATTTCGAAAGCAGACGGCAAGCTTTGCGCATCTGTTTCCTTGCTGTCAAATTGTCTGTTTTTGCACAATATGCTAGGACAATGGAGGAAGGCACATATATGTGCACTCAATATTAGAAATCAGTGAACTTTTTTTGCAAGAGATAGAATTGTTTTGTCAGGCATGTAAAAAACATTGCTAAAAACACAGAAGACAAGAGAGTTCCACAGCAGACGGAAAGTTTTGCACCTCTGTTGAGTGTGCCGCATTGTCGGCTGCATTTGCACAAAGGAATAGAGCCAGACGGTGGTGGTGGTGCGTGCTCATATCTTTAAGCACGTGGTAGTGGATGCCTTTTCTTTTACCTCGCATGGGCTATAACGTGCAGTATTTTCTTTCATGGAAGCCGATGAGCCGTGCTCTTACATCCTAATCGGACACCGAAAACGAGACCACCATTCAAGCCTCCAGATGCACTAAGAAGAAAGAACTGCAAAGTCTGACAGGGCCGGAATTCTCTATTTGTCGAGGCGTGGAGGAGATGTGAAAAAAATGGCAGACACGCTGGGTATCAATTTAAAGACAGCAAGATCCATTGCAGCGGCCGATAGAGAGGCGCTGAAGAAAGGCGGAATTTCGAAGAAATTCAGAAATGAGGTTGTAGCAGCTCCAAAAAGTATTGTGGACAATAGCCCTAGTTTTGTTCCTTGAAGCGTATACAAGTGTAGTTTGTTTCCTTTTCTTGGTTGTGTGTCTTTTTGAGTTGATGTCTGGAACTGGAGTGTAGCCAGTTTTATTTTATGTGGATTGATTTTTTTATTTCGCCGCACGCTTTCGCCGGTGGGTAGGAGGGAATTTAAGGAGACGAGGATGTGGGAATCCGGGCTTCCCGCTGTTGCTTGTACGCGGCTGTTGCAGGCATCCCGCGTTGCTCTCCTCTTTACCTTTTTCCCGCCTCAGACGACGACGGAGAGGTGACTGGATGATTGATCACTGTCATTCGGCTGCAGCTCCGCCTCGGCTTCCCAAGGGCCTTTGCCATTGGCGCGTTTTGGCGGGAATTCGGGATCCGCTTGGGCGGCTGCGCTCCGCGCTGCCATCTGATTGGAGCCCAGAGAGAGACTCCTCCGACACAGCGTATGGTGCATACGCTACTGTCTGTCCGGGCCGGCCTTTGCTGTTCGGACCAGTGCATACTCGAGCTCGTCAGCATGGGTCCTCGACCTGCAGCGGCTCGAGCCTGTCCAGGGGTCCTGCGACCTCCGACAGGCGCACTTTGCGTCGACTGCCCACTCTCTCTCGCAAACGGCCCAACGGCCAACACGAGAGAGATCACAACACTGCCGCGGGGACAATCTCCTGCAGCGGCCTGCTAGCGGCGCGCATTACTCTTGTCGATCCGAGCACGCAGCAGAGCCTTGTTCCTCGTGTGCCCCGGGACAGGGTGACTGTTGTGTGTGTGTACCGCTGGAGGACGGCGTGAATAAACGTCTCCTTTGTGAACTTGGAGGCCTGTGTCTTTCCGGCGAGTCGCTCTCCTCTCTGCAGAGGTTGAGTGCGCCGCAGCGGTGCCCCAGGGTGCGTGTGGTGACGACTGATCGGTGCCCTTGGCTCGTGCGAAGCCCGAACCCGTGGTGGTTAGTGGCCTGTGCCCACTGAGAAACCCACAAGGTCTAAATGACTCCGCTACAGAGTTAGTCTGAATCTGAAAAAAATGTGCGCGAATTCTTCTCGTCTCATCTTAACCAAAATGTTCCACCCGAAAGCATCGAAAGGGCTCATCGAATAGGTCACTTTGTTGAAGGCAACCACCGACTGATTGTCGTTAAATGTTGTAGTAATAAAGTCTAAGACAATATCTTATCGTGCGGCCCTAAGCTATAGGACAGTAAGTTTGCCATATGCGAAGACTTCACGCCTGCAGTCAGAAAGGCACGCTTCAGGCTTTCACAGTACACACGTGACCTGGCTTTTCCTTCCGAGTTGCGATTTGATAATCTACTCGGCAACAATAAGTGTTTTGTCTATGATTTTGAACATGACCGAGTCGTCGAGCTTCGAGAGTGACAAAAGGGACCCAACTGCCCGCTCCGCTGTTCGTGCTCACCTTTCATTCTATGCCCTTGGCGTCATCAAATTTTGAATTGATAACTCTCGTCGTGAATTGCAGGAGTATCAAAAATAAAACTGATGAATTTGCTACTCTTGTTTAAAACCTCATGTTATAATTGGCACTGAATCATGGCTGGATAATTCTATTCTCAGCTCTGAAGTATTTCCCATTGGTTATGACGCGTGGCGTAGTGATTGACACTTGCATGGTAAAGGGGTCTTTTTACTTGTTGACCAGTGTTTTAGCTCTTCATTAATAACAGCGTGCCTAGTTGGTTGCGAGTCAGTATGGTGCAACCTTCGCCTGAACAATGGAAAGAATTTGGCTATTGGCTCAATTTACTGTTCTCCTTCCGCTACCAACCCTGGCGCTTTCAGATCGCTGTCTGAATTTCTACTGAGCTTAAAAAATGACTTTCTTTTTGGTGGGGTCTTCAACATGCCTGATTTCAAATGTTTAGACTACAAACCTCTTCGTAAGAGCCATTCTTCATTGTCTTCATCCCTTTAAGAATTATTACAACTAATGACCTATATCAGTACGTCACTGAGCCTACACGGGAAACTGAGCACTCATCTTCAATGTTAAATTTACTGTTCTGCAACCGGCCTTGAGCAGTGCGTGACACTGTGGTCATACCAGGAATAAGTGACCACAGTTGCGTTGTCGCTAATGTTCGCTAATATTTAATTCCAAGAGGTCGACCCGAAAGGTTTTTTTTAAATAAGGGAGACTATACATCAATGGTGAACGAACTTGCCTCTTTCCTTCCTGAATTTATTAATCTTAGCCAGAATTTAGATTGTAGTTCTCTTTGGGAAGTTTTCAAGAATAAGCTGCAGTGCCTAATTGATCAGTATATCCCATCCAAAAGTCTTTCTGGAAAGTGCCGCCGCGAAAAACCGTGGACCACGTGGCAGACCAGACGACTTATCTGGAAAAAACATCGCCTTCTAGATTGATACAAAACAAATCGATGCCCTGCAGTATTGCAGTCGATTCGTGCTCTTGGCAGTGCACTAAAAACTTGAATTAAAGCTCTTAAGGAGAGCTTTTTTAATGACTTGGGATCAAAACTGCGTAATAATATCAAGGAATTGTGGACATTCTTGAAGCACAACGGACGTGAACCAGTCGGAATCCCAAATTTAAACCTCGATGGTGAAGTTATTACTAATGATGGTGATAAGACATGCTGCTTTAATGGTTTTTTTTCGGTCTGCTTTTGCGCCAAGGTACGCTGGAGAACTTCCGTTAACTTGTGAATCTGTCACTGAAACCCTGTCTGAATTGGTTTTTGCTCACCAAGGTGTGTTAAAGTTGCTTAGTAATATCAATTCATCTTCTGCCGGTGGTCCTGATGGTGTTAAATTTGTTTTAAAGTCATGCGCGAATGAAATCTCTTCTTACTTAGTCATCTTGTTCCGAGCATCTCTTAACTCGACGCCTCTGCCAAATGACTGGAAAAATGCTAATGTGGTACCAGTGCATAAAAGTGGCTCAAAAAGCTCTGTTGCAAATTATTGACCGATTTCTTTAACCAATATGTCCTGTAAAACGTTGGAGCACATAATATATAGCGCAGTCATAAAACACCTTGACTCTCATGAGTATTTTACAGAAGTTCAGGATGGCTTTAGGTCAGGTTTTTCCTGTACTGCTCAGTTGCTTGAGTTTAGTAGTGATCTGTTTTCTTCCTTTGACTGTGGCTCTCAAATAGATTGCGTATTTCTAGATTTTAAGGAAGCCTTTGACACTGTACCTCATTTACTATTATTACATAATTTAAGTGTCTTGGTCTGCACCCCACTGTCATCGATTGGCTTCATTCGTATATTCAGGGAAGCATGCAGCGTGTTTTGATTAATGGTTCGCACTCAGATTATGTAAATGTTTCCTCAGGTGTACTGCAGGGGTCTGTCCTTGGACCCCCTTCTTTTCCGATTTATATCAATGATATTGTTTTGGATCATACCTGCAAAGTTCGGCTATATGCTGACGACTGTGTCGTTTATATGTTGTGGAAAGTTCCTCTGATACGTCAAAATTTCAGCGAAACTCGGATTCTTTCCAGTGCTGGTGCTCAAAATGGCAAATATCTTTGAGCGCTACAAAATGCCAACTTATCTCTTTCACTCGAAAGCGTTCCCCATAACAAACAGGTTACTCATTACATAATGCTCCCCTTCGAAAAGTACTTGAATATTAGTATCTTTGTGTTTATTTTACATCTAACCTAACGTGGACGAGGCAAGTTGAGTATGTTGCATCCAAAGCCTGCAGAATGCTTAATTTCTTAAAATGAAATTTCAATCAAGCACAGTCTAATCTCAAACAACTCCTGTATTTCACTTTCATATGATCAATTCTTGAATATGCCTGCCCTGTACGGGACCCCCAGTTTGCTTACTTATTTGACATGCTCGAGCACATCCAGAATAATGCTGCGAGATTTGTGTCCAATAATTACGGCTTCGCAACTAGTGTCACGTCTCTTAAAAACCACCTTGGTTGGGTATCTTTAGCTAACCGTAGGAAACATTTGAGGTTGCAAATCATGCATCACATCTATTTTGGAAAGCTGAGCATTGACAAATACCGGTACCTGGTTCAACCTCACTTTTTTTCTAGACGACTTGATCTTCAGTGGAAGATCCGAGAGATCAAATGTAGGACAGATATTTACTAGGCCTCATTCTTTCCACGTACGATCAATGTGTGGAACAGGCTGCCAGCCGGCGTCACTGAGTGCTACACGGAAGATCAATTCTGCTCATTCTTATCTGACGCGTGCAGTTCTCTTGCGCGTCTTTTATTTCATTAGTGTCATTGTATTAATGGAGCACGGTTGTCCTCCTTCAGTGCATGCTATTCCTCATCCATTATTAGTTGTGTCATTGTATTTTTGTTATCCTGTGCTACTTTCGGCCAAACGAGCTGAAGTTATTGTGTTTCCCCCATAATGCTTTCGGGTACTGCAGGTCTCTAATAAATAAATAATAAAAACCTTGCGCCACCTCCTCACAACGCCGTCCATACTGCGCCATTTCAACTTTACTGCTCCTACCGAGGTCCACACAGACGCCAGTGGTGTTGGCCTTGGCTCCGTACTTGCCCAGCGCATCTCTGGTTTCGATGAATACGTCATTGCCTATGCAAGCTGCACAATTACGAAGGCTGAATCTAATTACTCCGTCAGTGAAAAAGAGTGTTTGGCCATTGTATGGGCCCTTGCCAAATTCCGCCCTTACCTCTATGGCCGCTCTGTTGACGTGATAGACCATCATGCGCTTGGTTGGCTTTCCTCCTTGAAAGAATCATCCGGCTGCCTTGCCAGGTGAGCTCTTCTTCTGCAGGAATATGAACTCCGCCTTTAATGCTCTGGCCGCAAACATCAAGACGCTGATGTCCTGCCCCGCGGTGCGCTTCCAGCCTGGATCACTAGCCTTTCCACCTCTGATGCCTTCCCGCTGTCGCTTCACATAAGCGACAGGCCCTCAGTGCCACGTACCGACCCCTGGATCGCTTCTCTTCTCGACTTTGTCTGCAACCCCACCAAGGCTGCTTCTCCGCCGCCATGCTTTCGACTTTGTGATTCGTGATAATCTCCTTTATCGTCTGAACTACAGCTCACATGCCCGCAAGCGGTTGCTCGTTATTTCTCGCCACTTGCACATGCAAATATGCGCATATTTCCACGCTGACCCACAGTGCGGTCACGCGGGAGTTTTCAAGACGTATACTCGCATCTGGCTGTGCTACTACTGGCGCGGCATGTACACCTTCATACCTAAATACATACGCTCCTGCTTCACCTGTCAACGTCGCAAGACATCTCTTCGTCATTCTGCTGGAGAGTTGCAGCCACTCCCTTGCCCACCACGCCCTTTCGACCGGATTGGCATTGATTTCTACGGCCCACTTCCAAACACTGCGGCTGGCAACCATTGGGCAATAGTTGAGGTTGATCATCTGATGAGGTATGCCGAAACCGCTGCCCTTCCGTCTGCCACAGCAATCGACATTGCTTCCTTCCTTTTGCAGCGTTTTGTCCTTCATCACAGTGCACTTCGTGGACTGCTTACCGACAGCGGACGCGCCTTTTTGTCCAGTGTCGTCAAAGCCCTACTCAGCCAGTGCAACATGATATATTGAACCACATCCGCCTATCATCTGCAGACCAGCGTCCTCACCGAGCGATTTAACTCCACTCTTGGGGACATGCTCTCTAAGTATGTCACATCCAACCGCTTGAACTGGGATCTCGTCCTTCCTTATGCGACTTTTTCCTACAATACCGCTATGCAGTCCACTACCAGCTTCTCTCCTTTGTGGCGAATCAGCCTTGCAGTTTCCCCTTGTGGTTTGCTTTCCTGCAATGCATTGTGCTGCAGGAGCCTCGCCTCGAGGAGGGCCACATTCCCTGGTTAGTTACCTGAACAAAAGAGGGCGCCAGCGTTGCAGCGCGAGAGACGGCTTGCAGCTCGCGCACGGGAGCGCATGAGGCTCTTCGGTTGAGATCATCAGCGCGAGCGGACGTTTAACACGCGGCTCCGCTCTTCGCCAGCGGGGCAAGGAAGTGGCGGCGAGACATGCTCCCGTATCTTGTACTGTCCGGCCTCGGAGTATCCCTTGCCCTAGCGCGGGTGAACATTCGCTCGTAACCTTGCTGGTGAGTTGGACGACCTCGATTCCTTAGCGTGTTTTGTTGCTAGCAGGCGTTATTGTTGCTGTAACAATGCCGATTTGTTTCAACCAATGTGTCGTTCCTTTGTTCCCTCAGAGCAAAGCCCACCATGGTTGGCGTGCGCTCGGTAACAAACCCGACCACGGGGTGGGGTCTGGTGGTTTTGAACTGTGTCAGCCGCGGTTAAGCAGGCAGAACGGATTTATTTCCCGAATTCAACCCCACACCTTGCTTACTATAGATACAATTCTACCTTACCAACCTGACGCCTCTGAATATACTCGTGCTTCCAAAGCCGCGCTACACGCAGAAGATTGTTGCCAAATCGCCGGCTTACTCACGACTGACACCCAATAGTGCCTGAAATTCCACTACAACAACGCGCACACCACATCACACTTCTCTTTTGGCACCCTTGTGTGGCTCTGAATGCTGTCCAGTACTCCTGGACTGTCCTCAAAATTTCTCGCCAAGTATCATAGTCCTTACCGTGTCCTGGGGTGCACATTTCCTGCTAATTTTGTTGCTGAACCCCTCATGCCATCTCCTGATCTCCGCGGCCGCGGCCACGAGATGGTTCACATCCAGCGTCTGAAGCCTTACTACAACCCTGCCATCTTACTGTCGCCCTAAGTTGCCATGATGGTTCCTCTTCTCCTGGGGGTGATTGCAAAGAAGAAGACACACACTCATGACAAAGATGGCCCTGCGATTCAGCCGTATTGCTATCGCCATGAATGTCTGTGCTCGCCCTGGCTGTCCTCGGATTTTTGTGCTCCTGCTCCCGTAATACCAGTTATTTTCAATAAACATTCAGTAGAGTAAATTGCTGGGCTAGTTGGCTCATAATGCACAATGGTGGAACCAGCGAAATGGACGCAGGACAAGAGGAAGTAGGCACACACACAACAACGCTGGATCCAGCGTTGTAGGCAAATGATGGTCTTAGTTGCATATGTGCCATGAAGCCGAACACAACATAACATACTGATTTCCAGAAAAATACTTCGATGCTTCCGAATGAGGCTGTGATTGAGAATGGCAGAAATGTAACCACACTACCAAAGGAAGCTACATAAGGGTGCCGTATCACTTCTGGTAGAAAACATTGTCTGTTATAACAGATTCTAAGCTAAGTTGGGAAGCGCTGCTGACATTTGAGTCCATTGTTCTGTGCAGTCCCTTCAAAATAAATCTACCATAGACGTTACTGCTGGCACGCTGCCAGCAAGCTGTGAGGAAGTGTGGGCAAAATGGGTTGGAAATCAGTTCTTTTTTTGTTTTACTCATTTCTTTGCGGAAAAACTTCATAATACCAAGTTTGGTGATCAAGATTATTTTGTTACTTCGGGTTGATGAGAAAATTGAATCCTATGAGTGCTTGCCTGGTAACAAAATTTGTTGGTAAAATGAGGTTTCGTTAGATCGGGTTCTATCTGCTTCTGAAAGTGCCTGTGGCTACATGTTTATGCTTGATTGCTTTAATAGCATTATAAAACTCTGCTGTGGGGTATTGTATGATGACTTCATTTTGCTTAGAAATGAAGGCCCTGTGCTCGAAGCGAGTGTTAAATCGTTGCTGTCATGCAGGGCTGTGGAACGAAATCTTTCTCTTCTCCAACGTCTCCATCTTCATCCTGCTGCCGTTTGCCTACCTGTTCACGGAGTCGGAGGGACTCCCAGGATCTCGGAGGGTGAGATTTTGCTGGACTGTTTTTGGACAGTGCTGAGCAATGCTTGTTGCTGGAAGCACCCGTTTTGTTTCTGCACTGATGCTGAATGCGTGCATCTAGGGGAACACTGTAGTGACTTAAAGCTGGTACAGTAAGGCCAGGAAAGGATATTTAGGCGTCACTATCAGTGGCCGTCGTCACAACAACACTGTGACGACACCTTGGGCTTGGGGGCCAAAATGTACATCAGAGTTCATGATGTCACGAGTTTTAATCAGGTGGTGTGGTAAAAGAAGCGCTTCATTTTCAAGTCCACTTTTTTTCTCGGTCTTTGGCTGCCGAACAACCATCATTCTGGGCAGGAAGAACCGTAAAACTCTAAACATAGCCAGGGTCCTCCTAAGGACAGTGGACACCTCGAGCTAGGGTCTGAGGAGCCTTGGCTGTTTGGGTTCCTCAGGCACCGAAACTCAAGCCGTGTCGAGTGGGCATCAAGCACTTGTCACTGAGGGGCTTCCTGAGGCCAAAATATGGGATGCGGTGTAGCATTTTGCAAGAACCTTACGTTAAAGGACAGTAGACAACTAATTTGATTGCGTGTTTTCTTCTTTCAAATGATGCGTTAGGCATTAGAATACATGGATCACTGCATGGTTTTTTGCCTACGACTGATAAATAATGTCACGTAGTGGTGACGGCAGTCGAAGCAGCGATGAAGACGGACGAAAGGGTCTTCTAAAAGAACTGTTTATTGGGCTGACTTGCACCCAAAATGGACTGAATCACTCGGCGGCGGCAAAGCGACAAGCGTGCTCGGCGGTCGTCGAACAGAATGCCCGCCGCTGTCGGCCGTGCTCAATTTAAAGCTGATAGCGAACATTCGAGATAAAGGGCGCAAAGTTACTAGAACATTCCGGAACAACGTAGAATCAGCTTTGCCTGGCTGCGATCAATCGAGATAAATCTAGTCGCGTCTTGCGTCGCAAACAAAGCGATAAGGTGGTGTCGCGGCAGATTTGAAAAACGAACAAACACTGCAAATATTGGCGGCATTACTCCCCTCTCAAAGAAGCATCGACCCGATGCATTAAAACAAATAATGCGACTAGTAAGGGAAAAAAACGGATCTTGCGAAAATAGAGCATGGAAATGCAGCGGCCTTTAGCGCGCATAATACGGCTTCAGACGGACTACATGGACAACTTCTGGTCGTACGCGGCGTCGCTGGGATGCAGTCATTGCGTCAGGGATGACTTCATAATCCAGTTCACCCAGCCGACGAAGAACCTTGTACGGGCCGAAATAGCGGCGCAAAAGCTTTTCACTCAATCCACGACGGCGAATGGGCGTCCACACCCAGACTTGGTCTCCTGGCTTGTATTCCGCGTTGCGTCTTGGTAGGTTGTAGCGTCTGGCGTCGGACCGCTGCTGATCTTTGATCCGTAATCGGGCAAGCCTTCGAGCTTCTTCTGCGCGTTGAAGGTAGGCGGCAACGTCAACGTTCTCTTCTTCTGTAACGTTGGGCAGCATGGCGTCTAGCGTGGTCGTGGCATCCCTGCCATGGACAAGCCTAAAAGGCGTCATCTGGGTGGTCTCCTGCACTGCGGTGTTGTAGGCGAAGACGACGTAAGGCAGGATGACATCCCAGGTTTTATGTTCAGCATCGACATACATAGCGAGCATATCGGCGATGGTTTTGTTCAGGCGCTCGGTCAGTCCGTTGGTCTGCGGATGGTATGCAGTTGTCCTCCGGTGGCTGGTTTGGCTGTAGCGCAGGATGGCTTGCGTGAGTTCCGCCGTAAATGCTGTTCCTCTGTCCGTGATGAGCACATCGGGGGCGCCGTGTCGAAGAAGAATGCACTCCACGAAAAATTTGGCCACTTCTGCTGCTGTTCCGTTCGGTAGGGCTTTCGCCTCGGCGTAGCGAGTCAGGTAGTCGGTCGCTATGATGATCCACTTATTTCCAGATGTAGACGTTGGAAAAGGGCCAAGCAAGTCCATGCCAATCTGCTGAAAGGGTCTTGAGGGAGGTTCAATGGGGTTCAGAAATCCTGCTGGTCGTGTGGGAGGAGCCTTTCGTCGCTGACAATCTCGGCATGTTTTCACATAGTGTGCGACATCGGCAGACAGTCGGGGCCAGTAATACTTGTCTTGAATGCGGCGGAGGGTGCGAGTAAACCCGAGATGTCCAGCTGTCGGCTCGTCGTGTGAAGCCTGTAGAACTTCTTCGCGGAGACAAGTAGGTACAACAAGGAGGTAGGCTGTTTTGTTCGCTGTAAAGTTCTTCTTCACAAGGACCTCATTCTGCACACAGAAAGAAGACAGTCCTCGCTTTAATGAAGCGGGGGGTGAAGAAACCTTGCCTTCCAGGTACTCGATGAGGCCTTTTAGGTTGGGGTCCGAGCGTTCTTGCTGAGCAAAAGAGCTAGCGCTGATGGGTCCCAGGAAGGCGTCCTCATCGTCGTCCAGCGGCGGTGCATCTACAGGGGCTCGTGAGAGGCAATCGGCGTCAGTGTGCTTGCGTCCGGACTTGTAAACGACGGTGACGTCAAACTCCTGGAGACGCAGACTCCATCGAGCGAGTCGGCCAGAGGGATCCTTCAAATTGGCAAGCCAGCAGAGCGCGTGGTGGTCGCTGACCACCTTGAACGGCCGTCCGTAGAGGTAGGGGCGGAATTTCGACGTAGCCCAGATGATGGCAAGGCACTCCTTCTCAGTGGTCGAATAGTTAGCCTCGGCCTTGGAAAGGGAACGGCTAGCGTATGCGATGACCTTCTCCAGCCCGTCACTTTTTTGAACGAGAACGGCGCCTAGTCCCACGCTGCTTGCGTCGGTATGAACTTCAGTATCGGCGTTTTCATCAAAATGCGCAAGGATCGGTGGGGACTGTAAACGACGCTGAAGTTCCTTGAAGGCTTCTGCATGCGGCGCTTCCCATTTAAACGGCACGTCTGCCTTTGTCAGTTGGGTCAGGGGCTCGGCGATGCGCGAAAAGTTTTTCACAAATCGTCGGTAATATGCTCATAGTCCGAGAAATCTGCGCACTGCTTTCTTATCGGCCGGCAGTTGAAACTGTTCAATAGCGGCTGTTTTCTGCGGGTCTGGGCGTACTCCTTCCTTGCTAACGATGTGGCCTAGAAACAGCAGCTCTTCGTAGGCGAAGTGGCATTTCTCTGCTTTCAAGGTTAGGCCAGACGACTTGATTGCGTCTAGTACTGTTCGAAGTCTTTTCAGGTGCTCTTCAAAGTTCGAGGCGAAGACAACGACGTCATCTAAATATACCAGACAAATCTGCCACTTCAGGCCTGCCAGCACTGTATCCATTACTCGCTGAAACGTCGCTGGTGCGGAACAGAGACCAAATGGCATCACCTTGAACTCAAACAGCCCATCCGGAGTTATGAATACTGTCTTCTCGCGATCTCTTTCGTCGACCTCAATTTGCCAGTAGCCGCTCTTGAGGTCCATCGATGAGAAATATTTGGCGTTGCAGAGGCGGTCCAGTGTGTCGTCGATGCGGGGGAGGGGGTAGACGTCCTTCTTTGTTATGTTGTTCAAGCGGCGGTAATCCACGCAGAATCGAAGTGCGCCGTCTTTCTTTCTCACTAGAACAACCGGTGCCGCCCATGGGCTGTTTGAAGGCTGGATGACGTCGTCGCGAAGCATTTCTTCGACTTGGTCCCGGATGGCTTGTCGTTCTCGCGGAGACACACGGTAGGGGCTTTGACGGAGAGGTCGGACGTGTTGATCCGTTATAATGCGATGCTTGGCAATTGGCGTCTGTCGCACCTTCGGCGATGTCGAAAAGCACTCACTGTAGTTTTGAAGCAGATTGCGGATCTGGTCTTGTCTGTTCCGGTGCAGGGCTGGGTTGATGTCGAAAGTGGGCGAGTTCTCTTGGTCAGGCGGATCTTCTGCGGAGGGGTCGGAGAGGGCGAAGGAATTTCGTACGTCAGATATTTCGTCGTAGAAAGCAATCGTCGTTCCTCTGTTAATATGCCGGTATTCTTCGCTGAAGTTAGTCAGCAGTACTTCGGCCTGGCCATTGCGGAAATGTGCGATGCCTCTTGCGATGCTGATTCCTCGGTCTAGTAGCAACTGCATGTTCCCCTCAATGATGGCTTCAGTGTTTATGGCTTTCGTGGCGCCTACGGTCACGATAACGCTTGAACGGGGTGGGACGCTCACTTCTTCCTCCAGGACACTTAGGGCAACGTGATTTTCACGAGTTTTCATCGAAGCGATGGCTTCGTCCGTCGAAAGCGTGATCAGCTTGGATCGCAGGTCGATGATCGCCTGATGCTCATTAAGGAAATCTATACCCAAGATCACTTCGCGGGAGCATTGCGGTAGCACAACAAAGGTCGCAGGATAGGTATGTCCTTTGACAGTCACTCGTGCTGTGCATCGTCCTGATGGCGTAATGAGGTGGCCCCCAGCGGTGCGAATTTGTGGGCCGTCCCAAGCCGTTGTGACTTTTCTGAGCTGCGCAGCGAATGTTCCATTCATCACCGAGTAATCGGCTCCTGTGTCGACTAGAGCGGTAACTTTCCGGCCGTCGATAGTCACTTCTAGGTCGGAGGTCCTGGCTCTTGCATTGCATGTCGCTCTCGGCGTCGGGTCACGGCTTCGTTGCGTATGCGAGTCACGGGTTGGGCGTGTGGTCGAAGCTCCTCTGGGTGGCGGCGTCGATTTCAAGGTAGCTTGCGTCGTGGTCGAGGTTCTCATTGTGTGCGGCGTCGGTGCAGCGAGTGTCGGTTCTTCATGCGGCGTCGCGGGTGCAGCGTCTTCATGGGGCGTGGTCGGTGGAGGATCTTCGGCGTTTAGCTCGTGAGCAACCTCACCTCCAGAGGTTGCTGCCTTTAGTTTCCCCTACGGGGGCTGGGCGACCTTCCTCGTACCGCGGCTGCGTAGCTGCGGCGTGGCGACGCAAAGCGCGAGGTTGACGGCGATGGTGAGCGCGAAAAGCGGTTCGGCGTGTACTCTTCTCGATGCAGGTACTCGTCGATTTCGTGTGGACGTTGTCCGAAGCGTGGTCGTAGGGCGTTAACGGCAAATCCTCGAAGACCGATACGTCGGTACGGGCAGTGACGAAGAATATGGCCGGCCTCACCGCAATGGAAGCACAACGGCCGGTTGTCGGAAGTCCTCCAGGCCTCGCATTTCCTGGGGCTTGAGCGTCGGTCATAGGCTGGGCAGGCGGGGGCTGGGAGGCGGCGTTGTGGAACGATTGGCTCATCTCGGGGAGGACGTGGGGGTTGTCGCTGGGGCTGAGCAGTACTTACTGCAGCGGCGTAGGTCATGGCCTGGGGTTCTGTGGCCGTCGGGGTGCCAAGTGCCTGTTGCACTTCTTCCCGTACCACATCTATCAGAGTCGCTGCTTGTGGCTGTGGGGAAGATGGCAGTAATCGGCGTAGCTCCTCTCGGACGATTTCGCGGATAACTTCCCGCAAGCTGTCGCTGGTGGTGGCCGGCGTGTCCGAACGGATTGCACAGGCAGAGGAAGGGCGATTGTACTGCCGAGCTCGAACGTCGAGGGTATTCTCAATCGTGCAGGCTTCTTGCATAAACTCCTCGACTGTTTTTGGCGGCTGGCGGACGAGGCTTGCAAAGAGTTGTTCTTTTACGCCGCGCATTAAAAACTGAACTTTCTTTTCCTCGGTCATCCCGGGATCGGCGCGGCGAAATAGGCGCTTCATCTCCTCGACGTAACTGCGGACGGGCTCATTCGGAAGCTGGATCCTGGACTCGAGGAGTCGTTCGGCTCTTTCTTTCCTCACGACACTGGTGAATACCTTCAGTAGTTCTCTCTTGAATAGCTCCCATGTCGTAAGGGACGACTCGTAGTTTTCGTACCACGTGCGTGCGGAGCCATCCAATGAGAAAAAAACGTGTCCAATCTTTGCCGCATCATCCCACTTGTTGAATGACGCCACGCGCTCAAATTGGTCCAACCATTCTTCAGGGTCTTCGCCTAGGGATCCATTGAAAGTTGGCGGCACCCGCGGCTGCTGCAGTATGATCGGTGTCGACATCCTTGGCGAGGTTGCAGTGCTGGTAGCAGCGTCTTTTCGCTGTCTGGTGCGGTCCGGCAGTTTCCCGAACTCAGGCTCCTCTCCCTGGAGACGTTGGCTGGCTCGCTGAGCTGCTGGTTCGTCCTCGGGTGTGAAGCGCTTAGGGCTGGGTTCACGACTTGAAGGGGGCGTCCGGAACATGGAAGTTACCCCGCACCTCCACCAGATGTCACGTAGTGGTGACGGCAGTCGAAGCAGCGATGAAGACGGACGAAAGGGTCTTCTAAAAGAACTGTTTATTGGGCTGACTTGCACCCAAAATGGACTGAATCACTCGGCGGCGGCGAAGCGACAAGCGTGCTCGGCGGTCGTCGAACAGAATGCCCGCCGCTGTCGGCCGTGCTCAATTTAAAGCTGATAGCGAACATTCGAGATAGAGGGCGCAAAGTTACTAGAACATTCCGGAACAACGTAGAATCAGCTTTGCCTGGCTGCGATCAATCGAGATAAATCTAGTCGCGTCTTGCGTCGCAAACAAAGCGATAAGGTGGTGTCGCGGCAGATTTGAAAAACGAACAAACACTGCAAATATTGGCGGCAATAATATATAATTTAATTTCTTCTCTCATCCTGTTTGGTTTCGCTTTCATCAACCAAACGATGGCTGTGATGTGTAGTTGATGTTTTGGTTACATGGTGCACAAAAAAAAATGGTAATATAAAAGCCGGTACATAGTTCTAACTCACCATAGCACTTAAACCAGCCTGCTTCAAGAGCTCTAATTACAACAAGTGATGTGTCAGCAGTTATAGGGGACACAACATGGGCCAGAGGGCGCTGTGGACGCCAGTGAACAGCGCCCTCTCAGAGCAACTCCTCGTAATTGATCGGGCAGGACGACGAGCTTTGCCACTGACTTGTGTGCGTCTTCGTCGCCTGCACGTGAAGGGAACTTGTTTTGTGCGCATGCGCTCGTTTCTGGCTCGCGCTTCGATGCCATTGTGAGAGGAGCGTGCTTCATGCATGCTAAGCTCTCTTCGCTCGTACATGGACGCCATTGTGAGAGAAGAGCGCACCCGCCAGGTGAAGTGCTGTACTTGTGCTAGTTCGCGGCGATTGAAGGGTGTTCCAGCTAAGGGAGGTTCCAATTTTTTTGCTCCTTTCGAGGTGAAGGGGGTAGTTCAAGGCGGGTATTCCAAGGATGGACACGTGCTGGAAGGCAGCCAGCATTTCAGCATCTGGAACAGGAGGATGGCCGTAAACATCGTGCAGCGAGTGGTGTCAGGCCCCCTACATCAGCCCGCCTAACTCTCTGCCGCTCCCTGCTACGCTTACCTTCTCCTGGAATCCTCTCCATTACACTTAAGGACCAGCGGTTATCTTACCTTCGCATCGCCTGCCCTGCCCAAGTCCATTTCTTCCTCTTGATTTCGACTAGGATGTCATTAACCTGCATTTGTTCCCTCACCCAATCTGCCCGCTTTCGGTCTCTTAACCTTACACCTATCATTTTTCTTTCCATAGCTCGCTTCGTTGTCCTTAACTTAAGCTGAACCCTTTTTATTAGCCTCTGTGTTTCTTCCCCATAGGTGAGTACTGGTATGATGCAACTGTTATCTACATTTCTCTTGAGGGATATTAGTAAACTGCCATCCATGACCTACCCGAAAGACGCGGGTTCACTCCCAGGCGCGGCGGTCGAATTTCGATTGAGGCGAAATTCTAGAGGCCCGTGTACTGTGCAATGTGAATGTAGATTACAGAACCCTAGGTGGCCGATATATCCGGAGCCCTTCACTATGGCGTCCCTCATAGCCCGAGTCACTTTGGGATGTTAAACCCCGATAAACCCATAAATCCAAGCCATTCATGACGTGAGAGAACCTGCCATATGACTCCACACCATTCTTATCCTTCTAGTTATTTCCATCTCAAGATCCGGATCAGCGCTCACTACTTACCCTGAGTAGACAGACGTATTCCCTTACCGCTTCCAGCGTCTCGCTACCAATTGTGAACTACTATTCTCTTGCTAGGCTGTTTAACATTACTTTGGTTTTCTGCATGTTCATTTTTAGACCCACCGTTTGGCTCTGCCTGTCTAACTCATTGAACATGCTTTGCAGTTCATCTCCAGAGTGGCACAGCAAGGCAATGTCATCAGCGAATTGCAGACTACTTAATTATTTTCCATTAATTCTTATCCCCAACTGTTCCCAATTCAGGCCGCGGAATACCTCCTGTAAATAGGTGGTGAATATCATTGGCGAGATCATGCCTCCCTACCTGACACCCTTCCTTATTGGAATTTTATTGCCGACTTTATGGAGGACTATGGTAGATGTGCAGTCACTATAGATCTCTTCCAGTATTCTCTCATAACACTCTTGTACACCCCGATTCCGCAATGCATCTGACACAAACCGCATTTGTGCATTGGTGTCCACAGCCACACTAAATAGCCAGGGACAGGGCAGATGTGCTAGTGTCAGGTGTTGGAGAGCTCCTGCAAGTCCAAAATGCATATGGTTAGAAGTTGAGCATGCAGTTTGTGCGTTCCAAACTTATTTCAGATTAACTCGGCCAGTAATAAGTGCATTTAGCAGTTGTTAGCTGTCTTGAGAGAACCAGCCAATAATTTTAATCCTTGTCTTGTGACATTTGAGATATATCTCAGCTTTTCTAGTAATCAGCCAACACAACCCCCTTGATGTTCAAGAAGTCTCAGTATGCTGTTTAGCTAACAGCCTTGAAAGACATGTAGTCTGTGACCAGAGAAAGAAGCTTGGCCTTGAACATCGCCCACAAGCCCGATACGCCGCAGTGCTAGATGCTATAACCGTTGTAGTTAAGGGGAGATGCTACTCGGAGACACTTTTTTTTAAATATTGAACCTACGATTATGAAACTTGGATCATTAATAAGGTTTTTAATGCAGATTCCAAATATGGTTTTAGCTTTTATATAGCTTGCATAGTTTGTGTGTAAAAGGGTCCACAAAAGCACAATATAGGGCCTTTTGTGCACATTTTTTTGATAATGAAATGTATGTTTAGAGCAGCTTGCAATAGCTCATTGTGTAGCTTTGGTAGTGCAGTATGTTGAAACCTACTTCAAATTTATTCATTTTATCCTATAACTGTAAAAAATTTCAGGAACACCAAAGTGTATATTTTGGGCACCATGTGTCAACAGTCTGAATTTTTTTTTCAAAAAATGTTGAAGAGATGCTTTAAAATCAGATAAATAACAACATTCTACACATTTTGAAGAGGCTGTGTGCAAAATTTCATCCAAATCTAACTACTGCAAGCACTTAAAATTTGTTGCACAAAACGTAAAAAATGCTGAAAACTACAATTGCAGAAAAATGCATTCGAAAGTTTCAGACATCTGTATTCTTGAAAAACACGACACAAGCACATGACATTTCTTGACATAATACAAAAATGAGTCTCAAACACAGCCATGTTTATTGGAATTCTCCTGCCCCATACATTGGGCTCTCACGATCTTCACGAATGGAGTCTGTCAGACGAGCTCCCTGTGCCATGTTACGGCGATGTGCTCGGGCTTCGGCTGTTTGGCAGACTGACATCATCTCCGTTCTTCTCTGGTCACAGGAGGTTCCCAGCACAACAAGCTCTCCCGGTGGCAGCATACAAAGCTCCTCAAGAACTTGTTGAAAGTTACTGTTTCCCATATTATACCATTGCGCGCAGCCATGGCCACCTTGGTGTTCACGGCGAAGTTGTTGCGGGAGCTCCCGCTCTGAAAGCTCCGGCTTCCGCTGGCGCGATCCGCGAGTTCACCAGGCACAGCACGGCTCGAGGTGTATGTAGAAGAAAGTAGCGATGCAGGGCACTCGCTATTTCCACAGTGGAGTTCAAGGAATGCCGAAAGGCCCTTTCGTTTTTCCGCCGGTTCGCGTACCGCAAGGTTACAAGTACGGCACGTTGGGCAAGCAGCCTCGCTTACCAGTAATGTAAGTGCGCTGATGTCGCATATCGCGGCACTTGTGGAATGACGACTGCTCATAGCTGTGTCACTCTCAAACAGTCCAATCTTCATCTCCGAGGTGCTCATGAAGTTCACCATGGCGTCAATTTTGCCCAAGTGGCCGTTGCTTTGGTTAGGGCCAGCTGGCGGCGGGCAGCGGCCTTCAGCTGTCGTTTTCTGTCGAGGCTGGCGACGGCGTCCTCAGTACACTTTCTTCATGTGAGATCTCCGAGCTCGGAAATTGCTCTTCTTCGTGTTGTCATTCATTTAGAGCTGATTCAAAAACCAAATGCCAGAGAGATCGATATAGACGCCGTACAATGCGAAAACAGGCGCTAGCAAAAGGTGGGCTTCGCCACAGTTGTGCATCGTCTCGGCCAATGGCAGCTACGCTAAAGCACCACGTGATTTAGAGGTCCAGTAGAAACACTCGATATAGGTGCCGAAAATGTGTTTTTTTTAATTATTTACAGCCAAAATACAAAAACAGCAGGAGGTGCTGTCTGCGAGAAGGCGGCTTATTCTACCTCTCCAAGCAAACGGCAATGGCGGGTGGTGCAGCGTTATCGAAAGGCAGATGCTCAAAAGTTGACGATGTGTGCGGAAAGTTGTGGTTTCTCGAGCCACAGTGGCTCGAGAAACCACAACTTTCCGCACACATCGTCAACTTAACTGTGGCTCGAGAAACCCAAAACTGAAAAATTTCACCAAAACTCGCTGTTTCAACGCGCATCTCCCCTTAAGCACTTAGAGTGTTTCGCATTGCACCATAGTGAAATAACGAGGCGAATAAGAGTGCGGTGGAATGCACATAGTAAAATCTCATAACTCTAGCTTAAGTGGATCGAAAAAAATTGTTGAATTATCAAATGACCTCCAAAAAACTGTAAAGAATTGCTTGCATCACAGTAAATTTATTTGGTGAATGACTGGGCAATGGATGGCTGCTTTTGAGATAAGAATGGTGCGTGTGGTGTATTCTCTCTTTTTTTGGGGAAGAGAGAATGCGTCTTCTTCGAACGGCATCGTTTACTCGTGCCTGTGTTTCTTGTCGCCCGTGTGCCCTCCTTTGAGTTGGCGTGTGTGTGTTTCCTGCGCTCGTGTGTGCGACGGAGTGTCATAAGGGAAGCGGAGCAGTGCGGGGACACTCCCAGTCTTTGGAGCGCTGGTGGCTGGCCTGGGATCGGGTTTCGGCGGCGGCGCCCGGGAGGCGACTTGGGCAGCGAAACGGCCAGGAGCAGCAAAAAGTGGCCGGGCCCCTCGGACTCTCGGCAAGACAATGACCTCTTAGACGGCAAAGAAGAGAGACGTTTGTGTCGCGTGTTCTGTCTGACCACTCTGTGTGTGTCCGTACCGTAAAGTTAATACAGTTTTCCTTGTTTGTCTGTTAAAGAACGCGTCTCCATGTCGTCACTGTTTCCTGAATATTCACCGTCGCACGATTCGAGTCTCTCACAATTTCACAACAGTGTGGCAATTACGGTTTTTCATGTATCCGTCAATGCTTTATTGCACGCATACTGTTGATAGTGTCAAACTAGAACTGCTTGAAAAATCATAAGGGCCTACTTGACATCCTTTGTCGCGACGCGATGGCGTTCAACGCTACTGCATCACGCTACTGCAGCGCCCCTACCTTCCTCGGCTGCCCGGCCTGCCCGCTTTTTATGCCAGGGGCCTCGTTTTGTGGCTGGCGCTGCTGGACTCGCTCTTTCATGTCAACGTGCCCAGCTAGCTGCTGCGCTATCAGCACATCAGCCGCGAACTCCCACCCGGTCTCCTGGCACAGCTGCGGTTGCCGCCTCCTGGCGCCGATATAAACGCCGAAATCAAGAGGGGCCTGACAGCGTATTTCGGCTTGGAGCTCCCGCTGACACTCTGCGCTCCCGTTCCGGACTCAGAAACTGCGGCGCCACTCGAACTACCACCCCTGGCCGCATTCCCGACCCGAGCTGCTTCGGTTTTCCTTCCGCCAGTTTATGCACTGGAGCCGCTCCCCACATCGGTGTGTCGGCTATCGCCACCACCGAATGAGCCCCCATCCACGGTTCGGCGAGTGCCACGTGAGCACGCGTCGGTCTTTTGCCCACCTTCACACCCAGCTGCCTCAACGTGCATCCCCGTCTCTCCCAAGTTTTCTCCACCAGCCCCTATGGACGGCCATCCACCTGCGAGCTCCCGTTCCACGGCGCCTCCTGCCCAGCCCTGTTTCCCAGCTGTGGCACCTGCCCTTGGACCATCAACGGCAGCACCCTCTCCCGACCCAGGCCCGGACTCATTTCTTGCCCGCAATTCACCTGCTCCCTCAAGCCCAACCACAGTGAGCCCAACTGCCCTACCTGTCGCGAGGCGCACATGCACGCCACACATGAGCCTTGTTGCGCCTACCACGCCACCCAAAACGCCTGCCACGCATCCCTGCCCACCTGGCGCTTTCACCACTGCATGTGCCTCCGCGATGGCTGAGACAGCCTCAGCAGGTGGTGCCATGCTTGTGATGCATTGTAGCGTGCCCCATCCAACACCTTCTATAGACTCGGCCCTACCGTATCCTTCCCATTCGTACAAATACTCCCCGGATTTGCTTCTTGTGCCCCCAACAACCGGTCCCAACGCCACGGTGAGCTCACTTTTGCAGCCATCCGGTACACCCCGTCGCCCGTTTCGACTACTAATTAACAAGGCAGCACGTGCCTCACGCCGCAGACCTCACGCTCAGTGCCGTCCGCCGTTGTTTCGCCATTGCCTGCGGCCAAGGCATCAGTTCCACTTCTATGTCTTCCCCACGCCATATCTTCGTCCGCACCAACTGAGCCAGTGCAGAACTGCCCTCCAACCGCCAGCCCCACCCGTAGGCTGCCCAACTGAAGAACGCCTAGCTCGCCTCCCATTCCTCGATGGCTTTTCCCGCCTTGTGCTTCCGTCATCCTCATTTTTGGCTTCCCTCGCCCTTTGCGAGGCAGCCAGGCTCGACCGCCAGAGCTCTTTTCTTCCGCCTGACAGCCTTCCCCAGCTCTGACCCGGCCTTCAAGAAGCTAACTGTCTCCTGGACTTGAGAACTTGCACAAACTTTTACATACTGTTTTTTTCTCTTTTATCGCGCATCACGCTACGGGAGGAGCATCTGTAGCGGCGCTGGCATCGCCAGCGACGCTGAAGAAGATCTGCCTCGCGCATCAGAGAACGATTTCGGCAACCAACCAGGCCAGCAACGTCAACAGCCTGCTCCGCCGACTCACCGCTGCGGCTATCGGGACGTCAAATAAAATGTGGACTTCCTACCACAAGCTCAAGGTGAAAGAAGCTGCACTGCTGAGACGAGAGCTCCTCACTTATTGGCTACAGAGCCAGCAGAGCCACAACGAAGAAGCCAACATGGCGGCAGTGAAGCTGTTCAGCGCAAAGCAGTCAAGCTGCCCACCCTTCAGCTGCAGACCTTCAACGGTGAGCTTCGACAGTGCCGTGGTTTTTGGGAGCAGTTTAAAGAAGCCGTTGATGAAAATGGAAACCTCACCAAGGGAGAAAAGTTTCATTACTTGAGAAGCCTTCTGAGTGGAGCGGCAGCGTCGTCGATAGCTGGATTACAGGCGACACCAGAGTGCTACCATGATGACGTAAACATTCTGTTCAAGCGCTTTGGCGACACTCAACAGATTATCCATGAGCACCTTGCCCACCTGAGATCGCTACCGTCCGTGACGTCATCGGACGATGTGCGAGGCCTGCGGAAGCTCGTGGATCACGTTCAATGCTATGTGCGCGGACAGAATAGATTGAAGGTGAGCTCGACCACTTATTCTGCCATGATGATAGACATTCTTTTGAAAGCCCTACTTGCTGACATCGTCGTTGGCTGTTATAAATGGCTGGCCAACACTCGGAGTAGTCGCGTTCAGCTAGCAACACAGAACGGTGAGGCTACATCTGTCACGACCCCTTCAGATGGTGAGCTGCAACAACTTCTGATATTTTTCACAGTCGAAGTTGAAAGCCGGGAGAAGAGCGGTATTGGCAGCAATAGAGACAACAAACGAGTCAGACAGGAAAGCGAGAGGAAATCGTTGTCTCTCCCACCGACGTCTGCTGTACTGCACGCAACTTCCCAACTAAGGGAACAGTGCTTTTTCTGCAGCTCACTTACTCACAACACTGCAGATTGCGACAGTGAAATAAACAGGGAAGATTGCAAAGACTTAAAGGGACAACCACTGCTTCCGATGTACCTTTAGAGGACATCGTTTGAAAGACTGCCGCTGCCGAGTAAAATGCGGAAAGTGCAGTGGCAGACGTGCTATCAGTATGCTACCCAAACTGGAAGCCGAAGAAACTAGTTTACTCCAAGATTAGATATTAACAGCTTGCATGCAAGCAGCTGGAATTTCATCAACATTGAAATTCTTCTGCAAACTTGCTGGCTTTGGGCTATTGGAGAAGGTAGGCACGGTTACATTCGAGGCATCGTGGATGGGGGAAGTAACCGCACTTCTTTTATCCGTGGGGACATCTCTAAATTTCTAGGCCTCAAAGAAAGTGGTAAGACCTCTTTCCAACTGAGTACATTCGGGACAGCCACATCAGCAACAGAAAAACGTCGTCTTGTAGAGGTGCGTTTTCGCAGCCAGTACAGTGATAAGGAATACATCATAGAGGCCATTGAGGTACCTTTTATCTGCAACGACATAGTCCAGGTGCCTGTTGAAATGTTGAAAACGACTTTGTCAGAGCAATAGAAGAGACACGACGTCCCATAGCGGACAAGCTTCTGTTGCCAGGAATGCCAGCGGTACCCGGAATTGGTCTTCTTATTGGCGCTGAACACATGTGGAAATTCATGATGAGTGAAATTCAACGCTCCCAGCAAAACGCTGACTTGGTTGGCCTGGGGTTGGTCTTCTGTTGGATGTTTCAGGGTCCGGTATCAGTGCATGCTTCAGTTGACAATTCAGTCAACTTCTGTGCCCTGAGGGTAAGCACATTCTTTGAAAGCACTGAAAGACTTGTGAAAGGCTTCTGGGACGTGGAAAGCATTGGCATTATAGATCACACCGGAGGGCCGAATGAGGAAGCGGAAGCGATTGTTGGTCAGTTTGATCAGTTTGAAAGAAACAATGGCCGCTATGAAGTCGCTCTCTCTTGGAAAGAAAACAGTGGACTACTTTGTGACAACCGCTCACAGGCACTAAGGCGACTGAAGAGCCTAGGGAAAAGAATTCAGCGCACACCAGAATTTGGCGCGGAGTATGAAAGTACAATGCGGAGCTACATAGATATGGGCTGCGCCGAACGTGTAACACCTGAAGAGCAAGCCACCAATCAGGTTTATTCGTGGTCGTCCGTGGATATATCATCGCTGGATAAAGCACCGAAGCATGCGCCTGTCAAGTTCAACCTCAGCTCGACTGCTGCTGACGATGCCTCGATGACAAGCTGCTGCGTACCACCTGCGCATCTGCCTCTGAGTTTGGCTTCGACCACACTGTTGATCTGGCAACAAGGACGCACTAGCAGCGCTATCTCTGAGGGGCGGATATTTATTCGGCAGTTTCAAGCTGGCCAGCTGGGGCGCGACATCGCATCGGCCATGCACTTACCATTGTTTTTCACCCAGGTTAGTTACCGGTTTCCCGCTGCATGCTATTGTAGTTCCAACCGATGTATTATTGCGGTGTCGTGTCCCGACAACTTGCTTTGTGTTATTAAAAAGTGTGTTGCTAAGTTGAACTATGGTCATGGTCTGTTATGTCAAATTTTACTGTTAATAACTGTCGCCGACAAACGTAGGGCGACACGAAAGGGGGCTTTTAATCCGAAGGCCAAGAAGACCAGCAGCGCGCGTCTGAGCGGGAACGTCGTCTTCTTCGCTTCCACACGAGCCCAGCCATGCCGTTCGGCCGCATGGCGGCGCTCGCAGAATGTGAGCAGTGTGGCATTGCCCCCCTCCTTTCAAGAGGCATCGCCTCGATGCCTCCGGCAAGGGGGAAAAACAGAATTGAGGCACCGAAAAAGCGAAGGTGCGTGTGGCGGCGGCACTGAATATGAACTCCGACAATGGCTAACGGGCGTAATACGGTTTCATGCGGGCCACATGGATGACTTCAGACTTGGGCGGTCAAGAAGAGCGGACGACTCCTTGAGGGAACATTTCATAGTTGACTTCGCCGAGTTGATGTAGCACTTCGTAGGGGCCGAAGTAATGGCGCAGAAGCTTTCAGAGCGCCCGCACAAACATATAGGGCTCCATACCCAGATGTGCTCGCTGGGTTGGTAAATCACCTCCCTATGGCGGAGGTTGTAACGGCGGGCGTCGGTTTTCTGCTGGTGTCAAATCCGTTGTCTAGCAGGGTGGCGAGCGGCTTCTGCATCACGAATGAATTGGTCAGCGCTAGTGACAGACGAAGGGGCACAATCTGGGAGCAGCATGGCGTCCAGCATGGTCAGGGCGTCCCGCCCATACACCAAACGAAAGGGAGTGAAACTCGTCGTTTCTTGGAGGGCTGTGTTATACGCAAACGTGACGTAAGGGAGTATTTCGTCCCAGTTGCGATAGTCAGCGTCGACATACATAGACATCATATCTGCAATGGTCTTGTTCAGCCTCTCAGTCAAACCATTCGTTTGAGGATGTTAAGCAGTCGTTTTTTTATGACTGGTGCCACTGAGACGCAGGACCTCATGTGTAAGAGCCGAGGTAAACGCGGTTCCCCGGTCAGTTAATACAACCGCGGGGGCGCCATGGCGAAGCACAATGTGGCGAACAAAGAACTGTGCAATTTCAGCCGCGGTGCCACGGGGAAGAGCCTTGGTTTCACAGTAGCGGCTGAGGTAATCCGTGGCAACAACAATATACCGGTTACCCATGGAGGACACTGGGAATGGGCCCAGTAAGTGCATGCCGACTTGCTGAAATGGGATTTGCAGTGGATCAATTGGCTTCAGAAGGCCGGCCGGTTTTGTCGGCGGTATCTTCCGTCGTTGACACTCACGACAGGTTCTAACGTAGCGTTGGACGACCGCAGCAAGCCGAGGTCAGTAGTACCTGTGGCGGAGGCGTCCCAACATTCTGGAAAAACCAAGGTGGCCAGAAGAAAGGTCGTCGTGGCATGCAGCGAGAACTTCCTGACGAAGCGCGATTGGGACAACGAGGAGATGTGCAGTTTCGGTCGGGCCGTAGTTTTTCTTGTAGCGGGCTCCATCTATTAAGCAAAACGACGAAAGTCCACGAGAGAAGAGTCTGGGCGGAGACGGAGCGGTTCCTTCGAGGTACTCGATTAGAGGGAGCAGTTCGCAGTCGGCCCTCTGGTGGCGGGCAAGGTCGGATGTGGTGACAGCGCCGAGGAAAGCAGAATCGTCGTCGGGCTCATCTGGTGGGCACGGAAGAGGAGCTCCGGAGAGACAGTCTGCATCGCTATGTTGCTGACCCAACTTATACACGATAGTGACGTCGAACTCTTGCAACCGAAGGCTCCACCGTGCAAGGCGCCCCGCCCCGATGGATCTTTGAGGTTCGCAAGCCAACACAAGGAGTGATGATCGCTGACGACTCGAAATAGACGGCCGTACAGGTAGGGACGAAATTTGGTGATTGCCCACACAACAGCGAGACACTCCTTTTCCGTGGTGGAATAATTCATTTCCGCACGGGACAAAGTGCGACTTGCGTATGCGAGCAGCACGCGTTCCGCACCATCTTGCCACTGCACAAGCACCGCACCGAGGCCAACATTGCTGGCATCTGTGTGCAGTTCTGTGGCGGCTTTCTCGTCGAAGTGGCCAAGGATAGGCGTAGATTGGAGGCGGGCCTTAAGTTCTGTGAAAGCTGTTTCCTGATCCTGGCCCCAGAAGAAGGGTTCAGAGTCTTTTGTCAGGCGAGTCAGCGGCTCTGCGAGCTTGGAGAAGTTTTCAACGAACCTCCGATAATAGGCGCAAAGCCCCAGAAAACGCCGCAAGCTTCGTTTATCTCTTGGCTGGGGAAATGCAGCAACGGCGGCCGTCTTTTCTGGGTCAGGGCTAACGCCCTGAGCGCTCACAATATGGCCAAGAAACTTGTGCTCCCTAAATGCGGAGTTGCATTTTTCAGGCTTGAGAGACAGACCTGCGGAACGAATGGCCTCGAAAACAGCACGCAAACGTTTCAGGTGCTCCTCGAACGTGTCGGAGAAAATCATGATGTCGTCGAGATACACAAGACAGGACTGCCACTACAGGTCAGTTAGTACGGTGTCCATCATACATTGGAACATTGCAGGGGCTGAACACAAGCCAAAAGGAAGCACCTTAAATTCGTACAGTCCGTCAGGAGTAACGAAGGCGGTCTTTTCTCTGTCATGTTCATCGACCTCGATTTGCCAATAACCGCTACGCAGGTCGAGTGACGAAAAGTAGGTAGCATGGCGGAGGCGATCTAATGAGTCATCAATGCGCGGCAGTGGATATACATACTTTTTGGTAACGTTGTTGAGACGTTGATAATCCACGCAGAACCGTAGGCTGCCATCTTTCTTTGCGACGAGAACAACAGGTGATGCCCAGGGACTCATCGATGGTTGTATGACGTCGTTGCGGAGCATTTGGGCACTTGGTGGCGAATGGCATCACGTTCCTTCCACGAAACACGATAAGGACGCTGACATATTGGTCTCTGGTCACTATCGACTATAATGCGGTGCTTAGTTATTGGAGTCTGAAGAACCTTAGAGGTTGATGCAAAGCAGTCGCGGAAAGAGTCAATAAGGCTTTCCACGCAGCGTTTCTGATTGGGCAGAAGGTCAGAGTTCACGTCGATCGTAATGGCCGGTGCCGTGTCCTATTCCGTTGTTCCGAGGTGCGTTGTGGATAAGGCACATTGGACGGCACACTCGCCAAGTTCTTCAAAATGGGCAATCACTGTGTTTTTCGTCAAATGTTGGGGTTCTCTGCTAAAGTTGGTCACTAAGAGCGTGGTACGCGCGTGAACAAGGTCGACAAGGGCGCGAGCAACGCAAACTTGCCGAGACAGTAGCAGCGACATGTTCGCTTCGGCAATGCCCCGAGTACCAAAGGTTGTATGACACTTGACTGTGACAAACTTGCTTGCTCTCGGCGGTACGTGTGGTCGTCAGAGATGCGTAGTGCTGCTCTGTGCGGCTCGAGGTCTGTAGGAACGGCTCGCTGAGTCGAAAACGATACCAATTGCTCATGCAGGTTGACGACCGCGCCATACTCTTTAAGGAAGTCCATGCCGAGAATCAGTTCTTTGGAACACTCTCGTAGCATGGCGAAGGAGCCAATGAAAGTTGCACCTCGGATCTTTATATGGCAGGTGCAGACGCCAACCGGCGTCACCACATGGCAACCAGCTGTGCGTATCTGCGGCCCATGCCAAGGTGTTAGAACCTTTCTGAGGGTCGTGGCTAGGTAGCTGCTCATGACCGAAAAGTCGGCTCTGGTATCCACGAGTGCTGACACGTCATAGCCATCGGCGGCAACAAAAATTTCGGCAGCGGAAACAATTCTTGGACAACTCGTCTGTGAGGTGTTTGGTGCCGTTGTCGATGGGGTCGTCGGTGAGGTCATCGGTGTGGTCGTCGAAGTGGTCGTCGGTGGGGTCGGCGGTGGCATCGTCGTTGCGGTTGGCGGTGAGATCGTCTTTGAGGTCGGCGTTCGGGTCGTCGCATTGCAGCCGTCGGATGGAGGCTGTTCACTCTCTGCGGCAGCGGCGGTCCTGCCCCCGGAGGCCGCCGTCTTCAGTTTTCCCGGCGGGGGGACGTGCGTCTGAATTGGCCAGTGGATTGTGCGTGACTGGGAACCCATCTTGGAGACGGCGACCTAGACTGATGTCATGGAGGCGGTGAGGGCAGCACATGATCGGCCAGGTACTGCTCAATGTCTCGGGGTCTCTCACCATAGCGTGGTCGAGGTGTGCTCGGTGGAAATTCTCTTAATCCCATCCGCCGGTATGGACAGTTGCGGATAACATGACCAGGCTCCCCGCAGTGGTAGCATAGTGACCGGTTGTTCAGTGTGCGTTACACGTCCGCTTTTCTAACGGCGCGGGTCACGCAGCTCGACGGGGGTAAGGTATCCTGCGTTAGTTCGGCAGCAGGGCGAAATGCCTGTGGCACTGGCGCAGGTCTCCGCAGGGTTTCACTCTAGCTCATGATGTACGGCTCTGGCTGCGGTGTGTGTAGGGCTTCGCTGTAGCTCGTGATGTACGGCTCCGGCTGTGGTGCCGGTGGTGGCTGGACCACTCGCTGAATTCCGTCACGGACGGCATCGGCTACAGCTGCAACACTGGCAGGTGGAGCATCTAAGTGGAGGTTGCGTAGTTCTTCTCGAACCACACTCCGCACAACCTCTCGAAGCACCTTGTCTCCGGTGACTGGCAGTGACGCACAATAGTTGGTGGTCGCAACACTGCCCAGGCGACCATACTGTGCACTGCGTTCCTGCAAGGAATGTTTCATGGCTGTGGCTTCTTTGGCGAAGTCAGCAACGGTTCTTGAAGGGTCGCGTATGAGGCCAGCGAAGAGCTGCTCCTTCACACCACGCATGAGGTGGCGCACCTTCGTAGCCTCGGGCATGGCAGGGTGAGCCCGACTGAAGAGACGCGCCATATCTTCGACAAACATGGTCACGCTTTCGTTCGACTGCTGTGACCTGGAGCGAAGGGCGATTTCGGCGTTTTCCTTGTGTGCGTTGGTGCTGAAGGTAGCGAGCAACTCACGACGGAACGCTGCCCAGCTGGTAAAGGATGCCTCACGGTTCTCGAACCATGTCTTCGCCGAGTCTTGGAACGCGAAATACACGTTTCGTAGTTTTCGGTCGTCATCCCACTGGCTAAAAGTGGCCACACGGTCAAAGCCGGACAACTAGTCCTCGACATCCTCGCACCGATCGCCGTGGAAGGTTGGCGGCGAGCGAGGTGTGAGGACTACAACCGGTGGGACAGTGCCGGAAGGCTGACCTGTCTGCCTGCCAGTAGTAGACATCATGGTACGCACCGACTTCGTCAGTGGCTGACACTCAGGTTGCAGGCCTCGCAGGCGGCGGCTCGCTTTGTGGACGGGTGTTCTGTCCAAGCGGCACTGATGATCGTCGGAATTGTCCTCGGGGTCAGCGTTCATGGGACGATACCCAGCACCTCCACCAAAATGTTGCCGAAAAACGTAGGGCGACATGAAAGGGGGCTTTTAATCCGAAGGCCAAGGAGACCAACAGCGCGCTTCTGAGCGGGAACGTCGTCTTCTTCGCTTCCACACGGGCCCAGCCATGCCGTTCGTCCGCATGGTGGCGCTCTCAGAATGTGAGCAGTGTGGCAACATGCGGTGATGTTGAGAGCAACCCCGGTCCCGGTTTTGATACACACAAGATGGATTCGGATAATGAAGCCATTGATGGTGTTTACGCTGCAATAGAACGTTAGAACTTTGTCAGTCGCAGGAACTGCATATGCTTAAACAGCAGCAGGATGCTACAAGTACGTCCTTAATATGTTTATAGGGCAGGATTGCTACAATAGAGAACGACATGCATTCCTCACGGATGGCCGCAAAGGCTCGTGATTCAAATGCATCATCGTGTGTTGGCACCTTGACCTGGGATGTTGTCCATCTTAAGGCCTGTTTTGAAGATGTTTCCAATAGGTCCCGCAGGAATAATTTGCTTATTTTAGGTCTATATGATTCCGCAACTGAGAGTTGGTCTGAATCTGAAAAATGTGCGCGAATTCTTCTCGTCTCATCTTAACCAAAATGTTCCACCTGAAAACATCGACAAGGTTCATCGAATAGGTCGCTTTGTTGATGGGAAGCACCGACCGATTGTCGTTGAATTTTGTAGTTTTAAAGTCAAAGACAATATCTTATTGTGCGGCCCTAAGCTAAAGGACACTAAGTTTGCCATACACGAAGACTTCACGCCTGCAGTCAGAAAGGCACGCTTCAGGCTTTCACAATACGCACGTGACCTGGCTTTTCCTTCCAAGTTGCGATTAGATAAAAAGTGTTTTGTCTAATATTTTGAACATGACCGAGTCGTCGAGCTTCGAGAATGAAAAAAGGGAGGCAACTGCCCACTCCGCTGTTCGTGCCCACCTTTCATTCTATGCCCTTGGCGTCATCAAATTTTGAATTGATAACTCTCGTCGTGAATTTCCGGAGTATCAAAAATAAAGCTGATGAATTTGCTACTCTTGTTTCCTCTGTAAAACCTCATGTTATAATTGGCACTGAATCATGGCTGGATAATTCTGTTCTCAGCTCTAAAGTATTTCCCACCGGTTATGACGCGTGCCGTAGTGATCGACACTTGCATGGTGGAGGGGTCTTTTTACTGTTCTGCAACTGGCCTTGAGCAGTGCGTGACACTGTGATCATATCAGGAATAAGCGACCACAGTTGCGTTGTTCCTAATGTTCGCTAATATTTAATTCCAAGAGGTCGACCCAAAAGGCTTTTTTTTAATAAAGGCGACTATACATCAATGGTGAACGAACTTGCCTCTTTCCTTCCTGAATTTATTAATCTTAGCCAGGATTTAGATTGTAGTTCTCTTTGGGAAGTTTTCAAGAATAAGCTGGAGTGCCTAATTGATCAGTATATCCCATCCAAAAGTCTTTCTGGAAAGTGCCGCCGCGGAAAACCGTGGATCACGTGGCAGACCAGACGACTTATCAGGAAAAAACATCGCGTTCTAGATTCATACAAAACAAATCGATGCCCTGCAGTATTGCAGTCGATTCATGCTTTTGGCAGTGCACTAAAAACTTAAATTAAAGCTCTTAAGGAGAGCTTTTTTAATGACTTGGGATCAAAACTGCGTAATAATATCAAGGAATTGTGGACATTTTTGAAGCACAATGGACGTGAACTAGTCGGAATCCTGAGTTTATACCTCGATGGTGAAGTTATTACTAATGTGAAGGAAGGCCAGGTCAAGACGGCAAGACGTCTGTGGAAGGCTAGACCGAGACGGCAAGACGGCCGCGCCTAGTGTTTATTCCAAAGGCGAACCCGGGCGCGTGTCACCGGCGCGTGCCACAGGCGCAGCCACGGGATGATGATGGTATGTACAAGAGAAAGAAGATTATCCCTGGAAGGCTCACACATTCTGCCCGGGGGGTCGGAAGCAGCGATCTTGGCCGCTCCTAAGCAACCGATGGTCCGCGGCGTACAAACGGTTTCAAACGGGAAACGTGGACAATTTCAGTACCACGGTGGCGTCGATCGGCTCGGGGAGCAACAGGTGTAACACTGTAGTTCACTGGGGAAGTGCGATTGATGACCCTGTAGGGACCAAGGTAGCGGTGGAGAAATATGTCACTAAGGCTAGGGATGCGCAGTGGTGTACTTCGTCACCTGGTCAGAAAGAGACCACACGATGAGTAGAATCGTAGCGACTTTTTCGGTCTTCCTGGCAGGCTGCAGTGTTGTGGCGAGCAAGGTGACGGCATCTGGCCACACGGGATACGAACTGGGCAGGTACTGATTTGGAGGTATATTCAGGCGTAGAGAAGAAAGAACTGTCCAGAATCGTGGTGCGAGGACAGCCGTAAACGAGGAAGAACGGAGAGTAACCGGTAGTCCGCTGTATTGCTGTATTATAGGCGAAAGTGACAAGCGTTATAATAGTGTCCCAATTTCGATGATCCGGTGTGATGTACATGGAGATCATATCGGATAGAGTCCGATGAAAACGCTCAGTGAGACCGTTGGTCTGGGGATGGTAGCTTGAGGCTGTCTTATGAAGGGTGGATGATGCGCGAAGAACTTTGGCAACGACAGTCGATAAGGTCTTCCCGCGGTCACTGAGGAGCACCCAGGGAGCACCATGCCACAAAATAATAGATTGCAAAAAGAAATTTGCAACCTCTTGAGCCGAGCCAGTGGGTACGGGTGCTGTCTCGGCATATCGCGTAAGGTGGACGACAGCAGTGATGACCCAATGGTTACCTCGATCGGAGAGAGGCAGGGGACCGTATAAGTCGATGCCGACGACTTCGAACAGCGTGGGGGGACAAGGAAGGGGTTGTAGGAGGCTAGCGGGTGCAGAAGTCGGCCGTTTGCGAAGTTGACACAAGAGGCACGAAGCGACGTATTTTGCAATGCTGGAGGATAGGCCAGGCCAAAAGAAACATCTCCTCACGTGGTCGTATGTTTTGTGGAAGCCTAGGTGACCGGCAGCAACGTCATCGTGGAGAGCCGCTAGGAAATGGGAGCGAAGCACCCGCGGCACGACTGGGACCCAGCGGGTTCTATCGGGGCAATACACGTAGCGGCGTAGGATGCCATCTTCTAGCTTGAAGTTGCCTAGCTTGTGTTTGTGATCAGAGTCATCAAAAGAAACTGCTGTGATGGGCTCTGGTCAGAGGAAGAATGGCATTGCGTAGAAAAACGGCAGACTGAGTCCGAAAGTGGGCAGCGAGAAAGCGCGTCAGCGTCCTGGTGTTGGCGACCCGATTTATAAAGGATGTCTAAGTGATACTCCTGGAGGCGCATAATCCAACGGCCAAGTCAGCCTGTCAAGTTCTTTATGGAAGACAACCAGCAAAGAGCATGGTGATCGGTCACAACAGTGAAATGGCGACCGTACAAGTAAGGGCAGAATTTTTGGACTGCCCAGACGACTGCTAAACATTCCTGCTCGGTAATGGTGTAATTTTTCTCTGCTGGACTGACGGTCCGGCTGGTGAATGCAATCACTTTCTCACGCGAAGTTGTGTCGCGCTGCAGAAGTACACCACCGAGACCGTGACCACTGGCATCAGTATGCAGGATGGTTGGAGCCGCGTCACTGAAGGGGCCAAGGACAGGGTCTGATGTGAGGGAGTGCCTGGGTTTGGTAAAAGCAGTGTCGCACTTGTCAGTCCACACGAAAGTGCTGTGAGCTTTAAGTAGTTCATGAAGGGGAGCAGCAATAGTTGCGAAATTTCTAATAAAACGCCGGAAATAGGACGCCAGGCCGAGAAAGCTGCGCAAATCTGCAGTCCGTTGAGGGCGAGGAAAGTGCAGGACCGCGATGATTTTGTGAGGGTCTGGACGAATGCCGTCGTGGCTAACGAGATGGCCCAAAATTTTAATTTCCTTCTGTGCAAAGTGGCACTTCTTGGTGTTCAGCTGAAGGCCCGCTGAAGCGAGGCACGTGAGAACCTCATTCAGGCGCATGAGATGGTCTCGAAAAGTTGAAGAAAAGATAACAATGTCATCAAAGTAGCACAAGCAGGTTCTCCACTTCTGGCCACGAAGTACAATATCGATCATTCTTTCAAATGTGGCCGGGGCGTTAGAGAGGCCGAAGGGCATAACATTAAATTCGTAAAGTCCATCGGGAGTTGCGAAAGCAGTTTTTTCTTTGTCGGCCTTGTGCATAGGTATTTTCCAATAACCCGAGCGTAGGTCCAAGGTGGAGAAATATTCGGCGCCTTGAAGACAGTCAAGGGCGTCATCAATGCGAGGCATTGGGTAGACATCTTTGCGGGTAATTTTTTTGGGCGCACAGTAGTCAACACAAAATCGTACTGAGCCGTCCTTTTTTTTTAACCAACACTACCGGTGAGGACCATGGGCTTGTTGAGGGACGAATAATATCGCGGTGTAGCATATGATGGACATTTTCTTCAATGACTTTGCGTTCGGAGAGAGAAACCCGATAAGGCTATCGCCGTACGATCGAGTTCCCTTCGGTAAATATGCAGTGTTGTGCAACAGTAGTCCGTCCCATTGGTGGGGAAGTTGCATCGAAAATGGCTTGGTGCCTGTGAAGCAATGTGAGCAATTCTTGACGTTGATGCGGCACGAGGTTTGGATTAATTTTCTTTGATAGAACAGTAGGAGAGACGTCGGACGAAACAGGTTGCTGATGTAGAGGGGCGGTGAGCGCCATCACAGACATAGGTTGAGCATCTAAAAGGCAAGGGAGGGCAGTTCCTTTGGGCAGCACGAGGGATTCGCGGGAAGTGTTCTTGGCTGCTACGATCGCTAAGCCGTTGCAGAACCAGACAAGACTTGACGGGAAGGCGATCCCACGCGCAAAATGACGGTGAGACGGCGCGGTGATTACGTCCCCATCAGTGATGCGGTCGGAAACAACGCTGAGCAGTTGTTCGCACTGAGGAGTCAAAACTGTATCAGCTGCGGCTGTGAGGGAATGATGGCAGTCGGAAGAGTCATATGAAAAATCACTGTCTGTCATATGGATGACACGGTCGCCACAAGAAATTAGCGCTGAAGCTGTTGACAAGAAATCTCATCCCAAAATCATCAGATGCACACAAGGTGAGAGTACAGCAAACTGCACATGGTGGCGGACACTGTCAATAATAACTCGCACAGTGCACTTCGCGGAAGGGCGCAGAGTGACATCATTTGCTCCACGAAGTTCAGGCCCATCATATGGTGTCGTCACGTTCCGCAAACGGCAGCACAAATCAGCGTGAATAACCGAAATTGCAGCCCCTGTATCAATCAAAGCTTCGACAGGTAGTCCTTCCGCTAAAACAGAAATCATATTGAACGGCCAATCTGGAGGACTTTTAGTGATTTCGCAAAGTGCAGTTTCACCTCCGGAAACTGCATCGCCAGTTTTCCGAGTGACGGACAGGGAGAGCTGTTGCGGGTCGGAGTGGGGACACGGAACGGCGATATGGAGATGGGGAGCGGCGTCGGGAAACATGGGCCCCACTAGGTGCAGACGAGGGTGGCGGCGGCGGAGAGGATCGGTGAAGCGGGCTGGAAGAAGGCCGACGTTGATAATAGAAAGAAGAAGGTAGCTCACTCTCGAAGGCGGCGTAACCACGGCGCTCGTCCTGAAGGCGTCGACGACAAAAGCGGGAGATATGTCCTCTAATTCCACAGTAGTAGCACACTGGGCGGGCGGGGCGCCAAGGTGCGTAATAGGATGGCGCAGCTGGAGCAGTCGCCATTGCAGTGATGTGGTTGTATGTCGGGGCCGGTCGAGGCGGGTGGTCAAAGGGAGGGGAAGATGCAGTTACTTGAGCATAGGTCGGTGCTGGGCGGGGAGCAGGAGGTTCAGGTGCGATAGGGTGGGTGAGTGTTGCCAACTCCTCTTTGATGATGTTACGAAGTCCAGCGTCATTAGAAGGCGCGGGAGAATGATCGCACCCGTGGCGGCAGAAAGGGCCGAGGACTTGGAGCTCTTCGCGGATGATCGCTCGAATGAGGTTTCGCAGATCGAGGTCCGCAGAGGTCAAGGCCGTAGCAAGGCCGGGGTGTGCGAGGCGGGGCTATGGTATGTACAAAAGAAAGAAGATGATCCCTGGAAGGCTCACACTAATTATGGTGATAAGGCATGCTGCTTTAATGGTTTTTTTCAGTCGGCTTTTGCGCCAAGGTACATTGGAGAACTTCCGTTAACTTGTGAATCTGTCACTGAAACCATGTCTGAATTTGTTTTTCTCACCAAGGTGTGTTAAAGTTGCTTAGTAATATCAATTCATCTTCTGCCGGTGGTCCTGATGGTGTTAACTTTGTTTTAAAGTCATGCGCGAATGAAATCTCTTCTTACTTAGTCATCTTGTTCCGAGCATCTCTTAACTCGACGCCTCTGCCAAATGACTGGAAAAATGCTAATGTGGTACCAGTGCATAAAAGTGGCTCAAAAAGCTCTGTTGCAAATTATTGACCGATTTCTTTAACCAGTGTGTGCTGTAAAACGTTGGAGCACATAGTATACAGTGCAGTCATAAAACACCTTGACTCTCATGAGTATTTTACAGAAGTTCAGCATGGCTTTAGGTCAGGTTTTTCCTGTACTGCTCAGTTGCTTGAGTTTAGTAGTGATCTGTTTTCTTCCTTTGACTGTGGCTCTCAAATAGATTGCGTATTTCTAGATTTTAAGGAAGCCTTTGACACTGTACCTCATTTACTATTATTACATAATTTAAGTGTCTTGGTCTGCACGCCACTGTCATCGATTGG
Source organism: Amblyomma americanum (assembly GCF_052857255.1). Taxonomy (NCBI): domain Eukaryota; kingdom Metazoa; phylum Arthropoda; class Arachnida; order Ixodida; family Ixodidae; genus Amblyomma; species Amblyomma americanum. The sequence goes on from NC_135502.1 coordinate 197,853,942, forward strand.
CTTCATTCGTATATTCAGGGAAGCATGCAGCGTGTTTTGATTAATGGTTCGCACTCAGATTATGTAAATGTTTCCTCAGGTGTACTGCAGGGGTCTGTCCTTGGACCCCCTTCTTTTCCGATTTATATCAATGATATTGTTTTGGATCTTACCTGCAAAGTTCGGCTATATGCTGATGACTGTGTTGTTTATCATGTTGTGGAAAGTTCCTCTGATGCGTTAAAATTTCAGCGAAACTCGGATTCCATCCAGTGCTGGTGCTTAAAATGGCAAATATCTTTGAGCGCTACAAAATGCCAACTTATCTTTTTCACTCGAAAGCGTTTCCTATAACAAACAGGTTACTAATTACATAATGTTTCCCTTCGAAAAGTACTTGAATATTAGTATCTTTGTGTTTATTTTACATCTAACCTAACTTGGACGAGGCAAGTTGAGTATGTTGCATCCAAAGCCTGCAGAATGCTTAATTTCTTAAAATGAAATTTCAATCAAGCACAGTCGAATGTCAAACAACTCCTGTATTTCACTTGCATACGATCAATTCTTGAATATGCCTGCACTGTATGGGACCCCCAGTTTGCTTACTTATTTGACATGCTCGAGCACGTCCAGAATAATGCTGCGAGATTTGTGTCCAATAATTACGGCCTTACAACTAGTGTCACATCTCTTAAAAACCACCTTGGTTGGGTATCTTTAGCTAACCGTAGGAAACATTTGAGGTTGCAAATCATGCGTCGCATCTATTTTAGAAAGCTGAGCATTGACAAAGAATGGTACCTGCTTCAACCTCACTTTCTTTCTAGACGACTTGATCTTCAGTGGAAGATCCGAGAGATCAAATGTAGGACAGATATTTACGAGGCCTCGTTCTTTCCACAGACGATCAATGAGTGGAACAGGCTGCCAGCCGGCGTCACTGAGTGCTGCACGGAAGATCAATTACACTCATTCTTATCTGATGTGTGACGTGGCGTGCAGTTCTTTTGCGCGTCTTTTCATTTCATTAGTGTTTTTTTTTTTTTGGAGTGCGGTTGTTCTCTTTCAGTGCATGCTTCTCCTCATCTATTATTAGTTGTGTTTTGTATTTTTGTAGTTGTATTTGTATTGTATTTTTGTTATCCTCTGTACTTTCCGCCAAACGAGTAGAAGTCATTGTGTTTCCCCTCACTGCAATAATGCCTCCCGGCGCTGCAGGGATCTGTAATAAATAAATTACATGCTACACCACGCTGTTTTGCGCAGCGACTCAAGAACGACAATGCTTTGCATTGTCTTTGACGCCTCCTCACACGAACAAGGGTCTTCCTCCCTGAACGGGCATTTGGAGAAGGGGCCTTGTCTTCTAGTGGATATGGTCAAGCTGATAGTTCGTTATCAACTTCATCAGATCGCTTTGACAGCTGACGTTGAGGGGGCATTCTTTCAAATCAGTGTCCGAAAAGAGGACCGAGACTCCCTGCACTTTCTCTTGTTTAACGGCTTGCCTTCACATTAAGAACCTGATCCTGAAGTAGAAGAGTGGCGAATGAAGCATTTGCTGTTTGGCACCAAGGCTAGCCCTTTCCTGCTAAATGCCACTCTGCAATACCACCTTAAGACAGTTGAGGAGCCAAAGTAGAGAATAGGTGCGCTTCTGGCGGAGTCGTGCTACGTCGTCGACCTGTTGGTTGAAGCAGACACAGAAAAGGATGCGGAGGAGATTTTCGCGCTGGCAAACGAAATTCTTGGAGCTTGCGGAATGAGCCTGCGAAAGTGGTCATCAAACTCTAAGCATTTACAAGACCTATTTGCATCGCAGGAGGGACTGAATTACTCGGTTGGAACAGTCAAAATTCTTGGGCTTATTTGGAATCCTGCACCATCGCCAGAATATTTGATGCTCTTGGATTGCCAGTGCCATTTACCATACAAGCCAAAGCGGTTTTTCAGGAATTGTGGCAACGACACATTGGTTGGGATGACAAATTGCCCAGTGATATCGCCAGGAAGTGGGAAAGCTGGAAGTCAGAGCTAATAGTTCACTCACCGTACCCCGATGTGTTGCTCCAGTAGTTCAACCACCGAGTGTACAGTTGCACATCCTCTGCGATGCCAGTCAGCGAGCATAGGGGGTGTGCACCTACCTACGGCCACAGGACTTAAGCGGCAGCATTCAGACATCTTTGCGAAAGCGAAAGTTTCACCCCTAAACGGTATACGACACTTCCCCGACTTGAACTGATAGTTGCACTGCTAGGTGCTAGAATTGCTAAGTTTCTGGAAGGCTGCTTAAGGATGTACGCCGGTCGACTGAAAATGATTTACTGGACAGACTCGAGCATAGCCCTTTATTGGTTGAAAGGAAACCCTTTGCAGTGGAACCAGTTTGTGAGAAACAGAGAGACCGAGGCTCAAACCTGCACAGAAAAAGTCCAATGGAGGCGTTGCCCCGGTTCACATAACTCCGCAGATCGTGTGACACGTGGAATGACTTTACACAGTCTTCAAGGAGACCGACTGTGGTGGTCTGGACCGTCGTGGCTTTCAGAGAGAGAGGATTCCTGGCCTGCTCTGAATGAGAGTTACATCCCAGCGACTGAGAAAAGTTCGGAAGAAAGGAAAGAAGTAAAGGTGTTGCAAGTAAGGACATTTATGCCGATCTTGGACGTGGCTCACCACAGTAGCTTTTTTTGAGTTTTACAGATAACTGCCTGGGTGTTCAGATTCATAAGGGCTTGCCGGAGTCCGTCAGGCAAAGTTTCTTCTTGTTTAGCAGCGGAAGAGGTAGAAAGGGTCAAAGAATACTGGTTGAAAGCTGTTCAGGAAGAAGCATGCATGAATGACATATCCGTCTTGGCCACGGACTTTCATTGAAATCTCAATCAAGCTTACAGAAGTTACAGCCCATTTTGGACCCTGAGTGGCTGCTACGAGTGGGAGGGCGGCTGCAATTCTTTGACGAGAATAAAGAGGTGAAGCATCCACTGCTCCTCCCTCACAGCCATCCGTTCACGGAGCTCGTTATTCGAGATGCTTATTTGCGTACATTACATGGCGGCTCTTAGAGACACCCTCACAGAAGTGAGAGAAATGTTTTGGATCCCACGAGGACTTCAACAAGTAAAAAGGGTTGTAAACAAATGCAACATGTGCCTCAAAGGTCATGCGAAGCCTGGAATAGCTCCCACAGCGCCCTTACCAACAGTGTTTGCCGTTCTGAACCGTTTCAGGTAATTGGCATAGACTTCGCCGGGCCGCTCTTCACTAAGGACAAGGATACGGTCTCTAATCCTTAATTGCTCTCTTCACTTGTGCAATTACGAGAGCAGTTCATCTGGAGCTTGTCTCGAACCAGTCATCCAAAATTTTCCTATTGGCTCTTCGATGATTTACCGCCCGATGAGGACTGCCATCAGTGATATACACTGACAACGCCAAAACCTCTCGGAGTGCCTCTAAAGAATTTGCAGCGTTCAGAGACCCCTTGTTTGACGGAACTTTCCACGATCACTGTGCCAAGACACGCATCAAATGGAAATTCATCGTGGAAAGAGCAGCATGGTGGGGTGGATTCTGGGAAAGGATGGTGAGGACTTTGAAAGTCTGCCTCCGTAAAATCCTACACCAGGCAAGACACACATTCGAACAGTTTACAACAGTACTGCAGGAGGAGGAAAGTATTGTTACTCCCGCTCTCTAACCTACATTTCTTCGTCGCCAGAAGACCCCGAAATTCTTACTCCGGCGCATTTTTTGACAGGAAAGAGACTTACGTCGCTACCTTCTCCGTGTCATGATGTCAGTTCGTCAGCGCAAGCTGTGACACGAAGGTGGATGCACCGCAAACGATTGCTGGAGCAGTTTTGGAGGCGATGGTGGAATGAATATCTTTTGACGCTTAGGTCGGCCCACACTTGCGGCAAACAACAGGCTCGACAGACCTCTCTAGGAGACTTAGTTCTCCAAGAGGATAAGGCGCTGCGACAAATGTGGAAGACGGGCAGGATTGTTGAAGTGAACCACAGAAAAGATAACCAAGTTCCTGCGTGTGTTGTGAAGCAGCCCAACGGATCCACATTGTGAAGGCCAGTACAGCTTCTCTATCACCTCGAGTTGTGTGTGTAGTGCTGCCACTGCTGGGGCCGGGAGGTTGTTGTGTAGTCTCCCTTTTTTTGGGGAAGGGAGAATGCGTCTTCCTCGAACGGCATTGTTTACTCGTGCCTGTGTTTCTTGTCGCCCGTGTGCCCTCCTTTGAGTTTTCGTGTGTGTGTTTCCCGCGCTCGTGTGTGCGACGGGGTGCCATAAGGGAACCGGAGCAGTGCGGGGACATTCCCAGTTCTTGGAGCGCTGGTGGCTGGCTTGGGATCGGGTTTCGTTGGCAGCGCCCGGGAGGCGACTTGGGCAGCGAAACGGCCGGGAGCAGCAAAAAGTGGCCGGGCCCCTCGGACTCTCGGCAAGACAGTGGCTTCTTAGACGGCAAAGAAGAGAGACGTTTGTGTCGTGTTTTCCGTCTGATCACTCTGTGTGTATTCGTACCGTAAAGTTAATACAGTTTTCCTTGTTTGTCTGTTAAATAACGCGTCTCCGAGTCGTCACTGTTTCCTGAATATTCACCGTCGCACGATTCGAGTCTCACAATTTCACAACAGTGTGGCAATTACTGTTTTTCACGTATCCGTCATTGCTTTATTGCACGCATACTGTTGATAGTGTCACGTGGTGGTGATGGCAGTCGAAGCAGCGATGAAGACGGACGAAAGGATCTTCTAAAAGAACTGTTTATTGGGCTGACTTGCACCCAAATTGGACTGAATCACTCGGCGGCGGCGAAGCGACAAGAGTGCTCGGCGGTCGTCGAACAGAATGCCCGCCGCTGTCGGCCGTGCTCAATTTAAAGCTGATAGCGAACATTCGAGATAAAGGGCGCAAAGTTACTAGAACATTCCGGAACAACGTAGAATCAGCTTTGCCTGGCTGCGATCAATCGAGATAAATCTAGTCGCGTCTTGCGTCGCAAACAAAGCGATAAGGTGGTGTCGCGGCAGATTTTGAAAAACGAACAAACACTGCAAATATTGCCGGCATTACTCCCCTCTCAAAGAAGCATCGACCCGATGCATTAAAACAAATAATGCGACTCGTAAGGGAAAAAAAAAACAGATCTTGCGAAAATAGAGCATGGAAATGCAGCGGCCTTTAGCGCGCATAATACGGCTTCAGACGGACTACATGGACAACTTCTGGTCGTACGCGGCGTCGCTGGGATGCAGTCATTGCGTCAGGGATGACTTCATAATCCAGTTCACCCAGCCGACGAAGAACCTTGTACGGGCCGAAATAGCGGCGCAAAAGCTTTTCACTCAATCCACGGCGGCGAATGGGCGTCCACACCCAGACTTGGTCTCCTGGCTTGTATTCCGCGTTGCGTCTTCGTAGGTTGTAGCGTCTGGCATCGGACCGCTGCTGATTTTTGATCCGTAATCGGGCAAGCCTTCGAGCTTCTTCTGCGCGTTGAAGGTAGGCGGCAACGTCGACGTTTTCTTCTTCTGTAACGTTGGGCAGCATGGCGTCTAGCGTGGTCGTGGCCTCCCTGCCATGGACGAGCCTAAAAGGCGTCATCTGGGTGGTCTCCTGCACTGCGGTGTTGTAGGCGAAGACGACGTAAGGCAGGATGACATCCCAGGTTTTATGTTCGGCATCGACATACATAGCGAGCATATCGGCGATGGTTTTGTTCAGGCTCTCGGTCAGTCCGTTGTTCTGCGGATGGTATGCAGTTGTCCTCCGGTGGCTGGTTTGGCTGTAGCGCAGGATGGCTTGCGTGAGTTCCGCCGTAAATGCTGTTCCTCTGTCCGTGATGAGCACATCGGGGGCGCCGTGTCGAAGAAGAATGCACTCCACAAAAAATTTGGCCACTTCTGCTGCTGTTCAGTTCGGTAGGGCTTTCGCCTCGGCGTAGCGGGTCAGGTAGTCGGTCGCTATGATGATCCACTTATTTCCACATGTTGACGTTGGAAAAGGGCCAAGCAAGTCCATGCCAATCTGCTGAAAGGGTCTTGAGGGAGGTTCAATGGGGTTCAGAAATCCTGCTGGTCGTGTGGGAGGAGTCTTTCGTCGCTGACAATCTCGGCATGTTTTCACATAGTGTGCGACATCGGCAGACAGTCGGGGCCAGTAATACTTGTCTTGAATGCGGCGGAGGGTGCGAGTAAACCCGAGATGTCCAGCTGTCGGCTCGTCGTGTGAAGCCTGTAGAACTTCTTCGCGGAGACAAGTAGGTACAACAAGGAGGTAGGCTGTTTTGTTCGCTGTAAAGTTCTTCTTCACAAGGACCTCATTCTGCACACAGAAAGAAGACAGTCCTCGCTTGAATGAAGCGGGGGGTGAAGAAACCTTGCCTTCCAGGTACTCGATGAGGCCTTTTAGGTTGGGGTCCGAGCGTTGCTGCTGAGCAAAAGAGTTTGCGCTGATGGGTCCCAGGAAGGCGTCCTCATCGTCGTCCAGCGGCGGTGCATCTACAGGGGCTCGTGAGAGGCAATCGGCGTCAGTGTGCTTGCGTCCGGACTTGTAAACGACGGTGACGTCAAACTCCTGGAGACGCAGACTCCATCGAGCGAGTCGGCCAGAGGGATCCTTCAAATTGGCAAGCCAGCAGAGCGCGTGGTGGTCGCTGACCACCTTGAACGGCCGTCCGTAGAGGTAGGGGCGGAATTTCGACGTTGCCCAGATGATGGCAAGGCACTCCTTCTCAGTGGTTCAATAGTTAGCCTCGGCCTTGGAAAGGGAATGGCTAGCGTATGCGATGACCTTCTCCAGCCCGTCACTTTTTTGAACGAGAACGGCGCCTAGTCCCACGCTGCTTCCGTCGGTATGAACTTCAGTATCGGCGTTTTCATCAAAATGCGCAAGGATCGGTGGGGACTGTAAACGACGCTGAAGTTCCTTGAAGGCTTCTGCTTGCGGCGCTTCCCATTTAAACGGCACGTCTGCCTTCGTCAGTTGGGTCAGGGGCTCGGCGATGCGCGAAAAGCTTTTCACAAATCGTCGGTAATATGCGCATAGTCCGAGAAATCTGCGTACTGCTTTCTTATCGGCCGGCGGTTGAAACTGTTCAATAGCAGCTGTTTTCTGCGGGTCTGGGCGTACTTCTCCTTGCTAACGATGTGGCCTAGAAACAGCAACTCTTCGTAGGCGAAGTGGCATTTCTCTGCTTTCAAGGTTAGGCCAGACGACTTGATTGCGTCTAGTACTGTTCGAAGTCTTTTGAGGTGCTCTTCAAAGTTCGAGGCGAAGACAACGACGTCATCTAAATATACCAGACAAATCTGCCACTTCAGGCCTGCCAGCACTGTATCCATTACTCGCTGAAACGTCGCTGGTGCGGAACAGAGACCAAATGGCATCACCTTGAACTCAAACAGCCCATCCGGAGTTATGAATGCTGTCTTCTCGCGATCTCTTTCGTCGACCTCAATTTGCCAGTAGCCGCTCTTGAGGTCCATCGATGAGAAATATTTGGCGTTGCAGAGGCGGTCCAGTGTGTCGTCGATGCGGGGGAGGGGGTAGACGTCCTTCTTTGTTATGTTGTTCAAGCGGCGGTAATCCACGCAGAATCGAAGTGCGCCGTCTTTCTTTCTCACTAGAACAACCGGTGCCGCCCATGGGCTGTTTGAAGGCTGGATGACGTCGTCGCGAAGCATTTCTTCGACTTGGTCCCAGATGGCTTGTCGTTCTCGCAGAGACACACGGTAGGGGCTTTGACGGAGAGGTCGGACGTGTTGATCCGTTATAATGCGATGCTTGGCAATTGGCATCTGTCGCACCTTCGGCGATGTCGAAAAGCACTCACTGTAGTTTTGAAGCAGATTGCGGATCTGGTCTTGTCTGTTCCGGTGCAGGGCTGGGTTGATGTCGAAAGTAGGCGAGTTCTCTTGGTCAGGCGGATCTTCTGCGGAGGGGTCGGAGAGGGCGAAGGAATCTCGTACGTCAGATATTTCATCGTAGAAAGCAATCGTCGTTCCTCTGTTAATATGCCGGTATTTTTCGCTGAAGTTAGTCAGCAGTACATCGGCCTGGCCATTGCGGAAATGTGCGATGCCTCTTGCGATGCTGATTCCTCGGTCTAGTAGCAACTGCATGTTCCCCTCAATGATGGCTTCAGTGTTTATGGCTTTCGTGGCGCCTACGGTCACGATAACGCTTGAACGGGGTGGGACGCTCACTTCTTCCTCCAGGACACTTAGGGCAACGTGATTTTCCCGAGTTTTCATCGAAGCGATGGCTTCGTCCGTCGAAAGCGTGATCAGCTTGGATCGCAGGTCGATGATCGCCTGATGCTCATTAAGGAAATCCATACCCAAGATCACTTCGCGGGAGCATTGCGGTAGCACAACAAAGGTCGCAGGATAGGTATGTCCTTTGACAGTCACTCGCGCTGTGCATCGTCCTGATGGCGTAATGAGGTGGCCCCCAGCGGTGCGAATTTGTGGGCCGTCCCAAACCGTTGTGACTTTTCTGAGCTGCGCAGCGAATGTTCCATTCATCACCGAGTAATCGGCTCCTGTGTCGACTAGAGCGGTGACTTTCCGGCCGTCGATTGTCACTTCTAGGTCGGAGGTCCTGGCTCTTGCATTGCATGTCGCTCTCGGCGTCGGGTCACGGCTTCGTCGCGTATGCGAGTCACGGGTTGGGCGTGTGGTCGAAGCTCCTCTGGGTGGCGGCGTCGATTTCAAGGTAGCTTGCGTCGTGGTCGAGGTTCTCATTGTGTGCGGCGTCGGTGCAGCGAGTGTCGGTTCTTCATGCGGCGTCGCGGGTGCATCGTCTTCATGGGACGTGGTCGGTGGAGGATCTTCGGCGTTTAGCTCGTGAGCAACCTCACCTCCAGAGGTTGCTGCCTTTAGTTTCCCCTACGGGGGCTGGGAGACCTTCCTCGTACCGCGGCTGCGTAGCTGCGGCGTGGCGACGCAAAGCGCGAGGTTGATGGCGATGGTTAGCGCGAAAAGCGGTTCGGCGTGTACTCTTCTCGACGCAGGTACTCGTCGATTTCGTGCGGACGTTGTCCGAAGCGTGGTCGTGGGGCGTTAACGGCAAATCCTCGAAGACCGATACGTCGGTACGGGCAGTGACGAAGAATATGGCCGGCCTCACCGCAATGGAAGCACAACGGCCGGTTGTCGGAAGTCCTCCAGGCGTCGCATTTCCTGGGGCTTGAGCGTCGGTCATAGGCTGGGCGGGCGGGGGCTGGGAGGCGGCGTTGTGGAACGATTGGCTCATCTCGGGGAGGACGTGGGGGTTGTCGCTGGGGCTGAGCAGTACTTACTGCAGCGGCGTAGGTCATGGCCTGGGGTTCTGTGGCCGTCGGGGTGCCAAGTGCCTGTTGCACTTCTTCCCGTACCACATCCATCAGAGTCGCTGCTTGTGGCTGTGGGGAAGATGGCAGTAATCGGCGTAGCTCCTCTCGTACGATTTCGCGGATAACTTCCCGCAAGCTGTCGCTGGTGGTGGCCGCCGTGTCCGAACGGATTGCACAGGCAGAGGAAGGGCGATTGTACTGCCGAGCTCGAACGTCGAGGGTATTCTCAATCGTGCAGGCTTCTTGCATAAACTCATCGACTGTTTTTGGCGGCTGGCGGACGAGGCTTGCAAAGAGTTGTTCTTTTACGCCGCGCATTAAAAACTGAACTTTCTTTTCCTCGGTCATCCCGGGATCGGCGCGGCGAAATAGGCGCTTCATCTCCTCGACGTAACTGCGGACTGGCTCATTCGGAAGCTGGATCCTGGACTCGAGGAGTCGTTCGGCTCTTTCTTTCCTCACGACACTGGTGAATACCTTCAATAGTTCTCTCTTGAATAGCTCCCATGTCGTAAGGGACGACTCGTAGTTTTCGTACCACGTGCGTGCGGAGCCATCCGATGAGAAAAAAACGTGTCCAATATTTGCCGCATCATCCCACTTGTTGAATGACGCCACGCGCTCAAATCGGTCCAACCATTCTTCAGGGTCTTCGCCTAGGGATCCATTGAAAGTTGGCGGCACCCGCGGCTGCTGCAGTATGATCGGTGTCGACATCTTTGGCGAGGTTGCAGTGCTGGTAGCATCGTCTTTTCGCTGTCTGGTGCGGTCCGGCAGTTTCCCAAACTCAGGCTCCTCTCCCTGGAGACGTCGGCTGGCTCGCTGAGCTGCTGGTTCATCCTCGGGTGCGAAGCGCTCAGGGCTGGCTTCACGACTTGAAGGGGGCGTCCGGAACATGGAAGGCTACCCAGCACCTCCACCAGATGTCGCGTGGTGGTGACGGCAGTCGAAGCAGCGATGAAGACGGACGAAAGGATCTTCTAAAAGAACTGTTTATTGGGCTGACTTGCACCCAAATTGGACTGAATCACTCGGCGGCGGCGAAGCGACAAGAGTGCTCGGCGGTCGTCGAACAGAATGCCCGCCGCTGTCGGCCGTGCTCAATTTAAAGCTGATAGCGAACATTCGAGATAAAGGGCGCAAAGTTACTAGAACATTCCGGAACAACGTAGAATCAGCTTTGCCTGGCTGCGATCAATCGAGATAAATCTAGTCGCGTCTTGCGTCGCAAACAAAGCGATAAGGTGGTGTCGCGGCAGATTTTGAAAAACGAACAAACACTGCAAATATTGGCGGCAATAGTGTCAAACTAGAACTGCTTGAAAATCATAAGGGCCTACTTGACATCCTTTGTCGCGACGCGGTGGCGTTCAACGCTACTGCATTACACCTCCCACAAGTGACATCGTCGTCTGTGAGGAGGCTCCACTGCTCAAACAAACAGCATGTGACAAGCGTGCAGTGTTGGCGCACTGGCAGAATGGAACCGCAAGGACGGAAAGGAAGAAAACAACGCAGCAACATTGAAGCAAAAACTAAATGCCATAGATGCGCCAATCAGTGTCTGAAATGTCAGTTGGCTGTCTGATGCTGGCTGGTCGAGCTACCATTGCTGTGGGCTGGTGCGAGGCTCAGGAAAGTGATGGACTGTTTTTGAAGACGGGGCTGTCTATTCATCGTCACGTGCGCCATTGCACAGCAGTGACAGAGGTGCTCTACAGCACAGAACAGACAGGGCTATTTCAACGATCCATGTCAGTCATGCCTGGGCATGGCTCCCCTTCGGAAGGCTGTTTGAATTAACCCATGGGAGGCCCGCCATGCCCAAATTAGTGAGCACACGACGCCATAGGCTTACGTGCAAATTAGCCAGGATGGAGGGGGCAGTTTGAACTAGCCGGATTTGTGAATTAGCGGGGGCTGAATTAGTGATCTTTATCACTTGCTCTCGGAGTAGCACTTACCAGTGCTTGCCTACGAGGCTCAGCCTTGGAGGCTTGCAAAAGTGCATCAAATTAAGTTGTGGTCACCATAGCAAGCTGTTAGAAGGAAAAGGAAAAAGACAGGTGAGAGTCTTAAAGGGACGCTGAGGAGAAATTGAAGTTGGCTTGTATCGATAGAATATCAGCTCCTGATCACAAAAACGCCGCTCTTACTGAAAACAAAGCTCTTGTAAGGTCGAAAATAGCAGGAACCAAAATACAGGTATCGCCGCCACAGGCCAATCTCGCAAGTACAAGAATGGTGACGTCACAGGACAAGAGACGCCACCTTGGAGGAATTTTCTTCCTACATGGGGCCGTGAATCTCTGAGGCTGACAAAGGAAGATTGCGTGGTTCAGTATTGAAGCAAGTTTTGTTTTAAAACCGATAGTGCACTTTTATCATACAAGGAAGGTAGAAAGAAGGCAAACTGAATTTTCGAAGCAAAGAAAACCGATGCTTGGCAGCGCCACAGGCGGCCAGGAGAGTTTCGATTTATTAAGGCGCTTCGCGTCTTGTGGGGGTTCTTACTAAGCCGTCGAGCTTCCTTTGAGCTCTAGGCCGTGAACTCCGAGCTCAGCGGGTCAGCTCCGAGGGTCAGCGACCTTTCCCTGCGATTTCGCGTGGCCGGAGCCTCCCTCTCCACGGCGACTTCCCTTTGGAAGTACCTTTTTAGCTCCCCTACATGGATGGGCCCGCTGAGTCGAGCCGAGTTCGGACTCCTCAGCTTGTAGTTAAGTGGTGACAGCTTCTCAGCAATGATGAATGGGCCGACCCATTTGGGCGCGAGGCCTGCCGCTAATCCCGTGCTCGCATCGCTGAGCGTGGTTGCGTTTGAGAACTAAATCTCCCACTTGGAATTCCAAGTCCCGATGCGCTCGATCATAGGCCGCCTTCTGGCTCGCCCTGGCTCTCTCGCGATTGCAGCTGGCCTCCTTCACTGCGTTTTCTATGCGTTCTCGCACACGCCGCGCGTAGTCGGCAGCTGCCGTCTCGGCTGGAGCAGCATCCCTCCTTTTGGCAAGGACAGTGTCCGTTGGTGTCTGTAACTCCCTCCTGAACATCAGGAAAGCCGGCGTGAAGCTCGTAGAGCGGTTTTCGCTCGTTCGTAGTGCGAAGGTGATAGCTCGTCCCAGTCGCTGTGCGTCCGGGCGTATGCCCCGAGCAAAGGTTTCACATCGCGATTGCGACGCTCTGTCACATTGGACTGTAGATGATAGCACGTCGTTTTCTGCTGCCGTACTCCCATTGCTGCACACGTGTCATGAAAAACCTTTGACGGGAAGTACGATGCATTGTCGGTGATCAACCGGTCGGGGAATCCAAAACGGCAGAATAATCCTGAGATTCTCGCCAGGATTTTCTTCGTAGTGGCTTTTCGCAGCGGATAGAGTTCAGCGATCCGGCTGAAGTGGCAAGTGACCACCAGCACAAATCTGTGCCCTCTTTTGCTGCACGGCAGCGGTCCGATCAGGTCGCACGCCATGATTTCCCATGGCTTTGTGCTCACTATCGGCTGAAGCAAGCCGGGTGGCCTTCCCCATCTTGGCTTTCTCTTATGACAGACATAGCAGGTTTGTACGTATTTGCGCACTTCAACCTTCATTCCAGGCCAGGTAGTGAACCGACACAGTTTCTTCCGTGTCTTTGGCGCACTCCCATGACCGTCCGCATTGTGGTAATGCTGCATCACAGCTTGCCTGAGCTGGTGCGGGATGACGGCTTTTAAGCACTCATTTTAGTCCTCTTTGCCTGGCACGTATTTCAGCAAAGCTCCGTTAGCATCAAGGAGGAAACTCTCCAGCTCACTCGCAGCACTGCAAGCTGCACTAGAGCTCGCGCCTTCCGCATTCGCTGCGGTTCCCGGGCGCCCTTTGACTAGATTCGTCGGGTGGTCTGTCTCTTCACAAAGACTGGCTGGTCGTGACTTCCTGCTGAGCCTTGATAAGCTCTTCTCTGCTGAATGCCCGCACGATGGGGACCTGCACATCAACGAAATGCGCGTGCAATTGAGCGAGATCGTTATCCCCTCGGCTACACTCTCCCGACTCGTGGGGAAGTTGCTGCGGCGGCTTCTCCTCTTCACCGCCTGGGGAGAGGTCATTCACCGGCACGCACGACAGCGCGTCAGCAACCATGTTTGTGGCCCCTTTTCAGTACCGCACTTCGAATTCGAAGCGCTGTAGCATCAGGGCTCAGCGCGCGTGCCTTCCGCTCGGCTCACGAAGGCGGGTTAGCCATGTCAATGCCATGTGGTCGGTTTCGACCGTGAACTTGGTTCCTTCTACGTACATCACGAATTTTCGTAGTGCGTAGATGATTGTCAAGCATTATTTCTCTGTCACTGAGTAGTTGCGCTCGGCCGACGTCAGCGCACGGCTGGCAAATGCCACGGGTCGGAGTTGTTCGTCCTCATCTGGAGTAACACTGCGCCCACTCCGAAATAGCAGGCATCTGTCTGGATCACGAATGGCCTGTTTAGGTCTGGCAGTTTCAGTGACGCGGTGTCGGCGATGGCCTGAGCCAGTTGACGAAAAGTTGTCTGCTCTTCCTTTCCCCATTCCCATGGGGCTGCCTTCCTTAGCAGCTTTGTCAGGGGGGCTTGCAGGCGTATGCAGTTAGGAATGAACTGGCGGTAGTAGTCGACCATCCCGAGAAAGCGGCACACGGCCTTCACATTGTTCGGCGCTGGAAATTCCAGGATCGAGCGAAGCTTCTCTGGGTCTGGGGACACCTCTCCGCGCCGCACGCGGTAGCCGAGTAGGCTCACTTCCGCTCTGCACAGCTGCGCTATGGCGGGGTTGAGTGTGAGACCTGCTTCTCTGAGCTTTCTCAAGATATCCCCGAGATGATCGAGGTGCTCCTCGAAGGTACGGGAGTAGATGACGATATCGTCCAGGTAGGCGAGGGCGTGATGCCATTTGGCGTCGCTGAGCACACGGTCAATCAGCCGCTGAAAGGTGCTCGGGCTTCCGGACAAATTGAAGGGCATCCTAAGGAACTCGTAGAGACTCCTGTGGCATGTGAATGCCATTTTGCACTCGTCGCTTGGTCGTATCTCTACCTGGAGACAGCCCTTGCTAGCGTCCAGAGTAGAAAAATACCTCGCTCCGCCGAGGGTTGAGACGATATCGTCAATGCTTGGGAAGGGGTATGCATCTTTCTGTGTGACTGCATTCAATCGCCTGTAGTCCACGCACAAGCGCGAGCTACCGTCCTTTTTGGGGATGAGTATGACTGGGAACCCCCAGGGACTCGTTGAGCGGCAGACAATGCCTGCATCGAGCAGCTCTTGCAGCGCCGCCTCAATCGCCTGCCGTTTGGCGGGGCTGACCAGTCTGGGATTGGATTTCCAAGGCTGTGTGTCCCCTGTTTCGATGCGTTGTTGCACTAGTTGCATGCAGCCGGGGCGGTCCGTAAATATCTCCTCGAAGTCGCTTGACAAGGAGAATATGCAGCCGCGCTCACGCTCCGTCAAGTCACCCTCATTTGCGAGGAGACCGTGTAATTTGGCGTCCTTGTCCGCACAAAAAACGCGGGGTTGGGGACAGGCCGCTGCTACTGACTCCAGCGGCTGGGGGGGAGCGTTGTTCTCTCGGGAGGCATTCCTCCTCTCCACTTCGGTGTTTGACATCCGAGCAGTCGCGGCGGGCGCGGTAGCGAACGGCTTGAGTGCCGCGAATGGGCTTTCCCGGTAGCCGTCATTGCCGATGTCAACTACGATTCCCGATTTTGCCAAGAAATCTCGACCGAAAATGGCGGGGACCGTGAGTCCAGGCAGGTGAATGAAGCGGTGTTGTCGTTTACGCTGATTCCAGCACACGACAAGGCGCGCATCACCGCCGGAACACGCCTCTCCACGCGCGAGTTGGTGGGGCACGTTGCGCTTTCGCAGCTGTATGCCCTTTCGTCCCAGATGAGAGACGACCTCGTCTCCTATGAGCGACGTGCTCGTGCCAGTGTCGAGCAGTGCTTTGAACGTAAATCCTGCGATTGCAAGTTCTATGGATGGAGCACACATACTGCTCAGTGTTCCGACCCTGAACAGCGAAGGGGCCGCGATTGCGGCTGCATCGCCTGGTTCCGCCACGGCCGCCGGCGCCACTAGCGGCGGCCTGCCTCGTTTCCCGCCCCGGTAGGGCACGCCCGTGCAATGTGACCCGCTTGGCCACAGCTGAAACAGCGCACAGAGTTCCGTGCATTGGGCAGTGACAGACGAGGCTGCTCTCGTGCACGGCCATCCGTGAGCGCATTCCGAGCCGGCATTTCCACCCGGTGACGCTGTCCGTCTGGAGGCGTAATCTCTTCGCAATCGTTTCACCGACCTTGGTAATGTCTGTCGGGTGGTTGGCGAGAGGCTGACCAGACTCCCGGCCGTGTGCCCTCTGTTGCCCCGAGCCCGTATGTGTAGGGATCCAAGGCAGGATCTGAGACTTCGAAAAGCACACCTTGAGCCAGTGCCCGAGCGTATTCGCCTCATGGGCGGGTGCTGCCATTCCAGGCGCAGCTGGGCTCCAGAGATTCCGATGGAGGTGATGGGGGCCGGTACGCGCGGGCTGCCGAGATTTTGGCTTGTACCCGGCGCGCTTCCACGGCTAGCTCGTTCAAGTCTCCGCAGCGATTTCCCTGCAGTTAGAGAGCAAACGTGTGGCGGCTCTGTCGGACTACACCTTCCACTCGCTCCGCGTTCGAAGCTCTGGGATCGACGTAGTCGTACAGCTCCTGCATCGCCCTGACGTACTCGACCAGAGATCCATCAGGGGCTTGCGTGCGCAGCTCCAACTCCCGCCGCACCCGCAGCTGGTAGTCATAAGGAACTCCCTGAACATCCTGCGGAAATCGGCCATCGTGCTCGCGGTGTGGCCGACCAACCGGTGCCACCGAGCGGCCTGATCAACGAGCGCAACAGGGATCAATCTTTGAAGCATATCACGCTCACTCGTTCCTGTTGTCTGCTGTACTGGTGGAGAGCCAGCAAAAAGTGGTTAGTGCTCGTTTGATCGCTGTAGCCACTGTACTTGGGGACCAGAGTTCCGATCCGTGGGCTGGGCTGTGCGGATTGCAGCGCATGCTGTAACGTGCTGGCCAGAACTTCGGCGAGATTTGCCGCGTTTGCGGGTGTCTCGCTGTCAGGAGCCATCATGAGCGGTGACCTCGTCGCGTGTGGCGCGGTCTCAGTTGTGCCGTTTTGCAGGTGTGAGACGGAGGGCGATATGCTCGCCTGTTCCCAGGCGGCACGCGCCGATGATGGGTGAGCACCAAGGCCTGGCGTGCTCGTGCCGTGGCATCTGGCGGAGTTTTCCGGCGTCCACGGTGTTGCGTACGTCGCGCCTGCGACGGTATGTCCTCCCGTCCTTTGAGCTGTGTCCGCTGCTGAAGTGCCTGGGGCAGGGTGTTCCCTAGGCCCCTGGTCGAGCTCTGTGAGCCACATCAGATCAGGCAGTGCAAACAGCGGATCCGCCATGTTCGCCGGGAGCGAGTTGCTCAAGCGCGTCTGCGCGTGAGAACCACGTTGAGGCGCCAGTTGTGGGGGTTCTTACTAAGCCGTCGAGCCTCCTTTGAGGTCTAGGCCGTGAACTCTGCTCTCCCAGTATCGCACACTACACGCGGCCGTTCTCACAGCGGCCCGGCGGAAATTCGAAGTAAACACAGCACGGAACAGGACGCTTTGCCGGGGGCCAAACGTTTATTGGGTTCTCCCAAGTCGCTGGCTGCTTGAATCTTGATCTGCGACCCTTGCCGTCTGGCTTGGTCGTGCGGCTGACGGGGCAAGATGGCGACAACAAAGAGGGAAGAAGGGAGGTAATTACCTGACGTCCTCTCGCTGTCGCGGCTCGCTGAAGTCTCCCTCGGCCATGGCCGGTTCCTGCCGATCTTGGCGCACTTGCCCGTTGTCACATTCGGTCAATCAGCGGCCGCTCCGGCGGCGCCTGGCGGTGCGCGCTTGCGACCGGTTTTTGAGGAAGGAGGCGGCGCAGCGCTCTCGAGCAGACCTTCTGCCTACTCGCCTGTGGGAAAGGAGGAAAGCGTCCGCTTTCCTGCGTCTCCACGGTGCGCCTCGGCGGCCCGGGAAGGGTACGGCACTCCGAAACTCCTACACTCCTCCTTCCTAAAGACCGAACGTCCCCTGAGTTCGGCGGACGGTAGACTGCAATGATCTCATTAAAGCATTTACCTTTGTTGTCCGCTTACAAGTCCCCCAGCAGATCAAAATCCATCAAAAAAGAGCACTTGTGTCTACGCACGCTCACCCGTCGTAACATTCTTGGCTGTGCCAGTCAACTTCAAACTACTTAACGGAAATCGTTTATTAAGGACGGGAGACAGGGTACAAGGCAGTTAAGAAAAATTGCTGATGGCCTAGCTCTGTTAGGCCAGGATATACGTAGCGAAAGCGCGGAGATTTCTGCATCGGAAGAGTGCATTTACTAGATGCGCCTTTATTGATGGTTATACCTTAAGCCGTCGCGGCGGAGTGGTAGCGTCTCCGCCTCAAACGCCAAAGGCCCTGGTTCGAGTCCGAGCCTCGGCACAGGATTTTTTTTTTATTCAGTGAGTGGGCGGGGGTTTCAGTGGCTCCCATAGATGCCCCCACCGAATACGTTGGTTAGCAGTTAAGCACAGGCTCTGTTAAGGCGCGTTTATGCTCCGGCATAGCGTGCGCGCTGCGTGGCGACGTCACGTCGACCAAAGTGAGACCGTCTGTACTCCAACTGCGCTTGACCGCCGATGCGTTCGGCGGCTTCGGCGCACTCTGACCGCACTGACGGAGACTTGGAGCATGTCTCTATTTCGCGCCGAGTGTGCCAGCAGCCGCCGGCCCGGCCAGACTGATTCGGCTCCGCGGCGAGGTGTGCGTTGTGACATAATTCAATAGCTTCGGCAGTTGGGCAGAGCTGTTCTTTTCGAGCTCTCGGCTAATTTAATCCATTCACAGCACACATCTGAAGGTACATGCAAGTGGGCGAGAGAGCTCGATCCAGTGGACCCGTTGGATCTAGCGGAAGCCGTTGAAGCGTCGTGCGTCGGCTTTAGTTTCAAGCTGCCAACTTTAAACGCGACCGCCCTTGGGCACCCATCCGTTTTTTGTGGCAAAAAAATAAATAAATAACTTGGTCCTTGCAACCGTGGGAGACTTCGACGCCGCCTGCTGCACCGTGCAACCGCGCCATTCAAGGAATCACAATCCGTTGGCCCCAAAGCCTCGGTCAGTCACCGATGGGCGCAACGCGCTGACGTTGTCCTGGCTCCTCGGGACTCCCCGCACTGGGGTTATGATATTTAGTTTGCAACGGCTGCTCAGGGCGGAAGGGGAAAATGACCCGCCGGCGCCTAACCTAACTGTGCTCCCTCAAAAGCATCGCTCGTTCTGTGGGGCTGAGGTCGCTAAAATGCAGGCCGGAGTTTTTGCGAGAACTACGTCGTCGGGTTCGGGAACGGGATCCATCGTAACGCTGGCAAGATGCCGGTGCAAACATAAATGAAGCGACGGTAGTGACCCCCAATAGGTGCCTTCAACATGTGGCGGAGGAAGCTTACATTTCGGCAGCTGCTAGACCGCACTGCTAGCCACCAGAAATCACGGAGTCTGCGTTTACGTCACGTTTCATGTCACTCCGTCCTATGACGTCATAAGAGTTCTCCGTGACGTCATAAGAGTTCTCGAGTTTGAATCGGAGCAGCGGGAAAGACTTTTTCAGCTTCGAATCCAAATTTCTTTGAAATAAATGCATCTTTCGCTCCCGGACAAGCGGCAACAAAGCCATAAAATGCCGAGCTATAAGATTTTGCTAACAAAAAAATTTTATAGTGTTTTCCTCAGTGTCCCTTTAAATAGAGCATAGTGGATCAGGCAAGTTAAGGATGTTCATCTGCTATACCAAGGTCCATGCAATACAGGGCAAGCAAAAGTCGGGTGGCAAAGTTGATTCCTGGTTATCACAGGGGCTGATCTCGCGCCTCTACGAGACCTTCCTGGTGCTGATGCTGGTGGCAGCACTGCTGTTTGGCATGACCTTCCTGCTGTCAGCCATCCTGGACTATGGCCGTGCCAGCATCCACTCCCTGTTCGGTGCGTACAAGGGATTAAGGGGGAACAGGGACTAAATTTTTGGACTAAATTCAGTGAAAATGCACATTATTAATCAGTTTTGTATGCTGATTTCAAATATAGTGATCATAAAACTACTATTAATTTGTGACTAGATAATATACATGATAAAGAATACAATGTAGGAAGTACTTTGTTGATTAAGCCAGTATTAGCTATTTTACAACTCATTCAAGTTCTATGTAGAGAGGACTGGTTGACGAGCAGTTTAGAGTGCTAAAAAAAATTTTCAAGCACAGATCAAGAAATCTGTTCCCAACATTGTATACTTTAATCACTTTGCAGCATGCTGCAATAAAATTATTGCTTTATCTGCTCTAGATCCAAAGATATCCTCCTTGTAAACTACCAAACAGACAGAAATTTGTGTTTTGAGTAGGAAAGGAAAAAAAAACAGACGAGTTCGTTTGCACATTATAAAGTCAAATTACAGCGAAAGTACTGACCCAGGGAATGACTAAGTTCGAGGAAATGTATAAGATAAGGTGCAGATTTTGAAAATGCCGTTTTTGAAAAAAAAAAATGTATTCGCGATTTTTGGGCCCCTGTGCCTCCTTAAGGGACGTAGAGGAGGGAAACTACACTCAGTGGTTCTTTCAAGCATGTTTGTCTGGCAGCTGAAGAGGAGCCTTTCTTATCCTGCCACTCGATTCATACTCGTCGTGTCCAGACACAACAGGATGCCGTGAGAAGCACTCGTGTCAAGCGAATGCCTGGCCTCGGGGATCCACGTCTTGGCACACCTCAGCTTGCTTGCAAAAGCCCCGCCATGAGAGGCACGGCTTTAGCAGACCTTTAGGAATAAGATTTTTTCACACACTTGCTTGGCCACCCTCTCTCTCGTTTAAGGGGAACTCTGTAGTTCTAACTATTTTTGTTGTCTTTATTTTTACAGCGACAGCTGTGAAGCCCCTATTCCTGGGTTTCACATCATATTAGTCGGTCGTAGTCTTTCATGGTCATCGGCATAACCGTTGGGTGCTTTGCCCTAGGAGCCACTCAGGGAGTGGTTACCATGAGTGATGGAAAGAAGAAATGCGTAACTAGTAGGTGGTTACCACAGGAACCATTCGGAAGGTGGCTACTGCTTTAGGGTGCGGGAGAGGGGATGTATCCCTAACCCTGGAAGGAGGAAGGTATGGAATGCGCAACCGGTCGGTGGTTGCCACAGAAGGAGGCTTTATGGCAAGAGCATGGGAAGGCATGACCAGAAGATGGTTACAACCGTCCAGAAGATGGTTACCATGGAAGGAGGGGAGGGTGTGGCTAGGGCATGAGAAGTCATGACCAAAAGATGGTTACAACCATCCTGAAGATGGTTACAGGGGAAGGAGGGGAGCTTGTGGCTAGAGCATCAGAAGGCATGACCAGAAGATGGTTACAACCGTCCAGAAGATGGTTACCGTGGAAGGAGGGGAGGGTGTGGCTACAGCATGAGAAGGCATGACCAGAGAATGGTTACGACCGTCCAGAAAATGGTTACCATGGAATGAAGGGAGGGTGTGGCTAGAGTATAAGAAGGCATGACCAGAAGATGGTTATAACCGTCTAGAAGATGGTTACCGTGGAAGTGGGGGAGGGTCTGGCTAGAGCATGAGAAGACATTACCAGAAGATGGTTACAACCGTCTAGAAGATGGTTACCGTGGAAGTGGGGGAGGGTGTGGCTAGAGCATGAGAAGGCATGACCAGAAGATGGTTACTGTGGAAGTGGGGGAGAGTGTGGCTAGAGCATGAGAAGGCATGGCCAGAAGATGGTTACGGCTGTCCAGAAGATGGTTACCGTGGAAGGAGGGGAGGGTGTGGCTAGAGCATGAGAAGGCATGACCAGAAGATGGTTACAACCGTCCAGAAGATGGTCACCATGGAAGGAGGGGAGGGTGTGGCTAGAGCATGAGAAGGCATGACCAAAAGATGGTTACAACCATCCAGAAGATGGTTACCGTGGATGGAAAGAGGGGAGGGTGTGGCTAAAGCATGAGAAGGCATGACCAGAAGATGGTTACAACCGTTCAGAAGATGGTTACCGTGGAAGTGGGGGAGGGTGTGGCTAGAGCATGAGAAGGAATGACCAGAAGATGGTTACCGTGGAAGTGGAGGAGGGTGTGGCTAGAGCATGAGAAGGCATGACCAGAAGATGGTTACCGTGGAAGGAAGGGAGGGTGTGGCTAGAGCATGAGAAGGAATGACCAGAAGATGGTTACCGTGGAAGTGGGGGAGGGTGTGGCTAGAGCATGAGAAGGAATGACCAGAAGATGGTTACCGTGGAAGTGGAGGAGGGTGTGGCTAGAGCATGAGAAGGCATGACCAGAAGATGGTTACCGTGGAAGGAAGGGAGGGTGTGGCTAGAGCATGAGAAGGCATGACCAGAAGATGGTTACCGTGGAAGTGGGGGAGGGTGCGGCTAGAGCATGAGAAGGCATGACCAGAAGGTGGTTACCGTGGAAGGAGGGGAGGGTGTGGCTAGAGCATGAGAAGGCATGACCAAAAAATGGTTACCGTGGAAGTGGGGTAGGGTGTGGCTAGAGCATGAGAAGGCATGACCAGAAGATGGTTACAACCGTCCAGAAGATGGTTACCGTGGAAGGAGGGGAGGGTGTGGCTAGAGCATGAGAAGGCATGACCAGAAGATGGTTACAACCATCCAGAAGATGGTCACCGCGGAAGGAGGGGAGGGTGTGTCTAGAGCATGACAAGGTGCAACTGGTACATGGTTGCCATGGGAACCAACTGGAAGGTAATACCCTAGAGGGGGGAGGAGGGTTACTTTAGAAGGAAGGTATGGCGAGAGTGTAGCACGGTCCCAGCTGCTGCAAAACGCTCCGTTCGTTCGAGGAGAGGATCATTGGCTCCTTGAGCACCTTAGAACTGAGGTTGCTTTCATAGTCTCTACCACAACATATTGGAAAGTGTAAACACCTTATCAGGTGCCACTGAATCTCGCATTAAACAGTGGTAACCGTCCTGTAAATTTTTTCTTTATTATATAAATGATGTTCCAACAGCCTGTACTCCTTGCAGGTTTTTTGTTTATGCAGGTGACTGCACCGTATACATGGAACGAAATTATTTGGAAAGTATTTTGAGATGGGCAAGCTCTGCATGTTATGGGATTCAGGATTGGTTTGCCAACAATAACTTAGTCTTAAATGAATCAAAAACAAACTGTTTTTTTTTTTTGCACAGAAGATTATGGATTAAAATTGCCCAAAAACGTTACATTAGGCCCCTGCATAATCACGGTCGAAAAAGTGTTAAAACAGGAGTAATTTTCTCAGAAAACAAGTTCTGGGACAAAATTAACTCTACGTGCTTCCTGTCACCATAAAAAAACTCATATGCACTTCTGCTTTCTATTCATACCTTACTTACTGGGCATCAGTTCGGCGAAATATGTCAGCAAAAAACCTTGATGAATTGATTGTTTTAGAAATGAAAGCCGTGTGAGCGGTACAGAATGTCTATATTCAATAGCATGCAGCAGAATTTTTGAAGGAACTTAAAATACCTAAAGTTACAGATGCCTGTAATCATAAATGTGTATCACCTTAATCATAAAAAACTGCTATAAAAATGCAATGCACAGGAAACTGGAATCCTTTTTACCTATTAAAAGAACTCAAAGCATTTATCCATATCGACACCAACTCCATAGTAAGTACCATTTTCAAGCACAGTACAGTACAATACAGTTGGCAGTGGACAAGTTGTATCCTACCTAAATTATTTAACTGCCATAAAAACCTGCATGCAATACAAGGTGTAATTTTGGATAGCAAAAATGGAAAAAATGTTTTCATTCTTGTTTAGTTCAAGTAAGGGAAGGCAGTCAGTTTGAAGGCATTCCAGAAGTCGCGAAAGCCGAATGTCTTCAGATTATTTGTGTATGGCGGCGCGCTGGATACCACATGTTTAGTGCAGGCGCCAAGCATCTGGGAAATGTAGATCTGGGCGCCGCGCTCCCGCCTACTCGTTTCCTGCGCCCGTGAGCATGCACAGGCCGGTTTCAGCATACACGCGGGTGTGCAGGCGCTCACGCTTCAGAAGTGCCTGTAGTCAGAGCTTTAGCTATAGCCATCGTTGGGTGTAATGTATTCTGAAAGGGTCTTGTCAGAGATATCTTTCCATAGAAACACATCTTCGGTACTGTCAAGCGTGTTTGATATCTCACATCTCTTAAAATCACAACGGGCGAGCTCCTCGGGAATGCTGGCTCAAGTGTCCGTGATCCAACTGCCCAGCGAAGCTGGAGAGGCCCGTTTCCAGCAGAAGTAACTGCTCCGTACCTCGTCCAGACCATGTAACAGCGCTTGGTGCAACAGGGATGCTTTCCACAGCTGCGGTTACTTTCCTTTTAAAAGCAGCCGAGGAGTGCTTTCGCGGTCCCGATACCATAGGAAGTGTGACTGTCCTAGGCGTCGCAAGGTTATGTCAGCGTAGTGAGCTGGCATTGAAAATGAAACTACCGACCTACATCACTGCTAGATAGCGCCTTGTCTCACTCGAACCATGGGGGTGGTGGCACCCGACAATAACAGACTGCGACATATTACTAGCGTTAAAATACACACAGAGGACAGAGAGCAGAAACACACAGGACAGTCTGTGGATCAAAAGCACTAACTAGACCAATTTAATTCTTTAATCTGATAATAACAAAACTGGAACTGTGGGTTTTGGCAAAAATGTTTGGATGTGCATATAACACGAAATGGAAATTTGACAGGCTGAAATCAGGAAAAAAACCTCGTATTACCGTATAATCACGTGTAAGGAAAATTTTCTTAAGGACATATGACATAAGGACATATGTCTTCTTAAGGAAAATATGAAAAAAAAAAAGATTTGTGTAAGACCTGGACCCGAACTTTCCACAACCCAGGCAGGAATAGGCTTCGAAATGCACGTGCCGTGGCCTCTGCGATCAGCTCCAGCCGGGAGCAATGGTGCACTTTATCGTGGAGGCCATGCACGTGTACAGGTCATCATCATCATTGTCAACTTTTTGTTCTGCCGCGAGCTTCTGCTATCGCTGTTGGCACCAGCATCACCAGCTCCAGTTTTTTATGGGGTGGCTGTCAAAGGCACAAGAGTTGTGGCTTTTGTGTGCTGCGGAGCGCTGCAATTTCAGCACGGTGGGCAAGCGCCTTAATAGCTACATGGCTGGGAGTTTGCTCTCGAACACGGCAGGCGTGCGGCGAGCAGGAAATTCAGTGCAGCCAAGAAGTGCGTCCGACGATGGTACAACCAAAAGGATGCATTGAGGAACACAAGCTGCAAAAAGCGTGCTTTCTGAGGCAAGCCATGCAAGTTGCCCGAACTGGAAGAAGAGCTGCTCTCCCAAGTGATGGAAGGGTGGAACAACGGCTGCGCGTTGACAGCGGACATGATATGCTACTGCTTGTGGGATGAGCGTGCACCAGAGCACAGCACCAGCCCAGAGTCGGAATACAATGCAAGTGGCGATTGAATGTAGAATAAATGCCGCTCATTCCCTGATTGGTGTGTTTTTACTTAAAAAAAAATTTTACACACATCGCGTGTATTGGCCGCACTCTGAAAATTGGCGCTTGAATCAGGTTTTTTAGTACTTCAGTCAGCAAGGCATTGATGTACTGTTGCTCATAGATAGACACCTGGGTGATCATTATACAAGTTCAACCAGTTCGTTAATAGCACCTTGTATTTTATTTACTACCTTCTCTCATCTTAGTCTTTTTCGTCTGTACTGTGTGCAGTCACGAGTTGCAACCCTGTGCACTAGTGACACCTTACCTCATTTATTACTGCAGTGTTTGCTTTTTTATTTTTACTTATATGTAATTCACTTGTGCCTGTCACTACTTCTCTCTGCTGCCTTATTTCACCACCTGCACTTTGTTGGTGAAATTAACATTGACTGTTTGAACAGCAAGCACCACCTGGTAAAGGCAATCTTAGGTGTACTGAAGTTGTGTGCACACTGCGAATGTTTATTGAAGTGACCTTGCTCACACATATGTCACAAAACTTTGTACTTTTGAAACAACACACAACTCCGTGCAAAGCATGTTGCAGCAAACCACATTTTATGTACATGTACACAACTTGGAACAAAAAAGAGCACTTTGCTGTGTTCTACGTTGGATGCATTCCCTTGCAACCCTAGTTGTTGCTCTGAGCAGCAAATGCCCATTGGTTGCACGTCTTCATGTAGAAAGGGAACCTGTATTCTCTCTTGCAGACATTTCTGATCCTGTGTTTGGTGCACTGTAGCTTCCACAGAACCCAACACAGCTGACTTGGAAGCCATGTGGCAGTGGCCAGTGGTGCCCAAGGGTCACACAAGCTGCATTTTGACTTGGTGTCTGCTGGGCTATCCTCCCAACTTTGGATTGTCTCGCTTACTGATGTATTCCAAGTGCCCCTGCTAAAGGCCCTCACGATTGTGGGTTATTGCATAGGGCAAGATAAAATTCATTTTAAAAAAAATGCTTAAATGCAGCAGCACCGTTGGCGCTAAATACGTCAGCTGGTGGTGCCAAAATGAACACTGGGAGGAACTGATGCTAGCACAGATGCAAGAAGAAAGCTCACAAACGGAGGATGTGGCAGATAGAACAGCCACAAAACAGGAATGCTTGAATTGATCAAGGAAATGGGGCTAGTTGGAACTGGTCACATGAATTCATGATTTGTCCGGGCCTGTCTTCTGTTTATAAGTCAATCTTTATGCCCTTTCTAATACAAGGAAAAGCTGCAAAGCAGCAACTGGATTGTGTATGGGGCCCCACACACAGGCGTGGCATGAAGCACGTGGTCAGGCACGAGACAGATTAGCACATGTATGGCATGAGGCATACGATCAAAGTGCACACTGCTGAAAATCTGACAGAATGGCACAGAATTATTCCTACACTTGAAATAAATATTGCAGTAAAGATAAAATTGACTTGGGTCTTCTGACAAGTGCTGGAAATTATGAATTACAGCACTCGATTGACCATACTTGCTACACATCTCACCTGTGGGGCAGCTGTCATGTGACGAAACTGGAAGCCAGCAGTGGCTCATGTTCATGACATGCAGTCCCTTGACATGAGGAAATAGTTGTTTGTTGTTCAAGCCTCTCTTGTTTCATAACCAAGAAGCAAAATGTTTAGCATAAGAATATCATTGCCCCTTGCCTGGACATATTGTCTACTGCTATTATTGGTTAGCAACTAAATACAGCTGGGGTATGCCTTACCAACTGCTGATATGCTGTCATTGCATCTGGAATTGAATTATATTTTTCCAAGGTTAAAGTAAAGGTAAACTGTGTAAGCGTTTTCATGTTATAATCATCCCCCCTCACCAAGGAAGACATGCACAACACACGCCATTAAAGATCCTCATGAGAGCTGGTTGCTGCATGCAGGATGAAGTAGGTACTGACTGTCACTTTGCATGTTTTCTCTGTGTGTGTTGAAACAGTGTCACCAGTGTCCAATGTGTTGCTCCTTTGGTGGAGTAAGAATGAAGCACAGCTCAGACTGGCCCAGTGGGTGGGGCAGCAGCAGGACAAATGTTTCTTGAACCACCCACTTTGTGAGTAACAGCTCTCTTGGTGATGTGTGCCTCGCTGCAGCCCTGTGGAGGGGATACCTGCCCTTCCTCTACTCATGCCTGTCCTGCTTCGGAGTCATGCTGCTGCTAAGTGAGTACTGCACGTGACAGCAAGAGCTGTTAATGGGAGGAGACTGCCATCTGAAAGGAGCTGCTAGTAGAAGCTGAAGGTGTAATTTGTGAGCCTGTGCGAATATTCGATAATTTCGAATATTCGGTTGAATAATAAAATATTTGATATTCAATTTGAACTGAATGTTTGGTATCCAAAATCTCGGAAGTATTTGTCCTGAACGAATAACGTTTCTGTAACTCTTGATTTATACTCCAGGACCGCAACACGGCACACGCGGAACCAAAGTCCCGACTCTGTGTCGCATGCCTGCACTCCCGCAGTATGCCAGAACCGGTCTGCGCATGCATGCGTCAATAGATGTGAGCAGGCGGAACCGTGGTGCCCACATCTGTACTTGTCAGGTGTCCGCGGCCACGCTACCCGCGCTGCACACTTGCCGTAACCGCGCTCAGTGGCGTGCATCGGTTGAGAGATTTAGCATGGCGTAGGTCCACTTCTGTGCACCACCAGTGCACATGCACTGACTGGTTCCGACGGGGCATGGGTGCAAACAGCTGGCTGGCACCTTGTGAAGTCTTCAGGGTGATCTGCGCATGCGCAGTTGCTAAAGCCCCTCAAGGAAGCAAACATAACGAAAAGCTTTGAACTTTCCGGCTTCTCCCCTCTCCTAGCGCGCCGCCGGTTAATCGAGCCTCCTGTTGGCCGAGGCGCAGTGGTCACGTGTTAGCGTGCGCTTTTCAGCTCCGAAGCGCTGGCGCCATTGTCGGGGCAGAAATCACGCTTCGTTTTCTCTTTGTGCGACAGAGTTTTGATGGGAAGCGTTTCTTCACCTTTGACGGTGTGTAGGCGCTGCGGCGATACCGAGCTTCTATTGTGCTTACGGGTGCAACGTTCGAGGAAGAATTCGGAAAAGTTTTTTTATTGTTCCGTTCGTAAGAAGCAATGCGCCCCGCTGAAAGGTTTCGCTGCACAGGATCGGCCGAGTGAACTTTAATAATGTGCTGGATCCGCGTCATTGTCAAGACATGACCGTTCTTCAGCTGTCAGTCGCGTTTTTTCGGAGGATTTGGTGTGAAGCGCGAGCGGCTCCAGTCTTTCTTCGCAGTTAATGCTTTTTGGCGTGGTTAGATGGATTTTCTCGCTCGCAGGCTCTGAAAGCCATGCTTCTCATTGACTTAGCCCCTATGCAGGCAGGGGCTTATTATCTTTCATTCTTTTTAGGTTGCCCCACCACAATATTTGTCTTAGCCCCTATGCTGGCTATGCTAGGCCCTGCTGGTGTAGCTTTGGTGTCCTGCACATTACGTGGGTTGTGCGCTTATGTTGCTTAAGTTGTTGGAGTCCCGCCGTTTACGCTGCTCGCTGTGGGTTTGAGGATGTGCGCATTGCTGGACATATTTTTTTTGTTGCAGTTGGACTGCTTCGCTTACGAACTCGATACTAAAGTGGTGGTTCTCATGGTTTGAGCGATGCTGTTAATGCTGCTCGCAATGTAGGTCTAGCTTTCATAATGTGTGAATCGCTGGACGTAATTGTTCGTTTGCAGTTGGGCTCCTTCACTCACGAACTCGATACCGAAGGACGGTTCTCGCTGTTGAAGCCCCCGCTGATCATGCAGCTCGTGGTGCAGGTCTAGCTTTGATGTTGCAGGCATTGCTGACCGTGTTTGTTCTGGCAGGGTTCATACCAAAATTGGTCGTTACTGTGCGAGGTACAGTAACGGCAGCTATCTGTATGGATAATACTTGAGAATGAAAGTGAGGACCTCCGTTACACATAGCCACAGACATTTTCTCATCTTTTCAATTTTCGCTTCAAGCAACTTCCTAAAGTAAGCAACTAGTTTGCCTTCAAACAGGACTGAGCAAATTCGACCGAAAGCAATTAATTAATTTGAATTTATTTCAAACAAGCATGTTTACATACATGTTGGAGGTGTATGGGAGTAAAAGCTGCTCAAGAACAGCTTGACAAAGCTCCCATATCCCTTCTATACTCGGCAGTGCAGGACACACACACACAGTAAAAAGATAATAGATAACAAAAATCTGCCAGAAACAGTACAGTACAGCAAAAATTGTGCAAATATAACAATACAAGACATTAATATATGTTCACTTTAAAATGGTACTCTTGTAATCAATTTACAGGTGCATTAGAAAAAGAGCTTTTTATGCTTTTAAAAGAAAACGAAGAGCTCGTAATATTTTGTTGTGCAACTTTAAATTTATTTAATGTGTATGGCAAATCATAGTTAAGTGTTTGAAAACTGTAGTTTGTGCGTGGATGTGGAACATGTCAGTGTTCGCGGCATTGTGTTGTGTAAACTGTGGGCTTTTCATGTATTTTAGCGATGTCTCTGAATAACATATTATTTTGTTTAACCTGAACTTTATAGGACCTAAGAATGCGAAATTCATATATTTTTTCGATTTCAATGATGCGGTATGTTGAGAAATGGGAGGTAACGTGTGACATGAAAGATACATTCACTGTGGTTCTCATCGCAGCCTTCAGCAATTTCAGAAGTTGATTTTTACAAGTAGACGTTGTGGTTCCCCACACCAAATTATAGTAGTTAATATAAGACTGGAATAGAGCATGACATATTGCGATCTTTGTTTTAGTTGGTAATGTGCGCTGAAATTTCCTTAATGCTCCTACAACACGATCTAGCTTAGTGGTTATCAGGTCCACATGATTGTTCCACAACATGAATTCGTTAAAATAAATGCCTAGTGTTTTTACAGCACTCACTATTGCCATTGTGTTACTACCAAGGGTTAAGGTGAGGTCAGTCGCAAGATACACATTTTTAGCTCTGAATATGACGGCTTTAGATTTGTCTGTGTTAATGAGCAACTCATTTCTTCTGAACCATGCATGCAGTTTCGCCAGTACATCGTTTCCTCTACGTATTAAATATTCTGCATTCGTTCCTGAAATAAATATACTTGTGTCATCGGCAAAAATGATGTATTCGACCTCATTATCTATTTGCACCAAATTATTTATGCAGATGTTGAACAGCAGGGGCCCCAATATATTCCCCTGAGGGACACCATGACTAACCGACTTAAATTGTGAGTGATAGTTTCCCAAGTGAACAGATTGAGTGCTGTCCGGCATTCCAGAATTACACGAGGGAAGACACTGTCCTCTTATGAGCCATTATTGCATATGCTGACCGATGTTGACTATCATCTAAACAAACAATATTCCAGTGAGTCATGCAGCGCTGTAGCTGGGTGTGAAGCAGCGCTTAAAAGCCTTTTTTTGATTGCCGTTAATGTACCCAATCAATTAACCTCACATCAAAATTCTTCTGGTTACAACCATGTTACAGTGCGCAACTAGGGCATCGTATTCACCTATTTAGGAACAGACATTAAAGGGACACTGAGGAGAAATTGAAGTTGGCTTGTATTGGTAGAATACCAGCTCCTGATCACAAAAACGCCGCTCTTACTGTAAACAAAGCTCTTGTAAGGTAGAAATTAGCAAGAACCAAAATACAGGTATCGCCACCACAGGCCAATCTCGCAAGTACAAGCGTGGTGACGCCATAGGACAAGAGACGCCACTTTGGAGGACTTTTCTATCCCACATGGTGTCGCGAATCTCTGAGGCTGACAAAGGTAGGTTGCGCAGATCAGTATTGAAGTAAGTTTCGTTTTAAAACCAATAGTGCACTTTTATCACACAAGGAAGGCAGGCAAAAGACAACCTGAATGTTTGAAGCAACGAAAACTGATGCTTGGCAGCGCCACAGGCGGCCAGGAGAGTTTCGATTTGTTATGGCGCTTCGCGTCTATGAGCTTTGCATGCCCCGTGGTTTTGTTTTTGACGCGCCTCGATTTACAAGCGCCGAACAGCAGAGGAACTCCAAGTGCCGCTCGAAGTGCTAGTTATCCTTTGAAAGAGCCTGTTAAGATTTGTCTGATGATCGCCACGGTCGATGAAAAGCTATGATGGCACGATGGTCGGTGATCGTACAAGGCGGCACTTGCGTATTCGCACGCTTGCCCGGCGAAACATTCCCGGATGTGCCAGTCAATTTCAAACTACATAACGGAAATCGTTCATTAGGGACGGGAGACAAGGTACAAGGCAGTTCAGGAAAATTGCTGATGGCCTAGCTCTGTTAGGCCAGGATATACCTAGCGAAAGCGCAGAGATTTCTGCATCAGAAGAGTGCAATTTACTAGATGCGCCCTTATTGACGGCTGTAACTTGAGCCGTCGTGGGGGAGTGGCAGCGTCTCCGGCTCAAACGCCGAATGCCCTGGTTCGATTCCGAACCTCGGCACAGGACTTCTTTTATTCAGAGAGAGGGCGGGGGGCTTCAATGGCTCCCATGGATGCCGCGGCCGAATACGTTGGTTAGCGGTTAAGCGCAGGCTCTGTTAAGCCGCGTTTATGCTGCGGCGAGGCGCGCGGGCGCGCGCGCTGCACGGCGAAGTTATGTCGGTCAAAGCGAGACCCTCTCTACTCCAACTGCGCTTGACCGCCGACGCGTTCGGCAGCTTCGGCGCTCCCTGACCGCACTCGCGGGGAGACTTGGAGAATGTCTCTATTTTGCGCCGAGTGCGCCAGCCGCCGCCGGCTCGGCCAAACTGATTTGGATCCGCGGTGAGGTGCGCGTTGTATTTAATGGCTGCGGCAGTTGGGCGGAGCTGTTCTTTTCGAGCTCTCGGCTAATTTAATCCATTCACAGTACATATCTGAAGGTACATGCAAGTGGGCGAGAGAGCCAGATCCAGTGGACCCGTTGGATCTAGCGGAAGCCGTTGAAGCGTCGTGCGCCGGCTTTAATTTCAAGCCTCCGACTTTTAAACACGACCGCCCTTGAGCACCAATTTGTTTTTTGTGGCAAAAAATAAATAAATAACTTGGCCCTTGCAACCGTATGAGACCTCGACGCCGCCTGCTGCGCCGTGCAACCACGCCGTTCAAGGAATCACAATCCGTTGGCCCCAAAGCCCCGGCCAGCCTCCGATGGGCTCAAGACGCCGACCTTGTCCTGGCCCCTTGCGACTCCCCGCACTGGGGTTATGATATTTAGTTTGCAACGGCTGCTCTCTGAGGAAAGGGGAAACCACCCGCCGGCGCCTAACCTAACCATGGTCCGGACCCTCAAAAGCATGGCATGCTCTGTGGGGCTGAGGTCGCTGAAATGCAGACCGGAATTTTTGCGAGAACTACGTCGTCGGGTTTGGGAACGGGATCCATCGTAATGCTGGCAAGACGCCGGTGCAAACATAAACGAAGCGACGGTAGCGACCCCCGATAGATGCCTTCAACGTGCGGCGGCGGTAGCTTTCATTTCGGCAGCTGCTAGACCGCACCGCTTGCTGCCAGAAATCACGGAGTCTCCGTTTACGTCACGTTTCACGTCAGTCCGTTCTGTGGCGTCATAAGAGTTCTCCGTGTCGTCATAAAAGTTCTCGAGTTTGAATCGGAGTGGCGGGAAAAAATTTTTCAACTTCGAATCCAAATTTCTTTGAAATGAATGCATCTTTCGCTCCCGGACAAGCGGCAACAAAGCTATGAAATGCCGAGCTATCAGATATTGCTAACAAAAAAAATTTTATAGGGTTCTCCTCAGTGTCCCTTTAAGTGACTCCCATCAGTCAGATCCTTTTAACATTTTTCAGTGGTGTGTCCGAGGTATAAATAATCGCCATGCTTTCCAGCAGTAAAAAAAAAATTGAGATGAGTAGGCACCTACGCACTGAATAGCATGAGCAAACACGCCTTTGAGAGGAAAATATATTATGGCAGCACTACACCGCCATCCGTTCATATAAAGCCTAGGCCGCATATTTAGTTGTATGTCATTCCACTTCCTCTTGGCAGGTATAAAGTGAATAAGATTGGGCAAAAGACGCCGGTCAGGATAGCATTCTGAGGATATTCACTACAGCGCCACGAGATCGTTCGCGCACGCCACTTCCACCGTGTGCACCGCAGTCAAATCGATCGCAGTACAAAAAGTTCCGAAAAAGTGCAACGTGGGTCAGGGTTTGAATCTCCCATGCCATGATCTCATTTTCACTGAAGCCAAGGCAAAAAAACTCACGTGCGGTCTACTGCGCGCCAAAAGGCGAGCGTTGGAAGCGTCTGCTACCCGGCCTAGGTTCCGTTATCGTCGGCGCCCGGGAGGAGCCGAGAGAAGGAGCGCCGGCATAGGAGAAGGGAGGGAGGAGATGTCTTTACTTTTAGTTCGTTGAAAGGCTTTAGCAGTGGCTCCCCGTGGAATCTGATCGCCATAGCAGCAGTGGATCGCGCTGTAATCGGAGGCTGCGCGGTTCTCTTGATCTCTGCGGAACGAGTTTGAGCAGACTGCAGGTGTCACAGTGAAATTCGCGAATCAAGCGCGACGACGCAAGCATGAGTGGAAGCTAGCATTCCGACGCTTGACGCAGGCCGGCACTGAACGCGCAGTGCGTACACTTAGCAGGCATAGGTGTGCGCACAGGGTGGGCGGGGGGTGGTGACACCTTCACCTCAGTCATCCCTCATGTATTTACTCTCTTGGACCTGTCTTATCATTTAAAGTGCAGGGCTATGGCCATGCAAATTTTCTGACAGTACAATTAAAAACTACTGCTCAATAATATTTTGTACATGTTGCAATACCATCATATTTAAATAAACGTTCTATAACGATGCATTTTGCGCTGTGTTTTGACTGTAGGGGCCTGGCTGGAAGGGGGTTGGGAAGGTGGGGGGGTAGTGCTGCGGTGAAACTTGGCTGCCCCTAATAGAGAAGAACCCTGTACACTCGCTAGCAGATGTTCATGGAGTCGTCGCTTAAAAGCAATAGCTGTGCAACGCTGCAATCGCAATTAAGACCAGCACTCAGAGGTCTCATAGTAAGTCTCTCACCCTCCCAAATGTGCCGGCTCCACATGTAGGCTAACTCCCCAATTTTCGATGGCCTCTTTTACGGGACGTCGACACGCTTCAATGAGTCCAATGAAGTTCATTGCATTCTCTTACCTTTTTTAGGTAATTGCTTTGCGTATTCAAAAATTACATTATTTTTAAAATACCCATTCTGCCATTAAACTTTTGTCTGCTAGAAATATTGTCACGGGTGGTACAGCTCGGTTGGAGTAGGTGACTGCAGCGGACGTCAGTAGCAGTCCCAAAAGCGGAGCATTCGCAGCCAGACACTTCGGCTTCTTTTTTTAAGGCCAGCTCGCGCGCGCATTCTGCGCTCTCGTGGTTCTAGTAGAACGACGACGATGAATTGGCGGTGTCATTACTCCCCGGCAAAAAGAAGCATCGTCCCGATGCTGGGAGTGGAGAGGTCGGAAGGACTGAACGGGGTTAGTGGGCGAGGCTACCGATCGTGATAAGGCTTCAGGCGGACCACGTGAACCACTTCAGGGCACGGGGACCGTAGGGACTTCTGAAATCCATCGGGAATGACCTCGTAGTTGAGGTCGCCCAATGACCTGACCACGCGGTATGGTCCGAAGTAGCGATGGAGGAGTTTTTCGCTCAGTCCTCGTCGCCGAATGGGGAACCACACCCACACACGGTCGCCAGGCGCATAATGGACGTCGTGACGGCACCGATTGTAGCGATCTGCATCTCGAAGTTGTTGGTCCTGAATTCGAACTTTGGCCAGTTGGCGAGCAGCTTCGGCGCGTTCCAGGAACGTGTAGGTATCAGTGTGAAGGCTAGAGTCGTCCAGATGTGGTAACATTGCGTCGAGCATCGTCGTCACTGCACGGCCGTAGACGAGTTGGAATGGAGACATCTGCGTTGTTTCTTGCATGGCCGTATTGTAGGCGAAGGTGACATAAGGAAGCACTTCGTCCCACGTTTTGTGTTCAATATCGACGTACATGGAAATCATGTCAGAAAGGGTTCGGTTCAGTCTTTCAGTCAACCCATTCGTTTGAGGGTGGTACGACGTTGTTCGGCGGTGGTCGGTATGACTGTAAACCAAGATCTCCTGCAGCAGCTCAGCCATGAACGCAGGGCCTCTGTCAGTGATCAGCACTTCAGGTGCCCCATGGCGGAGTACGATCTGATGCACGAAGAACTTAGCGACTTCTAAAGCGGTGCCGCTGGGTAGAGCTGACGTTTCTGCATAGCGGGTAAGGTAGTCCGTCGCGACAATTATCCATTTGTTGCCAGAGTTCGAACGTGGGAACGGACCTAGCATGTCCATTCCTATTCGTTGGAAGGGCCTTGTGGGTGGTCTAATGGGCATCAAGAACCCAGCTTGTTTGGTTGACGGTACCTTGCGACGCTGACAGGCTCGGCACGTTCTGACGTAGTGAGTGACATCAGCACGGAGACGAGGCCAGTAGTAATTCTCTTGGATTCGGGCTAGCGTACGGGCTATGCCCAAATGTCCAGAAGTGGGTTCGTCAT
Source organism: Amblyomma americanum (assembly GCF_052857255.1). NCBI lineage: Eukaryota > Metazoa > Arthropoda > Arachnida > Ixodida > Ixodidae > Amblyomma > Amblyomma americanum. The sequence goes on from NC_135502.1 coordinate 197,889,430, forward strand.
GGGAGGCTTGGAGGATTTCATTGCGCAGGCTAGGCGGTACGACGATTAGGTATTGCGTATTGTTTGGAGCGAAATTTTTCTTGACCAGAAGACCATTGCGGATGCATAAAGATGGCAACACGCGCCTGAAAGCGCGTGGGGCGGTCGTGTTGCTGCCGTTGAGAAATTCCATTACGTCTCGAAGTTCGAGGTCGGCGCATTGTTGGTCAGCGAGGCAGGAGGCGCTGAGAGCAGTCAGTAAGATGTCGTCATCATTACAGGCGTCGGTAGAAGGATCTACTGGGGCGCGGAACAGACAATCGGCGTCAGAGTGCTTGCGCCCGGATTTGTACACGACAGTCATGTCGTATTCCTGGAGCCGCAGACTCCATCGGACGAGGCGAGCGGACGGGTCTTTAAGGCTTGCGAGCCAGCATAAGACATGATGATCGGTCACCACCTTAAAATTTTTGCCGTAAAGGTACGGTCGGAATTTCGAAGTGGCCCATACAATGGCAAGGCATTCTTTCTCGGTAGCGGAATAGTTGGATTCGGCTGGTGACAAACATCGACTTGCGTAAGCGATGACCCGTTCTTGACCTGCTTGGATCTGGACCAGGACAGCACCTAAGCCGATGTTGCTGGCATCAGTATGGAGCTCCGTGTCGGCGTTTACGTCGAAGTGAGCCAGAACGGGAGGCGCCTGCAGGAAACTTTGAAGGCTGCGGAATGCATTTTCTTGCGCTGCTTCCCATGTGAAAGGTGTGTCCGACCTTGTTAGGCGCATCAGCGGCTCGGCAATGCGAGCAAAATCTTTCACGAAGCGACGGTAATACGCGCACAATCCAAGAAAACGGCGGACAGCTTTCAGGTCTTGCGGCGGCGGAAAATGTGCAATAGCTGTTGTTTTTTCAGGATCAGGCTGAACACCGGCTTGATTCACAACGTGCCCTAAGAACTTCAGCTCTGTATACGCAAAGTGGCATTTCTCATTTTTGAGCGTGAGTCCAGAAGACCTTATTGCTTGTAGGACCAATTCGAGGCGGTGAAGATGCTCCTGGAAAGTCGGGGCGAAGACGACAACATCGTCAAGATAGACGAGACACGTCTGCCATTTTAAATCGGCAAGGACGGTATCCATGAGGCGTTGGAAAGTTGCCGGTGCAGAGCACAGTCCAAAGGGCATGGCCGTAAATTCATACAGGCCATCTGGAGTAATAAAAGCTGTTTTTTCACGGTCCCGCTCATCGACCTCAATTTGCCAGTAACCTGACTTGAGGTCCATCGAAGAAAAGTATTTAGCGCTACAAAGGCGATCCAGAGTGTCGTCGATCCGGGGGAGAGGATAGACATCCTTTTTGGTGATTTTGTTTAAGCGACGGTAGTCTACACAGAACCGCAATGTTCCGTCTTTCTTCTTCACAAGGACGACTGGCGCTGCCCAGGGACTCCGGGAAGGACGAATTACGTCGTCGCGGAGCATTTCCTTGACTTGGCGGCCAATAGCGTCGCGTTCAGCGGGAGACACTCGGTAGGGGGACTGTCGGAGAGGGTGCACGTTATCGTCCGTAATAATGCGATGCTTCGCTAGGTGAGTTCGTCCAACACGCGATGATACCGAGAAGATGTCGCCGTAGCGCAGAAGAAGATCTTTAACTTGTTGTTGCTGCGTCGGGAAGAGTGCTGGATTGACGTCGAACGTGAAACCAGTGACTGGGCTCTGCTCTTGCGACAACGACATTGTGGAAATACTGGGTGTGCTGCTGACATGGGCGATGGCATCAACGTGAGCCACAACGGTTCCCACGTTCAGATGTTGGTGTGCACCACCGAAATTGGTTATCAGCACTTCTGTTTCTCCGTCGACGAGATTAATGACTCCTCTGGCGACAGCAAGGCTCCTGGCAAAAAGCAAGATCTGGTTGCCTTCCGCCACGCCTTCGAAATTCCGCACAGTCTTGGCGCCGACAGAAACCATAATACTCGAACGAGGTGGGATGGTGACGTGGTCATCCAGGATGCAAAGTGCAGTTGGATGGTCTGGATCTCTGTGTATTGCGTTCTCTGTGGAGAAACACACGGCCTTTGACTGGAGGTCGATGACCGCTCCATTCTCGGTCAAGAAATCCATCCCGAGAATCACGTCACGTGAACAATGTTCGAGTATAACGAACGTTGCCAGGTAGGTTGCGCCTTGAACTGCTACTCTTGATGTGCAAGTCCCGGTCGGTGTAACTAAGTGACCCCCGGCTGTACGAATCTGTGGGCCCATCCACGGAGTGGTGACCTTTTTCAAAGTGGCGGCGAAATTTCCACTGAGGATAGAGTAATCCGCCCCTGTGTCGACGAGTGCAGTGACGTCTGTTCCGTCGAGGGAAATGCTCAGGTTTGCTGTCGTAGACGGCGTGTGAGCGGTACGGCGCGGTGTTCGGTCACGGCTGCGGTGCGGCGCAGGTTCATTTCGATACGTCAGGTGGCATTCCCGTTGAGTCGGCGTTTCACGGTGGTGGACGGCATTCGGTCGTGGCATCGGGTGGCCACCTAGTTGCGGCGTAGGAGGGTCTGTTACATTTCTTCGGTGAGCAACCTCCCCCTCAAAGGTTGCTGCTTTTAGTTTTCCTGGCGGGGACTTGGTGACCTTCCCCGAGGAAAGTCACCGTAAGACCGACGACGTGGGGATGGCGACCTGCGGGTCCCACCGGCAGATTCGGCCAGATAATCGTTGATTTCTCTGGGTCGCTGCCCAGGCTGCGGACGTGGTGCATCTGCAGGGAACCCCGGCAGGCCCATCTGACGATACCTGCAGTTGCGGTACAGGTGGCCCGGCTCACCGCAGTGATAGCAGAGAGGACGGTAGTTGGGAGTGCGCCAGATGTCACTTTTACGGGGATACGATGGAGCAGGACGAGCAGGTGGTGGCGGCCGAAAAGAGGCCGGGGTTTCCTGAAGACGAGTCGGCGGCGGTTGTGCGCGACGAGCAACAGCGGCGTATGTCATTTGTGGTGGGGCTGTGGACGGCTGAAAGGGAGCTGGTGTTGTAAGCGCCTGTTGCACCTCTTCCCGAATAACCTCGGATAGAGCAGTAACCGTTGGCGCAGGCGGCGTAGCCGGGAACAGCTTCTGGAGCTCCTCGCGAACGATAGCTCGTACGGTTTCGCGAAGCATGTGGGTGTTACTGATGTCCGTGGTTGCCGCAGTCATGGCCAAAGGTTGACGCTCGTATTGCCGCAACCGCATATCGAGTGTCTTTTCCATGGTGGTTGCCTCCGACAGAAACTCTGCGACCGTGCTCGGTGGATTGCGAACCAGTCCGGCAAAGATTTGCTCCTTGACACCTCGCATAAGGTACCAGAGTTTCTTCTGCTCTGTCATGTCCGGGTCAGCTCGACGAAATAACTTTGCCATCTCTTCGAAGTATACCAGTATGTTTTCATTTGGTAGCTGGGTTCGGGACTGAAGGAGCAGATCGGCCCGTTCTCTTCGAATCACCGTGGTGAAACCCTTCAGGAACTGGTCTTTAAATACGTTCCACGTCGTTATGGACGACTCCCGGTTCTCGAACCATGTACGAGCTGCGCCCTCCAGCGAAAAGAACACGTGTTGAAGCTTGGAGTATTCCGCCCATCTGTTGTACCGGGCCACGCGTTCAAATTTCTCCAGCCAGTCTTCCGGGTCTTCGCCTGGAGAACCTTGGAAGATCGGTGGCTCCCGAGGCTGCTGCAGCACAACAGAAGGTGAACTAATCGTCGTCTGCATGCCTATTTCGGGCTGGACGGTCGTCGACGATGGCGCTGAACGAACCGCTTGGGTTGAGCGAGACTCTAGAAGCCCAAACTCGGGTTGAAGGCCTTGGAGCCGGCGGCTGCCGTGGTGTACAGGCGTCACCTCGATGGCAGATGACCCTTGAGCACTTGAATCCCTGCTTGCTGGGGGAGTCCGAGGCATGGAATGCGTTACCCAGCGCCCTCCACCAGATGTCACGGGTGGTACAGCTCGGTTGGAGTAGGTGACTGCAGCGGACGTCAGTAGCAGTCCCAAAAGCGGAGCATTCGCAGCCAGACACTTCGGCTTCTTTTTTTAAGGCCAGCTCGCGCGCGCATTCCGCGCTCTCGTGGTTCTAGTAGAACGACGACGATGAATTGGCGGTGTCAATATTCGCTTCAAAATTATTTCGAAGAAAATTACTGTTCGATTCAAATTCGCTTCGAACCAAAAAAACACTATTCGCACATGCCTAGTAATGTGTCCTAAAGGGACCGCAAAAAGGAGTCAGACCTTTATGCTAGCTCTTGCTGAGTAAGTGTAGTCGTTTTTCTGAGAGGCAGCACCTGGGACTTGGCGGCACGCACTGTGGTGAGGCTTCTGTAGTGAGGTATATTTGCCTTTTTCTGGCACTACATTCATACTGCATCAGCAGCGCCTCCAAGAGGGGAGACGGAATGGCGGTTGCTCTTTTGTGCACTGTTGGCGCACTGTGACTGCCTACCAATACATCATATTTACCCAGCCTTTTGTTTGTTGCTAGCTGCCACTGTGGTGGCTCACTGGTTATGGCACTCAGCTCATTTCATGCATCATTCACGCATTACATGCGCAATTATTCCTGTATACTAAGCCGCCGTGGTGGCTCAGTGGTTATGGCTCCCGGCTGCTGAGCCGAAAGACGCAGGTTTGATCCCGGCTGCGGGGGTTGCATTTCAGGGAAGGTGAAATGCTAGAGGCCTTACTATGCTTTGTCAGTGAACGTTAAAGAACATAGAACATATTTTAGGGTCAATGTTGCCCGTATATTTTATGTCTTCAAGAAACCAATCATGGTCCAAACACGGGAATATCCTGAAACATTATGAAACTTTTAGACGTGATTGCGAGCCGGCAAATAGATGCGGTTGTCGTTCAAAGCAGCGTCCCTGCTCAGGAAATCAAACTCAAAACAAAACTTGAAGCGGATGCGGTCAGCTTCGTCAGCTATAAAACAATAACAATCTGTTCTGTATATCTTCCTTCACATTTACCATTACAGTAGCCGACGGGCAATTCTGACTCCAATAATTCGGACTTGTAGGACATTTCGGACCTCGATGAGGCACCGTCAGTCACCCCATAGAAGTGCATATATATTCGCGATGGATATTTCGGACTTCAAAAGTCCAAAAGTTCGATTTTTCGGACTAATTTCAGTCGCCAGAGAAATTTGCCGCAAGGTAAAACCAGTGACATTTTTAAGCCAATTTCATCTCAATAAAGGAATTTTTTTTGTACGTCACGGATTTTTCGGACTGTTCGATTATTCAGACCATTTTTCGGGTCCCTTTGTGTCTGAAAAATCGGTTGGTGACTGCAATAGTCCGTGATCTACAAGAAATGATTGATGAACTGCCAGAGCCGTATCTAGTAGTTGGAGATTTTAATGCTGACTCTCCTTTTTGGGGAAGCAAACGCTGTGACTCTAGGGGCCAAATATGCTCACAAATAATACGGAAAAGGCTACCTACTGCTCCCCAACCTCAGGGAAAATGAGCTGTTTAGGTTTGTCTCTTAGTTCACCATCTGTTTTTAGCGGTTATAAATAGGATGTTATCGACAACCCATATGGCAGCGATCACCTCCCCGTACTAATCAGTTAAACATCTGCACCAGAAATCATCCCAACAAAACCACGGCATTGGAAGGTTCATTTAGCAGACTGGCAACTTTGTAGATCAAAAGCCACTTTAGAATAAATAGTTTTAGGAAATCTGACCATTAGTCACTTCAAGGAAAAGTTCACAGATTGTATCTTAACTGCTGCACACTAAGCTATTCCTCAATCTTCAGGAGTGGTGCGACAAAGCAGCAAGTGTGATGGACACAAGATTGCAACGAAGCAAAAATGCAACAAAATAAAGCTTGGGGTAAATTTCACAGGTACCCCACACAGGAGAACCTCTTATATTTCAAAAAGGAAAGAGCAAAAGCTCGGTACGTCCGTCGCAGTGCCGAGAAAGCCTCATTGCAGTGTTATGTTTCATCTATAAACAGGCAAATAGCGTAAAAAAAATTGGCAGCAGGTTCGAAAATTAAATGGCACCTTCTCACCATTCACAATTTCTTTTTTGACACCTGGCACACTAACAAGCATTAAGGAACAGGCAGACATTTTGGGGAACACTTAGCTGGAGTTTCCAGTTCGTCTCACTATATGCAGTCATTCCTAAAAAGTACAAAAATATAGCCGAGCTACAAAGATTCCAACAAGTGGAGATGCAAACCAAGAATACAACAATTTAATTACTCTCACAGAAATCAGTTGAGTACTCTTTGCCGGCAAAAAAAACTGCTCCAGGACCTGACCAGATACACTTTGAAATGCTTGCCCAGCTTTCCCAGCCTGCCGTAGAGGCACTCTTAAATTTCTTCACCAAATATTCGTAGAAGGCAAAATACCTAAGCACAATGGAAAAGAGCTTTCATAGTGCCTTTCCTGAAACCTGGAAGACCACCAACTTTTCCTAGTAGCTATAGGCCAATACCACTTACAAGCTGTCTCGCCAAATCTTTTGAAAGTGTCCTGACTAACATTTGTCCTTGAATCTCACGAACTTCTTGACATCCATCAATGCGGTTTTAAAAAGGCATGCTCAACAACTGATCATCTAGTCAACCTTGAAAGTACAGTCAGAGAAGCTTTTATACACAAACAGCACTGTCTCGACGTCTTCTTCGATATGGAGAAAGCATATTATACAACCTGGAGGTTTGGGATCCTCCGCGACCTCGGGGACCTAGGTATTCGCGGCGGGATGTTGAACTGTCTGAATGACTTCCTTTCTAACCATTTTATTCACGTACGCCTAGGCTCAACCCTCTCAAGGAACTGGAGGAAAAGGGAGTACCTCAGGGGTGCATATTAAGCACGACCTTATTTATTATAAAAATGAATTGCTTAAGTAAAATAATCCTAGGGTCAGTCCTGTATTCAGGCTACGTTGATGATCATCAAATAGCGTTCACATCTTCAAACATAGCAACACGCCACGCGAGCGGCAAATACAACTGACAGTAAACAAACTAACAACATGGGCATACAAAAGTGGTTGCAAGTTTTCCATGCAGAAGTCAGTAGCTGTTCTGCTCTCGCTGAAAAGAGGCTTACACACTGATCCCACCCTTTATCTGATTGAAGTCACACTACCAGTAAAAGATGAGCACAAATTTTTAGGAATAACTTTTGACAAAAAACTCACATTCCTGCCACATATAAACACCCTCAAAAAGAAAGCTTCTCGATTCCTGAATATACTAAAAATACTCTCACGTAAACACCGGGGCTCCTATAGGACATATCTTTTACAAATTTATCGCTCTGTAGTACGCTGTACCTTAGATTATGGATGCATAGTTTATGGTTTAGCGAGACCATTGTACCTTAAGCGACTGGATCCAGTACACAATTTAGGTTTGCATCTTTGCATTGGTGCGCACAGGATGTCACCAAGGAACCATCACTTAAAGACAGAAGAGCCATGCTCACATGCTCGTACATTCTAAAGATCCGTTCGTTGCCAAAACATCTATGTTACTCCATTGCTACAAAGTGCACCCCATTTAGAACACTCTTTAACAGCAAACCACAAGCTACCTGGCCACTGCTCTTGTGATTTGAAGAGATGTGCCAAAACCTTGGTGCGCTAGGCGCATTGCCAAGCATTGCTCGAAGACGAGATCTGCTTCTGCCATGGTACAATTTCCCTGCAATATGTGATTTCACTTTTACTCAGTTCCGCAAAAAACAAAGTCCACAGCAAGCTTTAATACAAGAATTTCTTACACTCGAGGAAAAACACAGTACTTTCACAGCTTTTTATGCAGATAGTTCAAAAACAGATGCTTACATTGGAAGCGAAGTGACAGAAGGGATTTGGAATGAAATAGTAAGACTTCCACAGTGTGCATTCATCTTCATTGCTGAAGGTTATGCCATCTGTGTAGCCATCGAAAAAATAACTGAGAACCTTGCAAACAGTGTTATTTTACAGAGACTTGCTAAGTGTGCTTACAGCCCTTAACTCTAGAAGAGCAATCACTCCGCGGCTTGGCAACATCATACACTACATAACTGAAGGATAAAACATAAAACTCTGCTGGGTACCAAGTCATGTCTGCATAGAAGGTAACGAAAGAGCAGATTTGTGTGCTGCTGAAGCTGGTAGCAAGCAAATTAAAAAATGTAAATATGCCCTTAAAGGTTGCATGAACTTAGTACATTGTAAAGCAAGGAAAAAATGGCAGTTCACTTGGAACAATGAAATAAATAACAAACTACACTTAATAAAACCAGTTTTAGGCAAATGGAAGTCGTGTGCACAAGAAACGTTTCAAGGCAAGTCCTCCTCTGCCGTCCCAGTATAGGCCACACACACATTACACGCACCTTTCTGCTGGCAAAATGAGACAAACCAGTTTGTACATGTGGACATGAACTTATAGTTAATCACATTTTATTTTCTTGCTCGAAACTTGGAAATCTAAGGAAAAAGTGCTTTTCTCTATTTTATTACCAATGCTTCCTTTTTCACCTTGCACTGCTCTTAGGTGATGATGATGAAGGATAATGCAATTGTGGACATGTCTTGTGTTTTTAGATTTTTAACAGAAGCAGGTTTTCTTTAAAAAATGTAAATCGTGACCCAGTGCTTTGCCTGATGCACCTCAGTCAGCCACTTTCTCATTCCTGAGAAAAAAGCTGAGGTCTTTATTTGATTAGTTGTGAGCCTCCAGATCATTGCCCAGCGAACGACGGCTCCTGATCTTACCCGACCACCTTTAATGCTTTTAATGTTAGCCATTTATGCATCTTATTTCTGTTCTCAATACTAGGTAGAAGGAAATAGCTTTTTAAGCTTTCTACACCACCATATTTTTTCACATATTCGTAAAAATCTACAGAAAACAATTTTCTTATACCCTGAGCGTGGCGCATGATAGCCTTAGCTGCTTATGCACCATTAAACCGAACAGAACATAACACTCAACACACGTTAAGGACCCCCTGGTGGCCAAAATTTCCGGAGCCCTTCACTACGACGTCCCTCATACTCTGAATCGCTTTGAAACGTTGAACCCTCATAAACCAATCCTTTTGTTTGTTTATTTATCACATTACCCTCAGCAGCGTTATATTTTGACAAAAGAAACGAAGTTGTAGCAAACAGCAGAGGTAACAGACAATTGAAAATGTGGACAGGATCTTAAAAGGTATAACTGCGTGTGGGACAAGACACGGGAAAGAAGCAGGTGGGTTGAACATATACTTGCAGCTGGTTTATTGAAATAGTGCCTCTTCAACAGCAATGCGCGTGCGCCCATGACCGTACAAACCCACAATGGAATTTACCTTACCAAAACAAGAAAGTTCAGTTTCCTCTGGTACATAAGAATTGAAGCTTCACTGAAGGACTTGCTGAGGCCATACCTCTCTGTCAGCAAGGCTTTTAAAATATTGCTTTGCTTCTGTAGATGCTTACTGATACAGTGTCCGGTTTGCCCCCATAAAGCGCTGAGTGGGATCTTGTGCATGACTTTCATTCTGCAGGGCACACTCTTGGTTCTGTAGCTCAAGCGGCAGCTGGCTTTCCTTGCAGTGTGCAGGAAAGAGCACATCCACACCAAATTTTCCTTTTACCCCCTATGATCATCTGAACAGCTTCAGACTTGCACCACTCTCATTTAGTGGCAGTCAGTTTGTTTACAGGGCATGTAAGGTGACCCTCCTTTTACAAACGACCATCTGTAGTTGTGCGGGCTGACTTATACGTGGAGGTGACCCATCTGCAGGGTCTCAGGTAGAACAAGCCCTGTGCTGGTGCCTGTTTCCAGCAGGATGCATGGAGCTTCTTGTGTAACTTGTGTTCACACTGGTACTGCTAACAAAAATTCTAATTGTGTTTTGTTTACCTGGCTCCCTCGCTTTGGTGTCTGCTTTCCCGAACAAGCAGTAGACTGCACGAGGTCTAACCTGTGGCAATCTTTGAAGGTTCATTGGGGGTTCGGTTTGATGCTAGTCATTCGGGCCGCATGTGAATGTGGAAGGCAGCATGGGGCACCGTTTTGTTGCCTTTGATCACCGTTTGCCTGTGACTGCTGGCCTCGCGATTGCATTGTTTCGTGTCTGTTGCTTCGAGTTTTGTCTGTGCTATCTCTCGGGAAACTGCTTAAAAAAAAAAAAACAGAGTGGCAGCGGAGCGTTGGCTTATATTTTGAGTAGAATTTTTTTTTGGCCAGTGAAGGCTCTTAGGTGGGGGTCAACTTATATGCTGCAATAGCATTTACTCTTAGTGTTCTTTTAGTCATTACATGCAGTGAGGGAAGGCTCTGTAAACTTGAAAGAACATGTGCATGAGGAAAAATTAGCGCACAGGAGAAGAGGATGGGTTGTAATAGAGAACGTCGTAGTCGAAAGGGTAATTACGAAAAAAACTTTTGAAGAGAGAATCGAAGACAACTCTGCTCATGTGTGTGTCTTTTGGAATGGATGTATGCAGTGTGCACGCCGGTGGGATTTGCACGCCTCTTCACGGTGCTGGGTGAGCTGGTGATGAAGCCAAAGGTAGGGGCGTAGTGTGGGGGAGCTGGGGTGCTGTGCTGATGGTCTCTAGTCTCCCAGTTCCTGCGTGACATCCAGGAGGAATACCAGTGCACGCTCATGGAGGAAGAGAATCTGGGACGTCGGACACGCGTCTCCAGCCACGGTGGGTGGTGCGCCCACTTCATTCGGTGATGTACTGTTCGTGTCAGGAGAATGGAGAAAAACAAAAATACTGGACAGGGTCCACCAAAGCAAGGGGTCTGTCTCAGCTGTCTTGTTCTCGTCTCATGATCCTCGTTTAGCAAGGAGGGCAGAGTAAAGAAAAAGTGCACAAAAATTACAGTCATGGCACATATCGGTATTAGGGTGACTTGAGCCAGGCTGCATGGAACAATGGTGCATTCTAATCGGCAGTCTGGAGCACATTTGCATGCTCCATGTCTTCCATGGTCAGTTTGGGTTCAGATCGTTGGTACTGGTCTTGGATCGAGACCAACTTGCTGGCCCAGGTGGGTTGTCCCGCCTACCTCGCCAGGAAGTTGGGAGTGCGTGTTTTGTTCTAGTCATTAATTTCAATTTCTCAGCACCACTGCTGATTGTGTGGTGCATGGATTCAGATTATTCGTCTGAACGCCATTTGGAACACGCTATATACAACCGAGCCCACTTATAACGAACTTGACGGTCACGCGGATTGCGTTCGTTGTATCCGATGTTCATACTAACTGGACTCTTCCCATATTAAAACCAGAAATATACTTGGTCCTCCAAAAGGACCGCAGCAGTGGCCGAGTGGTTGAGCATCCGCCTCGCATGCGGGAGGTGCGAGGTTCGATCCCCAGAGCCGCCGGGTACCCACCAGTGATACAATGGGTTCAAGTATTCCCCTGGCCTGGTGCTCGGCTAGTAAGGGGCGAAATGCTTGGAAAATGGGTCTTTGACCGCACCTTGAGTAATCGAAAAATACCTTGTTTCATGGTGCTCTTTGGCCATAGATGCCCTTGCACCATAAAAATTCATAATCATCAGTCCTCCAAAAGAGGCATTTCATCATCGTCATCATCATCAGCCTGACTACACCTGCTACAGGGCAAAGGCCTCACCCATGTCTCTCCTATTAACCCTGTCCTTTGCCAGCTGCGCCCACCGTATGCCCGCAAACTTCGTAATCTCATCCACCCACCTAACCTTCTGCTGCCCCCTGCTACGTTTGCCTTCTCTTGGAATCCACTCCGTTACCCTTAAGGACCAGTGGTTATCTTCCCTTCACATTACTTCTTCCTCTTGATTTTGGCTAGGATCTCATTAACCTGCATTTACCTCATTAACTAGGATCTCATTAACCTAATAAGACACAAATTAATACAACTCTTCGTGAACTGGTTACATTAAATGATATAACCCAATATGTATTAGTTCCTACTAGACAACACGCTACATTAGATCTTGTACTTTGTAACGACCCCAACGTTGTGACCAAAGTGTCTACGCAACCGTGCTGATTACAAACTTGAACATTGCATTGGTACCGACTCGTCTGCAACCCCCATGGCAGGTATTTATATATGAGAAAGGTAATTTTGACGCCATCCAAGGAGAATTAGTATCGTATTTGCCAATCTTTCAGTGTCTCTCAGAAAGTAGTGACGCTGAGCATTTATGGTCCGCGTTTCGCATGAGAGTATTGGAACTCCTAGAGAAATATGTCCCTAAAAAATTCCTGCAGCTAAGGAAAAAACATGGTTTAAATCAGATGTTTGTAGGTTGATACGGAAAGCTAGAAGCGCGTACAAAAAGTGCTCTAAATGTAACACTTCTCTTAGCTGCCAACATTTAAAGGATGTGAACGGGATGGTAAAACTAGGTATCAAGAAATCGAAGCGCTTATTTTTTGCCCTGTTAAACACAGATCTGAAACAAAACCCTAAATTCTTCTGGAAATATGTAAAGACAAGTAGAACCGATGACACTTCTATTTCCGCACTAAAATTGAATGATACGACTATAAAGACAGACGCTGAAAAAGTTGAAATGTTTAATCAGTATTTTAAATCGGGTGTTTTTTGAGGGACTGATGCCTGCCACAACCGCATCACTTCCTCCTAAATGTGCCTCTGACTACTGCATGCCTGACATAAACATCGATGTACATGGTATTGACTGCCTTTTACGAGAACTGGACCCCTCTAAATCTATGGGTCCTGATAGAATCCCATCCGTCATTCTAAAGAAATGTCACAACATTATAGCATAGTATATCTGTATCATAATTAGAGCCTCGCTCGAAACCGAATTGGTTCCACAGGTCTGGAAAGTTGGGGCTGTCAATCCGATCTTTAAATCAGGGGACAAGAAACTGGTGGAAAATTATAGGCCTATATCCTTGACTTCAGTTTCCTGTAAAATTTTTGAGCATATATTGTACAGTCAGTTATTTAAATACCTTGAATCAATTAACTTTTTTACTGCTTCACAGCATGGTTTTCGTAATGGGCACTCATGAAACTCACAATTAGTCGAATTTCAGCACTTTGTAGGTAGCTCCCTCGACAAGAATAAACATGTAGATGCATTATTCCTAGATTTCAAGAAAGCTGACACATTTTCGCATCCCTTGTTAAGTATCAAGTTAACCTCTTTGAATATACATAATAAAACCCATAACTGGATATGCAATTACTTAAACAATCGTAAACAGTGCGTTGTTCTGAATGGCTGTAGCTCATCATACATAACCGTATCTTCAGGAGTGGCCCAGGGCAGTGTCCTGGGGCCATTCTTATTCCTGATCTATATAAATGACAATGTAGATGGCATATAGTCCCCCATAAAACTATTTGCGGATGACTGCGTTGTTTACAGGGAAATAAATTCACCTTCAGATGTATCTATCCTGCAGAGCGACCTTGATAAAATAATAAATTGTTGTCAGCGTTGGCAGATGAATCTGAATATTAATAAATGTATTCACGTCCATTTTTCAAATAAAAATTCGAACTTCGTACACAATACATTGTTGAAAAAATAAAAAATAAAAAGCGTCTCAGAGTGCAAGTACCTTGGTGTTTATTTCAAGCAGACTCTTAAATGGAACACACACATCCAGCAGTCAATATCTAAGGCAAGTAAAATGTTGTTCTTTATTCGTAGAAATTTCAAATCAGCATCAAAAGATGTTAAAGAAACACTTTATTTCTTGCACGTCAGATCCATCCTCGATTACGCCTCCATTATTTGGGACGCATATCAGGCATACTTGATTGAAGCAATAGAAAAACTCCAAAATCAGGCTGCACGTTTTGTATGCAATAATTATAACCCCTTCCAAAGTATCACTGAGATAAAATCATTGCTGGGCTGGGAACCGTTAAACATCAGAAGAAATTTGAAACTTAAATTCTTCCACCGCATCTTCTGTAATCAAACAAAAATTGATAGCCGTAACTACCTTTTGGAGCCAACTTGCGTCTCGACTTGTCACGACCACCCCAAAAAGGTGTGTGAATACAATTCTAATACAAACACTTTTTCTAAATCATTCTTTCCACAAACTGTGAAAGACTGGAACTTGTTGCTGGAAGAGTGTGTTTCAGTGTTTGATAATCTCAATTTTTATTGTCGACTGCATTCCCGAAAATCTACTCCTGTCTTACTATTTATTGTTCAAGCTTTTTGTTACTTTCAATAATGTTCACTGATTGTTTTGTTTTACTTTGATGTTAACTTCGCTTAATGTTCTTGTTGCTTTTTCTGTGAAAAGAACACGTTGTTTTCAAACTGTCTCCCCTGGGATAATGACGCAGGAATTCTATAAAGAAATAAATACATTTGTTCCCTCACCCACTCTACCTGGAAGGTGAGACTGGAAGGTCTCTTAACAATACACCTATCCTTTATTCCTTAAAAACTGTGTCACGTGCGTCTGTTTCTTCAATGCAGACCCTACCACTGCTCTTTCTCAGCCCTCCAGGGTGGTCATGTTTTCCTTGTCGAGATACTTGCTCCCAACAGTCTGTTTTAGGAACAGGATATGAATTGTCGTAGTTGAAGCGTTCATGGCAGCCGGTGGCAGGTCGGTCACAAAATCCGATTCATAACGAATGGGGAATGATCGTACTTTGCATACAATGGCTTCATCCGAGCACGGCTCTGTGGTGTTGTCAGTTGCTCGTATGTAATTATCAGACGCAACATTGGGCCAACTATACATCAACAACGCGGTGCCACTAATCTGGATGCTTCTGATCATATGTGCCTTCAACATGGTCATGTAGCATTCCTTGGCCCATGCAACGATAAAATTAGCGCAGTGCAAGTGCACAAAGAACATTTCGGCTGCACTGTCTGTTATCTGGCACTGCCTGCACATGGTAGCAGCACAGACTGGGCATTCACACGTTTCAGGTTGCTGCCATCTGCGATGATACTTCCTTATGTCCCGTGCACTTCTGCTGCCATTTGAGATGTTTCGCACTGGCGATGCACACATGAGTGAGCTTATAGGCCACCGACGGTTTCAATGCCATCTTTTTCTTGCTTTTTTGGGGTGGACAAGTTCTTTTTGGGGTGGTGTCACGGGGGCTGAGAGACGCTTTCAGCTAGTCCGGAAGCCAACACTGGGAGAAAGTTATGGCGCCTCCTTGTTCGCTATAACAGAGTGGTGCAGCCACACTTGTTAATTTTATCTGAGATGAATTGTCATTGCCCTAGCGGATATTTTGATTGCAGCACCACACTCGTTCATTATATCTGTGGCTGTTATAAGTGTGTTTGACTTAACAGCAAAACCTCGTTCTTGCGTCTTTTGCAGGACAGCAAAAAGAAAACATGTCAGCTGAGAAACAGAGTAGCCAAAAGTAGCGCATGAAAAAAAAATGTATGCCATTGTCTGTCACGTGACAAAGGTTGAAATATGGGCGAGCCTGTATCGATGACCCATGACAAAAGGAATGTGAAAACAAGACGACGAAAGAAGGCAGAACAGAGACCATGGGCGCCAACTTCCGATTGAAGGAATCTCACAAGACGTGGGGAATGAGGCCTGAGCCGTGTGAGATTCCTTCAGTCGGAAGTTGGCGCCCATGGTCTCTGTTCTGCCTTTTTCTGTCGTCTTGTTTTCACATTCCTTTTGTCATGGCTCTGCCGCTTTTTTTTTTTGCACAACATGCTTCTCTGGAATTCCTCCAGTGGCCTGAGCAGCTGTAGGTGGAAAGGGGAGGAGGGAACAGCAGAGTTGTGCAGTTTCATTGCTGCTGCTGCTTTAATCCTGCACAATCCTCGTGTGTTGGATTTGAATCTTTGAAAGGGGCCGACCACTGACAAAAACATGTGATGAGATTATGGCAGAAATGAAAAGATTGACCTCATATTGTAAGAATTGAGCATTGCAGGATGAAAGAAACAAGGATTTATAGCTAAGCAGGACGTTCAGTTGGGTGAGTTGGTATATATGCATCTTTTGTAAAACAGCTTGAACAACGTCGGACAAGAACAAGAAGGACACGGGACAAGCGCTGACTCTCAACCAAGGTTTCATTAGCAACACCTGGGGCTTATAAAGGGGGTGCCTTATAAGAACCAGATGTTGCTAACAAAACCTTGGTTGAGAGTCAGCGCTCGTCCCGTGTCCTTCTTGTTCTTGTCCGACGTTGTTCGCGCTGTTTTACAAAAGGATTTATAATTTTAATCTGCCATTATCACATAAATAGCGATCTTGTGGTGAAAACCGCCACTATCACTATAGCACACCACGTGACCACATCTCAGTGAAATATTTATTTGTTTTAAGAGCATAGTGTTTTTTTTTTTCTTTCAGGAGTGTTCGTCATGTTTTATTGCAATTTACACTCTGCAATGCGCCCTTCGATGATGTGCCCTTCGTACTATCAGTAACGCCTCTCACCAAGCAGCTTTGCTGTCTGATCTTGACAGTGTGTTAGAATATTGCAGCAACTCGATAATGACCCTAAACTCCACTAAATGTAAATGCATGTTCTCTCGCCGTCACAGCCCTTTTCTCTTCCCTTACACTATTGCTTACATGCTGCTAGAGCTAGTCCAATCTTATAAGTACCTAGGTGTTACCCTCTCTCACGATCTGTCTTGGCGCGAACATGTTACCAATATCATCTCGGCATCTAATAAAGCCTTAGGCTTTTTGAAACATCATTTACGAAACTCCTTGCCACATGTTAATCTACTCATGTACAAGACACTTGTAAGGCCGAAACTCGAATACGCCTCGCCCATTTGGAACCCGCATCAATCATATCTCTTCGGCTCATTAGAATCTGTTCAAACTCTTACTACCAGACTCATTCACTCCTATACTCGTATGACGTCAGCGTTTCTTCTTTGAAATCGAAATCTGGCTTGTCAGCACTCTGTAGTCGACACCGCATTGCGAGCCATAATTACAGCAACGTCCCGCACATCCCATCGCACCAGCCATCAGTTTCAAGTTGCACGCCCACTAGCTCGAATCGCTACTTTCACTGCTTCATTTTTCTACCGAACCGCCACAGACTGGAACGGCGTTCCCCCAGCCATCGCTGCTACCACGTGCCTGTCTTCGTTTTCACGGATTTTAAATGACCATCTTGCTCAATAATTGCTTCTCATGAGATGTTTATCTTTGTATAAAAACCCACCTCTTATGTAATGCCCACTATGTGGAACTTTAAGGTAATAAACAACTGAACTGAAAAGCAATGTTCCCTTCGCATCGTTGACCATGCGCTTTTAGTTTCTGTAACTAGATGGTGCCACAGTGTTTCGAATTTTTTGGATGGAGAAGCAACCACAGCCTACTAAAACCTTCATCGACGAGGCGTATATCACTGTGCCGTAACAGCTTTGGGTGTGAAAACTGAAATGGATGTCACTCAGTACTAAAAATGTCTTGCTACTGTCTGGTGGGAGAGATTAACATTAGTTTTTGGTACAGCACAGTTGGGGAGAGTTAATGGAGAATACCTAAGTAATCTGTGATTCACTGATGACATTGCCTTGCTAGGTCACTCAGGAGATGAACTGCAAAGCATGTTCAATGAGTTAGACAGGCAGAGGAGAACGATGGGTCTAAAATTAAAGAGCCTCTGAAACACCTTCCGAGGAGAGCATATCAACTCACTCAATCACAGCATTGTCGTGTTGTGTTGTCTCTCAGGAAAACATAACACTGCTGTTATTCTTTATGTCCACTCAGTCACTGAGGAGATGAACTGCAAATCATGGTTAGTAAGTTACAGGCAGAGAAGAACAGTAGGTCTAAAAATTAACATGCAGAAAACCAAAGTAATCAGCAGTCTAGCAAGAAAACACCAGTTCACAATTGGTATTAAAGGGCTGGAAGTGGTAAGGGAATACGTCTACTTAGGGCAATTAGTGACCACTGATCTGGATCATGAGAGGGAAATAACGAAGAATAAGAATGGGGTGGAACACATATGGCAGGTTCTCTCAGATCTTGAATGGCAGTTTACGAATATCATTCAAGAGAAAAGTATACAACAGCTGCATCTTACCGGTACTCACCTACAGTGCAGAAACGTGGAGGCTAACGAAAAGGGTTCAGCTCAAGTTAAGGACAACGCAGAGAGATATGGAAAGAAAAATGATAGGTGTAACGTTATGAGACCGGAGGAGGGCAGAGTGGATGGGGGAACAAATGCGGGTTAATGACAGCCTAGTCAAAATCAAGAGAAAGAAATGGGCTTGGGCAGGGCATGTAATGTGAAGGCAAGGTTGCCGCTGGTTCCTAAGGGTAAACGAGTGGATTCCAAGAGAAGGCAAGCTTAGAAGGGGGTGGCAGAAAGTTAGGTGTGCGGAGGAGATGAACAAGTTTGTGGGCATACGGTTGGCGCAGCTGGCAAAGGACAGGGGACAGCGTTAATTGGAGAGACACGGGAGAGGTCTTTGCACTGTAGTGGGCGTAGTCAGGCTGGTGATGATGGTGTTTGCATAACAACTTCATGTGACATAAGTCAGTCAAAAGAGGCATATAATGGAGGCCTCAAAAGCAGTTTTGAGTTGCAGCATGCATGCAGGGTGGTGGAACTTCCTCTATCTCCCAGCAGCCATGAATTAGACGCTAGCGCCAATTCCTTCTTCAGCTATGTTTATAGTGGTGGATGAATAATGGTGCATTAATCTCCATGACAAAAGACGAATGAGAAACGCTGGTGCGGGGTGGTGCACATGGCATCTGCTTCACGTGTGGACTGGTCCAAAATCGGGCAGATGTATCGTCAACCTGCTCTGCACGCAGCTGTGTGCTGTGCTTTTTGTGCACCCCTTTTCTGCTGTTGTGGAATGTTAAAATTGGTTGCAATGCTGATCAACACTGGTAACCGCAGTGCTGGGCCAATGTAGAGAGAATATATTTTTCATGGTTTCATTCCAGCCGGTTTTTTCCTGCTGGGTCATTTTCTTCGAGTGTCTTTGTTGCATTGCTTGTTTTGCAGATGATTCCATGCTTTGGATTTCAACATTAGTCGCGAGAGTAATACTAATCATGGCAACTCCCAGCTCTTATCGCACGCTCGACCTGGAGATGAAAGTGGAGATTTTGAAAGAAGTAGCGAAGGGAGGCACTGCCAAGCAACACATCGCGCGGAAGTACGGGATCAAGTTAAACATGCTTTCCAATTTTATAAAGAACAAGAGCTCTATATTGGATGCTTTTGAGCACGGCCACTTCAAGTTATTTTGGAAACGAGTGTGCACTGGCGCCTACCCGGAGTTGGATAAGGTACTGCTGGTGTGGATCAGGGAAGCGCGGAGCAAAAAACTTTCTCTCAGTGGTAGTGTTGTTGCGTTGAAAGCCTGATTTCTTGCAGCATTGTTGGGGACCAATGACTTTGGTTCCTCCGACGGATGGCTGAGAGGCTTTCAAGATCATCAAGGCCTGGTTTTCAAGAGCACGTGTGGGCAAAAGGCATTGGAAAACGAGGAAACATGCACAACGTGGAATGAGGAAAAGCTGTGTGAATGGTGTCATGGATCACCTGGCACTGGGGTGTTCTGCACACGTGCACGTATTTGGTCATCTGCAGGTCCGTAGCTTCTGCGGCAAGTGCTCGGTCCTTCCCAAACTGCGTGCTCCAACATACATGGTTGCATACCATTGGATTTTATGACAGCAAGATACATCACATGGTGATGTCTAGGGATGAAATGAACCAAGTAATGGTGAGAAAGTGTTCGTTTGTAACGTGCAGGCAGTCAAGTGAATTGTCAGCAGCACAGCATGGTGCGCTTCCACGATCCGCAGCTGATCCGCTTGCTTCTGTTACGTCAGGGAAGTGAATCACATCCACACTGATGCTGTCCAAACAGCCCGCCACATGGTCGGCAATCCTGTTTGTGGTGCTTCCCGTCATCCCAAATGTGACGGCTTGTTTGCTAGTTTTGTTTTCTGCAAATGTAACAAAATAAAGCCATTTGTCACGTACTCAACCACAATTATTTACAAAGATACGGGCACACACAACCCACCAAAAAAACAAAAGGTTGTATTCTTCAGCCCTCTTCTGCGGATACAGGCCTCCTCGATATGGTGCTTGGAATAAAAAGCAGACTTTTCGTAGTCGGCAATTAATCTATAGCAGGCACTGCTGCTCATCTGGAAATGGTTTTGGAACTGCAAATAAAACACATAACATATTGCTACGGACGCTGGGAGGACGACGAAGTGGCTGGTAACGAAGACGACGCTGAGGTGCGTGCTTGTGTGCTGAGAGTCTACCCCAAGCCATCGGTTCCTTGCGTAGCAGGTTACCTCTGCTCTTTCTACTGCTGCTTCTAGCCGCCACGTATCATTTGGTGGAGGTTGCTAAATTCGATCCCCGACCTCAAGCTGGCTCTCCGTCGTGGCCGCCGTCTCGCCAACATGTCTACCGAGTCTGAGCCATCTCCCTCTCCGTCAACACCGCCAGCGGTCGTCGTCGCCCACCACCGCGAACCGGGCACGTTCTGCGGCACAGACGACGTTGATGTGGACGACTGGCTGGCCCTTTACGAACGCGTCAGCATGCACAACAGGTGGGATCCAATGCTGATGCTCGCTAATGTGATATTTTACCTGACCGGCACCGCGAGAGTGTGGTTCGAAACCCACGAAGATGAATTGACCTCATGGGACATATGTAAGCAGAAGCTCCGCGACCTCTTCGGAACACCCATCGGCCGCCAACTCGCCGCCAAGAAGGTACTCGCGTCCCGCGCCCAAACTTCCTCCGAGCCATACATAGCCTACATACAAGACGTCCTCGCCTTGTGCCGTAAAGTTGATAAAGACATGTCCGAAGCAGATCGAGTTGGCCACATACTGAAAGGCATTGCCGACGATGCCTTTAATCTGCTTCTATGAAAAGACTGTTCCACGGTCGCTTCTGTTCTTGAGATGTGCCGCCGTTGAGCAAGCCAAACACCGGCGCATTTCTCACCGTTTTGACCGGCTGCCGAACACTGCTGCTAGCTCCTCCTGTGAAGATCTGCCAACATTGCGGCAGCCTTCCGACCCGGCTAACTTAACCCGTATCGTGCGCCGCGAACTGGAGGCGATGACGCCCGCTGTTTCTTCCTTGCCACTGCCGGACAACACCTTGGCCCTCATCCAAGCCGTCGTTCGCCAGGAGGTTGCGAACTTGGCCGTCCCTTCTCCTCGCGTCGTGGACAACGCTCATGCCAGCCTGGACCCTCCAGTGATCGCAGCTGCCACTTACAGTCGCAGCTTCTCGCCTCGGTACCGATATCGCAATCCTGCCGAATGGCGTACCTCTGATGACAGGCCGATCTGTTTTACCTGCTCTCGCGTCGGGCACATCTCCCGTCACTGCCGCAGCCGTTGGTCCCCGCCACCTCGCCCCTACTCCTTTGTCGACTGCCGCAACGACTACGGCCCGCACCGCTTCACACCACGACCTGATCCGCTCCCTGACGAGCCCGCTCCGCACGCTCGTGGGTCCAGCCGCTCACCTTCTCCATTAGGCCGCCGCTCCCGTTCTCCTCCCACACGCCGCAGCCCTTCTCCTTCGACCTCCCGCCATTTCTCGGAAAACTAGCCGATGCAGCCCCCGGAGGTGACGCTGCATCATTGACCCGGCCTGAAAATCCTCTCTTGACCCCCGCTGCCCAACGTAATCTCTTGAATGTTCTCGTGGATGGTGTCCCGGTCCTTGCCCTCATTGATACTGGCGCCCAAGTGTCTGTCCTGAGCTCTTCTTTGCGCCGCCGTCTGAAGAAAGTTTTAACGCCTGCCGCCATGTCCACGGTTCGCGTCGCCGATGGCAGCCCCGCTGCCGTGATTGGAATGTGCACTGCGAGAGTCAGCATTGCCGGGCGTCATATACCCGTTCTGTTCACCGTCCTGACCCGGTGCCCTCAGGACATAATCCTTGGCCTTGACTTTTTAACCGCCCATTCAGTTCTTATTGACTGTTCCTCAGGCCTTCTTCGATTGGATCTGCCCCTGTGCAATGACGACTCCACCAGTTCACCTCACCTTCAATCCACCGAGTTTGCTCGTCTCCCGCCACAAACTGCTGTCTACATCCCTCTGTCGCCTTCTCCTTCCGTCCCTGATGGAGACTACGTCGCCTGCCCTATCACCGCTGTGATTCTGAATCGTAATGTCCTCTTTCCCCACACCATTGTCCACATCACCAACAACTGCACCTGCCTCCCTGTCCTCAACTTCAGCCTGTCCACTCAGGTACTTCCCCTCAGGCATTTCCCTTGCTGATCTGTCCCCATTGACCGATTGCACAGTTTCTGTCCTGGCTCCTGACCCAACGACTGCCGTCTCCAATGTCCCTACATCGCAACCCTCCCGTGAGGACTCTATTTCCCGGATGATCGCGGCCGATCTGCCCTCTGCTGATTCTACAGCTCTTCACAGCCTTTTGTCCTCCTACAGTGATATTTTTTACTTTGGGGACCGTCCCTTGGGTCAAACCTCTGTTGTCGCCCACCACATTGACACCGGCGAAGCCCGCCCTATTCACGGACGGCCCTATAGGGTCTCCCTCGTAGAGCGCCGTGTTATTCAGGCAGAGGTGGACAAGATGCTGGCCCGCAACATCATCGAGCCTTCGAGTAGTCCTTGGGCGTCCCCTGTCGTGCTTGTTAAAAAGAAAGATCAAGCCTGGCGATTCTGCGTCGATTACCGCCATCTGAATGCCGTCACAAAGAAAGACGTCTACCCTTTGCCTCGAATTGACGACGCTCTCGACTGCTTGAACGGCACCAGTTACTTTTCTTCCATCGATCTTCGCTCAGGGTACTGGCAGATTGCTGTCGATGAACGGGATCGGGAGAAAACCGCCTTTGTCACCCCGGACGGCCTGTACCAAGTTAAAGTTATGCCTTTCGGCCTGTGCAATGCCCCTGCGACCTTCGAGCGCATGATGGACTCCCTCCTGCGCGGTTTTAAGTGGACGACATGCCTCTGCTACTTAGATGACGTGATTGTTTTTTCGTCCACATTCCAAAGCCCCCTGCATCGCCTTTCAGCCATCCTTGCTGTCTTCCGCCGCGCTGGTCTTCAGCTGAACTCGAAGAAATGTACCTTCGGCCGCCGTCAGTTCAAGGTCCTTGGCCACTTGGTCGATTCTGCTGGGATCCAACCCGACCCCGACAAAGTCCGCGCCGTGCGTTCATTTCCTACTCCGCGCTCCTCCAGTGATGTGCGCAGCTTTCTCGGCCTATGTTCCTATTTCCGCTGGTTCATCCAGAACTTTGCGGAAATAGCCCGACCTCTTACCACGCTCCTCAAGAAGGACATCCCGTTCTCTTGGGGAACCCCCCAAGCTAACGCCTTCAGAGCCCTTATCAGTGCCCTCACTGCTCCACCTGTGTTGGCGCACTTTGATCCTTCAGCCCCTACGGAACTTCGGACCGATGCGAGCGGCCATGGCATTGGTGCCCTACTTGCTCAGCGGCAACGCAACAAGCTTCGCGTTATTGCGTACGCCAGCCGTCTCCTTTCTATGTCAGAGCGCAACTATTCTATCACCGAGCGGGAATGCCTCGCTCTGGTTTAAGCTATTGCAAAATTCCGCCCTTACTTGTTTGGGCACCCTTTCTCTGTTATCACGGATCACCACGCCTTATGCTGGCTTTCTTCGCTCAAAGACTCTACTGGCCGGCTGGGGCGCTGGGCTCTTCGCCTTCAAGAGTACACATTTTGTGTCGTCCACAAGTCCGGCCGCTTGCACCAGGACGCGGATTGCTTGTCCCGTTACCCTGTCGATCCGCCTTCCTCCAACGAATGCGAGGCTGACGCCTGTGTCTTATCCATCTCGGCCTTCCGCAACATTGCGCAAGAACAGCGCTTGGATTCGTCGCTACGTTCCCTCATCGACCGCCTCACTGCCAACCGTTGTGATGCGTCCCTCGCCCGGATTGTGCTCCATCAGAACGTCCTCTACCGGCGCAATATGCGGCCTGACGGTGCTGACTTGCTCGTGGTCCCTCAACACCTGCGCAGCAGCGTCCTTGAACAACTTCATGACGTTCCCACGGCCGGTCATCTTGGAGTTTCCCGCGCCTACGACAGCGTGCGCCGCCGCTTCTTTTGGCCCGGTCTATACCGTTCTGTCCGCCGTTATGTGGCCGCTTGCGAACTGTGCCAACGGCGGAAGACGCCCTCGGTTCTCCCTCCCGGGCACCTTCAGCCGATTCCCATCCCCGTAGACCCGTTTTCCCGTGTCGGCCTCGACCTGCTCGGCCATTTTCTGGTGTCTGCTATGGGAAACAAATGGATCGCGGTCGCGACAGACTACTCCACGCGCTACGCTATTACTCGAGCGATCCCAACCAGCTGCGCAACTGATGTCGTTGACTTTCTCCTGCACGACGTCATACTCCACCACGGTGCTCCCCGTCACCTGCTCACCGATTGCGGTCGCTGCTTTCTTTCCAAAGTGGTCGCCGAACTCCTCCGCTCCTGCTCCGTCCGTCATCAATTCGCCACGGCCTACCATCCGCAGACGAACGGCCTCACTGAACGTCTGAACCGTACCCTCACCTACATGATTTCCACGTACGTCTCCGACCATCACCGCGACTGGGATATTAGCCTCCCATTTGTTACATTCGCCTACAATTCTACGCGTCACGATACAGCCGGTTTCTCCCCTTTTTACCTTCTCTTTGGCCGCGATCCTTTGCTGCCCTTCGACAGTGTACTGCCCGCCACCGCCTCCACGAGTTCTTACGCTCGGGACGCCATCGCTCGCGCCGACGCTGTCCGTCTTGTCGCCCGCGAGCGGCTGTCGGCCTCCCAAGTCAATCAGAAACGACGTCATGACTGTCGCCGTCGTGAAGTCACCTACTCTCCTGGCTCCCTTGTGTTACTCTGGATCCCTTCCCGCCGTGTGGGCCTTTGTGAAAAACTGCTCCCCCGATATACAGGCCCTTATCGGGTCGTACGTCCGGTGACCGCGGTGACGTACGAGATCACCCCGCTACATCCGCCATCTCCGGCCGCTGCACCCCGCACCGACATCGTCCATGTGTCCCGCCTCAAACCTTACAACTCGCCGTCTAGCTGGCCTGTGTAGTGCGCACCGGGACGTTGCTTTTGCCACGAGGGGGGGTCATGCTACGGACGCTGGGAGGACGACGAAGTCATCGGTTCCTTGCGTAGCAGGTTACCTCTGCTCTTTCTACTGCTGCTTCTAGCCGCCACGTATCAATATCATATATGGCAGTGGCCTTGCACACTACTTGGCCAGCAGTAAAGAAGCATAAATAGACAGGTGTCGTCAAGGTGCCTGACGACCATTCAACGAACTGACAGACTTTCGGACGCTCTTCACCATACTTCCTTTGGATGAGGTCGATCAGTATGGTGTCTTCGCTATCAGACGAGCTTGAGAAGCTCATCGATTGCAGCAACCAGGAGCGCTTGCTCTTTCATTACCGCCTTCTCAGCCAGTTAACTCCATTAGTGAAGCGCGCAACCGTAGCTGGCGGGTCAGAGCCACCAGACCATCTGCTGTATATCAGCTCCGCAGTCTGCGGCACGCATGCGTCCCACATTGCTTGCTGGGATTGCACCCCGGTGCACCGCCGTTTTTTTTTATGCACAACGGGGCAGTGGAAAACCACCCAAAGAGGGTACGCTTTTGGTGATCGAGGAACCAGCTCCGCAGTCTGCGGCACGCATGCGTCCCACATTGCTTGCTGGGATTGCACCCCGGTGCACCGCCGTTTTTTTTTATGCACAACGGGGCAGTGGAAAACCACCCAAAGAGGGTACGCTTTTGGTGATCGAGGATGAAGGTGTGCACCAAGGCGACCCGGTGTGCACTGGTGCGAGTGATCAAGGATGAAGGTGGGCACCAAGGCGACCCGGCGTGCACTGGTGCGAGTGATCGAGGATGAAGGTGGGCACCAAGGCGACCCGGTGTGTACTAATGTGAGTGATTGAGGATGAAGGTGTGCACCAAGGCGACCCGGTGTGCACTGGTGCGAGTGATCGAGGATGTAGGTGGGCACCAAGGCGACCCGGTGTGCACTGGTGCGAGTGATCGAGGATGAAGGTGGGCACCAAGGCGACCCGGTGTGTACTAATGTGAGTGATTGAGGATGAAGGTGTGCACCAAGGCGACCCGGTGTGCACTGGTGCGAGTGATCGAGGATGAAGGTGGGCACCAAGGCGACCCGGTGTGTACTAATGTGATTGAGGATGAAGGTGTGCACCAAGGCGACCCGGTGTGCACTGGTGCAAGTGATCGAGGCTGAAGGTGTGCACCAAGGCGACCCAGTGTGCACTGGTGCGAGTGATCGAGGATGAAGGTGGGCACCAAGGCGACCCGGTGTGCACTGGTGCGAGTGATTGAGGATGAAGGTGTGCACCAAGGCGACCCGGTGTGCACTGGTGCGAGTGATCGAGGATGTAGGTGGGCACCAAGGCGACCCGGTGTGCACTGGTGCGAGTGATCGAGGATGAAGGTGGGCACCAAGGCGACCCGGTGTGTACTAATGTGAGTGATTGAGGATGAAGGTGTGCACCAAGGCGACCCGGTGTGCACTGGTGCGAGTGATCGAGGATGAAGGTGGGCACCAAGGCGACCCGGTGTGTACTAATGTGATTGAGGATGAAGGTGTGCACCAAGGCGACCCGGTGTGCACTGGTGCAAGTGATCGAGGCTGAAGGTGTGCACCAAGGTGACCCAGTGTGCACTGGTACGAGTGATCGAGGATGAAGGTGCGCACCAAGGCGACCCGGTGTGCACTGGCGCGAGTGATCTAGGATGCTAATAATAAATACAAACAAGAAGACATATTTAATGAAGATGATACTGCACTTTTCTGGCAGCTGCTACCAGACAAGACCCTGACTTTCAAGGGGTCTCCTCGATTTGGCTGCACTTTCTGCACTAGTTCACAAAAGTGCTGTGCCAGTGTAGTACCATTTTTGCGGCATGAACGTAGCCTGACACTAGTGTTCTCAGTGCAGCGGCTAAATTGAGTGCAAAAGTGCAGAAATGTTTGTCTGCTGCTGCTGTGTGTTGCTGTTAGTGACGTGGTTTGATGTATGCGGGATATTCTTCTAGTTGCATTCAACGCTGCACACTGGTTCAAAGTGGCACATCTCGGGGATTGGCCATGAAATTTGTTAATTCCAGATGTGATGAATTTGACACCGCTCTTTCCCTTGCGTTGTACAAAGTGGCAGTCGACCATCACTGAGTCATTGGGTACTTTGAAGGGGCAACAAACTTTTCAAGAGGTTATGCAGACTGTTGCTTGAGACAATCTTTGACGACCTATATGCATGGTGCAAGCTGTTGCAGTTCTATCCAAAGAGTGTCTGGAGTTGTTCACCAATTACCAACAGAAAAGAGTCACCTGATAACTTATTTGAACTCTACAACTCGCATTCACTGCTAGTGAACGATGGCAGCGGAGTGACTGTCAGAGACTGACTGGCTGGTGAAGGCGTGAACTACACGCTTAGCGCAAGACCGGCGCTGCCATGGATGTGCGTTGTCTACATACTGAAGTGTCTGGACCGCACCCTGTGTAGATTTGGAGGATAGGCCGTCCACGCTGTCAACCTCAAAGTGAGTGGCATGCCCAGCATATGCACGAGAAAGACTCATGCTAGCATCTGCTTTGAAGTCTTTTGACACCGGGCCCCTTTCGGAGGATTTGAGCCTCGGCGCTTGGCCAGATAGTTAAAAAACTCTACAGGCAATGCGAGCGCTCTCACGCTTTTTCAGTGACATGGGCCTTCACTCGCGTTTGTGATGTTAGAAAGTGTGCTTTGTCTTTTTTGTCTTTTTTCATCTGCCTCCTCCCATCATCATCATCCCCCATCGTGACCCTCTTTTTTTTTTCTCCTCTTCCCATTCCCCAGTGCACAGTAGCAGGCCAGATATTCACTTTTCCGGCCAACCTCTCTGCCTTTCCTGTCAATAAACCCTCTCTTTTTCTCAAAAGCCAGTTACTGTAAGAAAGGTGTGGATGAGGTCGCAGTGAGTCATCACAATTGCTGCTATCACCCACATATTAAAAAACACCTCACCATTTACTTTTGTGTTCCATTGTGCGGAGTGTAATAATATCTGCACGCAAAAGAAAAGTAGTATAATGCAACGTGCGAGGCAGGACAGAAAGGTGAGAACCCATACGCAGTGGCCTGCCAGCCAGTCGCTTACATATCCGTACACAGACGTGCACACATGCACATTCGGCGGTCTCAAGCGTGCTAAGCACCTTTCACTGCTTGCATGAGAAGAGAACTTGCCGGGAAGCTAGTGCAGAAGGGCAGAAGAACTCGTGCAGTATGGAGTCAAATCGAGTGCCCAAGTGCAGGCGGTGCTAGCTGCGTTGTCAAATCAAGTGCGAGATCGCTCTACCTTCTGAACTGGTGCAGAAAGTGCAGCAAAATCGAGGAGACCTATAGACGATCACTGTGCTGGAGGGCAACATGGCAAGCACAGGGTGTTGGTGCTGATTGTGGCGAACATAACTGGCACAAAACCTGTTTGTGATAAGAAAAGCCCAGATGTTTCAAAGGAGTGAAGAGACTTCTTGTGGATCGAACAAGAAAGTGTAAATGATGTCCGAAATTTTCAGGAGTTGGATAATCAAACTAGATCGCAGTTTTGCTTCTTCGAACCCCAAGGTGTTGTTTCTTGTGAGCCAGTGCAGTGCACACGTGAACGTGCCATCCTGGAAGACTAGACGTCTGGCATTGTCTTCCCTGCCAACACAACATCTGTTTTGCAGTTGATGGAATAGGGCATCATTAACAATGTTAAGGTCCTATTCAGGCAGCACCTCCACGAGTGCATGATTTTGTGTATGGATAACTCCTCAATATACGAGGTGGATCTACTGAGTTCCATTCACATGCTAACATGAGCACGGGATCACTTCAAACAACGCCATCGCCAATTGCTTTAGGACATGCGGCTTTGTGATTGCTACTTCAGAAGACGCGTCTGCTAGCTCGTTGGGGGAAGCGCGATCAAGTGAGCCTGACTCCACAGATTTTGGCGAAGCACTCGGGGACGTCTGGTTTGAAGATTAAGCCGCCATAGATGTTGGAGTTGAAGCTTGCGGTGCACTGACAGGCAGCGAGATTCTGTAGATTGTTCGACCCCATGCTGAACCAAGTCAGGAGAGCGACGATGGCGTTGAAGACAAGCTGCAATCAATGGCTGCATATAGGGCTACGGGCTTTGCTCTTGCAGAGCACCTTTTTGTAGCGAGAGCTACACTTGGCTACCAGTCAAGCATTTTGCCATGGTCTGGAGTGGCCAGTTGTGCGCATGCGTGGCTGCCGGAGAGGAGCAGCAGGTGCATTGTGCATGACGTCGGAGCTTCACCGCCGCCGCTGTGCACCGACTGCATTGCCGCCGCCGCTGCACGTGACGTCACGTAGAAGAGCGGTTGTGCGCATGTGCGGCAGCCAAAGAGGAGCAGCTGGCCGGCCTTCGCTGCTGGGGCCGCGCATGACACGTGGATGCCACGTGCTAGCTATGCGCATAACTGCGCATGCACAGCTACGTGTATAAAATGCAGAAGTGACACGGCGGCCATATCACAGTCGTTTTGCATGGGTGACGAGAAGAAGAGTCCGGCCGCTATTCCACGGTGGTATCGACAGGAGATCAATTTCTTGCTGCGTATAACCTGGCATAGCCAAGCTAAGCCACTGCCAATTTTTTGCCACTGAAGGTAACGCGGAAGAAGAGTTTGGGCATATCTATAGCTTGCAGATTTTGATTTCAGTATGAAAAGGCAGAGCAAGATGACAAACTATTTTTCTTTAGAAACTCAACTTTTGTCTATTAAAGATGCTGTTTTAGTGCTTATTTGGAAGTTGGTGTAATTTTGGGCGGTCCCCGGGAATTTAGTATGAACGGAGTCGACTGTACATGCTTGCGGCAGCTGCTGTGCGCAGGTGGTTCTTTTTTGTTGGCTTATCGACCAAAGTGTCGTTGTGGCTTTGCACCAGTCCCGGATCATTTTATTGCTCACATTGAACTGTCTGTGCCCAGTTCCCCTTCTGCAGCGCATATTCGATGGCAGGCGGCATCGTGTTGAGCAAGAACAATGTGCGATGCCTGCGGAGCCAGGCAAAAGTAATGCCAAAATCAAAACTTTCAAGAACGTGGCTGGACAGAATGTGGCAGTTACTGCACTCAGTCCGGCCGTGGTGTGATTATGTTACCCTATCCACAAGATAGTATTTTAAAAAATAACTTGATTTTCTCTTTTGTATATTTATTTTATTTTCAGTCATAGTTACTGAGCATGGAAAAGGGTGATGCGCAGTGTCATGTAATTCTTGGCCGTATGTAAGCTGCACTGTTGTATGAAAGCGCACCTGTGGAAAATCCTGGAAAATACTGCAACTTAAACACTGGAAAATACATTACTTGCATGATATTTGTGGTCCTTTTGCTGAAGAAACAAATTTTGAGGTTATTTTTGGTCATATTAGAAAAGTAATGAAGGCGTTATTGCTTTCATCTTTCAGTGTAGCCATTTAATGCATACACAGGAACTTTCTTGATGCTGTGGTGCCATACGTTGGCCCAAACAGAGTGAGATTCGTGGTTTTTTTCTATCTTTTCTTAAATTGTTGTGCTCATTATTTTGAAAACTCCTATATGGCAGCTAGGCCTAAGGGACTCTGCAGTATGTGGCTTTGGAGGAGACAAGGGACGCTTGGCTCTGTGTGCAGAGTTGGAGATCCGCGACGCTGCATACAGCAATGGAACAAATGGCTGTGTGGATTGCGCAGTGCAGCGGCGGTTGGCTCAGCTTGAGAGGCGACGCAAAGAACTGGGTGGGCATATTTCTTCTTGCACCGGGTCTCCTCTCCTGCTATGCTTGCATGCAGTTAGTATCACTTTTCTTAGACAAGGTCAGTTTCACAGCTTCACTCGGGAGGCAGCTAAGGCGGTGGTTGCAGTGGCGCTGTAGTCAAGCTTTTCTACATCATCTGCTGTCGCGAGAGTTTTGTTCGCTGTGGTCAGGATAGGCTAGTCGAATTTTCAAACTGATTTTTGTATGGATGGTGCTTGTAGTGATTGTGAAAACTACTGTGCAGCAGGAAATCTCTGCAGTTGATGACTTGAAGCAAGTTCTCAAACTGATTTTTGTATGGATGGTGCTCGTAGTGATTGTGAAAACTACTGTGCAGCAGGAAATCTCTGCAGTTGATGACTTGAAGCAAGTGTCGCACATGCTATCCTGCTTTGCCCTCTGCTACACGAGTGGCAACAGAAACAACAACACTGTTCATCATTTTTTCGCACCTACTTGCAATGACAGCCGCTATAACAGGTGGGAGCAGATACTGTGTTGCAAGAACAGCTGTCCGGCACATCTAACGTATGTGAGAGTCATTTTGAGGGTGGCGGTATTGTCAAGGACTACAAGCACGTTGTAGGTGGCCAAGGGGTGCCACCCCTGGACTCTTCTGGAGTGAATATCATAACCAAAAAATGTGCAATGCTGGTGAAAGTGGGCAAAAACAAGTGCTTTCATGCGGTAATCCTTGCATTGACAGTACACACACATGCACTCATTTTATTCTGAATCAATGTGCATGGCTGAGACCCTTCAGCACTGACGCTGCCTTCTATATATACTAGCTGTACATGATGCAATAACAGAGAAGATGCGCCAAGTTTTCTACTCGAGTAAGCTAGGTGCAGGTAATTCCAAAGGCTGTTGTCAAGAAGATGGTAGCTCCACACAAGCAGCCTTGGTCACCAAACTTGAGAGGATACTGATGGACGTCTTAAATATTTGTTCAGGTGTAAAGACAAATCTTGATGAATGGGCAGCCAAATCGGAAACTGTTCATCACAAACAACTGCTGCATGGGCGTAAAAAGAGTGGGGTTCTGGCACCAAAGGCAGCACACTCAGATCTGTGAACAGATCTCCCATCTTTGCAGTGCCTGGCATTCATGTCATCATGCAGCACATGGCATAATAGTGCACAGCTCAGTGCTTGTGAACTGAAACAGTTCTGTCATAACATCAGATTGGTCTTAAGTGCTGTAAGCAACAAAAAGGACATTGTGAAAAACTAAAGCACACCTCGTCTAGTATCATGTTGTTCGTCTTAGCCTCAGTGTGGTTTTTTTTTCGCCATGTACCTACACCAGCTGCACCACATTCTTTTGTTCACTCCGGAAAGAGATTCACAGGCAGATATGGGTATGGTGCCGCCTGTTGTCTTTCCAGGGGCATAGCAGACAACACGCAAGACATATAGAAAGGTTTGACTGCAGCGTCGTTAATTCCAGCGACATTTACGGTAGCTGCGCCAGCTAGCGGGCAGTCATGGGAAGCTGCAAAACTGGTTAGTCTAAGGACGTTGGGGCCCACACTAGTCTGTCCTGTCCTCAGCCCATGTGAGACAATTGTTTTGTGTTTGCAGCCCTGCAGCAGCTGGCGTCGCCTTGGAGGAGGAACCTGGGCTACCCCATTGCCATGCTGGCACTGCTCAGCCTCACGGTAGGGCCCTCTCCAGAGCCTGCCAGGGGGCCACTTCTTGGGCATTGTGTGCCACTTTTCCATGCATTACCAATGGTGGTGTATGTTCACCTGTAGCCTCCTACCCTAGAGAAGAACATCTGAGCCAGATTGTGTGCAAGTTGAAACTTGTTCATATTTAACAGAAACGGCACAAAGAAGAGGTACCCGCCGCGGTGGCTCAGTGGTCAGGACTGAGCCGGAGTTCCCAGGTTCGAACACGACTGCGGTGGCCTAGTTTTGATGGAGGCGAAACGCAAACGGCACCCGTGTGCTGTGCGATGTCAGTGCATGTTAAAGATCCCCAGATGGTGTAAATTATTCCGGACCCCTACACTACGCCGTCTCTTTCTTCCTTTCCTCTTTTACTCCCACCTTTATCTCTTCCCTTACAGCATGGTTCAGGTGTCCACTGAGATATGCAAGACAATTACTGCGCCATTTCGTTCCCTCGAGAACCAATTTTTTGCACAAAGAAAACAGGCAGCTTGTGCACTGTTCTCGCAGCTGTATACTGTGAACATGGCATGTATACAGTGAATCTTCATCAAGTGGAAGGCGTAAAATCGGTGAAAAACTTCAGATAGAGCTTCACGATAAATTAAGTTTTTTCAATGTATTGCACGTGCGGTGCAAAAATTCAAGCCTTTTGCATGAACTTTTTTAACCTGACACTGCCAGGCTTTCCGTGGGCATCACATTGTTTGCTAATTCACTGTGCACCCCATGTCACGGGTGAGGTAGCCACACCAGCTGCAGAAAGCAGCCTAGTATGGTGGCGCACAGGTTGGGAAAGTCTTCACAATTTTTCAGTGGTGAGGGTATCAGATCCTTCTGAACTCGGGCCTGATGCAGCCAGCAAATACTTGTTTGAAAAGACCCAAGAATAATTGACCAGATGCTGATGCAAATTCCAGGGAGGGTGTGATTGGTAGTTGTGGTATGTATGTAGGGGTTAACCTCCCAAAGCTGTGCATGGGCTACGAGTATGGTATGGGTACAAGTATGGGTACCTGCTGCTGGGTGGTTCCACGAGACATCTAACTGCCAAAATATTTTCATATTCAATAACTTGATTATTTTACTTAGATACTATACATTAGTTAAATGCATTAGTTTTCATTAATTTAAGCTTGTGCTAGCTGTGCTTTAGCTGGCGTTCACATAACTTATTTAGCTGCCGCGGTGACTAGTGGTTATGTCGCTCGGCTGCTGACCCAAAAGATGCAGGTTTGATCCCGGCTGCGGCAGTCGAATTTCGATGGAGGCGAAATTCTAGAGGCTTGTGTGCTGTGCGATGCCAGTGCACGTTAAAGAACCCCAGGTGGTCGAAATTTCCAGAGCCCTTCACTACAGTGTCCTTCATAGCCGGAGTTGCTTTGGGACGTTAAACCCAATAAACATAAACTTAACTTATTTACAATATTCTTTAAGCTCTTGCCTATTACAGAGACTCCAGAGTGGATAAATGAGGTCCTTTTTCGTTAATGAAAGAGGATAAGAGCCTAGAACAGGTTGCTTATTTGTAAAATGTCTCTGGAAAGCACATATTGTTAAGTTTTAAAAGCGCATTGGTTTTGAAATCACATTTTACAAATCCAAGTTCCTTTCTAGAATGTAGTTGGCTTTCTTTAATGAAACACAACCTCATAGGTGCCCTGTGCAGTCAGAAAATTACATCGAAAACTTTTGTTTACATGCATTTCTAAAGGCTGCACCCACAACTGTTAGCCGCACCCTGCGATAGTAACGCCACGAGATCCCGCTGACGTCAGAGATGGATACTTGTTTATAAAAATGTTATTACGTGCACTCTCTCTTGACGAAAAAGGTGTCAGTCTTGGGGTATGGAGAAAATTTAGAGCTGTGGAAGGTTTGTCTGCTGCTTCTGCGCCTTCATTTAAGCGCTCCTGCCTATGCTCGATAAGCTGCAGGTTTGAGCTTGGGTAACATTGTTGGAAAAATTATATTGCAACATTTTCTTTAGTATTCTTTTTCGTGCCATTCTAGAGACTCGTTTCAGAAGTTTTAAAAAATAATTGTGTATGGGATTTTTCTCTCTTTTTGAAAAACATTACTGCATCCAAAAATGCCAGACTTAGGGCAGTGTTTCTCGCTGTTTCTTTTATTCTACAATAATGAAAGTCGGTACACTCTTTTAGCATCTAGATGCTTATTTATTATGCAAACTTGAAGAAGGTGTGCTTTATATTTGCGGAGACAAAAAAATTGTTGAAAATAGCATCATATGAGACGTGCCATTTTCAAAATTTTTTTCTGGGAAGCGGCAACTACCCTGCACTGGCAGAAATAAGCGTGACAAATTTTTCTCACCTGTACTTTTAGCATGGAAAATATATCCATCATGGCTTTAATATCTCGATCCTTAAGTCACTGCAAAATTGTGGAAATGAGCTGTGTGTGAAAACGCTGCCCCGGCTACTATGTTGTTTATGGTCTTTTTTTCTCCTGGAATATTAGCACTTTCACAAAACGAAATTCACCATTGGCCTACTTAATAATGTGTGCGTAATATATAAAATATTAAAAATGTGAAATATTTGGGCAGTCTGATCTGTTGTAATCACCCTGCTGCATTATGCCATTGCACAAGCATTAGCTGCGTAGGCGAGCTCTAGTGAATGCCTCTGTCACTGATCTCCCCGGAGAACACTCGGACCGAAAGAATGGACTAGGCGACGGGTGTACCCACACGAACACACATTTAATACACCCTACGTGGCACACACACTAGAACACAAAACTAACAAAACTAACACAAAACACAAAGACTATAAATACTACACACGACCCGGGCACACTGCTACTAACGTCTACTACTAGTGTTCTACTATTAGCGGTCGGCGTTCGTGCTCACGGTTGGTTCGGTGTGGCTGCAACGTTGTATGGATCCAGTAGGCGGCGTCGAGGCGGCGTTCGTCGTGCTTGGGCTGGTGTCGTTGGCGGCGTTCGACGCGCTTGGGCTGGCGTCGCTGGCAGCATTCGACACGCTTGGGCTGGCATCGCTGGCTGCGTCGTACAAGCGCCCGTGGATGTGATGCCGGCGTTGTTGGCGCTGGGGGCACCACCCGGATGGGTGGCAACAGCGCTGGAGACACCCCTGGCCGTAGCAGCTGGTTGCGTCCTCGGTTGACTCCTCGGAACGGGCTCAGCCACGGCAGGAAGTCCACGATGCGTTGCCGTAGAACGCGAGCTCATTGGAGCAGTAGCCGGCGTCGCTCTCTTCCAGCCAATGTGTCCCTGACCCGCTGGAGCCTCCGCTTCTCTGCTGTTCCCCCCTGTACCTCGCTCTCACTCCCTTTTTTATAGCCTTGGCGTTAGTACACGTAAGCCTTTTCGTCGTCTTCTTCTTCTCTTCTCCACCAATCATCTCTCTCCACCTCACCGAATGCTTCTCCTTCATCTTCTTTATTCTTCGGTTAATCCACGTCGTCTTCTTCACGCCTCTTTCCTTCATAATTTTATTTTGGACTCCTTATTATATGTGACAAGGGCCCCCTCTCTCAAGAGTTTTTACATGAAAAACTGTTCGCGTCATACTCATCTCCAAGCCATACAGCCAACCGACTATCTTCTGTGGCGATTCTGAACCCAGCACACACCACACCGCAGATGTCCAGCACACACCATGAGCACACCACTAACATTGCACACCAAACATTGCACACCAAGTTCCTCATCCCCTCCTGCGTTTTTCTTCCCACTGAACGTGGGCACCTCGGCAGCATCACCCGTCTCCTCGGCCACTACCGAACACGCTGCCCTGGGGGCGTACCGCCGTATGGGACCTCTTTCTTCATATTTCTTAAACATATTTACATGGAAAACCCTCTTAATGCCATCTATCAATACCTCATAATCGATATCCTTTTTCTTCCGCGTCACAAGGTACGGGCCCTTCCATTGCATTATTAACTTATCATGATCCATGGGTAGCAACACAAGAACCCTGTCGCCCGGATTCAGATTTCTGTGAATGGCTTTCTTTTCATAACATCCCTTGTGGCGTTCACGTGCCTTTTCCAGGCTTTGATGTGCAAGCCTG
The DNA here is from genome assembly GCF_052857255.1 of Amblyomma americanum. NCBI lineage: Eukaryota > Metazoa > Arthropoda > Arachnida > Ixodida > Ixodidae > Amblyomma > Amblyomma americanum. Next base: position 197,926,064 of record NC_135502.1, read on the forward strand.
CATGTTTCCTTCAACCTATCCCGCAACTCAAACACGTATGTGTATGTTGTCTTGAGATCTGATGTAATCTCCTTATTAGCCCACAGCTCCTTGAGTATTGTAAGTGGACTTCTAATGGTTCTCCCATATAACATCTCGAAAGGTGAGAAACCAATACTCGTTTGTGGTACTTCGCGGTAAGCTAACAAAAGAGCTGGGAGATATCTATCCCAATCAGTAGGTCTTTCCTGGCACATTTTCTTGATCATATTTTTGAGGATGCCATTGAACCGCTCTACAAGCCCATTACACATGGGATGGTAAGACGTTGTCAGTAATTGCCTTACTGACAAAAGGCGGTTAACCTCCTTCATTAGTTCCGATTTGAAGTTCGAGCCTCGGTCACTCAAAATTTCCCTCGGGAACCCATAACGCGAAAACATTTCCACGAGACCCTCCGCCACTTGGATACTGTCAGTAGTTCTCAGTGGAATAGCGTCAGGATAACGAGTGGCCACGTCACTCAGAGTAAGCACATATCAATTGCCTTCGGCGGATACTGGAGAGATTGGCCCCACAATGTCAATAGCCACTCGCTGAAACGGTAGGTCTATGGCTGGCATCTTTCCCAGAGGTACGGGACCAACTCCTCCCTTCGGAACTGTGCGCTGGCACACGTCACATGAACGAACAAAGCGCTTAACGTCACTCTGAACACCCGGCCAAAAGAACTCCTCGGTGATCCTAGACACCGTTTTTTGAACACCCTGGTGTCCGGCCATAATGGCGTCATGTCCTAAGCGTAGCACGGTCTCTTGCATATCTCTCGGTAACACCAGCTGTTGGATCCGCCTTCCTGAACTAAATATACATTCCCTGTGCAAAAGACCATTTACCAATTGATACTCGAATAACGTCCGACTCTTCTTTCTTTTCACCTTTTCCCCGACTCTTTGGAAGCAGGTCTTCAGCGGCATCGGCTCTTCCGTCAGCTACTGGCACTCTCTGGCACTGCTGCTGTCCCGAGTGGAGGTGCCGCCGCGATTTGAACAGCTGCCCTTCCATAAACTATCGATACTCCCTTGAGCGCTGAGTGTGCAGTTAAAAGTAAAAAAAAAATTCGGGGATGCTTAACTTTCCCCATTAAGAGTAGAACGTGATGGCGTAATCAGGGGAGTGGGGTGGGTGCCGGTTTTCTGCTTATCAACAGCCGCTGTCGGCTGCTGCGCACGGGGTGGGGATGCGGTTCTGCAAGTTGACATAGCAGCTGCTCAAGGCCAGCACCAAGAGCAATGGGACGGGGCCGCATAGCAGAATGCAACCACGCTGTAGCATGCCCGATATCTCGTTTGTCTTGCCTTTATTTATGGTTTTATGCTTTGGTTTCGATTGTTAGTCGAATCCTCCTTCGAATTTACAAATAAAAAACTGGGTCAACTTACAGTCATGCAAATATGGTATATGCCAAAATAACATGTCCTAATTAGGCCATTGCTCACAGGCTTTTGTAGTAAATTCTCAGTTAAGAAAAGCTTTTTAAAAATAGCAGACATTTGCAGCGGTCCACCGCACATCCTAAAATTAACAAAATGCCTATAAAGTCTTTTTTTGTGGATCATAAAATAAATAACAAAGTTTAAAAGAAATAACAGTATGGTAGTAATTAGCCCACACTTGATGTAATTGCTAATTATTATGTTTAAAGAAGAAAGGAAGGCTTTAGGATATGCAGTGAACCTTTGGAAATGCCTATATATTCTTAAAAGGTTACTGAGAAATTATTTTAAAGGCCAGTAATAAATGGCCTAATTTGGATATTATTTTGCTTTATATTTTCTTACACATGAAATAATTGAAATGTGGATGCATATTTGAAATCAGGATTCTATGATACACCTACATGCAAAGTTTCTGCAAGTTATTTTGACAAATGAAAAGCAAGTTTTTTAAGACCCTCTTTCCCTCTAAGAGAAAAGATAAGCTCTTCACAAAGGACGCAGCGGTGGCCTAGTGGTCTGAGCATCTGCCTCGCATGCGGGAGGTGCGGGGCTCGACGCCTAGTGCCTCCAGGTACCCGCCGGTGATACAATGGGTACAAGCTTTCCCCTGGTCTGGTGCTCAGCTTATATAGAGTGAAATGCTCTAAAATTTGGTCTCCGACCCCACCTTGAGTAGAAGAAAAATATCTTGTGCCATGGCGCTCTTTTGCAATAGATGCCCTTGCGCCATAAAAATCCATCATCTATCATCATCATCTTAAAAAAGGAAGAGGCAGTTTGTTCTAATTTGCAATAGTTTTCTGCTGTGAATGGCTTATGTATACTGCCCACTACCATCAGCCACTGTGTTTGTCCAAAAAGTCTCTTGCGTGGTCAGGGAACTATGACTGAAATAGTCAGGGAAAGTGGGGAAAAGTCAGGCATTTTGAAAAGAGTAGTTACTAGAAATCCTGCTCAGTGACAGATTGGCATTCTGGTCAGTCAGTGTGGAGTGATTTCACGGCTCCTTTTGAGACGCCACTTCGTTCTGACCAGTAATGCAGTTACGCCTATGACACCGACGCCGCTTAACCAGGAAACGTTGCCTTAACAGCTGTTTCTGTAAAAGTGTGGAATGTCACCCATGCGTAGAAGTTGCGCCTCTAATATGTTGACCAAATCTGTTATTCATTCACCACGTCCTGGTATGTGGTGTTATGGCCGAGTCAACACAAAGCATTTCTGAGCACAGGAGTGGCTCATAATATGTTGCCTGTCTATTTGAAGGCTGCCACAAAGATAAGGCCAAGCAAGGTTGCAGGCTTGAACTGTGCATGGACAGTGCAGAGGCCTCATAATCCACTCACTCTGTGGCATAGTTCTTGACATGTGCACCACCGCTAGCTGGTTGTTGAGTACGAGTTCACCAGAGACACGTTGACATCTGTAGCGTGGTCGTGCATTTCGGGGTACTGTGCCGTGACCTCTTCCTTGTACTGTTTGCTCTCAGGCTGTTATGTGGTCTGGGTGGCATGAGAAGTGAAAAGTTGGAGAGGAAGAAAGACTGTGTAACAACTACTTTCCCGGTGTGGCACTTGTACGGAGAAATGCAGTGGATCCGCAAAGCCTTGCGTACACTATGATTCCATTGAATGCTTGAAACAACCATCTGCCAATTGTCCACTCGGAAATTATGTAATGAAACAGAAAGCCAATTTTGTGCAATTTCACAGTAAAGAATATTTCAGGCGTGCTGCATTCCGCTTTCTTAACGGAGTCAAGCTACATACAGAGACACAGAGGTCGCTCGCATCCCTCACCTTCGAAAACCATTCCACGAACAAAATTGCGATGCTGTCTTGGACTGCCTTCTGGACACTTATCCCGGAGACCGTTGTGTGTTCAGTCGAGGACTTATACTACTCAATTCCTCATGAGTGTTTGTTGTGATATGTGAGGGACTTCATAACTGAGGAGAATTACGAGGTATGCTTCCATAACGCTTGTGTTGTGTCAGTTGATACTGTTCTGGAAGTGTTGTGCATGTACCTCAGGTCATGCGTGAAATGATGGTGTGTTTGTACAGCATTCTGGGATTTGCATTGGGTCTCAGGTGGCACTGCTGCTAAGCGACTTGCTCCTTGGCAAAGATGACAAGGTGATTGCAGTGCAGTTAATGGACATAGATAGTGGGAGGATTGGCTCGATTTTGTAAGAAATGAAGGTTGTACACAGTTGTACACAGACTTTCTTGGGCATGCTTGTCAGAAATGATCAAGGGCCTCCATTCAGGTAGGATTCATCCTGAATGTAGAACTGAAATTTCAGCTGCTCCGTCAAACATGTACTCATCTTCCAGTCAGGGCGTTCAAACTTGGTAAAGGATGGTATTGCCCTATCTTGCATTCACATTGCTCTTAAGTCACGCTTCCATCTGATTGAGGAGAGCGTGAAAGACCAAATTGCCAGGCTTGAGGATGCAGGATTTCCATAAATAATGATGGAAGACAATGCGAAAGGATAGTTGCCAGGATTAAATTGGACAACAAACGTGTCACTCAGGAAATTTTAAGATAGCCGTTGTTCTTTACATCCACTGAGTCACTCAGGAGGTGAAGTGCAAACCATGATCAATGAGTTACATAGACAGAGCAGTACGGCGGGTTTTAAATTTAACATGCAGAAAACCAAAGTAATCAGCAGTCTAGCAAGAGAAGAGCAGTTCACAATTTGAAGCGAGGCACTGGAAGTGGTAAAGGAATACGTCTACTTAGGGGAGGTAGTGACCGCTGATCCGGATCATGAGAGAGAAATAACTAGGAGAATAAGAATGGGGGGGAGCGCATACGGCAGGTTCTCTCAGATCAGTTATAGCAGTTTACCAATATCCCTCAAGAGAAAAGTATACAACAGCTGTATCTTGCTGGTACTCCCCTACGGGACAGAAACATGGAGGCTAACGAAAAGTGTTCAGCCCAAGTTAAGGATAATGCAGCCAGCTATGGAAAGAAAAATGATGGGTGTAACGTTAAGAGACTGGAAGCAAGCACAATGGGTGAGGGAACAAAAGCAGGATAATGACATCCTAGTTGAAATCAAGAGGAAGAAATGGGCTTGGGCAGGGCATGTGGTGCAAAGGCAAGATTGCCGCTGGCCTTTAAGGGCAACGGAGTGGATTCCCAGAGAAGGCAAGCCTAGCAGGGAGCGGAAGAAAATTAAGTGGGTGGATGAGATTAAGAAGTGTGTGGGAATATGGTGGGCCCAGCTGGCAAAGGACAGGGTTAATTGGAGAGACATGGGAGAGGTCTTTGCTCTGCAGTGGGTGTAGTCATGATGATGATGAGTATCACACAGTCTGAAAAAAAGTGGGCCACAAATACCATATTTCCAGTGTTTTCCTCATGCAGGAAATTAAGCAACATTTGCCTGGCCGTGCTATGAAAGCGAGAATCCCAGTTAGGAAGCAAGGCAGGAGGAGGTTGTACCATAGCATTACATTTCTCCCTTTCCTGCGGTGGATGGTCAGACAGGTCGCTGTCCGAACAACCGCTTGGGGGAGCTCATGAGACAAGGCTCTAATTTGGCTCTGCACTGCAGACAACCCGAACACCAATTGCTGCATCAGGCATCTGTCATTTTTAAACATACGGATCACACTTTGCCTCACTGGCTGTTGGCTTCTGCCATTCACAAAGAAAACGGCGCGAAATACGGGGACAAAAGAGAAACAAACACGACAGGACCAGCGCCAACTTGCAACTGAATTTTATTTCGCGTAAAACCTGCCTTTTTGTAAGCCAGCATGCCATAACAAACGTGCAGTCACACATTCACAAAGTCATGAAGCCAACACACGCCGTACAACAGATCACTGAAAGGGATCTCATACAGCAGTCCCTTGTTATAACGAAGTCAGTGGGACGGCGGAAAAATTCGTTATAAGCAGTAGTTCGATATATGCGACCACCCGAGAAAATCTAGAACAGTCGAGCTTTAATTGCGCTGCAACTGCGAGGAAGTCAAAATACAATGTATTCAGTGAAGCAAAACTTATTCAAGTGCAAAAAAGGCAGTGAGCTTTGGCTGTTTCAAGTTCTTCTCAGGAGCTTGCAACCCATGCTTTAATCTGACCAGGCATTGCACAAGGCCGCTGTCGCCGCCCATGCAGTCGACCATCGGGGTATTTCGAATAGCGAAGGCAGAAAGTGGCCGCTTTTATGGGGGTATTTCGGGGTATTTTGGTGGCAGTGGCCTCTTTTATGGAGCGGGGGGTCAAGGAAAACTACAAGAGTATCGCACTGGAAATCGCCGCAAATGCCATGGCTCAAGTGTGAGATTGTGTTTGTTGTGGTCAGAAAAGTATTAGCCGCTCATTGTGGGTACGCAGTGCGATCGTGAAAATGGAACGGTTTTGCAGTAGTGGCTTTGCATGATTACTGGTCAATTTTTTCCCGAGGTGTGCAGCTATGAAGTTTGCAGAGCAAGAGTTTCGGATGCAGCGTTGCCGACGAAAATGGGCTAATTCTATGGTTCGAATATCAGTGTTCGCGCAGCGCTGCGCCCATGCCGTTGACAAATGTCTAGGAACAAAATTCAATGACTCTACCACGCATTTAGACCATTTGTCTAGCAGTATGGCAGGGATTTAGCATGACCAGCTCGAGTACATTGCCGGGGAAACACCGTGGTTGTGTTGACCCGCCATTTGACAGCCTGACTCGCTGCTGGCGCCGCTCAGATTTTTCGTGTTTTCGACAAGTTGTCGGTCGATTTGCACTGTCAAAAGTGCAAAGAAGCTCAGGGCGGTGTTCTACTGCGATGCAGGTCGATTATGGCGAGCGGCAAGCAAATTGTTAGACTGGCTTCCCCAATGTCATCGTCCCTCCTCGCGTCGAACACGGCAAAGGGCATGCGACCAGCAATCGCTTGCGACCAGCCAGCAGCTCGACAACACCGTTGTTCACACTTGCAAGGGCTACCTGTGGGTCGCCTTGTAGTTTGAAGCGAAAACTCTCGGGAATGACTTTCATGCACTTTTTGAGAGTTTCGTCCGCTTTGGCTGATGGGAAACGGTTAGGCTTAGTGATGACCACGGCAGCCAGGGAGCAGCCCAGCTCTCTTTCCCGGGGCGTCCACGGTCGGTGTCGTTGACGAAAGCTCAGCTCACTTGCAACTTGCAAGTGTGAATGGGCTCATAATTGGAGGGACACTTCTTTTGCGCTTTTGGCACATTTCAGTGTCAGAAATGCTCTTTAGAGCAGTAAAATTTTGCTCATCGAGCGCACCCCATGGAATACTACTGTGTGAGTCTGTCCACGATGTTTTGGTCATTTTTTATCATCCAAAAGACCGTGGTTTTCTGGCATCACAAAGTGTCACAAAAACATTATTTTCGTGTGGAATCTATCACGGGGGACAGCAGTGATGCAACTGCAACCGATTTGAGCGTGCTGCACCATGGAATTTGACAGCTTTCGTTCACTTTGTTGTAAACAGCTGGGGTCACTCGGCACTCGCTTGGTAACCGTTACTAGGCAGGTCATCGGTCATAGGTTTGGTACTTTTGTGGCCTGTTCTGTGCCTGCATAAGACTAATTCGTCGGCGGTACTAATTTGACACTGCATGCGCAAAAGGGTCGCCGTTGCGTGGCGGTGATGCCTCCGCTCGCCACTTCGCTCTAAGAGGGTCAAGCTCTTCATGCACTTCGAGTAATGCGGCTTAAAATGCGTGCATTCGGGTCGGGACCGGAAGAAATTTTGAATAAAGCGATATTTCGAGTAAAGTGATTTCGTTATAACGAGGGATTACTGTACATGAAGCATGATAAGTAACCACGTAACATATCTTATCATGGCTAACTCGAACAAAAACCCAAATGACGTGACGAAAATAATGACAAACAGCTCTACACAAGTATGAAAATCAAACGATCATGACCATGCAAACCCTTAACAACCGAAAACTATACAATCGCATGATGAGTGATACCAGATGACCAACAAGAAACGTGGGAAAAAGTGCAGAATGAAGATTTAAGACCAAAGCCCCGTCAAAGGTAAAAAAGACTGCGAAAGGCGTGATGAGTGCAAAAGCTTTAAAACCCGAACCGGTCAACCAGCAACCATATGAATGATATCCGATGACCAACAAGAAACACGGAAAAAAAGTGGAAAAAGTGAAAAACAAGCTCAGACCAAAGTCTGCGTCATAGGAATAAAATGCATACAGCAATCCGCGCAAACAACGGCACTCTGTCAGAAAAAACAGCACCCAATGCCGAAAGGAGTGCACGAAAAATTGATAAACCTTCAAAAATTTTAGCAAAGTGAACTCGTTGCTAAGCGTCATGGATGGCTTGCTGACGCATCTGCTCCCTTCTTTCCTGATATAATAGGCTTCCACCACCTCTCTCTCGAATCTGTCCTTTCCACTCCTCAAGAAGATAGTTTTCTCTCAGGACGGCAATTCCTGCAAGCTTCGCAGTGATCCACTAGGAAGCTTCCTTCATTATTTCGCAGATTTCGGCAGTGCTCGCTGGCAGGCTCATTGAAGCATTTACCTGTTTGCCCAGTGTAGATGAGCCCGCAGCTTAAGTGAATCTGGTAAAGAACCCGAGTCCTGCACTGTGCGAACTTGTTTGTTGTTTCACAGTACAAGCCGGTTGTTTTTCTTGGTTATTCATGGCGCAAAACCTAGAAAGTTTGCATGGGGCTGAGAATGTGACCTGAACGTTATGTCTGCCTGCTACTTTCTTAAGGTTGTGTGAAACCTTGTGGATGTACGGCATTACCGCCACACGGTTATGTGAAACCGGATCTCTGCTTTGAGGACCTTGCTTCAACTTCTGCAGATTGGATTTACACATGGAAGAAACCATACAAGAGAGGTATCCTGCTTCTTTTAACCGCTGAACTTGAGCACTGAAACTGGACGAGACCATATGGGGGCATGATTTGTTTAAAACCGCTTGCAAGGAGTTCGAAACAATGGCCCGCTTCACGAGCTTTGAATGAGCACATCAAAAGGGAGCAAACCTTTCTTTGAACGTCGATTATATATCCAACACAAGCCATCTTTAAGAAACCGCATCCTAAGATCCAAGAACTGGAGTTCACCATTTTTCGGGACCTCTTTGGTGAAACTGAGACCTTGCCTATGGTCGGAGAACACGGACATAGTCCTTGAGACCACAGCATCTATCTCATGCTCAGGAATATCCTTAAGAATTACCAAGAAATCGTCAAAGTACCTGTGTACAGAAACTACGTGCGGATCAACAGGGTGGCATCTGATGTTGGCTCCTACAGAGGAGAGAAAAATGTCACAAAGAACGGGCGCTACAGAAGAGCCAATGCAAATGCCCTTCTTCTGAACAAAGAACTTTCTTTCATACTCAACAGCGGTCGTGTTGAGGTAAAATTCCAACAACGAAATTAAACTGTCAACGCTCACTCCTGCTGTGTTTTGAAAACGGACTTCGCCGGTGGACTGGGTGGTTTTCCTGACAGCCCTTAAAAGTCCTTGGTGGGGAACGGAATAAAACAGCTCTTCACTGTCAATGGAGAACCCTGTGTAGTTCTTGGGGGGCGAAGTCTCCAGGTGTTTTAGCACCCGCGAACTGCGTACAAGGAAAGGGTCATCGCCCACCAGGGATCCAAGGTGGGTTTGAAGGTAGCAACTGATAGGACGTTGCCACGTCCCCCTTTCAGAAACGATGGTGCACAGCGGACAAACAGGCTTGTGGGCCTTCACGGTGAAGAAAATTTCGAGGGACCTTCCTTTTTCTTCCTGGGCCAACTTTTTATGTCCTCTAGGTGCATGTCATCTAGGATCTGAAGAGCTTGAGTTTTTTGCTTCCACTTTTCGAACGGCACCTGTTTGAAGTTTTTACGAATTGCAGTCAAAGCCTTGTCACGAAATAATCCAGACGGCATAACTGCAAAGCCACCCTCTTTGTCAGCCTGCAGCACAATGACGTCGTGTTTCAGAATACTTGAAATCTTCTAAAGATGCAGCTTTTGAGGAAGACTGCGATCAACACTCGTTTTCAAGAAGGCAACACCGTCGCTTACGATCCTGTCCTTTGCTTGGCCCGTGGCATGACTAGCCACCATGGCAAGAAGTTCTTGACGCTGAGCAGAAGGTGCGAGGCTGAACTTTTGTCCTTTTCCTAAAATCCGCTCAACTTCTTCAGGCAGATCTGCGCCTCCTAGCGCCTCCTAGTTTCTAACTCATTGCAAGCGGCTTTGAACAAGTCATGCCCCATATGGCCTTGTCAAGTTTCAGCGCTCAAGTTCAGCGGTTAGAAGAAGCAGGATACCCTTTTTTGTATGGTTTCTTCCGTGTGTTAATCCATTCTGCAGAAGTTGAAGCAAGGTCCTCAAAGCAGAGGTCCGGTTTCGCTCAACCATGTGGCAGTAATACCGTACATCCATAAGGTTTCGCACAACCTTAAGAAAGTAGCGGGCAGACATAACGTTCAGGTCGCATTCTCAGCCTCATGCAAATTTTCTAGGCTTTGCGCCATGAATAACCGAGAAAAACAACCGACTTGTACTGTGAAACATCAAAACAAGTTCGCACAGTGCAGAACTCGGGTTGTTTACCAAATTTCCTTAGGCTGCGGGCTCATCTACATTGGGCAAACAGGTTGATGTTTAAATGAGCCTGCCAGCGAGCACTGCCGAAATGAGCGTAATAATGAAGGAAGCTTCCTAGTGGATCACTGCGAAGCTTGCAGGAATTATTGTCCTGAGTTAGTTTATCTTCTTGAGCAGTGGAAAGGACAGATTCGAGAGAGAGATGGTGGAAGCCTATTATGGACCTCCTTCACCCCGCGACGTCACGAAGATGCGGTGGCGCTGATGTCAGCAGCGACTTTCGCATGGTAGGCAAAACAGGTTCCGCTTGCCCGTGCCTACCGCAGCTGCCCAGCTGCCGCAGCTACCGGCGGCTGCTTCAAGCCTGTGCACTGCAGAAGCAGCATGTATTGACCAGCTGCGTCACTGCTGGATCCGCGTAGTAGCATAAAAAATATTAAATTAGCCTCGATAGGTTTCTCGCGCATAACTGCCGCATTCGGAAACTGGCTAACAGGCATTGGGCCACTGTAGTAAAGCGCAAAGTCTGGGAGTCGATAGGCACTGCCACTCAATGCACTTAATAGCATGCAAGTTACTGCGTTCATTCACCTGAACTTCAGGATAGTAGGCTGATAATTGCTCAAGGAAAAAAAAAGATATATGCAGCTGCACACGTACTTATCACCTTGAGCCGGAGTGCACGGGGCGCCGACAGGTTCACTCGCCCCCAAGGAATGCGTTCTTTTGTTAATAGCACACCATGTTTTAATGGCGCGTTTTATGACATTTAATATTTAGTTGAAACTGTTTCTTGATATGACGACGTAATTATTTCATTCGAGTAGAAAGAAGTCTGGTAAGTTGTGTCAATCTTGCGCGGTCGCGTTGGTGTGCTTAGAAAAGCGTACCTTAAGTGTGCTAAACGCCATATGCTTTTTCACTGCATCATGCATGTGTCATGTTTCATGAGGTAGTACATGATCGCGAAGCTTGTTTGGAAAGAAGCAGCCGCAGGCGTGCTACTAACAGACACGTAGCGAGATTGAGAGGGGACGCGGCAATGAAAAGTGTTTTCGTTATTCATGCATGCGATATGTAACTAAACTTTGTGCAAATATGAAATTCCTACGCTAGTTTCAGTAATTCCTTTTATTTATAGCTATACCTGGTGCAGTTCTGGGTAATTATAATTAACACCGTCGTCAAGTCCCCCCAAGGTCTGAATAATTGAGTAGATAGTGCGGTTTTTTTATGCCAGCATGTACATAAAGCCCTGTTCTGTACGATGACGCGATTAGTTCTTTTTCTATATGACCAGTATTTATGCACGCATAGCTACATGAAAACGTTTCTTACAAGAAATAACTAACACAGTACTGCACGTGTAGGGTACAAAATCGAGAGATTTATTACGCTCCTCAACGTCTCAGGAATAGTTTGCGACAAATGGAATCATTTTATTTTCATGCGAATTACGATGGTGAGTGATCCAGTCGCAGAAAATGTGAGAGGTCAGAAAACGAACCTTAAAGTTTATTCCCTCGTTTATGGCATCTTCGCTTTCGCTGTGGTCAAAGAAATGCGGCACTGAAAGCAAAGAAATCACCTCACAATTTTTGACGACCACACTTCTAAAAAGCGTAATTTATAAATTTGTACTCAATATTTTGCTATAATGTTTCGTCACGAAACTAGACTTCAGGGATATAGGAAAGAAAATAATTCTAGAAATCAACAGTTTTCACCAAATCGACCAGCTTAACAAGAGGACAAGTTGGCCTGGCTGGTGCGTGGTCATGCGGCTAAAAACAGCGCTAAGCGAGACAGGAGAATGGGGACACGACGCTGACCCCACTTTTCGCACAGGGCGACACGTACGTATGTCAGCAGATGATGAGCGCATGTCTGCTCCGATGAAACAAGGCCAGCACTTCCCCTCACTATTGTCCCGAAGTAAAATCATTCCGGCTAGTGCAGAGTGTCAAAACTTGTTTTATTCAATGCCTAGCGCATAAATAAACGGCAGGAACGCTTTCTACACGTTTACTACTAACCATATATACAATACAGTGCAAACGATTTCTCTTTATAGGCCGCACGTGGCCAACGCGAGCTCGTGTACTTCAACAAATTACTAAGTTGGAAGCATCGACCATTGCTATGATTCGGAGAAACTGGAAACGCGCCTACAAGCCTTGGCCCCGCCGCAGTGGCTCAGTGGTTAGGGCGCTCGACTACTGATCCGGAGCTCCCGTGTTCGAACCCGACCGCGGCGGCTGCGTTTTTATGGAGGAAAAATGCTAAGGCGCCCGTGTGCTGTGCGATGTCAGTGCACGTTAAAGATCCCCAGGTGGTCGAAATTATTCCGGAGCCCTCCACTACGGGACCTCATTCTTCCTTTCTTCTTTCACTCCCTCCTTTATCCCTTCCCTTACGGCGCGGTTCAGGTGTCCAACGATATATGAGACAGATACTGCGCCATTTCCTTTCCCCAAAAAACCAATTATTATTATTATTAATACAAGCCTTGAAAACCCGCGCTCAACACCTATCCGCGACGCCACTCCCCACCTTTTGCCTACCACGAGCTCGCTAGCGACTGCAGCGCCACCTCGTTTGTTTACAAACATGCAGGAGGTCCATATCAGGAAAGAAGGGAGCAGATGCGTCAGCAAGCCATCCATTACGCTTAGCAACGAGGAGTTTACTTTGCTAGATGAATTTTTGTAGGTTTATTGTTTTGTTGTGCACTCCTTTCGGCATTGGGTGCTGTTCTTTCTGATGGAGTGCCGTTGTTTGCGCGGATTGCTGTTAGCATTTTATGCCTTTGATGCAGACTTTGGCCTGAGCTTGTTTTTCACTTTTTCCACTTTTTTTCCGTGTTTTTTGTTGGTCATCGGATATCATTCATATGGTTGCTGGCTGACCGGTTCCAGTTGTTAAAGCTTTTTGTGCTCATCTCGCCTTTCACTTTCTTTTTACCTTTGATGTTGCTTTGGTCTTAAATCTTCATTGTGCACTTTTTTTCACGCTTCTTGGTCATCTGGTATCACTCTTCATGTGGTTGTATAGTTTTCAGTAAGTTGGCGCTTGGCCTGTTGTGATTTTTCTCTTTTGTCCCCATGTTTCGCGCCGTTTTCTTTGTGAATCATGAACCAACTAACCCAAACTAAAGTTCGCCTTGAATGTATTGGCTTCTGTCATGTATGTCACAACCTCTTTTCACTTCACTTGTCTGCTTAATAGTTTAACGAGGGCCTTGAATCTGGAAGCCTTGATGCCATAGCAGGTATAAGAGGGTTGTCGCAGAGCTTTGATCTTCACCGTTCGCTGATGTACCACATCAGAGCAGCGGTGATGTGCTACGTCCACCACTATGGTCAAGGGTGGCGCTGGCGAACACTCTCAAGGTTTGGCTGCGCTAAACATAAATACCCACGAAAGCAGCAGTCTGGACAGCCGTCGCCATAGCTCAGTTGGTAGAGCATTGGACGCGAAGTTCGGAGGCCGTGGGTTCGGATCCCACCGGTGGCATGTGGTTGTTTTTTATTGTGCTTTATATTAATTACTCCACTAATCCAATTAATTAAAATCACAAATTGAAAAAAATGGAACCATCCCTTATGCTTCCTGGCTTCGGTGGCTATTGGCTTCTGTCATGTATATCATATTGAGCAGCTCTTTTCCCTTCATTTGTCTGCTAAACAGTAAGAGTCGCGGTTGTTGGTGCAATGCGGCTTTCAGCTTTTTCCCTCGCTTCAGCAACGAAGGCATAACGGAAACGTTCATTTCAGTGTGAAGTTATTGTGTTGACTGAAACTGGTGAAAACTTAAGTGTTTTATAAAAAGAGGTGGCTAGTTCTAAAGAGCTTTTTCCGAAACTTTATTGCGGAGCACATTAGGCCTAGCGACATCGAGCAAGTTGTGCACAATGATCCGCTGTCGCCTTGCCGCCAGCTAGGGCGCACTCTAGTCTCTCTTTTGCGTTGCAGGCGAGCATCATTATAATGTTTTATTTTTTTCCTGTATGGTGCACCTGGGCACTGACCTAGTGCACTGTGTTTGACGGAGGTTCTAGGCAGAGACTCAACAGAATGACACTCCGCCGGTTTGCTGTACCGCATGTCACAGAATGTCTTCGCTGAATCAGAGCAACCGTGTTTTTAGCACATCTAAAGCATCCTTTTTGAGGCACATGTGACCGCTACTCATAGTGCAGTGATGTAGGTGCATGTGCGCCTAGCCCATGCCAGAGTGCCTCCAGGCACCACGATCTCAGTACAGGTTCTTACAGGACAAAATCAGAGACGGTTTTAAAATGCGTGCGATAAAAAAATTATTAGTTTTCAGAGCAAATGTTGCAGATAGATGTGTTTATTACATGAACATGTCCATTCTCCGAGATTTCCGGATCTCCAAGTAAATTGTGTCATGGCGCTGATTTCAAAACGGTGAAAGACCAAAGCTGGCAGATTTTTGGAAAATAAACATTGTTCATGAAATATACTTTCCATTCTGTCAATGTGCCGGCCCGATTTTAAAGCAATTACGGTTCTGCTGCAACAAAATTTTTCGCGTGTGCCGTGAGTTTTGTTGAAGCAGGATTTGGCTGTGTACACATTATAAGGTGGCTTTGTTATATGTGACAGTACCGCAGTGATTGTGAATGAAGTCCGAAAATTCAATAAATCACTTGCGTCGTGTCTGAAATTTTAGGCGCTCTTATATGTTGGCTCTGTGAGGCATGTCATGGTGCCACGAAAAAGTCTGAATAAGCTAGCTTGTCCAAAACGTGGGTTCCAAATGTTCGGTCGGACACTGTACAGAGTTTAAAGATGCTCCTATCTCCACTTTCAAATGCATTGCTGTGTCAGTGAGTCCTGCGGGACCATCACCACCAGCACATCAACAGTGAGAGCAAATAGCGATGGCTCAGTGGCAATTCTGTTGGTGTCTTCGTCAGGTGGTGCATCCTTTCTGCTTCAGTCGACTTTTCTTTACATCCTGAGACATTGTTCTTGTGGAACGTTTGCTGATACAGCAAATGCATGTCAGGTGTGTATGCGTGTAGCTCACCTGTTGCTTCGCATGCTTAGATTTCATTTTGTTGCTTTTCCACAAGCCACGGCCTGATCACTGAACTCCCACAGTGTCACTTTTCTGCAAGCGCAGCCCTGAATACGAGAATGTTGGCATTAATTGCTGGTTCATTAAGTGCTTTCACTATCAAAAATCCAAGATAAACTACATGTCAGTGGTCACCACATGGGGCATACTACATATGTTACCAAAGAAAAAATACAAAAAAAAGCTATTTTTCATTAGACAACAGCATGGTGGACAACACGGACATAAAGAGAGGAAATGGGATCGGAAAGCGCCAACTTTTCTCTGCCTACCTTGGGTCTCCATTACAACGTTGATGCACTCAGCAACACACCGAGTGCAGTAGTTCTCTGTGGTCTTCCGCCAAACAGACCTGGCAGCATTAAGTCAATAGGTTTAGCACAGGTGCGAGGCCAAATTTTGCTCCCAGCTGCAGTGTGGACCTGTGATGATCAGAGCGACATCACCGAGGATGACAAATCTCCCTGGTAAGCAAGGTAGGCTGAACAGTGTTCCACAAAATTTCCGTGGCTCAATGGGAAGTAGCACATCACGCCTGGTAGGTGTCATCTTCCCCATTCAGACCGCATATCACTCGAAGATGCTTCTTGAAAAGGCGAGCTTGCCAACACCACTTAGACTGTAGAATCCTGCGCAGTCTGCAGGACTGACCTTTGGAAGGCTGCATGAAGCCAAGCATAGCACACCAGAAGAGTTGTTGTCCATAGTCATGTTGTCTTCCCAAATCATCACAAAGCCACCGCTGTGGCTATGGTACTTGGCTGCTGACTTGAAAAATGCATCCAGGCCATGCCAGTTGCATTTCAATGGATGTGAAATGCTAGAGGCCCTTGTATGATGCGATATCGGTGCATGTTAAAGAATCCCAGATGGTTGAAATTGTCCGTAGCTTTCCGCTACGGTGACCCTCATAGCCCGAGTTGCTTTGATACTTTAAACCTCATAAACGAAATGAAACCAAACCAAATTATCACACGTCTGTACTGGAGTTAAGACCAATGTGTGGCTTTGAACCTTTGCTCAAACCTACTGTCGAATCACCGCTGCAGGGTCTATTTCATGGAAGACTACAGAGGAGTACTGTTCTATGTGTTTTAATTTTAATGATTATTTCTGGAATGATTAATTGCAAAATGATGAAATGCCTGAATTTTTTGAGGTAGCCTAACTAGGATGTTTACCATAGACTTCTATAACAGTGTTCATTGTACAGAATATGTGACACCTAAAGGTAACTGATGAATGTTACATCTAGTAGAATTGCATTAGGAGTGTCATGATAGCAGGTGTGCACCATTTAAATGGAGAGTTGTCCAACCAAAGATGCTCCACTCTGTGTAAGACCAGGGTATATGGTTAGGGACTTGTGAATGTTTTATCATCCAAAGGCAGCGGTCATAAATTCTGCGGAATTGCATCCTTGCAGGTGATTTCTCTGTTGATGGTGATCCACAATACACTGCAGCTTCTGATTGGCATCAAGGCTCTGCCAGTGTCCTCCCAGGTTGAGGTGAGCATCTCTGTCACTCTTGAAATGCAACACCACCATTGCTGTCTGGAGAAGAGGGCTTTCCGCAGGGTGAATAATCTTCCTGACAGAATTTTCTCAACTCGCTTGCCAAGTTTTTCGGTAAAATATGGGTAAATTGCACTCTGTTCTTTAAAACCTGGAAAAACAGCGACTTCCCTTGCAGTTATTTACCGATCGCACTCGCAAGTTGTCTTGCGAAATCAAATGCTAGACTTGCATTCTTCCCTGAGCCAAGTAAACTTGCTCACATGCACCATGTTGATCTAGGAAGGGATGTTCAACAACCAATTCAATTCAGTTCAAAGATTTTATTTATGTTTCTTTCAAAATACAAAGCAGTTGCTGGACCCATAGCCATTGGCTAGTAAAGGGTCCAGTGATGAAATACGATACAAATACTCACACAGCAGAGGAGGAATGTAATTAACAAATAAAAAATTTATTCTTGACGCACATATCATTGACAATGCAATAATATTGTGTCACAATTTGATTTAAACATTACAATAGGTTTCAAAAAGGTATTTCTTTAGAACAGTTCTGAAGTTATTGGCTTGCTTGATGCGTACTGGCAAAGAATTCCAGATCAAGGCCCCGTTAAATTCTATGAGCCTTTCCCGTGCACGTTATGAGATGGGGGCAGGTTAAAGTTATGATTAATTGCTGCTCTTGTATTTCGTAATGGGAGTTTAAACAAAGTTATGGAGAGAGGATCATTAGTCTCTAAGATTCTATGTATAGTTTGTGCAGTCTTGTCTGCCTTAAACAGACGATGCAGGTGGCATTTATACAACACAGTGTTTATTGACCTTGAAAAAGCCTGTTGGAGGATTCGTAAGCTATGCAACCTATTCACTGGGAACTTCCAGTCGATGCAATGCGTCACACGTGGTACCCTGTCTTGTGTGTGTTTTTTCGTGCAACTTTACAATGTGTGAAGAATTTCAAGTGAGTTATGTACAACACTGTTTATGATCCAAATGAATGCAGTAATATTGTCACCGAGATCTGGTAGGACGTTAGCAGAAAGGGCAGAAGGGCACACCGTGTCTTGGACAGCCGGTGCACTCAGCCGACCCACGCTTGAGCAGGGGAAGAAGAGGAAGACCAGCGAGTGCTGTTGCACCACACGGCAGAGCCAGTAAAGGGCTAGAAGTGCGGCATCACCCCTCCTCTTGAAAGGGCATCGCCACGATGCCGCGGTATCACGAGGGGCCGGGAGAGAGTCTGTGGTGCTGGCCGAATCAGTCCTAGCGGGTGTGCTAGGGCTTCATCCTGGCAACGTGTACGATTTCGGATGCTGCCTGCTGCCTGGAGGAGCGAACGGACTCTTGCAGGAGCACTTCATAGTTAATGTCACTCAGTTTGCGCAGGACCTCGTAAGGGCCGAAGTAGCGGCGCAGAAGCCTCTCAGAGCGACCCCGCAGACGGATTGGGGTCCAAACCCAAACTTGATCGCTAGGGTGGTAAAGTACCGACCGGTGGTGGAGGTTGTTGCGTTGAGCATCGCTTTCTTGCTGGGTAAGCGTGCGCCGTCTCGCTAGCTGGCGGGCGGCTTCTGTGTGCCGAATGAACTGTTCAGCGCCAGCGACGGAGGGACATGCAACATCTGGCAGTAACATTGCGTCGAGCATAGTCGTGGCTTCGCGACCGTGCACCAAGCGGAACGGCGTGAAGCGCATCTCTTGAAGAGCAGTGTTATAGGCAAACATGACCTAAGGCAAGACCTGGTCCCAGTTCTTATGGTTGGCCTCAACGTACATAGAAAGCATATCGGCAATAATCTTGAGCCACTCAGTCAGCCCATTTGTTAGAGGATGGTAGGCAGTAGTTCAACGGTGGCTGGTGCGACTGAGCCGCATAACTTCCTGAGTAAGGGCTGATCTAAATGCCGTGCCTCTATCAGTTAAAACTACCGCAGGGGCACCTTGATGGAGGACAATGCTAAAGATGAAAAAGTTAGCAATTTCAGCTGCGGTGCCACAGGCAAAGCCTTTCTTCTCACAGTACCGGGTGAGGTAGTCGGTGGCAAGTATAATGTGCGATCGCAATGGAAAGAAACGCAAATAACGCGGCGCTTACGCGTTCCGCTGTTAGAATTTGTTTTGATCGCACTTTTGCCTGGGTGGTAAAAAGAAGGCGCTAGAGTCGTCCTAGAATGCACCACGGACAACTCTAATGTCTTTTTGCTACCACCAAAGGAAAAGCATGATAAAAACAAATGCTAACAGCGGAGTGCCTAGGCTCCGCTCTGTTCGCGTTTCTTTCCATCACCCCTGTACCTGTTGCCCAGTGATGATGTCGAAAATAGTCCCAGCAAGTCCATGCTGACCCTGTGGAAAGGGGTTCGAGGTGGATCAGTGGGCTTCAGTAGGCCGGCTGGCTTCACAGGTGGCGTCTTCCAACGTTGGCACTCTCTGCAAGTCTTAACATAGTGCTGCCAACATGCAAGAAAAGCCGAAGTGGCCGGAAGATAGCTCGTCGTGGCATGCATGCAGAACTTCGTCTTGAAGCACCATTGGAACCACAAGTAGGTACGGAGTGTTCGTGGGGCCGTAGTTGCTCTTGTAGAGGATGCCACCCCGCAAGCAGAATGACGACAGCCCGCGTGTGAAGAAGTGGGCCCCGGCGATAAGGCGCGGCCTTCGAGGTACTCCATGAGGGGTCGGAGTTTGGCGTCATCTCTCTGTTGTTGAGCAAGGACGGACGTGGTTAAAGTGCCAAGATAAGTGGGACCGTCTTCTATGGCAGCAATGGTGTAATGGGAGAGGAGCACGGGACAGGCAGTCTGCATCGCTCTGTTGCCAGACTCGTACACGATGGTAACATCGAATTCTTCAACCGGAGGCTCCAACGCGCTAACCTACCTGAGGGGTCTTTTATGGTTCGTGAGTCAAGAAAACGAGTGGTGATCGCTGATGACTTGAAATGGGCTACCATACAAGTACGGGCGAAATTTCATTACCGCCCAAACGACAGCAAGGCACTCTTTTTCTGTGGTAGAATAATTCGCCTCAGATCGCGACAGTGTGCAGCTTGCATAAGCAATCATGCGCTCGACACCCTCTTGCCATTGAATGAGGACGGCACCCAGGCTGACGTTGCTGGCATCGGCTTGGCATGTCCGCTTCCTTGTCAAAATGGCCAAGAATGGGCTAGTTTGGAGGCGGTTTCTGAGGTTGTCGAAGGCCTCCTGCTGTTCTTGGGCCCAGATGAAAGGTTGCTCGTCTTTTGTCAAGCGAGTTAGAGGCTCGGCCAGACGGGAGAAGTCTTGCGCAAAACATCTGTAATAGGCGCAGAGACCCAAAAAATGGCGCACAGCACGCTTATCAGTGGGGATCAGAAACGCGGCGACGGCAGCCGTCTTGTAGGGGTCAGGGCTAACACCTTCAGCGCTCGTAACATGGCTCAGAAACTTGAGCCGTTGGAATGCAAAGTGGCATTTTTCTGGTTTGAGCAAGAGGCCGGCTGATTGTATGGCCTCCAGTACTGCACTGAAGCAGAGACCTAAAAAATGGTGCACAGCACGCTTATCAGTGGGGGTCGGAAACACACAGCGACGGCAGCCGTCCTGTCGGGGTTAAGGCTAACACCTTCAGCGCTCACGACATGGCCCAGAAACTTGAGCCGTTAGAATGCAAAGTGGAATTTTTCTAGTTTGAGCGAGAGGCCGGCCGATCCTATGGCCTCCAGTACTGCACTGAAGCACTTGAGATGCTCGTCGTAGGTGCAGAAAAAATAAAACGTCAAGGTAGACGAGGCAGAACTGCCATTTGAAGGCAACGAGGACAGTGTCTGTCATTCTTTGAAAGTTGGCAGGAGCGGAACATAAGCCAGAGGGGAGCACCTTGAACTCGTACAACCCATCAGGAGAAACGAACTCTGTCTTCTCACGGTCCTGCTCATCCACCTCAATCTGCTAGTACCCACTGCGGAGGTAAAGAGAAGAAAATTAGCGGGCATGACGCAAAGAGTCATTGATTTGTGGTAACGGGTAAATGCCCCTTTTGATAATTTTTACAGTCTTCGATAGTCGACAAAAAATCTGAGTGTCCCATCCCTGGCGACCAGCACAACAGGCGGAAGCCCATGGGCTTGTAGACGGCCCTTCAGATCCCAATTAAATCTGCTGAAAGGAAAAATCATCTTTTGCATAAATGACGATCAGTAGACTAATCAGAAGTGATGTGCAAAAAAATTACGCAAAAATATTCATATTGTCACGTAGTGGTGACGGCAGTCGAAGCAGCGATGAAGACGGACGAAAGGGTCTTCTAAAAGAACTGTTTATTGGGCTGACTTGCACCCAAAATCGACTGAATCACTCGGCGGTGGCGAAGCGACAAGCGTGCTCGGCGGTCGTCGAACAGAATCCCCGCCGCTGTCGGCCGTGCTCAATTTAAAGCTGATAGCGAACATTCGAGATAAAGGGCGCAAAGTTACTAGAACATTCCGGAACAACGTAGAATCAGCTTTGCCTGGCTGCGATCAATCGAGATAAATCTAGTCGCGTCTTGCGTCGCAAACAAAGCGATAAGGTGGTGTCGCGGCAGATTTGAAAAACGAACAAACACTGCAAATATTGGCGGCATTACTCCCCTCTCAAAGAAGCATCGACCTGATGCATTAAAACAAATAATGCGACTAGTAAGGGAAAAAAAACGGATCTTGCGAAAATAGAGCATGGAAATGCAGCGGCCTTTAGCGCGCATAATACGGCTTCAGACGGACTACATGGACAACTTCTGGTCGTACGCGGCGTCACTGGGATGCAGTCATTGCGTCAGGGATGACTTCATAATCCAGTTCACCCAGCCGACGAAGAACCTTGTACGGGCCAAAATAGCGGCGCAAAAGCTTTTCACTCAATCCACGGCGGCGAATGGGCATCCACACCCAGACTTGGTCTCCTGGCTTGTATTCCGCGTTGCGTCTTGGTAGGTTGTAGCGTCTGGCGTCGGACCGCTGCTGATCTTTGATCCGTAATCGGGCAAGCCTTCGAGCTTCTTCTGCGCGTTGAAGGTAGGCGGCAACGTCGACGTTCTCTTCTTCTGTAACGTTGGGCAGCATGGCGTCTAGCGTGGTCGTGGCATCCCTGCCATGGACGAGCCTAAAAGGCGTCATCTGGGTGGTCTCTTGCACTGCGGTGTTGTAGGCGAAGACGACGTAAGGCAGGATGACATCCCAGGTTTTATGTTCGGCATCGACATACATAGCGAGCATATCGGCGATGGTTTTGTTCAGGCGCTCGGTCAGTCCGTTGGTCTGCGGATGGTATGCAGTTGTCCTCCGGTGGCTGGTTTGGCTGTAGCGCAGGATGGCTTGCGTGAGTTCCGCCGTGAATGCTGTTCCTCTGTCCGTGATGAGCACATCGGGGGCGCCGTGTCGAAGAAGAATGCACTCCACGAAAAATTTGGCCACTTCTGCTGCTGTTCCGTTCGGTAGGGCTTTCGCCTCGGCGTAGCGGGTCAGGTAGTCGGTCGCTATGATGATCCACTTATTTCCAGATGTTGACGTTGGAAAAGGGCCAAGCAAGTCCATGCCAATCTTCTGAAAGGGTCTTGAAGGAGGTTCAATGGGGTTCAGAAATCCTGCTGGTCGTGTGGGAGGAGTCTTTCGTTGCTGACAATCTCGGCATGTTTTCACATAGTGTGCGACATCGGCAGACAGTCGGGGCCAGTAATACTTGTCTTGAATGCGGCGGAGGGTGCGAGTAAACCCGAGATGTCCAGCTGTCGGCTCGTCGTGTGAAACCTGTAGAACTTCTTCGCGGAGACAAGCAGGTACAACAAGGAGGTAGGCTGTTTTGTTCGCTTTAAAGTTCTTCTTCACAAGGACCTCATTCTGCACACAGAAAGAAGACAGTCCTCGCTTGAATGAAGCGGGGGGTGAAGAAACCTTGCCTTCCAGGTACTCGATGAGGCCTTTTAGGTTGGGGTCCGAGCGTTGCTGCTGAGCAAAAGAGCTTGCGCTGATGGGTCCCAGGAAGGCGTCCTCATCGTCGTCCAGCGGCGGTGCATCTACAGGGGCTCGTGAGAGGCAATCGGCGTCAGTGTGCTTGCGTCCGGACTTGTAAACGACGGTGACGTCAAACTCCTGGAGACGCAGACTCCATCAAGCGAGTCGGCCAGAGGGATCCTTCAAATTGGCAAGCCAGCAGAGCTCGTGGTGGTCGCTGACCACCTTGAACGGCCGTCCGTAGAGGTAGGGGCGGAATTTCGACGTAGCCCAGATGATGGCAAGGCACTCCTTCTCAGTGGTCGAATAGTTAGCCTCGGCCTTGGAAAGAGAACGGCTAGCGTATGCGATGACCTTCTCCAGCCCGTCACTTTTTTGAACGAGAACGGCGCCTAGTCCCACGCTGCTTGCGTCGGTGTGAACTTCAGTATCGGCGTTTTCATCAAAATGCGCAAGGATCGGTGGGGACTGTAAACGACGCTGAAGTTCCTTGAAGGCTTCTGCTTGCGGCGCTTCCCATTTAAACGGCACATCTGCCTTCGTCAGTTGGGTCAGGGGCTCGGCGATGCGCGAAAAGTTTTTCACAAATCGTCGGTAATATGCGCATAGTCCGAGAAATCTACACACTGCTTTCTTATCGGCCGGCGGTTGAAACTGTTCAATAGCAGCTGTTTTCTGCGGGTCTGGGCGTACTCCTTCCTTGCTAACGATGTGGCCTAGAAACAGCAGCTCTTCGTAGGCAAAGTGGCATTTCTCTGCTTTCAAGGTTAGGCCAGACGACTTGATTGCGTCTAGTACTGTTCGAAGTCTTTTGAGGTGCTCTTCAAAGTTCGAGGCGAAGACAACGACGTCATCTAAATATACCAGACAAATCTGCCACTTCAGGCCTGCCAGCACTGTATCCATTACTCGCTGAAACGTCGCTGGTGCGGAACAGAGACCAAATGGCATCACCTTGAACTCAAACAGCCCATCCGGAGTTATGAATGCTGTCTTCTCGCGATCTCTTTCGTCGACCTCAATTTGCCAGTAGCCGCTCTTGAGGTCCATCGATGAGAAATATTTGGCGTTGCAGAGGCGGTCCAGTGTGTCGTCGATGCGGGGGAGGGGGTAGACGTCCTTCTTTGTTATGTTGTTCAAGCGGCGGTAATCCACGCAGAATCGAAGTGCGCCGTCTTTCTTTCTCACTAGAACAACCGGTGCCGCCCATGGGCTGTTTGAAGGCTGGATGACGTCGTCGCGAAGCATTTCTTCGACTTGGTCCCGGATGGCTTGTCGTTCTCGCGGAGACACACGGTAGGGGCTTTGACGGAGAGGTCGGACGTGTTGATCCGTTATAATGCGATGCTTGGCAATTGGCGTCTGTCGCACCTTCAGCGATGTCGAAAAGCACTCACTGTAGTTTTGAAGCAGATTGCGGATCTGGTCTTGTCTGTTCCGGTGCAGGGCTGGGTTGATGTCGAAAGTGGGCGAGTTCTCTTGGTCAGGCGGATCTTCTGCGGTGGGGTCGGAGAGGGCGAAGGAATCTCGTACGTCAGATATTTCGTCGTAGAAAGCAATCGTCGTTCCTCTGTTAATATGCCGGTATTCTTCGCTGAAGTTAGTCAGCAGTACTTCGGCCTGGCCATTGCAGAAATGTGCGATGCCTCTTGCGATGCTGATTCCTCGGTCTAGTAGCAACTGCATGTTCCCCTCGATGATGGCTTCAGTGTTTATGGCTTTCGTGGCGCCTACGGTCACGATAACGCTTGAACAGGGTGGGACGCTCACTTCTTCCTCCAGGACACTTAGGGCACCGTGATTTTCCCGAGTTTTCATCGAAGCGATGGCTTCGTCCGTCGAAAGCGTGATCTGCTTGGATCGGAGGGCGATGATCGCCTGATGCTCATTTAGGAAATCCATACCCAAGTCACTCGCGCTGTGCATCGTCCTGATGGCGTAATGAGGTGGCCCCCAGCGGTGCGAATTTGTGGGCCGTCCCAAGCCGTTGTGACTTTTCTGAGCTGCGCAGCGAATGTTCCATTCATCACCGAGTAATCGGCTCCTGTGTCGACTAGAGCGGTAACTTTCCGGCCGTCGATAGTCACTTCAAAGTCGGAGGTCCTGGCTCTTGCATTGCATGTCGCTCTCGGCGTCGGGTCACGGCTTCGTCGCGTATGCGAGTCACGGGTTGGGCGTGTGGTCGAAGCTCCTCTGGGTGGCGGCGTCGATTTCAAGGTAGCTTGCGTCGTGGTCGAGGTTCTCATTGTGTGCGGCGTCGGTGCAGCGAGTGTCGGTTCTTCATGCGGCGTCACGGGTGCAGCGTCTTCATGGGGTGTGGTCGGTGGAGGATCTTCGGCGTTTAGCTCGTGAGCAACCTCACTTCCAGAGGTTGCTGCCTTTAGTTTCCCCTACGGGGGCTGGGCGACCTTCCTCATACCGCGGCGGCGTAGCTGCGGCGTGGCGACGCAAAGCGCGAGGTTGACGGCGATGGTGAGCGCGAAAAGCGGTTCGGCGTGTACTCTTCTCGACGCAGGTACTCGTTGATTTAGTGCGGACGTTGTCCGAGGCGTGGTCGTGGGGCGTTAACGGCAAATCCTCGAAGACCGATACGTCGGTACGGGCAGTGACGAAGAATATGGCCGGCCTCACCGCAATGGAAGCACAACGGCCGGTTGTCGGAAGTCCTCCAGGCGTCGCATTTCCTGGGGCTTGAGCGTCGGTCATAGGCTGGGCGGGCGGGGGCTGGGAGGCGGCGTTGTGGAACGATTGGCTCATCTCGGGGAGGACGTGGGGGTTGTCGCTGGGGCTGAGCAGTATTTACTGTTACTGCAGCGGCGTAGGTCATGGCCTGGGGTTCTGTGGCCGTCGGGGTGCCAAGTGCCTGTTGCACTTCTTCCCGTACCACATCCATCAGAGTCGCTGCTTGTGGCTGTGGGGAAGATGGCAGTAATCGGCGTAGCTCCTCTCGGACGATTTCGCGGATAACTTCCCGCAAGCTGTCGCTGGTGGTGGCCGGCGTGTCCGAACGGATTGCACAGGCAGTGGAAGGGCGATTGTACTGCCGAGCTCGAACGTCGAGGGTATTCTCAATCGTGCAGGCTTCTTGCATAAACTCCTCGACTGTTTTTGGCGGCTGGCGGACGAGGCTTGCAAAGAGTTGTTCTTTTACGCCGCGCATTAAAAACTGAACTTTCTTTTCCTCGGTCATCCCGGGATCGGCGCGGCGAAATAGGCGCTTCATCTCCTCGACGTAACTGCGGACGGGCTCATTCGGAAGCTGGATCCTGGACTCGAGGAGTCGTTCGGCTCTTTCTTTCCTCACGACACTGGTGAATACCTTCAATAGTTCTCTCTTGAATAGCTCCCATGTCGTAAGGGACGACTCGTAGTTTTCGTACCACGTGCGTGCGGAGCCATCCGATGAGAAAAAAACGTGTCCAATCTTTGCCGCATCATCCCACTTGTTGAATGACGCCACGCGCTCAAATCGGTCCAACCATTCTTCAGGGTCTTCGCCTAGGGATCCATTGAAAGTTGGCGGCACCCGCGGCTGCTGCAGTATGATCGGTGTCGACATCTTTGGCGAGGTTGCAGTGCTGGTAGCAGCGTCTTTTCGCTGTCTGGTGCGGTCCGGCAGTTTCCCGAACTCAGGCTCCTCTCCCTGGAGACGTCAGCTGGCTCGCTGAGCTGCTTGTTCGTCCTCGGGTGTGAAGCGCTTAGGGCTGGGTTCACGACTTGAAGGGGGTGTCCGGAGCATGGAAGTGACCCAGCACCTCCACCAGATGTCACGTAGTGGTGACGGCAGTCGAAGCAGCGATGAAGACGGACGAAAGGGTCTTCTAAAAGAACTGTTTATTGGGCTGACTTGCACCCAAAATGGACTGAATCACTCGGCGGCGGCGAAGCGACAAGCGTGCTCGGCGGTCGTCGAACAGAATCCCCGCCGCTGTCGGCCGTGCTCAATTTAAAGCTGATAGCGAACATTCGAGATAAAGAGCGCAAAGTTACTAGAACATTCCGGAACAACGTAGAATCAGCTTTGCCTGGCTGCGATTAATCGAGATAAATCTAGTCGCGTCTTGTGTTGCAAACAAAGCGATAAGGTGGTGTCGCGGCAGATTTGAAAAGCAAACAAACACTGCAAATATTGGCGGCAATTTTTTAGCATATTTCATTCATGTCCACATTTGTGGACATAGCACCTTAAACCTGATACATGAAAGTAAACACTGCTACATTTGCTTGCCTTTTCTAACTGATCGTTAGACATGAATAAATGTTTAGCTGTCAAAATATACGCTTCAAGGAATTATTCTGTTGTTCATGACTTATAAAACAGATAAAAGCAGTCCTTCTGTGACGACAGGCAGATGAAAATTCGGTATTTCGAGCTCCGAACGTGGCTTTTAGATGTGCAGCCTTCACGTCGGCACCGTTGTGTAATTAACGTGTTCAGAAGTTGGGGCCAATGGTTGCTTTCATCATAAATAATGCTTCAAGTCCGGCTGCATCGAAGGGGTCTCGAGTGATCTGAGCACAGGTGGAAAGGGAGAGAGCGAGCATCTTGCACCCTGATTTACACATGGTATTTACAAAAATGAGAAGTGATTTTTAAGGGTCGTTGTTTGCTCAGTTTATGTCAGAGACCTGAAACAAGCTGTCTCCTCGCTCTACCAATGTGCTGATTGTTGTTTTGTAGCCTTGGAGCTGAGCGGCCAGCTCTGAACTGACCATGGTGTGACGGCACGGGCTCCCCTTTTCATCCCCCTTGTGTAGTGCTGCCGCTTTGTATTTTTCTCCGTCTCAGGTTTCATAGAAAGTGTAATGATTCTTGTTAAAAACTGCAGCGAAATTTTCAAAATGAGAGAAAAAATGTTTTGACCGTGAATGAAAATGGTTGCTTTCTCTGGATTCATGCTTTCTACAATCTAGCACAGGTGGTCTCAGATCCCTTTTTGAATATTTGTAGGGGTCCTAAGACCCTCCTAGACGTCCCCGACATTATTCCCTGGTCATAGCGCACTGTGCTTGTTGGCAGCGGCTGAACTAAGTGGCGGTTCTTTGCGACCATCTGAGGATCTTCATTGCTCGGTCGGCCGCACTTCTTTGGACCTGCTTCTACATCAGCTATTTTCATGAAAAATGCTTCAGCGCTGGAGCCGTCCAACATTCTCTTTGTGCAAGTATAGCTTTCAACGCCCGTAAGCAGTAAGCCTATTTCCTACCGTACGTGCACAAAAAAACTGCGGGTTATGGTGAAAAAACGCCACTTTGATATTTTCGGCATTAAGGCGCCATGTCCACATATGTGGACACACCACTCTGAACGTCCACCGCAGCATTTTTTCTTCGTCTGTGATGATGAAAATTGGTGTGCCGTTTCTGCATTAACCTATCGCCATATTCCGAGCCCTAAATTCCGTCATTCACGACCATTTTTAAAGATAGAATGCAGAAAAGAAAACCATTTACTCGTGCTGCCAAAGAACGACGTGATGCACATATTTTCTTTTTTTTTTTACAAACGCATTTCACTGTAGCTGCAAAAGATGGCACCACAGACTTGACAGGAAGGGTCAAAATTGTAAGAGCGCGGTATTCAAAGGTGGAAATTCACCTTGCTTATGAAAATATGAGGAGGCTTAAGTCGCGTCCACATGTGTGGACCCAGTACCTGAAAGGGGCTGCGAAACACCGCTTGAACGGATGCCGGTTACACTTCAGATGGATTTTTTATGTCACACAGATGCTGACTCAAAAAGAATTACGAGAATCGATGCATATGAACGGTAGTTATTCAATGAAGAAATTTCAAAATACAAGCAAACAAAATGCTGCCCTCGACTCGATTTTCGTGTAGCTTTCTATTGCCATTTCACTCTCCCAGTGACGACACTTAACGCGACCTACCAAAACAGCCTATCTGAGCACGTCGCGGAAGTTTGCACTTCATGGCTGCCTGTTCTCTGTAACTCGTTCTTGCCAAGGCTGGCAGACTGGCAGCACTGGTTGTATTTACAACAACCATGTGAACGCCCAGCTGACCCAGCGATGCTTCATCTTCATGTCAATGGCGCAGAAGGGAACACTGATCAGTGACGTTTCCTGACTTATGGATCCGAACATGACCCGAACTGGATCCGAATTCGAGCGTGAGATACTGCGACGGTGGCACTACATGTAGAAAAATACGTCACTAGTCATCTGCGCATTCTACTGTGAGTGAATGTGGAGAGTGGACATCCACCTCGAACAGCATGTAAACATAAAATTCTGTGTGAAGCTTGGCAAGACAGCCACATAGACGTATGAGCTCCTTTGTGACGCTTACGGCAACGAGATTTTATTGCGCGCGAGAGTTTTGGGGTGGCACAAGAGGTTCATTTCGTGGAGAACGTCGGAAGACGACACAAGGCAGGGGCGCCCTTTCAACCTCACGGAATGAAAACAGCGTCACTCGGATCAGGGAAATCGTACAGCAAGATCGCACCATTACAGTCCGCATACTACTGCTTTGCCATGTATATTCTGTTCTATTTGAATCACCTGACGTTAATTTCACGTCAAACTTGTTATTCTTGTTATTCTTGTTATGCTTTTTTATGCATACATGCCTTTGTGTGACCGTTTCACATCACTGTCTTCCCCCCCCCTTATGTAATGTCCCAGACGGGATCTTTAAGGGTTCAATAAATGATGATGATGATCAGATGCTCTCGACACTAGTAAGACAACGTGCCACCAAATTTTACGTGAGAACTTGGGGAAACGAAAGCTGAATGCGAGGCTTGTGCCATGCACTCCCTCACACAGGACCAGAACGACACGCGGGCATCAGTGAGCACCGATTTGCTCTCCGAGGCAGGGAAGGATGCTGCATTCGTTGACAGCATCATTGCTGAAGACCAAACATGGTGTTTTCAATACGATCTTCAAACAAAGACTCAGAGCGCCGAATGGCGGTCCACAAGCTCTCCGGCGTCGAGAAAGGTGCAGCAACAGAAGAGCAAAACAAAGACGATGCTGATAGTTTTTTTTGATGCCAGAGGTGTCATAGACAACGAGTTCATCCCACAAGGGCAGATGGTGAATCAGGAGTTTTATATCCGCGTGCTCCAACACATGCGTGATGCACTGTGACGCTGTCACCCTGACTTACGGGCATCTGGATAATGGAGCTTTCTTCACGATAACACAAGGCCGCACATTGCTCTCAGCGTGACAAAATTTCTTGCCAGCCACAGCATTACTGTACTTCCCCATCCGCCATACTCGCCTGACCTCCTCTCCCCGTGCGATTTTTTTCCTGTTTCCTCGTGTGAAGAGAGCCCTAAAAGGTCGCTGGATGGGGAGCGTGGAGGTGATTCAAGATGCCACAAAAAAGAAGCTGACAGGCCTGCCAAAAGAAGCGTTTTCCAACTGTTTCCTAGACCTCAAGAAGTATCGGAAGGTGTGTATAGACTGCTAGGGAGACTATTTCGAAGGGGTGCTGCACAAATGATTTCAATGTTAAATGCATCTTTTTTTAATGGACTCAGTCTCGAAACTTTACGGTCAAAGGTTGTATATCTGATAGTAGGATATTTTAAGCCACACTTGCATTATGGGGAAGCCATCAAACAGACAGTAGAGGCCAACTCATGGAAGTTTTATTTTGTCCAATAACATCTGCATTCTGTATATAGGTAAACCTACGTACTGCTCTCCATTCAGGCAAAATGAGCTGCTTGGATTGAGGTTTTTGTTCACCGAGTATCTTTACCAATCTTAAGTGGGATGTATTAGATAAGCCTTATGGGAGTGATCATCTCCCCACTTTTTTCAGGTTGTCATCATCACCAACAGTAACTCCAACCAAACCCCGCCGCTGGAAAGCCCAGTTAGGTGATTGGCCTCTATATAAGGAAAACACTGCCCTAGATGAAGAAGTGTTGGAAAACCTTGGCGTAGATGATATGAACGAAAAGGTAACGGCATGGGGGGGGGGGGGGGGGGGCTATCCTCCATGCAGCAACATTAGCCGTACAAACATAAGCATAAGATGTGGTGTACAAAAGAATGCAAAGAAGCTACAAAGTAAAGCCTGGGGTATTTTTCGCAGCTCTATTACATGCAAAGAAATGCAGGAAGAAATTCACCAATTCCGTGGTGACCTCACGCAATCCCTTTTCTGTCAATACCTGGTCTGTCTGCGAACAACACTGGAAGAACAAGCGACGAACATACACTACTAGGTGAGCGCTTCTGTGCAGTCTCTGCTGTTCCTCAAACTGCAAAAGCACATTCTAGAATTATAAGAGCGCAGCTGAAAAACAAAAACTGCTATCTGGTGAAAACAACAGGAGATATAATAACCCTCAAAGAAGTTAATAGGGTGATTTCCGCAGGTAAAGAGACTGCTCCTGGTCTTGACAGAATTCACTATGCTAGGCTGGCAAACCTTTCTCAATCCGCTGTGCTAGTGCTAGCACCTTTAAAAGTTCTTCAATGTGGTGAAGAGGTGAAATGCATGAGGCATGGAAAAAAAGCTGTTATTCTCTCTTTTCTAATATCTGGCAAGACAGTGACTTCCCCGTGTAGTTACACACCACTTACAAGTTGTCTTGCAAAATCATTCACAAGTATTGTAGATACTGGGCTCACATTCATCCTCAAGTCGCATGGACTTATTGACGTACACCAGTGCGGCTTTAGGGAATGATGTTCAATAATGGATCACCTTGTTCATCTTGAACACACAGCGTGAGAAGCATTTATACATAAACCAACACTGTTTTGCCATGTTCTTTGACCTCTCTGACACCACTTGGAGATTTTGTACTCTATGCGACCTTGTCGACCTAGGCGTTCGCGAAAAGCTGTTCAGCTGTCTCAAAGACTTGTTTTGAACCGCATATATCAAGTGCAGTTAGGCACAACGTTATCAAAAAATTTTTTTCAAGAGAATGGTGTTCTGCAGGGCTGTATCCTAAGTACTAGGGTGGGACTCCTGCTCCAATTGCGCCATTTTGATACAAAAGCAACTTCATGCGCCAAACTGCGCCAACCACAGAGAAGAGATGAAAATTGCGCCACTTTGTGCCAGAACGACTTCGGCATCTGTGCCCTGGCAGCGGTTACGAACAGCGCGATCATTCGTTTTTCGAAAATAAAATGCAGCTGTTCAAATTCTGCGCAGTGGGCGCCTCCCACACAGTTTCTAATCATTTTCGTGCTCTTTTAAGTGGTTCCAGCACGTAATGGTGTGCACTCAGCCACTACCGCGTCTTGGCTGTTGTCGCTACTGATGCCAAGGAACTGAATGGGGTTGAGTTGGCTGAGCAGCGCTGCCAAGTGTGCACGTTTCATAACTTACGCACAAAAGGGAAAGGGAGACTGAGGGCTCTGGGAGCAAACTCGGTGTTAATGGGCTGCTGAGCCATGTTGATACTGAGGGCACGGCGGATTTAGAATAAAGATAGATTGGAACCATTTTACGTTTACCAGCCAGTGGTCGATTATGGCTCTTTGGGTCTGCAGTGACCCAAATTATGTTACCGAGTTGATCGGACCGCGCTTTGGGAGCATTTCGCCCGTCATGAGGGTTGGCTTGGCGATGTACAGTTCGGTGGTAGCGCTACCAATGTTTACGGTTTTCCTGAAAGCCTGCGTCGTGCTGCCATTCGACCCACTCTTTCATTTATAGTCGTCTGCAGCCCCACATCTTGGCTTGCGGCAATACGAAACTACAGGCGGCAGACAGAGTGATGTGCTTCGTGCACGTACCATTGGGCTTGCTTGCTGTTTACGTGTTCTTTGAGTTCGCTGCCCATGCCTGGACGGCGAAGATGAGCAAACATATTTTGTTTATTCCAAGGATAGTATAATTTTTGGTGTTGGTGCGATTGAAAGCTTGCAAGGGCGAGCCAACAAAGATGGTTCTTTATCGGTGCTCATGGGAGGCCTGGCAGGGGAAAGCGCACAGTCTTTATCGCGGGCATTGCAACCGGTGAGTAGAGCAGTCGTGCCAAGGGATGGTATCCTCGTGCACGCTGTGATCACGTTGAAGCGAGAGGTATCACAAAGGGGAATGCGCTGTTTACAAATTGAAAATATCCTACCGTATATACTCACGTAAGGGCCGTACTTTTTTCCGTGGTTCTGACAATAATTTTCCCCCGTTCTAACCGTAGCCCCAGTTCTAAACCATAATGTTTCGTTCTTTCTAGTGCGAACGCCGAGCTCACCAGATGGGCGCACCAGTGCTGCGGCGCCGTGTGTTTGCGGTTCTAGGCGAAATCCGGTGCACAGGACGACGCATCCGTGGTCGCACGGAGTGTTGCAGGCGGTTATTGTTTATTCTCTTCAAATTGCTCGAATTGCTCATCCGTTAGCTCCAAACTGCTTCAAATTGCTCGAAAATGAAATTTAGTTTGCTCGAAGAAGCTCCAAAGTGCAATTTCGGCTGCGCCAAACTGCTCCAGTATGCAAATTTGCCTGAGCCATATTGCTCCAAAACACGATTTTACTTGCTCCAAAAATGCTCTAAAACGACTTTGTGCAGTCCCGCCACTGTAAGTACAACATTGTTTACAATCAAAATGAACTGAGTAGCCATAGTAATACCTAAATCTGTCATGTATTCAATCTGTGTGCATGACCTACAAATTGCTTGTACCCCCTTTGCAAAAGCATGGCCGGTGGATGCAACGCACAGGGTGCGGCCCACTGTGTCATGCGGAAATGGCGTCTTGGGCCTAGTTCTTCGTGTGCCCGCTGCAGCACCACTGCTCAGGCATTTTATCACTACTTTTATCAGTACTTTTTGCTCGAA
Organism: Amblyomma americanum; assembly: GCF_052857255.1. Lineage (NCBI taxonomy): Eukaryota > Metazoa > Arthropoda > Arachnida > Ixodida > Ixodidae > Amblyomma > Amblyomma americanum. The sequence continues at coordinate 197,959,515 of NC_135502.1, forward strand.
GCCTTTTATCAGTACTTTTATTTATTTCTCGCATACCCATGTATTTTTGAAAGTTGTAGCGCCTCAAAAGACAAGGGACGGTGATTGAGATGGACACACACAGTGCGCTATATGCAGCCCATTATATGTTCGCTGGTTCAAATCCTTATAAGAAGAACTCTTATCGAGTTTCCAAGACCTGCTTATTGTTTTGAATAATCTTCAGTAGATTTCCGCTTCGCGCCACATCAAAGCTTCAAGCTTGATTTATATAGGCGTCCCAGGTAAATGTAGCCAAGGGTTGTCCAGTCACGTGGCCTATATTCTGCAGTATTTTTTGTTCTTCAGTGTTAACTAGTAGAGGCTATTAAGCTAACTTTTTAATTATTGGCTTGAAGGACAGTGTCAGTGCAAAAGTTGTAGATCATCTCATAAAACAGCCAGCAACGCTTTTTCTTTCAAGGTACAATTTACTTACCTTTATTTATTGGCCTTTAAAAAAATTATCATGTGACCAGCTCGCATGTCTGCCCTAGTAAGCATGCAAAGCCTCACTGGGGGGAGCATTCCAGAAAAAAAGCGGATTTTGTTCTCTGAAAAGTGTCTCTGGATGCTGAAGTGACCCCGTTGCCACGTGGAAGCTTCTTTTTTTCATTGTGCAAGTTGTGGTTTAAAGGGACACTGAGGAGAAATTGAAGTTGGCTTGTATCGATAGAATAGCAGCTCCTGATCACAAAAACGCCACTCTTACTGAAAACAAAGCTCTTGTAATGTAGAAAATAGCAAGAACCAAAATACAGGTATCGCCGCCACAGGCCAATCTCGCAAGTACAAGCGTGATGACTTTCTTGGACAAGAGGCGCCACCTTGGAGGAATTTTGTTTACTTCATGCATGTCGCGAATCTCTGAGGCTGGCAAAAAAAAGGTTGCGCACCGCACCGCTAGCCGTCAGAAATCACGGAGTCTGCGTTTACATGACATGCACGTCACTCCGTTCTGAGACGTCATAAGAGTTGCCGTGGCGTCATATGAGTTCCCCGAGTTTGAATCAGAGCGGCGGGAAAAACTTTTTCATCTCCGAATCCAAATTTCTTTGAAATAAATGCATCTTTCGCGCCCGGATAAGCGGCAACGAAGCCATGAAATGCCGAACTATCAGATTTTGCTAACAAAAAAAAATTGATAGAGTTCTCCTCAGTGTCCCTTTAAGGCCGGTAAAAAAAAAAAAACTACTTTACGTAAATGGTAGCTTAGTGAAAACATTTCAGTCAATTTCTGTATTGACATTTTGATTCTGAACCCAATCATTAAAAAGATAGCTAATTAGTCTTTGCTAATTAATAAAGATTGGAGAGCAAAAAAAATACTGCAGGCTAGGCCAGTCAACTCTCAACAGATCTCAGTTGGTTTCACTATATATGTGTGTGTGTGTGTGTGTATGTGTGTGCGTGTGCGTGCGTGTGTGTGTGTGTGTGTTGTAAGTTATCGTAATTCGGAAAAAGAAAAAGAACATTTCAATCAAATTCTGTATTGACATTTTGATTCTGAAGCCAATAATTAAGAAGTTAGCTAATTAGTCTTTGCTAATTAATAAAGATTGGAGAACGAAAAAAGTACTGCAGGCTAGGCCAGTCAACTCTCAACAGATCTCAGTTGGTTTCACTGGGTTAGGGTGCTCCATGTTTTTTAAAAGCTTGGATAGATTTACTGGGACACCTGTATATACGTTGTAAGTTATCGTAATTCAGAAAAAGAAAAAAAGAACATTGACTATAGATGAAGATATGGAATCTGTCTAGCTGCAATTGACTATAGATGAAGATATGGAATCTGTCCAGCTGCAGCCAAGAAAACCAGAAAATGCTTCAGCCAGAAGCTTGATACCTTTATTCCATGGGTATCAGGACGCATTCATAGACTGGGAAACCTCCTTGAGAGAGTTTTATGCATACCTTTAAAAGTTGCTGCACTATTGAAATAACATTACGAGTTCAATTAGTTATCAGCAACTTGCTTAAAGATATATTGAAAAGCTTCTCAGTGATACCTTTAGGTGGATCTTTTCTGGTGTTTGCGACGCAGAGTGGCGCACAGCAGTTGCGCGGCATTGCGCTGCAGGCACATGAATGGCTACCGCACAAGCGCACACAAAAAGCCCAAAGCATGCATCACACCGAAAAGTCCTAAGCCAGCAATGCAAACATGAGGTAAACGCATTTCTACACGAGGCGAACTTGCTCAGACAAGAAGCACTGCCCAATCCACGAGCCCAGCCCTGGCAATACCGGCAACCTGTCCCCTAACAGTGGCGCCCTCACCAAAAACAGTGTTCATAACTGGCCAACTCGTCCATTTGCAGAGGTGCGATGTAGCTGGCTGCACCTCGCTCTGCATCAAGCGGTCGTGCCAAAAGTAACCGAGTAACAGGTTATTTTTTTTTTCTCAACCATATAATGGAGCCTTACAGCACCCCTAAGACCCAGTGGTGTCAAAACAGGAGGACAGGGGCTCACATTACTTTACACAAATTCAGAGCTAATGGCTGCTGCAAGTGCTTTGCTATGCAGCTAAGAAACAAATCACCGTTGCTCGGTTACTTTTGGCAGAGACGGTACATCTGTGAGCATATCTGGTTGTGAAAGACAAACACAGATTGCAATAAATAACCTATCTAGTTGGGCCGACAAAGACGGTGTTAAATTTTCACTGAAAAAAACAGTAGCCGTGCTATTCTTGCTGAAGTGAGGAGCACAAACTGATCCCAGTCTCTATATGCATGGAACTCAACTACCTGTAAAATCAGAGCATAAATTCTTTGGCGCCACTTTTGACAAGAAGCTAATATTTATGCTGCATATAGAATCATTGAAGGCTAAAGCTTCTCGAGCCATGATTTATATCAAAGTGGCATCACTCTGATAGGACCTGCCTTTTATATATCTGCCATTCCCTAGTGCATCCTATTCTATATTACAGGTCTAAGATATACGGATCAGTGAGGTCGTCTTACCTAAAACAGCTAAACCCGTGCACAACTTGCAGCAGGCATGTACAGAATATCACTCCTGACTAGCCTTTATGTTGAAACCAATGAGCCTCCCCTTCAGTATAGAAGAACTATGCCGACATGGGCCTATGTTCTTAGAACCAGATCACTTCCAGGGCACCTATACTCACCTAGTGCATGTCCAGGACAATATTCGGTAATAAACCACAAGCACTCTGGCCATTACTAATGCAATTTGAGGATAAATGCTTTGAACTGGAGTTACTGGAAACACTGCCATGTATGGTGCACAAGCTGAAACCACTTCCTCCGTGGTGCAACCTCCCTGGAGTATGCGATCTATTCTTGACATGCTTTCATAAGAAACAAACCCCACAGGATGAGCCGCCGCGGTGGCTGAGTGGTTATGGCGCTCGACTGCCGGCCTGAAAGACGCGAGTTCGATCCCGGCCGTTGCGGTCGAATTTCGATGGAGGCGAAATTCTAGAGGCCTGTGTACTGTGCAATGTCAGTGCACGTTAAAGAACCCCAGGTGGTCGAAATATCCTGAGCTCTTCACTACGGCGTCTCTCATAGCCTGAGTTGGTTTGGGACATTAAACACCCATAAACCAACCAACCAAAAGCAAACCGATTACTGCAGAGCTCATCAATCTTTACAGCCAAATGCTACGCTGCCTGTGTCGCTGCCTGTGTCGCAGTCAGTGCGAGCTCACCAAAGCAAACCAGAGAAAGTAAATATTCCGCACATAGATTGCTTAAAACTAGTAAAGAGTATACTAATAAATGGCAGACCACTTTGGATGATGAAATCACCAAACTACACCTGGTAAGTCGATCCTTTGCAAATGGAAGTCATGTCAACACCAAGACCACTTTATTGAAGTGATCTTTCATCGCCTTCGCGTTGGGCATACACATGTTACATACAACTTTATACCCGTGAAACAAGAAAATCCTTGTGGATGTGGCGAACTGGTGACAGTAAACCATATTTTATTTTTATGCAGAAAACTAGAAATACCAAGAAAAAAGTACTTAACAATATTTAACAACACCCCAGCTTGCTCTTAGGAGAGAATGCAATAGTAGACTTATCGCTAGTAGTTATATTCCTAAAATTATCTCCGATTTAACTGCTGCTGAACCTGGTTAGAGAGCGAAAGCTGTGGTCTATCGGGCAAGTAGACGCGTCTTGGCGTCTGTAACGTTGAGTGCATCCCGCGTACTGGATAAGCAGTGCACTCACCCTGCCACCCTGGCAGGTGGCAGCTAAATAATGGTTGATCGATGGATTGATTAATGAATGGTGCACGACTACCTGTGATAGTTTTGCCAACAGTCCGGACTCCGCACTTACAAACCACAGTCATCGGTGCACGGCGGCGTTTCGGCTTTTTCGCTCGCTTCGCTGACGAAGGCGTAACGGAAATGAGTTATACAGCATTCATTTCAGTGTGAAGCATTCGTGTCAATGGGAATCAGTTGAAATGTTAAACGTTATCATATAATTGGTGGCTAGTTCCAGAGCACTTTTTCCGAGGCTTCTTTGCGGAGCAAGTTAGGTGTTAGGCCTAGTGATACCAAGCAAGCGGCACAATGATCCGCTGTCACCTGGTGCGCCAATGGGTGGCATGTCGTTGCAAGAAGTGACCCTGGCTAGGGTGCACTCAGTCTCGCTTTTGCACTGCAGGCGAGCATCGCGATAACGTTTTCTTTTTTTCCCCATCTGGTGCACTCCGGCACTAACCGAATACAGCCACTGTGGGTGTCGGTGGTTCTTGGCGAGTGCCTCAGCAGAACGACACTCCGCCGGTATGTTCGTACCGTGCACCGCAAAGCGTAAAACGTCTTCGAAGAATTGGAGCAACTACATTTGTGGTACATCATCTAAAGGATTAATTTCGAGGTGCATGCGACTGCTACTTATCGGACAGTGTTGTGGGCGCACATGCGTGTAGTCTACGCCAAAACGCGTCCAAGCAGCGTGGTCTAAGTGCGGGTTCTCGCACTCTGGAAGCAAGGGCACTTTTACACTATGAGTGGAAACATTAGTTTTGGTAGCAAATGTAGCAGGTGCGTTTATTACGTGATTCCGAGATTTTCGGAGTGCCAAGGAAATGCCATGATGCCCATTTCGAAGTGGCGAAAGACGAAAAGTGACGATTTTTTGTAAAATAAATGTTGTTCATGAACTATCCTGTCTAAACTGTCAATGTTCTGGCCCGATTTCACGACAACGAAGATTCAGCTTCAACAAAATTTTGCATGCTTCCCGTGAAATTCGTTGAAGCTGGATTGGAACTTTATCACATTAGATTGGTATGAACATAGGTACGCAGTCCCTTTGCGCCATCACTGCGTCACCTGTGCGCTTAAGACACCTTGTCATAAAAACATACCTTCTCCCAGTCGCTGAACCGAGCGGCAATTCATTCCTTCCATAGATTTAAATGAATTGCAGTCTTGGATGGTGAAGCTGTCACAAGATTGCGAGAGTTCAGTGTCGTCGAAAAGTGTGTCAGATAGCGGTACCAAGGAAAGCAGCGAGAGTGCCTTTTGGAATGCAGTAGCAGTGCTGTATACCTGAAGCAGATTACTGCCATTAGCGTGCAGCTTACATTGGGAGTCTGCTGAAGTTTCAGAGAACGAAATGAAGGCCTTCAAGTCGCACTTGTTCTGTCACATTTTCTTGGGACGATGTGGCGAATCTGCGCTCGAGGAGTTTCTGACTGCTTGGCCACTGCGCCGATATGTTTTGGCCAGTATTTGTGGCTTGGAGCTTTCGTTGGTCAACCAATGCGGCATTCTATGTTTCCTTTTTTCACCTATGTGCAAGTAAATACAGCAGTGTGCTTTTGTCTCCGCGTAATATTTGAATTTAATGTGATTATTATAGGTTGTGGGATGACTTTTCAGTTGTATTTTCAGTAAAAAAAACTGTTACGTTTGAATAGACGCAGCACTATTAGTGATAATCTGGGCTGGGAACATTTCCCGGCCACGAGTGAAGGACAATGCACCAGTCGAGGGCATACCACGCACTGACTAGCCCAGTCATGCATGCCTTTTTATTTACCGATGCCGTGGCGCCCTCTAGTGATCAATAACGTCACGTCTTTCCCACCTAAGTTAATAAAAAACCCAAACAATTACAATGCGAGTAAGTGTAACAATGGCAGCTCTTGAGTTATGGGTAGTAGTGTTGTACAGGCCGACGAACCCTGGTGCCCTGTTGGGGCGGCATGGTGACAGGTGTTTGATGAGGGGATGCTGTACCTTCTGCAGCCCTTCGCTGCCTTCGTTCCTCAGTTGATACGCGTGGACAGGAGATTTCAGAACTCTGATCTGACAAGTCAGGTGCCACAACCTGCCCTGCCGCCTTGGATATGTCAGGATTGGGCCCAGGAATGTCAGGGTCCGTGACTGTGCTGGACGGTTGGTTATGCTCAACCTGGGGTAGCGGGTTTGCTTGCCGGAGATGATCGTGATGGCGCATCCAACATCGTCTTTCTGCCAGTTGGAGGTCCGATGAAAACGCTCCTTGAGCTGTGACTACAGCCGGCACCCATGCAGGCCCTGGCCGAAGGTTTCTGGCGAATACCTGATCCCCAGGCAGTCCCTGAATCCGAGGTTTCATTCGCTGGTCACATCTGATCTTCTGTTTGAGCTGAGCTGTTTTTGCTGTGCGGTGGTCCTTAGACCCGGTCGGAGCAGGTCCATTGCAGTCTTCATTTTTCGTCCCAGCAGTAGCTGCATCCCGTGACTTCATGTGGTGTCGATCGATAAGTCGGCAAGAAGCGTGCAATTTGTGCCCGAAGGTCCTCAGGACCAGCCTTCTGAAACTTCCCCTTTACTGTCTGAACGGCACGTTCTGCAGCGCCATTAGATGCTGGATGGTATGGCGGTACCAGCGTCCATCTCACCCCACTCTTCTTCAAGAATGTTGCATACACGTGAATAATAAACGCTGGACCATTGTCGGACACCACAATGTTGGGTAACCCATGGTTTGTGAACATGGCTCTCAAGCATGTAATGGTGGCTTCTGCAGATGGCGAAGAAACTGGGAACACCTCAATCCATTTAGAAAATGCATCCACTGCAATAAAAAAAACAAGTGTTCCGATATGCCCTAGCGTATTCCACATGAAGTCTTGACCAGGGTCTGTCCGGGAACGGCCAGGGCATGACGGGTATTGGCCGTGACGCTCGCTGCTGCTCCTGGCACGTGGGGCACCCCTGGACGGCAGCACCGATATCGTCATCCATTGCAGGCCACCATACGTGGCTCCGCGCTACAGCTTTCAGCTTGGATATCTCTGGATGGCCCTCATGAAGCAGCCTCAAGACGTCGCCCTGGAGTGACGCAGGCACCAACACACGGTTGTCCCAGAGCACGCAGTTCCCTTGCCCACTCATATCAGAGAACCGTGTTTCATAAAGTTTCCCTTCAGGTCCCATGTCCAGCTGGCGGCCAGTCCACAAGGCTTCCCTCACTTGCGAAACCACTGGATCCTGGGCAGTGGCGTCAGCAACCGCTGACGCCAGCGTTTGCGGGTATACTCCCGCCAGCATGAAGACGTCAGCAGGGCAGTCCACGGGAAACTGTTGAGGGAAGTGGCAGGCGACTCAGTCCGTCCGCATGTGCTATGTGGCCACCAGACCTGTAGCTTAGTGTATGTCGGTACCTGGACAACAGCACGGCCCATCGTAGCACCCTGGGAGAGCAGGACTCTGGGACAGGTCTGTCTGCTGCGAACAAAGCTAGTAGTGGCTTGTGTTCAGTGATGGCTTCGAACGGTCAACTTCACAAGTACTGTCAGAACTTTGTGACCACAAACATGAGCGCTAACGTGCCTTGTCCAACTGGCTGTAGTTCCTTTCTGCAGCTGCCAAACTTCGAGACACAAAAGCAATGGGATGCTCTGGAAGACTGCCCCCAGCCTGTAATGTGAGGCATCTATGATCAGCACAGTTGGCCTTGCAGGGTCAAAATGTGCTAAATCTCTAGCGGACGTAAGCAGCTCTTCGCTTTTCCAGAAAGACTGCTCCTCCTCAGACGTCCAGCACCACCGGGCCCCTGCCCCCAGCAAGCGGTTCAGAGGGTGCAACACACTAGACAGGTTTGGTATGAACCCTCTATAAAAGTTGATCAGGCCCAAGTAGCTCTGTAGCTCCTTCACATTCCGAGGCACTGGCGCTGCCAGCACGGCTTCGGTCTTGGTTGGGTTCAGTTGAAGACCGGCTGCACTGATGATGTGCCCCAGATACTCCCCCTTAGGTACCAGGAACTCACATTTAGAAAGCGTCAGCCGCAGCCCGGCTCTCCTGTCGCTTCATGACTGGGCACACATTAGCCCAATGGTCGCTGTCGTTGGTGCCGGTCACCAGTATATCGTCAAAGTATACCGTGACATGGCCAAAATTGTGCAGAAGGTTCTCCATCTCGCGTTGAAATAAAGCTGGGGCTGGCGAAACCCCAAACGGAAGTCGTGTGAACTGGTACAAGCTTTTCAGGGTGTTGATGGTGGCAAATTTTTGAGAGTCTTCGTGCAGCTTAACCTGCTGGTACGCATCTCTCAGGTCGAGCTTTGTAAACGTAGCGCCCGCTGCTAGCCTTGCAAACAGCCCCTCGATGCGAGGGATTGGGTATGACTCCAGCACCGTCACGGGGTTGCTGTCATCTTGAAGTCACCGCACAGGCGAACGCGGCCATCCCGCTTTACTAAGGGAACGATGGGGCCATTCGGACATCTTTACAGGGTGGATGACTCCTTCATGCTCCATCCTTTGCAACTCTTCGGCAACTCTGTCTTGAAGCGCGAATGGGACGACTCGCGGCTTAAAAAATCTTGGCTTAGCACCCTCTTGCAAGGTAATCTGGGCAGTCACGCCGTCAAGGGTGCCCCAGTCTCTCCGAGAATACTTCATGGAATTGACTCACCACTTATTCTACCGACATCACCGCATTGACTGTTTCTGGCTTGCCGATTCCGAGCTGAAATTCTTTCATCCAACTTCTTCCGAACAGCGTTGGGCACGGGCCGTTCACGGCGAACAAAGGCAGCACACATTTGCTCTCACCGAGCTTCACGGTTGCCACGAACTTGCCTACCACCGGTTTCGTGTCGCCGAAAAATCCTCTGAGCTGGACCTCCGATGTCTCCAGTCTCGCCGAGGGAAACAGTTGCGTAAACTTCCTCTCATTGATAGTTGACGCACTGGCAATGGTATCAAGCTCCATGTCGTAAGTCACCCATTGATGGAAACTTCAGCACGCATTGGCTGTGGCCCGGCCGCTTGAAGCGTCTATAGGTCGTACACTCCCTCCTTCTCTGGCCTGTATTCCGTCGCCGGCAGCTCGTCGTCCAGGTTGTGGACTGGTTTCGGTCCATTCCGGAACCTTGTTTTTGCAGTCTGTGACGTGCTTGACCGGCATGCTCTGGGCAGATGACCTCTCTGCTCGCACTTGAAGAAAACGCTGCTCACGTGACGGCATTGGGGTGCCCGATGAATCCCCCCACAGCGGAAACAAGACCCACCTGTCTGCTGCTTGGTTTTAACAACATTCGCAGACTCCTCGGATTGTACTGGCGTCGCTTGGGGTAGCTGAGTACATAATGCACGGGAATCTTTCCGTGCATCCTCCATGGCAATGACGGTATTTTTTGCAGTCTCAAACTCCAAATCTGCCGTTTCCAGCAGCCGAGTCTGCATTGTGTCATCGTTGAAATCGCTCATGATTTGGTCCCGCAGCATCCGCTCAAGAAATGATGCGAATTTGCAGTTAAATAGTTTTAGGCGCAAAAAAGGACAAGACACATAGGGTAGGAGACAGGACGAAGCGCCAGTCCTGTCTCCTACCCTATGTGTCTTGTCCTTTTTTGCGCCTAAAACTATTTAATTATGAACCAAAACCAACTAGCCCAGCAGCAAGTGCTCTTAGACCGAATTTGCAGTTATTGGCAAGCTTCTTTAGTGCTGCGATGAAGTCGTTAACTGACTCTCCGTCCCGCCGGTGTCGAGAAAAAACATGAAGCTGGCCACAACCTCCGATACCTTTGGTGAGTAGTGCTTGTTCAGAGCGTCGAAAATTGAAGCCAAGGCGGTGTCGGCAGGCTTCGTAGGGGCTAGCAGGCTTCGCAGCAGCGAGTATGTTTCTGATCCACAGCACGTCAGAAACACAGCAGTCTTCTTCGCCTCAGCGATGTCGTTCGCTGTGAAGTACAGTTCCACCCGTTCACGATACCCGGTCCAATCCGACGTACCTGCGTCGAATGGTTCCACCTTCCCGACAACAGACATGGCCGATACAGGGGGCGGATAACGCAGACGTAACCGTGGTTTATCACTTGTCGCCAGTTGCGATAATCCGGGCTGGGAACATTTCCCGTCTATGAGTGAAGTTCAACATGCCAGTCGAGGTCATACCACGCACTGACTAGCACAGTCATGCGTGCCTTTTTATTTACCGACGCAGTGGCGCCCTCCAGTGATCAATAACGTCACACTATACTAGGACCACTTGGAGCTGGTAGAGAGTGAACTAGTCAAAAAATGGCAATTCACTTGGGATAATGAAATTAACACCAGTGGGCACCTAACAAACTAAGGAATTGGCATTTCATAGTTCATTACGATACACTTTCCACCCAAACTTACTGTTAAGAGAGAATGTAGTAGTAGTCTTATTGTGAGTTAGGTTCCTAAAAGAAGGAAATGTCATAAACAAGCTGTAATACTTTCCAACGCTCTGTTTGGTACATAATAGCCTGAGCTGCTTATGCACCATAAGCACACCAAACAACCAAACGAGAGATGTGGGCTACTTTTTACTCTGCTGTGTAGGATTTAGTTTTTGCTCTTGGGCGCATAGTTGTTTGCAGCACTGTGAAAGGTTGAGCACTCTTGTCCAATCTGCGCCAAGGAAGACAACAAACAGTCCCTCAGATAATGGAGCACTGTATTGCAGTAAATGAAAAGGTAGTTGAGGATGGTGTTGTAAGAGTACAGATAGTGTTTCTTAAAGAGAAAGTCCACACCAACACAGCACTGTGCTGCGGAGTGGTGTGCTGCCATTCATAAACACTGAGTCAACCGAGTCTCCTGCGCACAGCAGCTGGTGCTCTTTCCTCCCCAGGGATGGAGCCACCAGTCGTGGGGTGAGAAGAACGTGTTTTGCAGTGCACGCCATTCTGATTGGCACTGCAAACAACTTGTGAGATGGAGTATAGGTGGATGACTTGAAAACCATTCCTGCTTGGTGGGGTCCTCAGTCCAGGACTCTGATCAGCCGTCGCTGGTCACCCAGGGTAGAGCTGGATAGAGCAGCTTCCTATGAGGAGGGTGTGGGTGTAGTGTAGGTGGTTTTCGGAGGGCATGTTCATGCTGATGAGGGGCGTATTGTGATAACAAATCTGCAAGACTTTTCATTGTGAATGACGAATTGCAACGAACCCCTTTCGCCTCCTCTTGAAAAAGGGAGGCAAACTGTGGTGTATTTGTATGCAGATTATTCATTTGGGGTTATCTAATCCTGATTGTTTTAATTATGTGGCATGAAAAAAGAGAGGAGGGCCATTTTGGGGGTGGCAGCGGTCTCAGTGTTTGCCCCCCCCCCCCCCCCCCCCCCCCCCCCCATTTTTGTTTCATCGCAGCAATTCTCTCTGGGCATCAGCTCCCTATCGGCCCTGGGTGTGGTGGGCTCATTGCTGGAGATCGTCCTCATCCTGTATCCTGCACTGCTTTTTAGTTCTGTTGAGGTGCTCTCTTTGCAGCGCATTTTGATATACGGGGCATGTTGCACTGCTTGAACTCGAGTGTTAAGGGAGTAGATTCACCATATTTTAGTGGTATGTGCTTTCTTTGTAATGATGTGCAAGAAATGCGTAAGGATAGACCGTTGGGTGAAATTCACCTACGTCCTGTAAATCATTCATAACTAAGTTTTTTCTCGTGTTGGTTTGGTTTCACCAGCCGAAAAGTGGCTCTGATGTCAAATATTAATTCATTTCATGTGAGGCTTGAAAAGATGTCAACACTTTAATTGCTTACTACTGTGTTTACCCAAATGTAACACTACCATGATTGTAATGCAAAGGTCGATTTTATGGGCGCGAAATGGAAAAATAAGAAAAACACACGATAATAATGGAAGGTTTCACATTGTGGACACGACGAAGGAAAAAAGTACATGAATGAAACGTGGGCAACGAGGCCAGAGTAGAAGCAAAGTTGTGTAGAAGTTTACGAAGAAAAGTACCCCAATAAATGGCTCATCTTCATAAGAAGTACGGCAGTTGCTACCAACTCTATCGCAGAAAGCTGTCACGCGCTCCTTTTTCAGAAGAGCCATGGAAAAGACTATCAGACAAGACTGATGTGACGCTGAGAAAACTCCCGCCGTGCTGTCACCATTTCTGCCATGTGCTTTAGATGAACTTCTTGCTGGGCGAGTTGGTGCATAGCTTTCTTGGTATGGCGTTGCGCACACGACGAGACAAACACAGGAAAGAGTAGGACGACAGAAAGAGCACAAAAAAAGACAAAGAGCTCTTCTGTCATCCTACTCTTTCCTGTGTTTGTCTCGTCGTGTGTGCTTTAGATGTTTTGTCTTAAAAACAAAATTTTTCCCACTCACTCAGCCGTGTGGCAAGTCATGCCTTCCAAATGTCAATGACCATTCTTGGCAGAATTTAAACAAGTCTTTATCTTATATGTGGAGCTGTCAGAAAATAGTGCGGCAGCACACAGTTTGATCTTGCTGAAAAGTCTGGTCACCTGAATTAAATATTTGCTGCTTGGGGCTTCCATTGGTCGACCAGTGTGGCTTTTTTGTTGCTTTTTCTGTTTCCTGAAGTTGGAGGCAGACCTCCTGGGCGCATCAACCATATGCAAGTAAATATGGGATCTTGCTCATTTTGTCTCTGAATAATATTCGATGATATAACACAAGGACATCTTCTGTTTTCAGTAACTTTCGAGTAGATGCGGTAATTCATTGTCATTCCTGATTTTTGGTGCAATGGTTGCAATGAGTTAAAGAAACAGCAGGTGTATGGCAGTTTTTTTTAAGCCTCACATGACCTGAAACATCATAGCTACTACCGTTCTGGTGTTGGAACTGAAACATGAATAAAAAATGTATAAACTATTTTCCATGCATAGGCATATTCAGAGTGGTGATCCATGTATGGTATGCTGTGCATCATTTTAAAAAAAGATAACACCAAATTAAACATTTGTCACCTTTACTTATTTAGACCTTCATAGGATAGTGATACACCTGTGTGCCACTTGCTTGCCGCACTTTAAGGGCTGGCAAATGGACAACAGTGCACTGTGCATCAAGTTTTTGCATGCTGCTGTTTACGGAACAGTCAGACCACACAGTGTGTTTTTATCTTTTGCTAATAGTCATTCTTGATGGTCTGTCTGTTTTCAAAGCATATGTGTACAATTCAGCACGGCTCATTTTGGCACAAAAAAAAAAATAAGAGGTGTGAAATCATCAATTCTTCTTTGATGATGAGCATCTAAATTTACTGGTTTGTCGAACAGCACATTGGAATTCAGTTCTCATTGTAGACAAAAAACTTGTGTTTTGATATAGCAATTTCGATAACCGGTTTATCAGGCAACATTTCGTTTGAGAGCCCTACTCCTAAGTGACTGCCTTGCTTTATCAACCTCTATAGCACAACGCTGGTCTGTAGATGTGGTTTCAAAGCCTTGTGTGGCTAATGTCCACTTTTTGGGCAGATACATCACCCAAAATGAGTCTGTACCCCTCACCTAACAACCCGAAGCTTAACGTACATGTTGAAGGCAGACATGCAGGTGTTGAGGCGTTGTGAAAGTAAGGTGGACAGCAGTGACCCTTGTTGTAGCACTGCTACAACGAAGTGCAAGCATTCATGGAAGCGAAAAAAGGCTCTTAAAAAAAGAGGACACGTGTGGTAGCCTTGATTGGTGCTCTTGATAATGACAACTGGGTTAGGGAACTTCCAGTTCACATCGTTGCAGTGCCAAAAACACGGGATCTGCGGTGCTGTTTGGAAGCTCTGATAACCGCAAAGGAAGCTTTCTGCATGTACTTTGCTTTGGAAGAGGCTTTGGAAGAGTGTGTTCACTTGTCAGTGATTTGAACAAGCATTTCGCACGACACTGTACTACTGCCCATCTGTGAATGCATCCTAAGCGATCCGCAAGTCTATTGAAGCTGCTATTCAGAAAATACCAAGCCATTCCACTAGCAAATTGTTTATAACAGTTCTTGAAGCATTTCTCAGTTGTAATGAGAAATCTTGTATGCCTCAGAAAATTCAGTGGCATGAATACGTACCACATTTTAGTTCTTGTTACGAAATGGCACAAATGTTTACCACTTTTATCTACAAAACCAGTGGTCGAAATGACCTGAAAAAACTGTCCTTCAGCTTTGAGAGTCAATCAGAGTACAATTTTACAATTTTTCCATTGGGACTTGCCCCGCTCCATTGCCTTTGGTTTGTTTGCTTCTCCGAGGTGTCCTTTCTACTTACCTTAACTAAGAAGGGAGGGCGCCAGCGTCGCGGTGATACAAGTGCCGCAGATGCTGTTATTGCTGCATGCTCGCAGGAGATAGCTCTTTCTCTTCAGCTCGGGAACCCTACGCGCGCTGATGTTCTGGCGTGGCACTCCGCTCTCCGCCAGCAGCGTGAGGCCTCGCGGGGGGAACATTTTTTCCTCTAACTCGTCCCGTCTGGCCTCAGAGCTTCTCCCATGCCCTAGCATGGGCAAACATACGAATCTAACATTGCTGGTGAGTCGGACGACCTTGATTCTATGGCAATTTGTGTTCCTAGCTGGCGTTATTGTTGTTAATAAATATGTATAAGGGTGAATCAGAGGCGACAGAATATTAGGATCCCTTAGTATATACATGCCGTATGAAAAAAATTACAAAAAAACCTGATCGGCCCCCGAAAAGGAGGCACCGATGTCAAGAAGTTGATGTCACAAAAGCCAGAAATATTTAGTTTTTCATGATCTACTCGAATACTGACGAACCTGTAGCCAACTTGTCCGCATTTGTCATAGCCAAAAGTCTAAAGAACTGTGTAGGCAAATACTACAAAGCAAAAAGGCAGAGAACCGGATATATCTGGTAGAAGTCAACACAAAAGAACAAATCAGCAAACTGCTGTCGTTGCAAAATCTCGGTGAAATGAGTGTACTAGTAACTCCGCACCTCACCCTGGACCAATCAAAGGGAGTCATATCTGAATATGAGCTACTGCAAAGTACTGATGAGGAAATAGAAGAACTAGCCGAACAAGGAGTGATAGCAGCCCGACGAATCAACATCCGGAGAAGCAATGTTGAAATCAAGACCAAACACATAGTCTTAACTTTCAATAGCACAACTCTTGCCAATTCCATTCACACTGCATACCTCCATTGTAAAGTCCGCCCATACATACCGAATCCCAGACGATGTTTCAAATGGCAGCGCTTTGGACACAGCATGTTGGCTTGCATGGTAAACCCACTTGTGTCACATGTGGACAAGAGACACATACCGAGGAGAGATGCGAACGTACACCAAAATCAACTGCAATGGCGCACGTGGTGCGTACTTCAGGTCGTGCCTAGTCTGGAAAACAGAAAAACAA
Organism: Amblyomma americanum; assembly: GCF_052857255.1. Classification (NCBI taxonomy): domain Eukaryota; kingdom Metazoa; phylum Arthropoda; class Arachnida; order Ixodida; family Ixodidae; genus Amblyomma; species Amblyomma americanum. The sequence goes on from NC_135502.1 coordinate 197,975,160, forward strand.
ATTATAACTTTGAAGACCACAGAAAACCTGTCCTACCTTGAGGCAAAAAAACGTCTCACTTTCCCACAGAAAGGGACATACTCCGAAGCGGTGACGCGGGGACCACCGCCGCCGCCTTCGGTTTCTGTCAGCACACAGATCAATCCAATGAACTTGGTGTCGACATCCAAGCCCCCACCACAGAAGCCGGTGGCACAGTCCACAGGGCTGAAAATTTCGCGAGAGGACCACGCGGTCCTCACTGGAGGCTTTCAGGCCCCACTTTCAGCAGCAGCATCGTCGGCGACAGCCACCCAGAAGAGCTCTGCTGAACTGGACCTGTCGCCCCACACCGCTAAAAAGGCAACTGCTGGTCCAAGAGACTCCGCCGCTGGAGCAGAGCCTGGTTCTGCTGTGCCAACAAAAAAGACGAATGCGAAGGCCACGGGCCATCGCGACCGAGAAGCATCCTCCACATCCACCGTGGAAGATATGAATGTCAGTGACAGCGCGGCGACATCCAAAACTCGCACATCCGCGGCATCACCGCGGAAATCTGGCACCATGAGAGTGGCGATGGACTCCCTAGAGAAAAAAGGAAAACTACGAATCACTCCTGAAAATAAGTAACTTTCCCCAAAACACAAAACCAGGAGCATAGGGTTTTAAATACATGCCCAAAAGGAATTAGAGATGGCGTTCCTAAGTCACTGGAAGTGTCGAGGCATATTAAATAACTACAGTGATGTAAAAGATATTCTTGCTTTATATGCCCCGGTTGTTTTGTGTCTCCAGGAGACAAACTGGGGATCAAAACATAAAAATATTTTAAGTAAATATGAAGTCTTTCGCCACGACCGAGAGCAAGCAAATAGGCTCTTTGGAGGTACTGCCATAGCTGTTTAAAGTAGTGTGGCCGCTCATGAAGTCAAGCTTCAGACTACATTTGAAGCCGTTGCAGTACATTTTAAAACAATTACAGTATGTTCCATACATCTCCAACCACACCTTACAGTAGCACTCCGTGATTTATAAAACCTTTTAAAACAATTACCAGAGCCATATCTGTTAGTCGGCGATTTTAATTTTCACTCCAATTTGTGAGGAAGCGAACAAACGGACACTAGAAGCCGTATTTTAGAAGATTTTATTGTGTGCAATAATATATGCTTACTCAACAAGGGCAAACACACATACTGCTTTCCAAGCTCAGGAAAATGGAGCTGCATAGATTTGTTTCTTACATCGCCTTCTCTTTTTACTGCTTTTAAATGGGATGTCTTGGACAACCCGTATGGCAGCGATCATCTACCGTTCTTATCAACCTAATGTCTTGTCCGCAAATCATTCGTACAAAAGCATGATGTTGGAAGCTGCTTTTGGCCGACTGGGTGCTATTTCAAGAAAATGCCAGCCCAGAAAAAATAGATCTACATAACTTAAGTTCAGATGAACTTAATAAAATTGTCACAAACTGCCTTGTTTCCGCTGCGCGCCTGGCTATACCTCAGTCTTTGGAGTGGTGAAACAAAACCAGAAAATCTGGTATAGAAAAGAATGTAGAGTAGCAAAAAAGAAACAGAACAAAGCATGGAGAACACTCGTAGGTACCCTGCGCAGAAAAATCTTATAAACATTAAAAGCAAGGGCAGAAGCCCGATATACCCGGCATAGTGCTGTAAAGACTTCGTGCCAAAGTTACGTGACATCCGTAAATAGCTCAACCACATCGAAAGAAATGTGGGAGAAGGTACAAAAGGTGAATAGTAAATACTCCCCATTCACACTTCCCTTCTAACAGCCCCTTGTATACAGACAAACACTGAAGAACAGGCAGACATTTTAGGTGAATATTTTTCCGCAGTTTCCAGCTCATCACACTACACAGAGTCATTTCTAAAGCACAAAAACACAGCCGAGAAACAGACTCCCTACAAGTGGATATAGAAATGAACCATATAATAATTTTTTTACAGTTCAAGAAATCAACAGTCTTGTCCGCTGGTAAACAGACTGCACCCGTCCCTGACGGAATACACTATCAAATGCTGTCCCGCCTCTCTGAACCTGCCATAGAGGCACTTTTAAGTTTTTTTAATAAGGTTTGGGTATTCGGTAAACTACCAGAAGCCTGGAAGAAGGCCATCATTGTTTCATTTTTAGAACCTGAAAAAACCACCAACCTCTCCCAGTAGTTATAGGCCCTGGAACAGCTGCGGAAGACACACATAAAGAATGCCATACAGCTGACAATAAAGTTTTCATTCATTCATTCATTCATTCATTCATTCATTCATTCATTCCCAAACAAGTGCTGAAGGGTATGGGAGGTGCCCCATGGGGGTTTACTCAACAGGACATGAATAAGAGAAAAACTAGCGCCAAACCGTGCAAACTACAAGACAAGAACAATGACGAGACACAAGCACTAACTCACAACTGAATTTTATTGAAGCCAGAATGCAGCTTATATAAGGGGAAGCTTCAAGGGGATAGAAGGGTGACACGGAGGACAAGGTGAACAAATGCAACGTCTGAGATCGCAGAAACAGGCAGCCAGCCAAAAATCACACAAGAAAAAGAACACTTATTTGATAACTGAATCTAAAAATCTAAACTCAGAGGAAAAAAGAGATAAAGAAGGAGTACTGATACACCTACAGCCAAATTTCTTTGTGTAGAAAGCCTCCAGACTAACACGTGCAGTCTTATCTGTGCTCTTGCCAAGAATCTTTGTCTTATTCAACTGCGCCTCGCAACCGTCGCAGCTCATTACGTGCACAACCAAATGTGCGGACTTATCTTTCAAGTCTGATAAATTTCGGGCATGGTCCCCCAAACGCTCGTTGATGCAGCGGCCAGTCTGGCCGACATAAAACTTCCCACATGTTAAGGGGATAGCGTAGACCACTCCTACGGAACACTTGTTAAACAGATTAGCAAAACTTGGTGCTGGGCTAGTTGGTTAAGCATTTCGTTTGAAACAGGTCAGCGCTAAAAAAAGACAAACACGGCAAGAGAACGACGACACAAGGGATGAGCGCTACTAACAACTGGTTTTATTTGCCGCTTCAGGGAAAGTATTTAAAACCTTGTCACATCATATCATGCACACAGCCAGGGGCGTCAACATTTTTTCATATCAAAAAAGTTAAGATATATATCTTAACACAGCAAGCCACAAAGAGCCAGTAATCGACAGCGTGAATAACAGAAAAGGAAAAAGGAAGAAACAAACAGGACTAATAAAAAAATAATCGGTTATTTTTTTTTAAACGCGTCTCAAGAAATGCCCGCTCCGCAGAGAACAACGTTATTGAGCCATCGCTCACACACTGATCTCGTTTTTTGTTTATGTGGAAAGCTTCCAGCAAGACTCTGGATGTTCTGCTTGCGCTTCTGCCTAGAACCCTAGCCTCGTTAAATCGTGGCACACATTTGCAGTCCAAAACATGCGAGACTAAGTTCGCCAGCTTGTCTTTTACCCTCAAGTTTTTTGCATGTTCCCCGTCTGCCCAACATAGCACCTTCCGCAGGAAAGGGGGATCATATACACCACTCCTAGAGCACATCCGACATAGGCTACTTCATGTTTAGTTTTGCATCCACGCTCACGTTCGCCGCAAATGCGCGAGCACAGCTTCGCCAGCTTATTTGGCGCCGAGAACACAAGTGGCACGTTGTGCCTGCTGGCCACTTTTTTGAAGTTATGCGACACCTTATGTACATAAGGTATCACCTCAGGCATTGTCTTCGCGCGTTCCGCGACAGCCATTTTTTGTCGGGCACCAGACTTCTTTAGGAGGGTTTCAGCAATGGCCACTTTGATCGAGCAAGGGAAGCCTGCAGCCAAAAGGCGGTTCACCTGATTATTAAAGCTAGCATGCATTTGGTGTGGACACGACCTGCGAAGCGCAGATTCCAGACAAAGCGAAGCAATAGCTCTTTTCACAGTCTTAGAATGATTTGAGTCATAGGGCAATAGCTCTTTGTTAGCACGCGGGAAATAGGCCCAGCAGGTATGTCCTTTGCACAACCTCAGCCTCAGATCCAAGAAACGTAATTCGTTGTCAGGAATTTCATGGGTAAAATTCAAGCCTTTACCATGCTTCTCAAATGTTCTTAGGACCTGTTGGATGGAGTCTGCGAATGTGGAGTCATTAGTGGCTTTTAAAAGAATTAAAAAATCGTCTCTCTGCGGAGCAAGCATTTCTTGAGACGCGTTTAAAAAAAAAAAATTACCGATTATTTTTTTATTAGTCCTGTTTGTTTCTTCCTTTTTCCTTTTCTGTTATTCACGCTGTCGATTACTGGCTCTTTGTGGCTTGCTGTGTTAAGATATATATCTTAACTTTTTTGATATGAAAAAATGTTGACGCCCCTGGCTGTGTGCATGATATGATGTGACAAGGTTTTAAATACTTTCCCTGAAGCGACAAATAAAACCAGTTGTTAGTAGCGCTCATCCCTTGTGTCGTCGTTCTCTCGCCGTGTTTGTCTTTTTTTAGCGCTGACCTGTTTCAAACGAAATGCTTAACCAACTAGCCCAGCACCAAGTTTTGCTAAACTATATTTCTAGTTCAGTGGGCCCGTCGTCTTTGTTGTGTGTGTTCTCTCCTTCGGCGTCTTACGTCAATTCACCATCTTTCATCAACGTTCTTCTGTGTCACATCGTGAGTGCTACATGCCGGGCCAGGCGCCTTGCCTTTTGCTTGCGGAAAAACTGGGTTCCAGAAGAGATCATCGCACTCTTCGGAGCAGTTAAGCCTTCCTGGGGCCACGTTAAAAGGCTGTGCAAGATTCTGAGAGCTGAGGTCTGGCGTCAAGTCAGACTTTTCCAGGACTGGCTGCGTGTGACATGCTGTAGCCAATACCCGGAGTGGCTTGCTACACGGATGTACCGCTCCCTCAAGTCTCAAGCCGGCCAAATGATCGAGGTGAACTGGTCCGTTATTCTTAAACACCTTCTCAGAAATGGTGAAAAGCGCCAGAGCATTTCCAGGAAACCAGTGCTAACGGTTGGGGAAGTCTCCATCCCTCAGAATTTTGAAGAAGTTCTTAGAAAAGGGCCAAAATATGCCCTTGAGGCTCATGTGCCGCCGCACGACCTGATCGCCACTAATAGGAACATTGCCCAAAAAGTGAACCGTGAAGACAGCGAGAGGTGTCTGCTTGAGGGTGTTGACTGCCTCGCGAGGTGTGCCTCAGGGTGTGCTAACCGTCGTTCGTGCCGTGTTTTAGATGAAATCGTTAAATATTTCAAAGATTAACAAATCGTCTTGCTACAAGCTGACAAAGATGGGGGATTCGTCGTCATGAAACAACAAGCCTACAAAGAAAAAGCACTGCAAGCTGTGGATAAGAACTTTGCACCTGTGAGGAAAAGCGGTGTACGCGTTAAAACTAAGTTCATGGATTTTTGCAAGGACCTCAATCTGTTTTCTTTAGCTAATGATATTAGTAAATGCAGAGGCAACTGCTTGAACTTCTTCTTCACGGCTAAGACTCACAAGCCTGAAATACCCTTCAGAACGATCATCAGCGAAAATGGCTCATGGCAGCAATGTGCTAGCTGGTTCCTTTTAAAGAAGCTCTCGGTGATCAAGGTGGATGGTCCCTTCGAGACAAAGAAGTCCCAAAATGTGTCAGATTACATTGAGGACAATAGCCAGGTCGGTTACGCATTTTCTGTTGATGTCGAGGATTTGTTTTATTCAGTTCCTCAAGCCGAACTTTTAGTTGCTGTGAAAGAATCTGTTGAAGTTACTGGCGAAATTTCCTTTCAGTCTTCAGCTGGTAGGTCCCTTGACAATTTTTTAAAGCTTTTAGAATTTTACCTCAGCGTCACTTTTATCTCTTTTAACAAGCAACCTTTTCTTCAGCGTAATGGTGTTGTATAGGTTCATGTGTGGCGCCAATTTTGTGTCACAGTTTTTTAGCATGCATTGATCGCCTTTTGGATCAAGATTTTATTGGTGGTTCTGTTTTAAAGGTCTTCAGATATGTAGATGATTTTTTAATTCTTTTAAAAACCACTAATGACTCCACATTCGCAGACACCATCCAACAGGTCCTAAGAACATTTGAGAAGCATGGTAAAGGCTTGAATTTTACCCATGAAATTCCTGACAACAACGAATTACGTTTCTTGGATCTGAGGCTGAGGTTGTGCAAAGGACATACCTGCTGGGCCTATTTCCCGCGTGCTAACAAAGAGCTATTGCCCTACGACTCAAATCATTCTAAGACTGTGAAAAGAGCTATTGCTTCGCTTTGTCTGGAATCTGCGCTTCGCAGGTCGTGTCCACACCAAATGCATGCTAGCTTTAATAATCAGGTGAACCGCCTTTTGGCTGCAGGCTTCCCTTGCTCGATCAAAGTGGCCATTGCTGAAACCCTCCTAAAGAAGTCTGGTGCCCGACAAAAAATGGCTGTCGCGGAACGCGCGAAGACAATGCCTGAGGTGATACCCTATGTACATAAGGTGTCGCATAACCTCAAAAAAGTGGCCAGCAGGCACAACGTGCCACTTGTGTTCTCGGCGCCAAATAAGCTGGCGAAGCTGTGCTCGCGCATTTGCGGCGAATGTGAGCGTGGATGCAAAACTAAACATGAAGTAGCCTATGTCGGATGTGCTCTAGGAGTGGTGTATATGATCCCCCTTTCCTGCGGAAGGTGCTATGTTGGGCAGACGGGGCGTTGCCTTAACGATCGTATAAGGGAACATGCAAAAAACTTGAGGGTAAAAGACAAGCTGGCGAACTTAGTCTCGCATGTTTTGGAGTGCAAATGTGTGCCACGATTTAACGAGGCTAGGGTTCTAGGCAGAAGCGCAAGCAGAACATCCAGAGTCTTGCTGGAAGCTTTCCACATAAACAAAAAACGAGATCAGTGTGTGAGCGATGGCTCAATAACGTTGTTCTCTGCGGAGCGGGCATTTCTTGAGACGCGTTTAAAAAAAAATAACCGATTATTTTTTTATTAGTCCTGTTTGTTTCTTCCTTTTTCCTTTTCTGTTATTCACGCTGTCGATTACTGGCTCTTTGTGGCTTGCTGTGTTAAGATATATATCTTAACTTTTTTGATATGAAAAAATGTTGACGCCCCTGGCTGTGTGCATGATATGATGTGACAAGGTTTTAAATACTTTCCCTGAAGCGACAAATAAAACCAGTTGTTAGTAGCGCTCATCCCTTGTGTCGTCGTTCTCTCGCCGTGTTTGTCTTTTTTTAGCGCTGACCTGTTTCAAACGAAATTGGTAAACAGAGTATCATGCTTTAGCTGGCAACGCCGCTTCCTTGAGTTGCAGATTCGGGGGCACAACTTTTCCAGTTTGTTGGGGGCCGAAAAAACGACACTCACACCATACCTGTTAGCAACCTTCCTAAAGTTGTGCGAGGACTTGTGTACGTAAGGTACAACTAGTGGCTTCTGTCTCTGCAACGATCTTCTCCAGTATTCCTTTGTGTTCCGTGCTTAAGTTTTTGAAGGAGGGTCTCGCAAACAGCAACCAACACAGATCAGGCAAACCCAGCCACCGAAAGTCGGCTCATCTGTTTTTGAAAGCTGTCTTGCAACTGATGCGGGCATGATTTTTTGAGACAAGACTCCAGGCAATGCGGCGCTACTGCTCTTTTTACAGTCTTGGAGTGCACAAAATCGTAAGGCAAAAGATCATTTTTTGCGTGCGGGTAATAGCCCCAGCAAACGTGTCTGCCAAGGAAGGTTAGTTTTAAGTCTAAAAACTGTAAAGCATTAGTGTTGGGTAGTTCATGGGTAAAAGTGAGCCCAAGTCCATGTTTGTCAAATGCATTTAAAACTTCACCTACTGTAGAGGGGTAGATAAAGGATTTTTTAAAAGCACTAAAAAATCGTCCACACACCTAAAAGCCTTTCAAACCGCCCTCCCCAATAAAAAATTTTGTCTAAAGATTGATCAACCTTTGTTAAGAAAATATCGCAAAGGAAAGTTTGGCGCTAGTTTTTCTCTTATTCAAGTATGCACCAACTAGCCCAAAAAGAGGTGTTAATTCAACAGGACATGTTGGCTGGCTGTTTGGTCCATGCTTGGCTAGACAAAGCCTGATTCGGATAGACAGCACAGGTGCACCTTTTTTTGTGCCAGTTGCAATTCGCAATGCTACGTGCTCTTGAGTTTGGGTTCAATTCATTGTCCCTTTGCTGTACAGGCTGCTGTAGTGCCATTTCGTGTAGCATGTGGAAGTTTCCTCAGTGAGCAATGATCTTTTCCTGAGCTGCGGTGCTGTCGCAGCTACCTCTGGCTTGCATCCGTGGTGGGCTTCTTCTCACTGCCCATCTTCTGTCTACTGCGTCCCAAGCCTCTGTCAGCCACACTCACCCAGGTCATTGGGAATTGTGCCGTCTTGCTGCTGCTGAGCTCGGCTTTGCCTGTTTTGGCCAGGACACTGGGTATGCCGACCCTTTTGACTCTCGCATTTGAGAATGCCTTGCCTCTGATATGGCTGTCCCTGTTTGGTCTCCGTTTACTGAGGGTGTCTGCCCTAGATGTCCCCTTTATTATGCACAAGTATTACCCCAGTCAAGGGTGCAAAATAAAGTGCACTTTTGGGGAGTGCACACTATCACTCAGCTGATGGACGGAGAAATGCGTAGAGCATAACCAATCTCTATATATAGCCTTCTTTGATTACAAGAAAACATTTGACTTGGCCGAAACCTCAGCAGTCATGCAGGCACTGTGCAGTCAGGGTGTAGAAAAGCCTTATTTGAAAGTACCGGACGATATCTGTAACGACTGCAGGGCTAGCATAGTCCTCCATAAAGTCGGCAACAAAATTCTAATAAGGAAGGATGCTCGGCAGGGAGACATGATCTCACCACCTGTTTACGGGAGATATTCCGAGGCCTGGATTGGGAACAGTTGGGGATAAGATTTAATGGAGAATACCCAAATAATCTGCGATTCGCTCATGACATTGCCTTGCTCAGTCACTCTGGAGGTGAACTGCAAATCATGATCAGTGAGTTAGACAGGCAGAGCATATCGATGGGTCTAAAAATTAACATGCAGAAAACCAAGGTAATGTTCAACAGCCTTGCAAGGGAACAACAGTTCACAATTGGCAGCGAGAGCCTAGAAGTTGTGACGGAATACGTCTACTTAGGGCAGGTAGTGACAGCTGATCTGGATCATGAGAGGGAAATAATTAGAAGGATAAGAATGGGGTGGAGCACATATGGCATGTTCTCGCAGATCATGGGTGGCAGTTTACCAATATCCCTCAAGAGATCAGTATACAACACTTGTATCTTACTGGTGCTCACCTATGGGGCAGAAACGTGGAGACTAAGGAAAAGGGTTCAGCTTAAGTTAAGGACAACGCAGGGAGCCATGGAAAGAAAAATGATAGGTATAACGTTAAGGTACTGGAAGCAGGCAGATTGGGTGAGGGAACAAAAGCAGGATAATGACATCCTACTCAAAATCAAGAGGAAGAAATGGGCTTGGACAGAGCACATAATGCGAAGGCGAGATAATCGCTGGTCCTTAAGGGTGATGGAGTGGGTTCCAAGAGAAGGCAGGTGTAGCAGGGAGCGGCAAAAAGTTAGGTGGGCAGATGAGGTTGAGAAGTTTGCGGACGGTGGCTGCAGCTGGCAAAGGACAAGGGTTAATTGGAGAGACATGGGAGAGGCCTTTGCCTTGCAGTGGGCGTAGTCAAGCTGATGATGATGATCATAAAACTATTGCACAGAGAAAAAATATAAGTAATAGGTAAAATCAGCGTGTATTTTTTAAGCATAAAAACCGCTGCCATCAAGGCTATGTACTCGGTGCTCAAAGTCTGTTGTGTGAATGCACTTTGCCGAGTGCACGCATATTATGCCATTCAGTTATTCTAAAGTGCACTTTGAACATGTGACACTCTTCATTAGTGCACCTTGTTTTGCATGCTTGACTGGGGTGTAACACGTCTCAAGGCTTTAGACACAGTGAGTGAAAGTAGCGCAATTTTATGCAGTATTCACGCAAAGTGCAGTGTTTTGCAAAGTGTCTTGCAAACTCATGTAAGACATCACCACACTGCATCACTAGGCTTCATTAGAGCAATTATTTACTCCTCTTTTGACCTCTCAAACCGTGGCTGTTTACTCGTGCCTAGTAAGCTATCGCATAATGTCTTCTGAAATAAGCGCTGGCAAGACATGTTCTCCGTATTAATATCAACTAAAGGCTCATTTGCAAAGTGACTGAATCACCTTCAGTGTCTGCTCTTGGTACACTATGCAGTGACCTGCGTGCTGTGAAATTTTTTGTGGCATGGTAACCAATAATGTGTTCAAAAACTGAGAACAGAAGTTGAAGAAAAACGATAGCAGTTTTACCTCTTAGTCCTATATTGCGGTTTTTGACATTGCATGAAAGCATTTGCAACAATTTGTGCTCAGTTGTGCTGCTTTTTGCAGGGTGCATTGGGTCTTTTTTCTGGGGATGCCTCCCACTGTTGACCGGTGTGTGTCTGGTGCGATGCAGGCATCACCAACTTCGACCTCCTGGGGGACTTTGGCCGCATCGAGTGGCTGGCCAGCTTTCCGCTGGTGCTCACCTACAACCTGGTGTTTGTGGCTGCGGCTGCCGCCAGCCTGGTGACCAAGGTGACAGCCGCCATGCGCACAGAGCTGCTAGGACGCCTGGCAGCGTGGAAGCCGCTCTCACAGAGGGCCAAGGACGACTGACTGCTGTCAAGTGTGGGCCTAGTGAGTGGCTGTACATTCAGAGTTTTTTTCTGCAGTGACGCAAATGAAGACTGGAAGGGCAAAGAGTGGTGGCACACGTCCAATCATTTCGGAGCAGCAGTTCATCGGCCTTGGAGCACCTGTTTCTAAGCCGTTGCCGGACAGTTGTGCTGTTTGCTGTATCCTTGCTCAAGAAGACCACTTCAGGTGGTGCGCCTACCCAGAGTACAAACCTAAGGTGCTCTCACCATGGACTGCACTAGCTGCCTCCTTCACACTGCCTGTAGGAGTGCAGCTAAAGCTATCTGTCAGCATTGTTTGCCAGCATCGCGAAGGTTTGCAGCTCAGCCTCCTCGGAGTGTGTCAGACAATGCACCTTCAGCCAAAATTACGGCATTGGGGATGCAGGCTGTCTTCATCCAGCACTGCTGCCATGTGTTGTTTGGCTCGCAGCTGCACATTCCAAAGTGTGGGCCCAACTTCAGGGCAAAATGCAGCTGCAGGTGTGGACCCACTCTGAAGGCAAAATGCAACTTTGGGTTCCCAAGCGGAGACAGCTGTGAGTTACCAAGTGAGGACTGAATGTCAGCGCATTCGCAAGCCCCATATATGTTCTGAGCCATTTTTGGTGCAGTAACATGTCCCGGGTCTGTTGGTCTGCCAAGATTTTTGTCACTTGGGACTTGTTTCAGAGACCTGTGATGGCAGCGTTGGTAGCTTACGCATGCCTCTTTTATGATTAGACCGTGTGGCTGCATTTGATATTGTGCAAGCATGATGTCCAGTCATGAGCTGGGACATTTGGGTTGTGCAGACTCCTTTTTTTGCCGGCTGGGATCACTGCTACATCCATGTCCTTAACAGGTGCCCTTGTTCATTGACGGATGTCACCTGTGCTAGCGGATTCACGTGGTGGTAGTTGCTTCCGGCATTTCGTTGTCAATTCGACGCTTTTATACTTTGTCTGTGTCATTTCTGCGTTGAATTTTCTTTTATGCACTGTATATGATAACAGTGGTGAGTTTTATTGAGAGTTCCTAATTTTGTAGCTTTAATTAATAGCAGTTATTACTTGGATATTGTATTTAATTATCACGAATACATATGTTGTGCTGCTTATGTGGTTGTGCTGGTCCTTTTAGTAGCTTTCTTGACATTGTTCACTTGGTGTCACTAACTGCACTGCAGTGGATGCCTCCTTTTTTCCGTTTTTAAGGTATGTGGTGGAGCCCACATGTAATGAGATTCCAGAAACGACGAGAAAACAAGAAGGCACATGCCAGGCCATCCGGAGCTGTCATACCTTGAAAAGCTAACACAATAATACGATTGCTGCTGTGTTTGTCCCAAGCAAGCGTTACTTTACTTCAGAGAGAGAACAACCTGAGGATAACACTGCTTATTTTTTTCCCTCATTTGGACAGAATTCGTGGTGACAGAACGAGAGGTGTAATGCTTTTATTCTCTCTAAGGGAGCCATTGGTCCTTTTGTTTTGTTGTGATGCTTCTTGTATTGTGCTCTACGTCTGGCAGAGGAGATGAGTGATGATTGCGTCAAGTTTAGGCACCACTATGATCAATGGTACAGTGGTGTGTGGATGCCCTACAGTCGTCGACCGATTTGTTGGGCTCGAAGGGGCCCCAGAAAATGGTCCAAATAATCAAAAAATCCAAAAAATTCATTTCCTTCAAAAAAACTAATTTCTTTGCAAAAAACAGGCATGCCCACAGGTCGTGCCGCAAACGAAAGCACTCACCACGTGAAACAAAAACAGTCATTTCCATGAGCAACGAAGGTTGCATAGACCAAGAGAGGGAACTCGAGAAGAAGCCACCCAAATGAACCCCCCCCCTATATAATACCCGGCACAGCGGGCGGCGGCATTTACCTGGTGAATGTTGCAGTGGTCCTGTTTTCAGCACGATAGCGCACTCTTCTTTGTAGGTCGCCTTGATGGCAACATAGAGCGTGGTATTATGCCATTATCTCCAACAGCAGTGATTCACAAATAGTCAAGCCAATCCAAGCCAGCCCGTCCGACTAACTCCGTTTAGATCAAAGATGGTGGCTTTCACAGGAACAAATAACTGGTTGGTTGTGACTCCAATGCCCGCTTGCATATTAATTAGGCTGAAAGAAAGAACTTTTGGTTGAAGACCGACTTCTACACTATTGCTGGCATCTATTTTAGTCTGAGAAATTGAACTTTAGGACTCCACACAGTCTGAAGTATTGGTCGTGAATATATACACATTCCTATAAGGTGTGTGATGGCTCCTCAACAAAGTTTGAAATAGTGCGCTAGTCCGAAAAATCTGTCGGCTACTCTATACTCAGTTTTATACATCAGGTGCAATGCTGTGGAAGGTACGGTAGTAGTCGGGACGGGAAAATAAAGGGAGGTGTGTTAATCCACACTTGTTCTGTCGCCGAGTGGTCTAAGGCACAAAAAAGCGACAGCTTGTCGTCAGCAGTAAGAGTGCATTTAATCAAGCTGATGACAAATGTGTCATCTGGCAAGCCTGCAGACAAAGGATTCACTATGTTTCGCTCACCACAAGGAACGCACTACTTTTTGGTCGCGGATGCAGGCAGCGCAAACAAGTGTGCTAGCAATGACAGCGTTGCACCTGATGTATGAAACGAAGTATAATTGCAAAGTCATCCTCTTTGAGTAACAGTAGCTGCCACTGCTTTTACGTGCACCACTTGGACAGCAGTGGATCTTAATCTATTTCAAGTTAAGCTTCACTGTGTGTCGCAATTTCATGACCACTGTCTCTTGTGAAGGTGTGACCAGGGCAGAAGTAGAAGGCTGGCGCAATATGTGTCACTGGGCGTACTAACACTGTTTTCAGTGCAATGTAATATTAATGTCCCTCTTCAGTGCACTCATGAATGCTTTGTGCTGAATAGGTCTGTCGTAGCACAGCAACAGCTGTTTTCCTTTGCTTTTTTCATGTCTTTGTGGTGTTTTGTTTGTGCCCAAGCTAATTATAACTGCACCATGCACTCAAATGTATTTGTTCAGATGATGCTGAGGTTTTCATCTCCAATGTGCCAACTGTTGAACCACCCAGAGAGAACTGGAGTCCGCGTTGCATGTGGCAGTAGTGCACTGCACCATATGTGCTGGCAGCGCCATCTCTCTCACTCCCAGCGCTCATTCTGCCACTAGCAGCAGCAGCTGTTGCAAAAGCATCTTGTTGGGTTCGGCATTGCCACACATGATTCAGACATGCAAATAATTCTTGCCTAGTCAGGAACGTACCTCAACAAAAGCCCAGTGTAAAACAGCAGTTATTGTCAAATGCCATCTGTGTGCACTATTTGAGCGTGCACATGCAGTTTCGGTTCTCCCTGAGCGAAGCAGCAGTTGAGGGAGAATGTACACCGCTCCTTACTCGGTTGATGAGCAAGAGATGAGCTGGTCAGAGTCCTCTTTCCTTTTACTGTGTCAGCGTCAAGAGCATGCTTCCTGGTTCTGTGATGTTGTCCAAACTGCGGCAGGAGCCATGTGGGTCCAGACTAGCGCTTACGCCTGGGCGTACAGAGTGTGGCACATTCGCCATTGTCAGCAGCTGTCACACTACACGGGTCTTGCTGTTACCAGAAGGAGCAATGAAGAGGCGAGACTTATTTCGCAGAACAAACCGCTTTTGTTTTCAATCGTACGCTGATCTTTGTGCGAGGCTAGTGCTTGGACGACATGTTGTAGCACTTGTAAACCATTTAAGTCCAATGCACTTTCAAATGCTTAACGTTTAAAGGGCCAACCCTTGAGGGACCTGTGAAACTTCTTTCAAAGTGGTGACAAAATACATGCTTTATGTAGCTCAAGCATCGTTGGTCATTCCTGTTGCATACTAGTCGTTAAGTTTGAGCCGATAATTTAACAAATAATTGTTTTTAATTTTTATCCCCACTGCTCCTGGTGGTATTCAGTGCCAGTCTCTCATGCGAATGCTGCCATGCAATGCCATGCAGTGCCATAGATGAAGGAGGCACGGCTGGCCGGACACGGCAGCACTTCACTCCCTTTTGTTTTGCTCGTGTTGTGCCGTGCTTGGGGAGTGAGCTGAGCCAAATGCCATCCCAGCTTGTTATGTTTTTTGTAATTTGTAGAGAAAAGGAACAGAGCCGTTTTTAGTTGGTGACCTCTCTGGTACTACAGCTAGGTAGAAAGCTTCTTCAGAAGAATGATGGGCTATTCTTTATCACTCTTTCTTACCTTTGGGGGGAAGGTTACAGGATGCGGGGTTGGAATCACAAAAATCTCATGAAATCTCGAATTTTACAAAAGAGCTTATTCAGAATTTCCTTTTCGACAACACCCCTAAACATTTCCACCAGAAGCAGCCTCAAAGTGACCATAAAACATGTTTCTGTGACCGTGGATAGCAAAAAAAAAAAAACTGGCCGAAATCTCCATGAAAATGACCAATTTCCGAGCGCGATCCCTACGCTTGTGCACTGTCGTTCGTGACAAGTTCAGTATCGTTGGAAAGCTTGTTCCACACGAATTCTACCACATGTCTAGGATCAAAAATCAGTGCACGAACACTATAAATGTGGTGGCCTCTACAATGCCATGAACTGCTTCACTTCAGTGCCAGTTTTTTCATAAGTGTCTTTTGACCAGGCTGCTTTGCTTGCAGAAAGCGCAGCACAACAATGCCTTGACGCATTTTCATGAGGTTTGTTGCGTTGTATTTCTTGATAAATTTTTCATGCAGTGACACTGCTACACTTTTGAATCACAGTTCTCTTTTTTTTACCGTATAACCACAGTAAAACCTCATTCTTACGTTTTTTTTTAAATTTTGGAAAAAAATGTATTATCCGGGAAACTGTACCATCCAAGCCATTTAATTTTGAGAAATTTAGCTTTTGAATGAGGTGCAAAAACATTTATTGACAATTTCACTTCATAAAAATGTTGATTAGCATTTCATAGCACGGGATCTGGACAGATTCTTTTCTTGTGCTCGCATAATTCAGTCTGCTTTCGCGCTGTCTTAAGCGCAGAACGAACTTCGCAACTCATCCAGTCCGTCGACGGCCATAACCAAAGCAACCAAACACTCTTCCTCGTAAGTTTTTCAGATGCTTAACCCCTTTGCACAGAAGTACTATGGGGAAGCCACCGCGGCAGCAGATTGTCGCAGCGTTTCTAGTTTTTAAGCTGCTTTCCCGATACCCAGCCCGCTCGTATGTACGTGCACCCCTGTAGTTCGTGGATCCTTCGCCTCTTTGCCCTTATGCACCACGAAGGAACCTCAGCATTTCTCCTCTTCACGTCGCGTTCCCGCAAAAACGGTCGTCTCGAATGCTAGCGTGCCGTTTTTAATTTTGTAATTGGTATTGCTTCGCCGCCTTGTATCTATGCACCGCAGAGAAACCACCACAGCGGGCGACTGCCGCTGCATTCCAGCTCTTCACTTCACGTGCCCTCACGTTTGACCGACTTTTATGTTTGCAAATGCACTGTTAGTCAATAAACTTATTATACGACCACAATTTGTGAAAATTTTAAATGTAGTAGCTGGGACTTTGTGGTGTCCGTGAACGTATTAATCGGGAGAAATATAGTGCAACTCTATGGGATACTTTTAATGTCTGCAATTTTTATCGTACGAACCGGGAACGTATCAACGAGGTTTTACTGTACTTTGACATGATAACAATGAGTGCATTATGCGGGCATTATAATGTTCTGTGTAGAAAATGATCAGGTTGATAAATATATTTGGAGAATATCACTGCATAAGCCATTCCATTGGCTAAAAGTTAAGAGTGACTGTAAACCCCAGCGCTTTTTCTTGTCACGATAAGATGGAAAGTTAGGCTAGTCGGAATGATGGAAATACTATGTGGGTGCCACGCCAGGCTTCCTGCAAGTTTGGTATAGCACAAATATCTATAACGTGAAGATGTAAAACTGTAAATTTGTGTTTAACTAGTGCATTTCCCAATAAGCACAACAAATTTCATCACTTAATGCAAAAAATAATTTCACCCACGAAACCTGCGACACCCCCTTAACTTTCGTGATACAGTCGAGTCCACTTATAACAATGTTCAAGTGCCACGAAAATTCCATTGTTATAACCAATAATTGTTATCAACGGGTTGCACGAAAAAAAGCATAACAACTGCAAAGAGGGGTCACTGACGGCAAGTGACATGCGAGCTCTGCCGAGGCATCGTTTTGGTGGCACCGAAAGGGGCATTGTAAAAAATACGAGAAGGTTGCTGTGGCTGCCTCTCAGCTTGAAAAATCCTTTAGTGCCCGAAAAAAACAAACAAAGAAAACATGAAAGCATTTAAATAGGGCAAAATAGCTTGCACTTCTCACTTCTTTGCTGAAACAAGCCCGTAATCGGTGAGTTTCGACTACTTCGCGGCAGTCGTACTGACATCGTTCTGGAGGGCATCCAAATGTTGGACATGTCCGAGTGAAAGGTTTTTTGCAAAAACAAAGTCCCGCAGGGACTCGATCATTCTTGAGGCCTCCTGATGAGAGACAACTTGTACAGGCTCCGGTTCATCTTCGTCATCGCTGCTGTCATCGTCTTCCGTGCCGGTGACTGCTGCAACGATCGCCTCGTCAGTCAATTCTTCGTTTGTGGTGACTGCATCGTCGGCGTGCAAGAATTCTTCAAGCCCTTCCGTGTCGCTGTCATCACCACGCACCGTAGACCAAAGTTCTGTAATCGCTCCATCGACAGGAGCTTCGCGACACTCCGCGTCACTGATATCCCCGGCAAAGCCTGCTTTTTGGAAGCAATTCATGTGCAGCCCGTGAAGCAGGAGCCAAAGAAAATGGGAAAGATGGGGCAGCCCACGCTGAAGTGCCGTGACGCGTTTTCAACGGGCGGCGCACCCTCAGAATGGACTGCTCCCCGTGCGGATACAAAAGCAACAAAAGGAAGCGCCTCCCTACCCTCTCCACCTCTGCCCAGAGGAAAGTGCCCATCTTTTCTCCTCCTCCGAGTCATACAAGCTTCTCCGGCTACCCCATGTGCCTCACCCCATGCGCCTCGCCTCGTATGTGTCACGTGATCTTTTTGCAGCTGCTGTGGCCGCTGTGTGGGCGGCTCCGCATACGCGCACGCGTTTTTTGTGCCGTAAGCGTAGTTTGGCTGGCGTGGTAGCTGCGTTTGCGAGTTTTTTTTCTTTGAGGGTTGGCTCCAAATGGCTACATTTAATTGTTATAACCGACAATCTAGTATGATAGCATTGTTATAAGCAGTTTATTTTACCATAGAACAGATTGCAAAGGTGACAATGCCGCGGCTGTCCATTGCTATATCTGGTATATTGTTAAAAGCGGTATTGTTATAAGTGGGTTTGACTGTATCTCAGTAAACGGTTCAGTGTTAGCAATGCAACATGCCTCTGCTTTTCTGCATACCTTTCCCATTACAAGTTTATTTTATTTACTCGCATGTGCATACTCTCTTCACATCTGAGCAAACGTTTAGTTCGTGACCGCGGCAGTGGCCAAGTGGTTGAGCATCTGCCTCGCATGTGGGAGGTGCGGGGTTCGATCCCCAATGCCGCCGGGTACCCACCGGTGATACAATGGGTACAAGCTTTCCCCTGGTCTGGTGCTCGGCTTATTTAGGGTGAAATGCTTGGGAAATGGGTCTTCGACACCACCTTGAGAATTTGAAAATACCTTGTGCCATGGCGCTCCTTGGCCATAGATGCCCTTGCACCATGAAAATCCACCATCATCATTTAGTTCGTGAGTTTGAATTCAAAATCTCTCTCTGAAGTCTAAATGCCCTTATTAATGTGCTGAAAAAATTTTGCAGCCATGCATCCACAGATTCTTTGACTATAACCTTTCTGCCAGGAACATGTAACATCTCACGATGCCTGTTCAGTTGAATAGATGCACAGCAGAAAACGTAACTAAATCTAATTACAAATAGCCTGAAGTTGAAGCATGAGAAACGTGGTTATCTGGCCACTAGCAGCACTCAGTTAATTTTTTCAAAGCAACCAACTCCAGGACATTGAGTAAACTTCTAATTTAAGCCCATC
The DNA here is from genome assembly GCF_052857255.1 of Amblyomma americanum. Classification (NCBI taxonomy): domain Eukaryota; kingdom Metazoa; phylum Arthropoda; class Arachnida; order Ixodida; family Ixodidae; genus Amblyomma; species Amblyomma americanum. The sequence continues at coordinate 197,993,911 of NC_135502.1, forward strand.
TAATAGAAGCAGAGAAATTTGGAATGGCTGGCGAAGGGACGGTCAGTGTTCCTTTTGTTCCCTGTTTCCTGCGCTGGTGTTTTTGTGGACATAGGAGATGTGACTGTGCTATCTTTAACAGTGCAGGTGCAAAAAGTTGTGCTAGTGTGCACGGCCTTGGTGTTTTTGCCTGCGAAAATTGCACAGCCACTGGACATGCACTAGAAACCTTAATGGTTCATAGTTTAGAAAATGGTACAGAACACTGCGACGGCAAACACAGGCAAAGGTGAGCGCTAATCCTTCATTAGGAAGCAGTTGGTGCTCTTCCTCTGCCATTCTTCCAGGGTGTTTGTCCCCTCGATGCGCTCTACCACTGTGTGTGTTAAGAGTGACTTTGGGGGATTTTCAAATATTTTGAGTTCACTATTGCATTATATTTCATTTCATTTCATTTATTGAAGCCTTAAGGGCCCGTGGGCATTACATAAGGCGGGGGCAAGAACAGTGTGTACAACATATGGTTCATGAAACTCCTGGTCTTACTTGACAAATAGTTTTCAAAATGAAAAAGAAGACAGCAAATCCCAGGAAACCAAAACCAAAACTATAGTGAACTAGAATATTGGGTAGTGTGCTCACAGGCCTCGCTCGGGGTGACCCCGCCGGTGTCGACAGGGCGTGGTGGCGCGTGACAGCGCTGCATGCGTCTTCACTGGTGAAAATGAGTGGCGCATTCGACCGGCGTCGCAGTAGCTGTGGTAGCCGTGCCGGCGAATTGAATTATTATCGCAACATTCACGTGGGTGTCATTGAAATGGCTAAGCGGATCTTGAATGGAACTTTATTTCTGGCATGTGCACATGTTTATTTCTTTCTCAAAGGTCCACAAGGGACATTGCATGAGGGATGACATGAGCATTTTTGATTACTACACTTGACACGCAGGGATGATTGTGCATTGTCACTTGTGCCTGCAATGTTTTCCTGGAGTTATAATGCACTGCACACCGAGGGGTCATATAGCCTTTTCTATTTATACTTAGTAGTAGTAGCATATGATGTAGCGGCATTTGAGTCATGCCAGGGACAAACGCGGAGTGAAGAGAGTGTCGGCGGCAACAATGATTTTTATTCGCAAGGAACCGAGCTGCGGCACACAGAAAACATTGGGGCAGGGAGACGATAGGTGGACAAAGTACAAGGGGATGTCTATGTACATTATTTACGATTGCCGTTTTGCGCTGAACACGAAGCGCGCGCACCGAAACCATTTAGACACGACAGTAACACTGACTTCACATTTATTTGGACAGCCATGCAGCAGCCACTGCTATTTGAAAAAAATGAGGCAGATTTGTCATCACTGCATATATTTATGCTTGTTCATTTCACCTGTGGCTGTGGTGGCTCAGTGGTTATGGCGCTCGGCTACTGATCCGTACGACGTGGGTTCGAACCCGGCTGCAGCGGCCGAATTTCAATGGAGTTCGCAATTCTAGAGGCCCGTGTACTGTGTGATGTCAGTGCACGTTAAAGAACCCCAGGTGGTCGAAATTTCCGGAGCCCTTCACTACAGCGTCCCTCATAGCCTGAGTCGCTTTGGGACGTTAAAACACCGTAAACCAAACTATTTCGCCTCTTTTTCCTTCAACTTATTCTAGCACTTCAGAGCAGCATTAGCAATGGCTCAGTTTAAGGTGCTTCGCCCGTTCGTGTTTTTCTGCTTTTTTTAATGAACTCCTTTCACATAGAAGTGCAGTCTAGTTATTAAGTAAAGCCTTATTACTCCTTCGGAGAGGCCTTCTGCGTGAACGGGGCAACCAACTTCTTTCTGCAGTCTTCTAACCACTTCCTACACATCAAGAATGCTTTCGGAATGTAATTTATTGCAGCTGAAGGATTCTGTGAAGAGGTTTTCAAGCTTCAACACAAAGCCATAAAGCTGCGCCGATGGGTACAGCAGTCCTCCGTGGTCGCAGGATTTTGTCAGCCTCACAAGGAAAAAGTTTTCATCGGGAGACTCCATTCTAAGCAAGGTTATGCACATTTAGCAATTTCTGTTCAATACACACTTCTGTGCAACATACCCTGCTATGTAGAAAAGAAGTCTACAGTCACTTCTAGCTATGTGCTCATTTTGGTCATGCGCAGGCAAACAAGTTGAAATCTTTTCTTGTATGATGGGCCTTGACACTGCATTTGAAGGCCGCTTATCTGGGCATGCTCCATCAACTCTTTCTTCGAAATCTAGCCGAGAATAGCACTGTCTCAGGATGGTTACCTTGTGATACACATTTATGAGCCCATAAAATGAAAGGCAATTAACTAGGATTAAAAATTGGGTCAGTATATGGTGCTGGTTGCATCCTGAAGACTGCCTTATGATTCCGAACAGATTCTCAAGAGGATCTTGGCTAAGCTTTGAAGTCATAAAATATTTGTACTTCAGTTTTTCTGTCAGGTACGCCAACTGTTGAAGTGTGCTGAAAATAGTCACACGAAGACCAGTGGCTCTTGAGACACTTGGAAAACAACCACCACTTTTGACAAGTGTCTCCCAATCGTCGAGGAATGTTATAAATCTCTTCAAAACATTGTGATGCTTTGATTCCGGCCGCAGAGCCTCTAGTGGAAACCGCGAAGTCATGGCCTCTATGAGCTTGTGGATCCGTCTGTGCCACACAAAATAAAGAGACCCTCAGCACTTGACACAGTGACAAAACATTCGTTGTAACACTAGCCTGGAGAGTTTGTGAAGAGAGTTTTACAGGTGTATATAGGTTTGTAGCTGGCTGCTAGTGTTGTATTATTCTGTAGCAGTATTGAGCATAATAGATATTTATCAGAATCGGGAAGAAGGCGCACGTGCGCTCTTGACAAAAGACCCTTAAGTCCACAAAAGCTATTAGGCCTGTAGCCGACATGTGATCTGCAAAAGCGAGCACTTGTTCCCTTGATATCATTCCTTGAGGACAGCGGTATCATTGGGAAATACTAGTTTAGTAGAATTGGAGTCAATGCTAGAGCTCTGACCTCTCTGTGCGTGAGTGCTTCAATATCTTTATTTGCTTTTGCTGTGTTTGCGGAAAAACAAACTTTTTTCTTTGTTTTTTTTAGTGAATGCTTCAAAAGCATTATTTACTTTTGCTCTTTGTACTGCAAATAAGCTTTTTTTTTGTTCTTCTGTCCTTGTTTATTCATATCTTATGTATACTATTTTATTGTGTACTGTTGTCTTAAAATTCAAGGTGTTTTTGTTCTCTCATTAATATTACTTCTCGTAACGCTTGTACTTTGTTTTATAGGTTGTGTGCTGTTTGTGTTATGTTATATTGAACTGTGCATCGTCGGACCAAGTGGTTGCAATGAATTCATGAAAAGGGGTAGCCGGAGCCACTATGCAGCACCAACCTCTCCTTTATAGTTCATGTAAATAAAAAGAAAGGCTGCTTGAATGAAATTGGCAAATAGTTCTGCTCACCTGCAAAATGCTTGTGTTCCAGCAATACATCCATATTTTTTCTTCAATTCCGGCTCGTAAAGGTGAAGACCTTGCTGGACTTTTATTCCAAAAAGCTGGAATGCGTACAAAACTCGCATGTTTTCAAAATTGCGCGGGTGAATGGGGCTTTGCATGATTCCAGGCACAGCCTTGAGTGTCACAGTGGTAGAGTTCATTCTGAATGCCTCCTTCACATGCTCCACGGTTATCTGTGCAAAAGGATTCTAGTTAGACACCAATGTATGTAACAACCATATGAAACTGGATGGTCATATTGAGTGAAACTTACTTGTCCATGTAGAGTTTGAAATCCATTCTTCAGAAGGCAGATCTGTAGGCACTTCAATAAATGAGGAAAATTTGATATATAGAACAAGCCCCTTGTGGGTTCCACTGGATGCTGAACTTTACATTTCACAGAAACGGAAGTTCCTTGAATACTTATTAATTGCCACATCTTGCGATTCTACGTTGCGCCATTACACATAATAAAGTCAACGAAAGGGCCACTGTTCTCAGCAAGAATAATAGCTTCTATGACTACCTTTGTTAGTGTTTCTGCCTTGATATTGCCGCTAGTCGCAAAGCAGCCAATTAGTTGGCTCCATTTGCCCACAAAGGGTACAAAAAGGACAACCATCCCATGTTCAGGTGGCAGAGGCTTTTGGTTGGGTGTGGTGAATGGGCCGAAGTCTACAAAGCCTTCAATAAAGCCACCGCGTTTCATGGTCAGGTTTTCAGAGAGCTTCAGCTCATCAATAATGAGACCACCATGCCTCCTGTAAGGGTCAATGTCCGTAGCCTTTGCCTGGATCTTTTCAGAACTGCAGACAAATGATGGTCGGTATGAGGTATGATGTTTTAGAGTAGACTAGCTTGGGAAACTGAGGGTGTCATTTTTTCTAATGTGCTGGTAAAGCTCAGGGTTCTTCATTTTCATGATTAAGCACTCAAGCACCCATTTCCTGCTGTAGTTCATGCCTTTCGGTTTCACCCGTGCAGAAGCAAAGTATTGATGAACAGCTTCTTGCTGCTTTGGGGGTAACAATGAGATTTTTTCGTTGAAAACATTCTCCTCTATAGATGCTGCACATTCCTGCACATTTTCCAAAGTTGCAGTCGCGCTCTGAAGACTCCTCACAAGTCGCTTGTTCTTCCATGACAGGGCCTTAACCTTCTGTGCAGATGAGTGAGCTGACTTGGCAATCTTCCATTGAACCCTAGAATGGCGTATCAGCACAGCTTTTCTGAAGTATTTGCAGGAGACGCATCGTCCACCTCTAAAGAGCTAAGCAATACATTATTTCTAATTGTTTATAAATGTTCTCAAAACATCCGCAACAGGCTGGCAGAGAAAAGATTCAATGTGAAAAGAAAAAAATGTGTGAGTGCCTGGTTCAGTCACTGTTGTTCAAGCAGGTATATGCTGACGCATGTGTCATCACGTGTGACAGCATGACCTTTAAGGCTTTTAGTTAGGTAGGCGCTGTTGTATTCCTGGGTCTTCAATGCTCCTGTACAGAGCTTAAGCGCATCAACATGCTCAAGGAGACCTTCTGCTTCCAATTTTGAAGAAATGGTTTTTTCCTCTAGCAAAAGGCCTCTTACATACAATTTGCAGGAGTGTACAGAATGGCCAGGAAGAAATATCGCAACTTTTTAGAGACAAATTTCATTTTAGAACTTAATACTGAAGTGGAGCAGAAAACTGAGCCACCGTGGTCTGGAAACTTGTTTTGCCCAAAACTTCGATGGCACCTTCAGGCCTCCAGCGTATTCATCTTGTAGCACCCTCTCTTGGGCGGCGCCGACAACCCGGCTAGCGCGCGCCACCCTGCGAAGAGAATAAAGACGGCACCTGGGTCGTGGCTCGTGCAGCCACGGCTGGCAGTTCTGTTCTGGTGTCGGCTCGTAGCAGTGGTCTCGTTTCCTTCGCTCCTGAGGCGTTAAGCCTACATTGGTGACCAAGGACGAGCAATGACCGATCCCGCAACATCCACGCAGCAGGATTCGCGTCCGCAAGACGTCTCGTCGCTGCAGGTTCGCCTTCCACCTTTCTGGCCCCAGAACCCGCAAGTTTGGATCCACCAGGTTGAGGCGCAATTTTGCCTAGCCCGCATCACGTCGGGGACGACGCGCTACTACCATGTTGCCTCAAGCCTGCCTCCTGACGTTGCCGGTGAGCTCTCCGACGTTCTCTCCGCCCCCATGGGTGCTACACCATATCAGCACCTGAAAACCAAGGTGCTGGAGAGATTTATGACGTCGGACCGCACCCGCCTCCAGCAGCTCCTTACCGGGGAAGACCTTGGCGACCGGTGCCCCTCCCAGCTTCTGCGCCGCATGCAACAGCTTCTCGGGGAGCGCGACATCCGCAACCACTCAGCGTTGCTTCGAGAGCTTTTCCTCCAACGCCTTCCCCAGCCCATCCGCCTCGTCCTTGCGGCGGCCGGTGACGTCACCCTCGACCGCCTGGCTGAGCTCGCAGATAACGTTCATGAGGCCACCTCCTCGTCCGTCACTGCTGTTTTGCCGCCAAGAGACCCAGCGATTTCGCGCCTCGAGGCCCGTCTCGAGGAGCTTGCCGCCTCAGTCGCCGCACTCTGGAGACCCATCCGTCTCGTCTTGATCATCGCGCTCTTTCGCGCTCACGTCAAGCTCGGAGTCCCAGCCCTACATCTCTGCTGGTACCACAGGCGTTTTTGCCACCGGGCCACGAAGTGTACACCGCCCTGTTCGTGGCCGGGAAACGCCCGCCGGGATCACTAACGGCGGCGTGTGGTTCCCCCAGTCATTCGAGCTGCCTGTTCATGGTCACTGACAAGTTCTCCGACACCCGGTTTCTTATCGACACGGGCGCGGAAATCAGCGTGATTCCACCAAGGCAGATCGTTCCAAGCCATCAGGACTGTCGCTCCGTGCTGCCAACGCCTCGTCTATACCCACGTATGGGCTACGATCTCTCACCCTCGACTTCGGCCTACGCCGCACTTTTCGGTGGGCCTTCGTCATCGCAGACGTGGTTCGCCCGATCATCGGCTCAGACTTCCTCTCCTACTTCGACTTAGACGTCAGCGTGCGGCATCGCCTTACCGACGGTCTGACTCATCTATCTCGGGAGTCTCGTCCGACCTTGCTCCCATGGGCATTCGCACGCTACCTTCCTCGCAGTTCGAAAAAGTGTTGGCGGATTTCCCGGAGCTCACTAAGCCATGCAACCTCACTCAGGCACCTAAACATACTGTGACACACCACATCGTCACCCGGGGTCCACCCGCAGCTGCTCGACCGCGCCGCTTGTTTGGAGACCGTCTAGCTATCGCCAAACGTGAGTTTGACCACATGCTGGAGCTCGGCATTATACGCCCGTCGTCCAGCGCGTGGGCGTCTCCGCTGCATCTAGTGCCCAAACGTGATCCCGGTGACTGGCGTCCCTGCGGCGACTATCGGGCGTTGAATGCCAACACTGTCCACGACAGCTATCCGCTGCCCCACATCCAGGACTTTACATCGCGCCTCGCCGGCTGCGCCATTTTTAGCAAAGTTGACCTGGTTAAGGCGTATCACCAAATTCCCATTGAACCCGCCGACATACCTAAGACCGCCATCACGACGCCCTTTGGTTTGTTTGAGTACGTCCGGATGCTTTTTGGACTACGCAATTCGGCTCAAACCTTCCAGCGGTTCATGGCTGAGGTCACGCGGGGCCTACCGAGTGTGTTCGCGTACCTTCGCGTGTTCACATAGTCTTGGCAGCAGTGGCAGCGGGCACAGCTCTTGCGCTGTATATCTGACCCATTCACTCTGCACATCGCAGGTTGCTTGGATTCCTGATAGCGAAGCATCACCATATCACGGAACTATCCCACGGAACGCCGATTGTTTCTGCCCGTGGCCAGCGGTAGCTCTCAACCGTCCTGCGGCGCTGCCACCCGGCAGCTGAAACGCCCATTGGCCCTTGCAGTGGGTGGCATCTTGGACTACGGCTATATAACCGGAAAATCTACCGTCAACGCTTCTTGGCAGCAGTGGCAGCGGGCACAGCTCTTGCGCTGTATATCTGACCCATTCACTCTGCACATCGCAGGTTGCTTGGATTCCTGATAGCGAAGCATCACCGTATCACGGAACTATCCCACGGAACGCCGATTGTTTCTGCCCGTGGCCAGCGGTAGCTCTCAACCGTCCTGCGGCGCTGCCACCCGGCAGCTGAAACGCCCATTGGCCCTTGCAGTGGGTGGCATCTTGGACTACGGCTATATAACCGGAAAATCTACCGTCAACGCTTCTTGGCAGCAGTGGCAGCGGGCACAGCTCTTGCGCTGTATATCTGACCCATTCACTCTGCACATCGCAGGTTGCTTGGATTCCTGATAGCGAAGCATCACCGTATCACGGAACTATCCCACGGAACGCCGATTGTTTCTGCCCGTGGCCAGCGGTAGCTCTCAACCGTCCTGCGGCGCTGCCACCCGGCAGCTGAAACGCCCATTGGCCCTTGCAGTGGGTGGCATCTTGGACTACGGCTATATAACCGGAAAATCTACCGTCAACGCTTCTTGGCAGCAGTGGCAGCGGGCACAGCTCTTGCGCTGTATATCTGACCCATTCACTCTGCACATCGCAGGTTTGTGACCTTATATTTACTCTGTCTGTTTTAGTGCACCTTCGCCACTGCTGCTGCTGCCTGATGGTGCTTCCCTGTTACTTTCTGTGCATAGCCTTTAGCAGCCTCCGGGCACATCAAACTCTTGACAGTGTTGTGTGAAACTTTCTTACCTGCTGTAGACCTCTGATATGTCGAAGGCTGCTATTGCAGAGTTAAGGCTTGAATTCGAGGAAAACCTTGCACAGTGTAAACAGGAAATGGAAGATAAAATAGCGGAGCTTAAAGCAACAGTGGAATTCCTCAGTGAAAAGTACGAGGAAAGTAAAACATTGCTGGAGTCTACGCAAGCAGAAAACGAAAGACTGCGAGAAGAAAATCAATCCCTGAACGCAAAGCATGAGGCCTTCGAAACGAAACTGGAAACTGATGAGGACAGGCTGACTCAGTGTGAGCAATACTCCCGAAATTGCAACTTAGAGATCAAAGGTGTCCCTGTGCGACAAAGCGAAAATCTTGCAGACATTCTCGGCAAGATTGGCGAAAAGGCCGGAGAGCCAATCGATGCATCAGACATCGAAATTGTGCACCGTGTGCCAGTTGCCAAAAATTCTAGCCATAAAAACATTGTTGTCCAGTTTGTACACCGCAAGAAACGTGACGCAGTCTTGGAAAAGGCTCGTAAAGCTAACATTGTGGGAACTGACCTTGGTCTAGACACTTCTGACACCGTATACGTCAATGAGCATCTGTGTCCTCAGCTGAAAAGGCTCCTCGGAAGCGCGGTGGCGCGAAAACGCGAGGTTGGGTGGAAATTTGTTTGGGTTCGAAATGGCCGCATTTTTGCACGAAAAGCTGAAAACTCGCCATTGCTTAAAATTTTTCGTATGTCTGACCTGTCCAAGATCATTTAAACAACTTCCGGGTGCCACAAAGCGACTTCGGAGTTCAGTCTTATCAGTCATGGAAACATTTCTGCACGATTATGCTGCCGTGTTTTCGGAATTTTCTTGTTACCCTTATCATGGTCTCATGACGGGAAGGCCACTTCTTGTCCGAAGAGCAGATGCAATTATCACTCCCAAAGTTACATGCGCAAGCTTGTCCGGCAACGTCACTCTTTTGCTTCATGAATACCATTCAGCCCATCCTAATCATTCAGGCTTCCACTCAATAGAAGCCATTTTTGGCAACCTGAATACGCCCCCCAAAATTGATCACAGGATGAAAAGTGTTCGTGTGCCCGATATTCCTACCACCGTATATCTGTTTCTCGCGGCAACAAAACGTGCATTATTCCTAAGCCCGCCATGATTGAACCACATGACGTTGTTTTTCCCCAGGTAGGGGGGAACTTTGGTTTTTTCCATTGTAATGTACAATCAGCAAGAAATAAGCACGATGACATATCGCAATTTCTTAATGAATTCTCTTTTAAATTCCAGATTGTAATGTTAACTGAAACTTGGTTTACAACTGAATATGATGTCTTGACCCTACCTGGGTACACTACCTATTATTTAAATAGGCAAAGCAAACGCGGTGGAGGAGTACTACAACTAGTGGAAGCCGGCTTGCCCGCTAGCTTACTATCAGATTTTTCAATCTCAAATGAGAATTATGAGGCACTTTCTGTCGTTTGATGCTGCAATATGTTTACAGTTATATACCGCCCACCTTCTGGAAATCTAGATGCCTTTTACCAGTTCCTGGAAAACATGTTCTCTTTTGTCCATAGCAACCAATTAAAACTAGTTATAGGTGGGGACCTAAATATTAATCTCCTTAAACATAGTACGGCATCACAGGATTTCACATTACTCCTTGAGTCACACGACTTCAAGAACGTCATTACAGAGTCAACGCGCATTACAGTAGAATCAGAATCACTAGTAGATATGTTCATCACCCACCGTTACATAGACGATATAAAGGCTGGTGTCATTGCGACTAGTATAAGCGACCACTTGCCAGTATATATGTTTTGGAATGCTGATACTCAGAATAAAAGAAAAACTATTCTAGAAACGTTCACAGTTGAGGACATATCTCCTAATGCGCTTGACAATTTTCGGACTCAAATTTCCTTAACAAACTGGGACGCCGTGTTCGAATCTCGCCAAGCAAATGAGGCATATGATATTTTCCTCAATATTTTCAAGCGCGTTTACAGGGATTGCTTCAAAATTAAAAATATTAAAAAACCTAAAAGAGTACGGAAGCCTTGGATTACGGCCGAATGCCTTGCTATGATCCGTAAGAAGACATCCATGTATGCGCAATTCATAAAAAATAGGAACCCAGCAGACCTCGCTAATTTTAAAAAGTACAGAAATACAGAAATTTTGTAACGTGCTTTCTTCGAAATGCAAAACAGGTTTATTTTAACAGCTTACTTGGCAGGGCAAATAATCGCACCGATGAGCTATGGCGCGCTCTAAATACCATCATGAACCGTAATAAATCGAGAAATGACGATATTCAAGTAACACAAAACAGAAAAACTCTCGAGGGCCTTCAACTCGCAGACGCATTTAACTCCTATTTTGTTAACTTAGTAAAAAGTGGTCATGATGAACGTGTGACGAGCTACTTGCGTAATCGTAACGAACATACCGCTTTTTTTTATCCAACATCTGAGAATGAAATACGTTCGGTCTTTACATCACTAAGCAATAGCAACACAAGAGATATTGATGGTCTTAGAATTACACCGATCAAATTTGTCTTAGACTACATTTTGCCTGTGCTCAATCACATATACAACTTATGTTTGTCATCAGGTGTATTTCCCGATAGCATGAAACGTGCTAAAGTGACTGTTATTTATAAATCAGGCGATAAAAACGCATTTTCAAACTATCGCCCCATATCTGTCCTTCCCGTTCTCTCAAAACCGCTTGAGAAGTTAGTATTGCTGAGGCTGGACTCATTCTGCAATAAGCATTCATTAATTTCCCCTTTCCAGTTTGGCTTCCGGAAAGGTATGTCCACAGAGTTAGCCTTACTAACACAAAAAGAAATAATCCTTAAGTCATTTTTGGATAAGAAGTTAATAATGGGCATTTTCATAGATTTCACAAAAGCATTCGACAGCTTAAATCACCAAACGCTGATAGCAAAATTAGAATTTTATGGGTTTCGAGGCATTGCCTTGGAATTTCTCAAGTCATATCTTTCAAACAGAAAACAATGCGTTGCTATAAATAACAATTTTTCTTCTCTAATGAACTTGAATGCAGGCGTTCCTCAGGGCAGCATATTGGGGCCACAGCTTTTTAACTTGTATATAAATGATATAGGGAATATAGCCGAGAAATCACAACTTATTGTTTATGCCGATGACACAAGTATTTTCGTTCAGTCAGATAATCCCAGTGATTTGTGCAATAACGTAAATTCGACACTACAAAACTTATACGAATGGAGCAATAGAAATTCCCTGCAGATCAACAGTGCAAAAACCAAAGCTGTGTTATTTACACCCTATCAAAAGCCAATTATGTACAAATTTAACATTCATATCGGCAATAATCCTATTGAAGTGGCTTCAGAAGCAAAGACACTTGGTGTGACATTTCATCAGCACTTATCATGGAACTCACACGTGCAGCATATATTAACCCATCTTGCCAAAATATCAGGAGTACTCTGGAGGCTTCGTTATATTTTACCACTGAAATTTAAGCTATTAATATATAACGCGTTGTTCTATGCTCAACTAAATTACTGCGGACTTGTATAGGGCACAACATCAAAAGAAAACATAAATAAGATTTTTTCTCTGCAGAAGAAAGCCCTTCGTCACGTAGTCAACATTCCAAGTGAAAGCCCATTACATAATACCTATTATGAATACAAAATTATACCCTTTCCAGTATTATATGACTTTAACCTGTCGATGAGATATAAACATAGCTTAAAAACTAATAACAATGCATTTTTGTCTTTATGTAGTTTAAAAAGCCTTCCTGACAGGGGGTACGTATTTCGGAATAAAGGAACATGGCACGTGCCATTCACTAGGCTAACACACGGGCTAGATAGCGTCGAAAACCGCCTTCCGAGACTATTGAACAAATTATTAATGATGGAAATCGACCTGCAAACAGCCACTAAATGTAATATAAAACTTCATTTCATCAACCAGTTTCATGGCGTTTAACAGTGTCAACCATCTTCATAACCAAAAACAGAGCTTTTTGTAACACTTCATTTCATCCCAGAGTACTGTAGTTGTGTGTATTTGTCTTTACTATTTCTTTTCCCTTATATTCAGGCGAGTTTGTTTATTAACATTGTCATTTTTCAGGTCTGCTATCACGCGAGTGTTTGTTGCATTTTTGTTGTATTTTTTTATATTGTAACAAGACTGCATTTGTAACATTATTCATTTCCTGCGCGAAAATCGCATGTGCTGTGAATTGTTCTCTTTTAAACATTCAAGATTTCATGCATAACTGCTGCACAAACTGCCATGTAAAGGGGGTGGGGACCCAGTCAAGCTTGCCTTAGAGCAGCTTTTTGTCCCCACTCCCTGCATTTTTATTTGTACTAAAAATGCAAAAATAAAGATTGATTGATTGATGTCCTCATCGCCAGCCCTACACCTCATGCTCATGAGCAAGACCTACGTGCTTTGTTCAAGCGTCTACAGCACTACTGCCTGGTTGTGAATGCCTCCAAGTGTGTTTTCGGTGCTTCTGAGCACGAGTTTTTGGGTCATCACATATCCTCAGTGGGTATATCCGCCCTCTCGCGTCCCACGTCCAGACCATCGAGAATTTTCCCCTGCCCACAACCCTGCGACAATTGACCATTTGCGGAGAAGTTTCTGCGCATGCGTGGTGAAGGCGCAGGCAGCGCCCTCTATGGACGGTCTGGTTTTTGGTTGGAAAACATGAGCCAGCCGTGCATTCCTGCGCTGTAGTGCGACGACTGATGTGAGCTGTAACTTCCACGTAACTGACATGTAACTGCAACGCGATTTATCTAAGCTAACCAAGTGTTTTGCAACAGCGAGACTTGTACGTAATAAAGGCCGCGACGACATACAAGGCGCAAAAGACGAACCCGTTGATGGGACCAGTAATGCGCACATCCAGCACGTTTCGAAACGGGCGTTGCTGCTTTATTTCGCGCTTACTGCCGAGTACACACTGCTCGGTCGTTCTAGAAGAGTTTTGCCACCGACGCAGGAAAACCGAATGATATATACTAGTATGAACATTCACCATTAATGCTACAATGTGCTTCCTGAACAGCGGGAGCACGGCCGAGCGCAGCCTCGCGTATATCCGCGCATTCTAACGCTCCCGCGGCCCGTTAGCACGCAAAGCAACGCTCTGCCGTATCAGCACGAGCCGGGATTGAGATAGTACAACGGGTCCTTTAATAATCAGCTAAGTGTGCCCCGAGGCAAAAGGTGTTGTGTTAAGTTAACAGAAACTCCTGCCATATCAAGGAAGCGCAAACGTAAACTTCTGTGTGCATTTGGGAAGTGCATCCCATTATACTGTCACACTCGCCCGCGCATAGGCGCACATTCACGCACATTTTCACTCGGTCATTCGGCGCTCCGTTGAGGTAGCAGAGTGCAGGTATTGCCACACATGGTCGTTTTTCAGGCTACAACGCGAAAATAATTCCCTACACCCTGTTTCTAAAAACGGAAATGGGATGTTCTCCTCTTCCATCATACTCTTTCGTTAGTTGACACACGTTTCCGGCCAATAAACCACACTAAAACAACAAAACAAGCGCACGTGAGCTGCTGAACGCTGGCTTGCGCATGCTTGCTCGAGAGCCCCTTTCCAACCAAAGGTACCGGCGGAGCTTCTCTGTTTGCACGACAGGCGGCGCTCGCTTTTCAGCAAATGGTCAATTCCTGGGGCTGGTGAATTTCTCCCGCCGCTTTATCCCGCACTGTGCAGAGCTACTTCGCCCGCTCACCGACCTCCTCCGGTCAACTGCTGGCCCGTCCTCTGCAATCTCTTGATCATCAGAAGCCCAGGCCGCCTTTACTGCCGCGGAGCAAGCATTCGTTAACGCCGTGCTTCTAGTCCATCTGCGCAACGACGCCCCTACGAGATTGATGGTGGATGCCTCCAGCGTGGCCATCGGAGCCGTCTTACAGCAGTACATTAACTCCGAGTGGAGACCATTGTCTTTTTACTCCCGGAAGCTACTTCCTGCTGAGACCCGCTATAGCGTCTTCGGTCGAGAGCTCCTAGCCATCTACTCCGCTATCCAGCACGTTCGGCATTTTGTCGAAGGATGCAAGTTTCACGTGCTAACCGATCATAAACCGCTGGCATATGTGTTCCGGACCAATTCATCGAAGTACGTGTCACGTGAACTCCGTCAGCTCGCTTATATCGGAGTTTACTACCGACATCCGGCATGTGAAAGGTGCAGCCAACACCGCCGCTGACGCCCTCTCTCGTATAGTCGCGGTAGACGCTCCATCTTCCGCCGTCGACTGGGCCGCATTCTCTTCTGCCCAGCAGAATGACGATGAGCTCGCCGCTTTTCGAGCGAACCCTCGTTCTCTCCGATTACGGCTTGTGCCCCATCCTTGCTCGCCTGAGCCCTTGTGGTGCGATGTTTCAACGGACTTTCCTCGCCCTTTTGTTCCGGCTTCACTACGTCGCCCTATCTTCCATTCTCTCCATGTCATATGCCATCCAGGCATTCGGGCTACTCAGCGCCTTCTCACCCAGCGCTATGTTTGGCCCGGAATCAACGCTGATGTGCGTGCTTGGACGCGCCGGTGCCTACCCTGTCAGTCAACCAAGATCTGTCGACATACCGAGACACCATCCCAAGCCTTTCTCCCCCCTGGCCGTCCTTTCGACCATGTTCATCTCGATACCGTGGGCCCTCTACCCATCTCTCGAGGCTACCGCTATATCTTGACCATAGTCGACCGCTTCACTCGCTGGCCGGAGGCAGTCCCCATTCCTGACATCACCGCAGAGACTGTTTCGCGCGCCTTCATTTCTGCGTGGGTATCTCGATTTGTTTGTCCTGGCACTGTGAGAACCGACCGTGGACGCCAGTTTGAGTCCTCCCTGTTTGCTTCCCTTAATAATATTCTCGGCGCCAGGCATTGCCGTACCACTGCATATCACCCGTGTGCTAACGGCATGGTGGAACGCCTTCACCGCCAATTGAAGGCCGCCCTCGCTGCCCGCCTCAATTGCGCCTCCTGGGTCGACTCCTTTGTCCCTTGTGCTGCTTGGTCTAAGGGCCGTCATCCGAGAAGACTTACAGTGCTCAGCTGCAGAGCTCGTGTATGGAAGTGCTTTGCATCTTCCAGGCGACTTCTTTACATCCCAGCAGCTTCCAGCCCAGCCCCAAGAATTCCTCCAACGCCTGCTGGACTGCGTTAAAGACCTCCGGCCTACTCTCCCACGTCCGTCCCGCCACCATACCATTTTCGTACACCCCGACCTGACCACTTCGACCCACGTCTTTGTGCGCCGCGACGCTGTCCGGGCTCCACTCACACAGGCTTACGACGGACCTTTCCGCGTTCTCCGCCGCACCCCGAAAACCGCCGCCATCCTCCAAAACGGCCGCGAAGAGACCGTCAGTCTAGACCGCCGTAAACCGGCTTACATGGAGACCGCCCTGGAACGACTCCCAGCGCCGCCTGACCTAGTGCTCGAGTGCCATCGTCGGCCCTCCGTCCGTTTCGACTTCCAGTCTAGGCGGGGGGCCCTGTAGCACCCTCTCTTGGGCGGCGCCGACAACCCGGCTAGCGCGCGCCACCCTGCGAAGAGAATAAAGCGGTAACCGCATGAGGCGATATTCCTTCGCGATACGTCGCGCGATGACGCCGCCGTCGCCCATCGCTGTCGCTGGCGCAAACCGCACGAAGCGACGGGACTCGGCGTCGGAGCGGCGCGTTTTCAGTGTTGCTCGATTGCGGCCGCTTCAGCGTTCAGTCATTTTGTGTTAATTAACGCGTAGAACAACGCTCTTAAGGCTTCATACAAGATAAAACACAATAAAAACATTGAAAAATATATTTAGGTAATAATTTTATTTTTAGTCTACACAAAGTTACGTTACGCAGAAAAGTGCGCCCGAGGGACGCTGCGATGAGGCGCCAGGCGACATTCCTGCGCTCTTGCGACTTATAGTGCGTGTAGGACATACCCACAACACCCTTTAATTTTGAACTTCATTAATGAGCATTTCATTCAATTCTTGCATAGCTGCCATGGTGAGGGATGCGTCGGCTGTTGCTCCGCGCAGAAAGCCCACTGAAAAAAAAAAATCGACTTTCGCGCGCAAGACGGATCGGAAGTTACGCACCCGCAAGGCCTACCGTAATTGGCTAGTCTCGCATGGCACTTCCGGGCGATGGGCGAAATTTTTTGCAAACTCAGAACCTGGGCGACGCGATGAGCGACAGTGCTTCGGCGGCCCTCAGCCCATCGCGCGGCGTGTCGCCGCGAATTTTCGCCTCATGCGGTTACTGCTTAAAGTCGGCACCTGGTCGTGGCTCGTGCAGCCACGGCTGGCAGTTCTGTTCTGGTGTCGGCTCGTAGCAGTGGTCTCGTTTCTTTCGCTCCTGAGGCGTTAAGCCTACAATCTGATGTGCAGGCATAATGCTTAGCCGAGAATGCTTAGCCGAGACACATGCTCAGTCATCATATTCCGAGTTTGGGCTCTCCAAGGCCTGATCTGTTTCCTTCTGGTGTTTTGAGGCCAGTTCCTGCTTTTCTGTTGATACTGGTAGACAGACAGCGGGCAGACTTCAAAATTTTGTTTTCGAGGGCCTATGAAGTTCAACATCAGCGGGTCTCCTAGCTCTTTGTTGCCTTTCTTTTGGTAGCTTTTTTAAGACAGACCGGGAGATTCGACAGCAGCGTTGGTACAGCGTCGGGGGATAGTGCTGGTTTTCCACGAGGGACGCGGACGTACTTGATCTCCATTCACAATATGAACATAAATCTGTAGGAAGAAACGTGGTTCGAAATGCAGTTCACAGACAGCGCAGCTCTCATCTAGCCTCTTGTCCGACCGACAGAGGTTGCTTTCCCACTACTTTTTAGGAGTGGCATCCTCGGGAACGCCAAACAGGGCTATCTTTGGGCCACCTTTGGTATGCACATAGCCGGGCTTGCAACCAGGTGCGCAACAGTGGTTTTGGCGATGGGCCAGTATATTAGAATTCAGTCCCAGTGCAGCAAGCAGCTAGCAAAAACGCCAGATATCCTGTCAACATGTGTGTTTAAGCAAAGCACAGAAGGGCTACAACCACAGGGCAGAACACGAACACAGACATAGATTATTAGTAGAACTTGGTGTAAACAACACTTTCACTGTCGACGGGAGCTTGATCAAGCACCTCAGGGGTCATTTCACGTGTTTGTTCACATCTGGAGCATACGTGAAAAAAACCGTGAAATGACCCCCGAGAAGCGCTCAAACCAGCGGGAAACCGCACAACAGAATAACAACGAGCCCACAAATACACACGGCGCACCGACAACGACTGCAAATCCTACCGTGAAGTCTACTGTGGCGCCACCTCGTGTCGGCGCCGCAAAGCAGAAGCCTGTCGACATACGCGGGGCCACCACTCCTCCATTGAGCCAGCGCTGAGTGAGCACACTACCCAATATTCTAGTTCACTGTACCAAAACTGAGTTTGGTCATGATAGACCAAAGTATAATGTCATAATACTGTGTAGTTTGCTTTATTTGGCTAAACTGGTGAGTTTTGTGATAGCTTCGATCATTATTTGTCTGCAGTGACCAAAAAGAAGCTCAGTTTTTTTCTTCCTGCAAACAGAACAAATATAGAGCGTGTCCCAGCTAACTTTAGCCAGGGCTTAAAAATATGCTGAGCCACTCTAAGAGGACACAACCAAATGCATGTTACTAGCTATTAGAGAAGGTCACGCTATTTTTTCTATTCTGCTTGATTGCATATAAGTAGAGATTAATTAACCAACTTCGCAACCAACAATGTTGGGCAAAAATGATAAAAAAAATTCATATCAGAAAGTTGTAGAATAGTCCGCAAAATGTCCGATTGAAGAGTTTCTGATTATCTATTTATTACGTATTACCTTTTTTCTGTCACTGCAGATGCCCGCGAAATACAAAAAAATACCATGTGACATGGTATTCCTTGCGTGCCGCAATGAGGATGGATGGATACGGCTGAACCCTTTACATCGGGCGGTGGCTCAAGCCACCTAGCCATGTCTTGTGAAATTTTACTTCTGTCTTGCTTTTAGCCACCAATCAGATAACCTTCGCTTGGTTACTTCTAACCTCTTAAAACCCACTTTCCCTTCACTATCCCTAAACCCCAATGCCTTGGGTAAGTCAGCCCCGCTGCCTTCCACTGTACCGTGGAGCCCTTTACAGAAAAGTATCAAGTGTTCAGCCGTTTCCTCCTCCTCTCCTTGCAAAAATACGCCACCTGTGGGAGACCACCGGAACCATAGCGCGCCGGCGCCATGTTGGGGGAAGACCGCAAGGACGCCCGATTCGGTCGCCGCACGAATTTACCGCGGTACGCCGTACTAGCCTGCCTAAAACACTGGCAGTACTGATTCTGACGTCATCTGAAGCACTTCAGGATGGTGAACTCCTGCTGTGCTCCACAATGCCACCAACACGGATATCGCGACGCGAATGGCGGAAAGGTATGTACTTAAGTACGTACTGTAAGCAGTACGTCCGCAGTGGATGCAAGTTTTCTCGTATGCGCTTTGTCGCGGACCATGAGTTCAACTTTTTTTTCCTAATCGACTGTATTTTGTTCCTGAAGTATGTATTTCGAAAAGGACGCACAGTTTATCGCATGCAGACTAAATGCTCCGTCTACTGCGCCTGCTCCGCGAAGGCGCCGCAGCACACGATAACCCGACTACGCAGGAACGTTATCTTTTAGAAAGGAACGATGTGGTGAATACCGACAGCCTCCCAGCTTGATAGATAGTTGCGATTTTGTGTAAAATGCGCTGACGAAATGCGTCGTATGCACGAGTATGCGCTATGGTAGGATGTGAGCTTTCGTATTGCCTATGATTTAGTGCCCCGGAGCTGCATGAGAGAAGCAAGAGATTCCCTGTTGGTGATACATTTAGACCAAAGCTTAGAATACAGTTTCTCACTAGCATCACACAACACGCTTGTTTGCGTCGTTCTCGCTTATAAATTCGGTCGCCAGACGAAGTATAATACAGGCCACCTCGCCATCTGCAGCAGTGTGCTTGACCAAAACACCGCTACGACACGTGCTCGCGCGAGCTATTTCATTTGGTTCGCTTGTAACACAGCGAACCTTTTTAAAACCAAAGCACTGGAGAATATAACACAGAAAACCACCTATTTATTGAAGTACTCACTGACTAAAAAAAACGGAGTGAGTTTATGTAATATTTTATTTGTGACGTTGATCAACTCAATAAGTAGAGTAACCATTTTTACATTTAGGATAACAGACTAGAAAGTAGGAGAAAACAGTCATCATGCTGTCAATGCCAATTACATCTTTTGCAGGTGTCTTATCACAAGTTTTCCAGAGACAGTCTACAGCTCAAGAAGTGGATTATTGGTATAAAGAGAGACCCAGGTCCTAATTTTGTAATTAACCAATCAACTAAAGTATGCAGCAAACATTTCAAGCTAGATGACTTCGTCAGCAATGTAGCAAGTGGAAGACGTTTCCTCAAGAAAATGCTGTTCCGT
Organism: Amblyomma americanum; assembly: GCF_052857255.1. NCBI lineage: Eukaryota > Metazoa > Arthropoda > Arachnida > Ixodida > Ixodidae > Amblyomma > Amblyomma americanum. Next base: position 198,013,725 of record NC_135502.1, read on the forward strand.
CACAGTTCCCATTTTCGAAACCGGTGACCAAACGTCGACCACCAAAGCAGAGACTAACACACTGCATCAACAGGACTCCAACAACCAACACAAGCACAGCAGGGTCTGGAGAAACATCTCACCAATGCAGCACTCAAGATGACGAGCCTCCTGCAAGCCCCAACCTTGCAGTTTGCGACTACCAGCCCGCAGACTTGGCAGACCAACCAGACTCTCCTACTGAGAAGCAATTTGAGCTTCAAGATTGTTCTGTGTGCACTAACGTGAAGGCAGAGCTTCAGGCCAAATATCAGGAACTTAAAGGCCTCTATATTTATGTAACAAATCTGAGAAGCTCTGTACAGAAGTTAAAAGATGACCTTGAAGTAGAAAAACAGAAGAATGCCGAGCTTGCAGCACATAATGGAAATCTCCAGCAACAGCTTGCAGTGACCACTCAGCAGCTGCAAGAAGCACAAGCTGTAAATGAAAAACAGCAACAGAGGGTGTTCTCACTAGACAAATTCAAGAATGACGATAGCAGCATGCAGTTTTACACAGGGCTGCTCAACTACCAGGATTTCCAGAAGCTGCTGCTGCTGTTAAAACCAGGCGAAAATGCATGTAATGTGTATAGCAAGAAACATTGCCTGCCCAATGACGATGCCAGAGGTCGAGCTCGCAAGCTCTCACAAGAGGAAGAGCTATTTCTGACACTGGTTAAGCTCAGAACAGGATTCTTTCACCCACACCTTGGCCACATTTTTGGTATCTCGCCTAGTACGGTGTCGAGGATATTCTCTAGTTGGGTGAGCTTTATGTATGTCCAGCTAGGGAAACTACCTTTGTGGGCGCCCAGAAGTGTGATCAACCGCAATATGCCTTCTGTGTTCCGAGAGCTCTACCCCTCCACAAGAGTGATTATTGATGCCACAGAGATTAGGTGCGAGGTACCTAGCTCTCTTGTAATGCAGTCAGGTACATATTCAAATTATAAATCAGCCAACACTTTCAAGCCTCTTGTTGGTGTATCACCAGATGGTCTGCTGACTTTCGCTTCAGAACTTTTCATGGGGTCACTCTCCGACAGAGAAATTGTGATTCGAAGTGGATTTCTAAACCAGACATTTTCTTCTGGAGACACTGTCATGGCTGACAAGGGTTTCAAAATCAGGGACCTGCTTGAAGAAAAAAAAGTTGGCCTCAACATGCCACCATTTCTCAGACAGGACCAGTTCGAAAAAGAGGACGTGCAGGAAACGCAAGATACCGCATCCATGTAGAGCGACGAATACAACGCATCAAGTGCTATCACATCTTTGACCGCCCCATACCACTGTCTCTTGGCCCGCTTATTAACCAGATATGGTCAGTCTGTGCAGTGCTCAGCAACATGCAAAGCCCTTTAATTCTAGAATTCGAATAGAAACATTTTTCAACTTGTGTGGTCTGCTGAATCAAGCCTTACATTTCATTGACCTTGAGCTGCTTCACCATAAAAGGCAACAGTGTGTTGAAATAAAAGCTGTTCAATACGGCTTCCATGTTGCTCCATTCTTCTTCACAGAAACGCAACCTCTGGACAATGAGGAAGTGCGGCCCGAACACTACGAAGTCTGCCCACTGTGTCTGGGTAACGCCCATCTGGCCGAGCACCTGCATATAGTGTTCATGGTCCTTCTTGAGTGTTGGCAGGCAGTTCTCGTCAAACTCGACGAAAAAGTCTTGAGACAGAAGGTCTTCTTTTGTAGCATCCTTCAGAGAATAGGGGCACTTCACTTCCACGGTACCCCACGGGAAGGGCTCACAGGGGTCAAAGGCAATTGCATCTGGTGATGCACCCAGCCATGGTTTTGTGGGGTTCACAAAGATTCCACAGTTAATTATTTCAACAGGATGGCCTGCAGCGATCATGGTGTCCTTATATCGCAGGATTGCATCACTTTCATTCGCAATTCCATATCTAAAAAAAAGGGGGGGGGGGGGGGTAACGTTAGGAATGTTTTTTTTTCGGAGATGTATCTGTGTCAGTAGCAAATACAAATACCTGATAGCCCTCTCACGGGGAAGGTCCTTCATAGCTGTTAGGTTTGCTAGCCCTTTCTCTGTCCATTTTTTGCGGCTCATGACTACGCCAAAGTGGGACGCCGTCAATCGATGGCTGTGGGCGTGAAACCAAGCTGTGCTGTTCCTTTGTTTTCTGGAGGCCCTCTCCAGTTGTTGGGCTTCAGCAGGTGTAACAACTATCCCCTAAAAGGTGTATAAAAACAATGACTTAGCATGTGTTGCACAGATACTGTGTGCCACAAACAACATTAGAGGCCACATGTCAAACAGTTCGCGGCTTGTAACAGACATAAAGTCTTTACTGAAATGAACTAAACATACGAGTGATGCAAATACCTTAAGCACTGCCGCAGTAGCTCCATCCACTGGGTAAGGAACCTGCCAAGGTGTCAGGCCACTGAAGCACACAAAGGGTTCAGCTGTCTCCCACAGCTGTGGCTGCCTTCTTCTTAGGTTGTCTGACATAAGCACAGAAAACCCATGCGGCACAAGCGACTGTTGGTAGCTCAGCAGACAACCTTTTATCCGCTTGCCGTATCTGGTTTCGACCACTTCACTGCAGTCAGCAGTTTGAAGCACACTAGCAAAATGTTGCATTCCACTAGATGTGTTCAAGGCATTAGCAAATGCTTTTATGCAATCTTCTTGCTGCTCCAGTGGCTCACTTGCAGCATGACCGCTGTATACCTTTGAGCTGCGGGGAACAGCTTGCCCGCCTTCTGCAACTTTTCGCCAGTTAATTTTTTGGACACTGGTTCCTCGTAATGGATTTGTTCTTGGGACTCGCCACCGCTGAGGCAAGTCAGTGGATGACATATGAGCTGGTGCCTCAGAGAATCCTTTTTCCTGAAGCAGCGCGACAATCCTTAGCACTGCTTGTAAGTGGTTACACACATACTTTCCAGCAGCACATTCACATTGTCCGCCAAGCACGTCACCTTGCAGAGACAAGGCCACTGAAACTGCATATGGTGGCTTCGTCTTCCTCTGGTTTCTGTGGCAGTTGGCCTTCACAAATACCATATTGTCGCTGCAATAAAGACAAAAGTACTGGCATCAGCATTTGTTGCATGACCACTGCAGTCTCGTCCCCAAGGGTCTTTAAGGGGAGAGATCAGCATAGCAGGATGAAAACGAAGAAGCGACACTGCGCTTCGTAACACTGTCACTTCGCCCTCATCTTGTCGGGTTGCTTTATCCCGTGTACTGCAATGTATGCAAACCTGAAATAGTACCGCCGTCTTACTTTATAATGAATAAATATCTGGGTGTTGCAACGCTCTGCAGTAGTAGGTCTTATCTACGTAGTGAAAGGAATACTGCGAAGCCACTGTGCGCGACGCGAACACATGCACAAAACAGGATAGCACGAATACGAGCAACACGAGACGTCAACACAAGATTCTAACGTGCGTTCCTTATTGCACGTGTATTCGATCTTTCGAAGCAGCGCGTACAAATAAAAATATGCAAATCAGTTTAATGGGGCAGACCTACACGTCAACCCGGCAGCGTAAAACAAAGCGAGCACATCACATCGGGCGCCTTTCTCCGTCACTCCGCTTGCGCTTAATCAGTTCGGTTTAACAACATTTAAGCGCCCAAACGAAGTATGGCTACTTACGTTGCGCAGGAATAATTCGCTAACACAGATGACGTGACGACGTAGCTTTCGGTGACGAGCTTGTATGCTTTCCGCTAACATTTCGTGGTCGCTGTCAACCGCGACACGTATGCATCGATGTGTGCCCTCCGAAGCGGCGGCAACTTGGTCAAGTCGCTCTCCCATAAACGCACCGGATACACGATATCACTCATTTCCGTTCAAACAATGCCTCTGTACCAACGGTGGCTCAGCACTACAGCAGCAAAATCGCAGCTTAGCAAGTGGTGCGTGCCCACGCCAACGGAACAAAGGCAGTCAGGCTACAGAGAATCACAGCAGTAGTCAGCTTGCGGCGGAGAGGCGGCTTCCCCTAAGATGGCGAATGTCTTCCCAGCGTGCTTTTCGAAATTCACCGGCAGGTGACGTATAACTTGGTCAAGTCACTCTCCCATAAACGCACCGGATACACGATATCACTCATTTCCGTTCAAACAATGCCTCTGTACCAACGGTGGCTCAGCACTACAGCAGCAAAATCGCAGCTTAGCAAGTGGTGCGTGCCCACGCCAACGGAACAAAGGCAGTCAGGCTACAGAGAATCACAGCAGTAGTCAGCTTGCGGCGGAGAGGCGGCTTCCCCTAAGATGGCGAATGTCTTCCCAGCGTGCTTTTCGAAATTCACCGGCAGGTGACGTATAACTTGGTCAAGTCACTCTCCCATAAACGCACCGGATACACGATATCACTCATTTCCGTTCAAACAATGCCTCTGTACCAACGGTGGCTCAGCACTACAGCAGCAAAATCGCAGCTTAGCAAGTGGTGCGTGCCCACGCCAACGGAACAAAGGCAGTCAGGCTACAGAGAATCACAGCAGTAGTCACCTTGCGGCGGAGAGGCGGCTTCCCCTAAGATGGCGAATGTCTTCCCAGCGTGCTTTTCGAAATTCACCGGCAAAGGGGTGATGGTCCCTAGCCTGACCTTCGGGAATACAGTCCTGTGTATGAGGCCAGATGTTCAAGCAAGGCTGGAAATTAAGCAACGCGGAGTAGGGAGGTTAGCTTTGGTAGCACATGGCAATACACCAAATCGGGGGGTACAGGGTGATATGGGATGGGCGTCTTTCGAGAGCAGAGAGGCTAGCAGTAAGATAGCATTTGAGGAACGATTGAGAAGGATGGAGGAAAAGCGGTGGGCTAGGAAAGTTTTCAGATACCTGTATATAAAGAATGTTGACACGAAATGGAGAAAGCGAACTAGAAAATTGACAAGCAAATATCTGGACAGCAGTAAGGGGGCAAATCAGCAATTATCGGTTAAGAAGAAGGTTAAAGGAACAGAGAGAGCTTTGTGGAAAACAGGGATGCTGACGAAATCGGCACTAGAAACATACCGGACCTTTAAACAGGAAATTGTCAAAGAAAATATCTATGATAATTGTAGGGGAAGTTCTTTGTTGTTTGAGGCCAGGACTGGAGTTTTGCGGACTAAGACGTATAGAGTCAGGTACCAGGAGATAGACACTTTGTGCATTGCGTGCGGAGAGGAGGAAACAGCTGAACACTTGATACTTTTCTGTAAAGGGCTTCACCCTACAGTGGAAGGCAGTGGGGCTGACTTACCCAAGGCATTGGGGTTTAGGGATAGTGAAGGAAAAGTGGATTTTAAGAGGTTAGAAGTAACCAAGCGAAGGTTATCTGATTGGTGGCTAAAAGCAAGACAGGAGTAAAGCAAGACAGGAGTAAAGCCACCGCCCGATGTAAAGGGTTCAGCCGTATCCATCCATCCATCCATCCATCCATCCATCCATCCATCCATCCATCCATCCATCCATCCATCCATCCATCCATCTGACGTATTTTATACGTCGCCTGCCGTCAGGGTGACGTATACGTCAGGTGACGTATAAAATACGTCACCTGCCGGTGAATTTCGAAAAGCACGCTGGGAAGACATTCGCCATCTTAGGGGAAGCCGCCTCTCCGCCGCAAGCTGACTACTGCTGTGATTCTCTGCAGCCTGACTGCCTTTGTTCCGTTGGCGTGGGCACGCACCACTTGCTAAGCTGCGATTTTGCTGCTGTAGTGCTGAGCCACCGTTGATACAGAGTTCTGTGTTATGGTTCTGTGTTATATTCTCCAGTGCTTTGGTTTTAAAAAGGTTCGCTGTGTTACAAGCGAACCAAATGAAATAGCTCGCGCGAGCACGTGTCGTAGCGGTGTTTTGGTTAAGCACACTGCTGCAGATGGCGAGGTGGCCTGTATTATACTTCGTCCGGCGACCGAATTTATAAGCGAGAACGACGCAAACAAGCGTGTTGTGTGATGCTAGTGAGAAACTGTATTCTAAGCTTTGGTCTAAATGTATCACCAACAGGGAATCTCTTGCTTCTCTCATGCAGCTCCGGGGCACTAAATCATAGGCAATACGAAAGCTCACAGTCTACCATAGCGCATACTCGTGCAGCCAACGAATGCAAAGTGCACGAGTAGGTGTGCGCACGCAGCTTAGATTCGACCGCCTCCATCAACACCGTCGTTCACTCGGCTGCACAAGCGAACGACGCATTTCGTCAGCGCATTTTACACAAAATCGCAACTATCTATCAAGCTGGGAGGCTGTCGGTATTCACCACATCGTTTCTTTCTAAAAGATAACGTTCCTGCGTAGTCGGGTTATCGTGTGCTGCGGCGCCTTCGCGGAGCAGGCGCAGTAGACGGAGCATTTAGTCTGCATGCGATAAACTGTGCGTCCTTTTCGAAATACATACTTCAGGAACAAAATACAGTCGATTAGGAAAAAAAAATTGAACTCATGGTCCGCGACAAAGCGCGTACGAGAAAACTTGCATCCACTGCGGACGTACTGCTTACAGTACGTACTTAAGTACATACCTTTCCGCCATTCGCGTCGCGATATCCGTGTTGGTGGCATTGTGGAACACAGCAGGAGTTCACCATCCTGAAGTGCTTCAGATGACGTCAGAATCAGTACTGCCAGTGTTTTAGGCAGGCTAGTACGGCGTACCGTGGTAAATTCGTGCGGCGACCGAATCGGGCGTCTTTGCGGTCTTCCCCCAACATGGCGCCAGCGCGCTATGGTTCCGGTGGTCTCCCACAGGTGGCGTATTTTTGCAAGGGGCTGAACACTTGATACTTTTCTGTAAAGGGCTCCACCCTACAGTGGAAGGCAGCGGGGCTGACTTACCCAAGGCATTGGGGTTTAGGGATAGTGAAGGGACAGTGGATTTTAAGAGGTTAGAAGTAACCAAGCGAAGGTTATCTGATTGGTGGCTAAAAGCAAGACAGGAGTAAAATTTCACAAGACATGGCTAGGTGGCTTGAGCCACCGCCCGATGTAAATGGTTCAGCCGTATCCATCCATCCATCCATCCATCCATCCATCCATCCATCCATCCATCCATCCATCCATCCATCCATCCATCCATCCATCCATCCATCCATCCATCCATCCATCCATCCATCCATCCATCCATCATTGCAGTGCTCTCAGACGTTCAGCTTCAGATGAACAGATCATCTAGCCAGGTGTGCTGCCGCTTAAAGGGGCCCCGAAACGCATTTTCAGTGCATTGTTTTGCCTGGTGGTTGCATAGAATGAGTTATAGTGATCCTATTAGCACCGGTCGTACCGTGTATACTGCTGTTTTTAATATTGCAATTAGCTTGCAAAAACAAATTCTTGGCGCTGACGGTGTCACCATACAGTGGCGGTTTTTAGCAGCGGATATGACATCACTTAGTGGGAGCTTGATGGTTGGACAAAGAATAAATATACAGCAAATTGTCTTAATAACTAGAGATACGTTTTGTCAAGTTCTTGTGTTTTATATTACATTAACAAAACCTACTTGTTTGCCTTAGATAAAGCGCCGTAAAGCAAGTAAAACAAAAATACACCACCAGAGGCTCTGGCTACTTTTTGCATCGAAGTACTTTGCGCCTCTGTAAACGTCCTACGACCTAGCACTCAACACTTATGGCTACTCTCTATGCATCTGATAGTCGCTTTGCGAATCGATCCGATCGAGCCATTGTATTCTATAAGCCTTCATTTCGGTCACAAGGAAGGATGTGTTCGTTTCACATTTAGCAGACAGTGCGCATCGTCTGCTTCTGGAGGATCACCGGGCGGCGGCGCCAGATGGCGCCACGCTCCCGTCAACAGCGCGCACTCCTTGCTCGCCGAGACCAACCAACGCGCTAGGAGCGATGGGCAATGGTAGGCGGTTAGGCGCTGCAGTCGCTAGCGAGCTCGTGGTAGGCAAAAGGTCGGGGAGTGGCGTCGCGGATAGGTGTTGAGCGCGGGTTTTCAAGCCTTGTAGGCGCGTTTCCAGCTTCTGCGAATCATAGCAATGGTCGATGCTTCCAACTTAGTAATTTGTTGAAGTACACGAGCTCGCGTTGGCCACGTGCGGCCTATAAAGAGAAATAGTTTGCACTGTTTTGTATATATGGTTAGTAGTAAACGTGTAGAAAGCGTTCCTGCCGTTTATTTATGCGCCAGGCATTGAATAAAACAAGTTTTGACACTCTGCACTAGCCGGAATGATTTTACTTCGGGACAATAGTGAGGGGAAGTGCTGGCCTTGTTTCGTCGGAGCAGACACAAGGATGGCAGACATGCGCTCATCGTCTGCTGACATACGTACGTGTCGCGCTGTGCGAAAAGTGGGGACAGCGTCGTGTCCCTGATCTCCTGTCTCGCTTAGCGCTGTTTTTAGCCGCATGACCACGCACCAGCCAGGCCAACTTGTCCTCTTGTTAAGCTGGTCGATTTGGTGAAAATTGTTGATTTCTAGAATTATTTTCTTTCCTATATCCCTGAAGTCTAGTTTCGTGACGAAAAATTATAGCAAAATATTGAGTACAAATTTATAAATTACGCTTTTTAGAAGTGTGGTCGTCAAAAATTGTGAGGTAATTTCTTTGATTTCAGTGCCGCATTTCTTTGACCAAAGCGAAAGCGAAGATGCCATACGAGGGAATAAACTTTAAGGTTCGTTTTGCGACCTCTCACATTTTCTGCGACTGGATCACTCACCTTCGTAATTCGCATGAAAATAAAATGATTCCATTTGTCGCAAACTATTCCTGAGACGTTGAGGAGCGTAATAAATCTCTCGATTTTGTACCCTACACGTGCAGTACTGTGTTAGTTATTTCTTGTAAGAAACGTTTTCATGTAGCTATGCGTGCATAAATACTGGTCATATAGAAAAAGAACTAATCGCGTCATCGTACAGAACAGGGCTTTATGTACATGCTGGCATAAAAAAACCGCACTATCTACTCAATTATTCAGACCTTGGGGGGACTTGACGACGGTGTTAATTATAATTACCCAGAACTGCACCAGGTATAGCTATAAATAAAAGGAATTACTGAAACTAGCGTAGGAATTTCATATTTGCACCAAGTTTAGTTACATATCGCATGCATGAATAACGAAAACACTTTTCATTGCCGCGTCCCCTCTCAATCTCGCCACGTGTCTGTTAGTAGCACGCCTGCGGCTGCTTCTTTCCAAACAAGCTTCGCGATCATGTACTACCTCATGAAACATGACACATGCATGATGCAATGAAAAAGCATATGGCGTTTAGCACACTTAAGGCACGCTATTCTAAGCACACCAACGCGACCGCGCAAGATTGACACAACTTACCAGACTTCTTTCTACTCGAATGAAATAATTACGTCGTCATATCAAGAAACAGTTTCAAGTAAATATTAAATGTCATAAAACGCGCCATTAAAGCATGCTGTGCTATTAACAAAAAAAACGCATTCCTTGGGGGCGAGTGAACCTGTCGGCGCCCCGTGCACTCCGGCTCAAGGTGATAAGTGCGTGTGCAGCTGCACATGTCTTTTTTTTTCCTTGAGCAATTATCAGCCTACTATCCTGAAGTTCAGGTGAATGAACGCAGTAACTTGCATGCTATTAAGTGCATTGAGTGGTAGTGACTATCGACTCCCAGACTTCGCGCTTTACTACCGTGGCTCAATGCCTGTTAGCCAGTTTCCGAATGCGGCATTTGTGCGCGAGAAACCTATCGAGGCTAATTTAATATTTTTTTATGCTACTGCGCGGATCCAGCAGTGACGCAGCTAGTCAATACATGCTGCTTCTGCAGTGCACAGGCTTGAAGCAGCCGCCGGTAGCTGCGGCAGCTGCGGTAGGCACGGGCAAGCGGAACCTGTTTTGCCTACCATGCGAAAGTCGCTGCTAACATCAGCGCCACCGCATCTTCGTGACGTCGCGGGGTGAAGGAGGTCCATATGCTAAATGTGTCTGATATCTTGCGCAGGCCGTCACACCGTCGCAGTATCGAGTTCGGATTCAAAAGTCAGGGAACGTCACCGTCCAGTTTCCCCTTCTGTGCCGTCGACGTGACGATGAAGCATCGCTGGGTCAGCTGGGCGTTCACATGGTTATTGTAACTATGCAAACGGCGCTGCCAGCTTTGGCATGAACGAGTTAAAGAGAACAGGCAGCCATGGAGTGCAAACTTCCGCCACGTGCTCAGATAGGTTGTTTTGATTGGTCGCATTTAGTGTCGTCATGGGGAGAGTGAAATGGGAATTGGAAGCTGCGTGAAAATCGAGTTGAGGGCAGCATTTTGTTTGCTTGTATTCTGAATTTTCTTCATTGAATAACTCCCGTCCCTATGCATCGATTCTCGTAATTCTTTTTGAGTCAGCATCTGTGTGACATAAACAATACATTTGAAGTGCAACCGGCATCCGTTCAAGCAGTGTTTCGCAACCCCTTTAAAAGGTGACAGGGCAGTGAATCAGGCGCTTGCTGTGCGATGTATGCCGGTGCAAGCAATAATGAGTGCATCTGCTTATCGCTATTGTGAAGCGCCGCGAAGGAAGCTTACTACTGGCATAAATCGCACAGCCAGCATCCGTTTTGCTGCCCTGTTTGCCTTTTAATTGACAGCAAACCTGTCTAGGTGACCTGTTTGTTTGTAGGCTGAACATTTGAGAGCACTGCAATCGCGGCATGCAAGCGGGCATGCTGCATGGTATTTTTTTTTGTATTTCTGAAGTGTATTTCATTTGGTATCTGAAGTGAGTAGGGAAAAACTAATGCGTAATCGATGGAAAGAAGATAAAAAATGTTCAGTCGGACAGTATGCAGCCCATTCTACAACTCTCTGATTGGAATTTTTTGCTTAATTTCATTACCTGCGAAATTGGTTTATTAACCTTGACTATTTATGCCTTAAGCAGAACACAAAAAGTAGCGTAACTTGCTCCATACAATAGCCAGGGACGTGCATTTGGTCGCATTGTCGTGGAGTGCCTCAGCATATTTTTAAACCCTGGCTAATGTTATCGTGGACACCCTGTATGTCGACGAGCTGCAGTAGCAACACGTGAGGTTGCCGTAGAAATCGCCCCAATTGAGGGCATGGCACAGGAAAGTTCAAACCTTTATCCGTGCTCAAATACTAGCTCCGACTCGCCGCAAAATTTGGTGTGAATGTTCAGAAAGCGTCGGAGAATCTAGCTTCACAGTTCCAATAAAATGCACGGAAGCTAGAAAAATTCCGGAGTTGCCTTTTAAACACTACCTGCTCTTTGTGTGAGTGCCAGAGACTGCAAATGGGAGCTTCGCATATTGTCTTGCATTAGAGTGGTCTGCTGTATTCTGCAAGACACTTGTGTGCACAGTCATCAGCAAAGCTAGTGCACATGCCACAAAAAGACAGTGCTTGTCTAGTGTCAGTGAAGCTGTGGAAGTCACTGATGTCAGGCATGATTCCATTCTCCGAAAAGTACAGCGCCCCCCCCCCCCCCAACTTCCGGTTAAAGGTGCACTAAAGAGGGTTCTGAGCTCGTATTTTTACCATGGGAACTCGATCTACACACTCCTAGCGAAACTGCAAATTATTGCCGTGCGTGCCTGATTTCCTTTATTAACCGAATTGAACATCCCGGCTGCCGCCTTTTTTCTTTTTGAACACGCCTCCGAAAGTAGGAGGAGTCAACCAACGCGTGGAGTGCCCTTCAGCCAGTCGCGTGGCCTCTTGCCGCTCTGCCATCGGTGGAGTGATACGTAAAGCAAAGAGTGCACGTGTATTTTTATTTCTGTGGGCCTAATTTGCGGCTATGTTGTCTGCGACTCAAACTGTTTACTCACAGAGGCCTAAAAACTAAATAAAAGCAAAAGCGAAGCCGCCACGGGACTGGCTAAAAGGCACTCCACGTGCTGGTTGACCCCTCCTACTTTCGGAGGTGAATTCAAAAAGAAAAGGGCAGAAGTCGGGACATTTAATTCGATTAAATAGAGAAATTGGCCACACAGGACAGAAATTTGAAGTTTCTAAGAATGCTCAGATTGTGTAGATTGAGTTCTCGTGGTTAAAAGATGAGTTCAGAATCTTCTTTAGTGTGCAGCAGCTTCACCTTGCGACAAATAGCAAAAGTTTCGAGAAAACAAATAACAGCACAATGATGATCATTCATGTTTATTGGTTTTGTGTAGCAGTTGAATAGTACAGCTCGATTTGAATGTGGAATATGGTTGTTGAAATCATCGAGATGAGCACTAATCTTTTTGTGTGTTTGTTTCCTTCTGGATTATGTTATGAGATGCTTATGCACCAAAACCACTGTTTAAAAACGTGGCACGGTTTACTGCATCTAAACCGAGTAGACTTGCAAAAGCATGTGTTTAGGCTGGTTGGCTCATTCTATGGCTTTGCTGGATCGTCGACACGTCTGGCGACAATATTAGACTCAAGTTAAGCTCTGATCGAGGTTGTGGGAAGCCTGCTAGATTCCCGCCCTCTTTCTCTTTCTCCCGCCTCGGGCGGCGGAGAGACGGCTGGTGGCTAATCGCTGTCATTCGGCCGCAGCTCCGCCCCCGGCTTCTCAAGGGTCTTTGCCATTGGTGACTTTTGGCGGGAATTTGGGACCCGTTTGGGGTGGTCGCGCGGTGCGCGACCGTCCGAGCGGGGCCCAGAGAGAGAGAGACCCCTCCGAGACAGCGTAAGGTGCGTACGTTACTGTTCGTCCGGGCCGGCCTCTGCCGTTCGGACCAGTTCATACTCGAGCTCGCCAGTGTGGGTCCTCGATCCGCCGCGGCTCGAGCCTGTCCAGGGGTCCAACGACCTCTGACAGGCGCACCTTGCGTTGACTGCCCACTCTCTCTCGCAAACGGCCCAACGGCCGACACGAGAGAGATCACAGCACTGCCGCGGGGACAATCTCCTGCAGCGGCCTGCTAGCGGCGCGCATTTCTCTTGTTGCCCCGAGCGCGCACCGGAGCCTTGCTCTGAGCGCGCCCCGGGACGGGGTGACTGTTGAGTGTGTGTGTGTACCGCTGGAGGACGGCGTCAATAAACGTCTCCTTTGTGAACTTGGAGGCCTGTATCTTGCGGCGAGCCGCTCTCCTCTCTGCAGAGGTTGAACGCCGCCGCAGCGGTGCCCCAGGGTGCGTGTGGTGACGGCTGATGGGGCCCTTGGCTCGCGCGAAGCTCGAACCCGCGGTGGGTAGTGGCCTGTGCCTACTGAGAAATCCACAACTGGCGCCCAACGTGCTAAGTCACCGGCTCTTAGCCTTTGATAGCACATTTGCCGAGCAGGTCGCCTTGACGATCACGCTTGCGCACCATGTCTGCCACCCCCATCGGGGCACTCGGCAGCTACGTGTCGGCTCCCTTAGGAGTCGTAGCGTCCTTTGATCCGTTGGCTGCTGTTCCTTCGAATAGCCAAACACCGTGGTTGGCCGCGGCCCCCATTGGGGCATACGGCGCTACAACCCCCAACGTCGATCACGCAGCTCCCATTGGAGCTGTATCGGGAGCACCCTGCGGTGCACCCGTCAATCACATGCCTCCGCTGTGCGCGCTTTGCGCCCCGTGCGAAAGCGGTGCGTGCGACGCTGCCGCAACCGGCCGTCCTGCACAGCAGCAGCCGTGCCCCGCGAGCAGTCAATTCTGCTCTGGGAACGGCGAGGCGCCGGCCCGGCTCCCTGTGGAAACCGCGCCGCTCATCGAACTGGGCGCCTTGCCTCCTGCGTTCGTGCAGCCCGCCCAAGCCTCCTCTGAGGCCGGGGCGCAGTCGCTGCTAAGAAGTGCTGCCCAGATGATTCAGTCGCTGTCAGGGGCGGTTGAGACGCTTTTGGCCGCGCCGAAGGTGTCTCACCCCGCGGTCAAGTTGCCCATGCCAACATACCGCGGGAATGATGACCTCCTCAGTGCCCGGGATTTCCTTGAGTCCCTCACCCATTACCAGAGAGCTTTGGGTCTCACTGATCAGGTTGTGCTTGCACACATCATCCCCGCAGCACTGACTGACACGGCAGCTAGGTGGCATCGGCTTTCCGGCCACCGGGCAGCGACTCTCGAGGAGTTCCGTGCTGCATTCTTGCGCGAATTCCTGCCCGCTGACTATGAGCGTAGGATGCGGCGAGAGTTGGAGCTCCGTACACAGGCTCCGGATGAGTCACTCCTGGAGTACGTACGTGCGATGGAGGACCTTTTCTCAATCGCCGAGCCCAGAGCCTCGAACGAGGAACGTGTGGAAAGGACGATCAGGCAGGCACATCCGACTTTTTCGGCATACCTGCGCGGAGGCCGGTTCCGAGATTTTGAGGAGCTGGCCGCCGAGGCAAAGCGCATTCAAGGCGACATTCTCGCCGCGCGCGCCTATCGTCCGCCACCGCCGGCAAGCGAGGCCCTCGAGCCACGCTGTGCATGGAGAGGGGCCATGCCCCGACCCAACCTGCGACCACCCGCACACGCTGCCTCTGCAGCCGTTAGCGGGCAAAGTATGGGAGTTGAGCGAACGAGCTCTCGATCCCTACTCCTACAGGAGACGGACAGCCTGTGCTGCACCGTTTTCTGGACCACCGGCCGAGGGACGCCAAGCGCCCCAACGCAGAGCGGAGGGGGAAACCCGAATCAGCCGGCCCTTTGGCCGTGCAACGGGCGGAACCAGGCAGGGAGAGGCGCCATTGTTCCGCGACCAAGCTCGTGGCGGTGTGCGCTGTTTCCGCTGTCAAGAGACGGGGCACTTAGCGAGAGAATGCCCCGTAACCAGGCCTCCTTTGAGGCAGGGAAATGGCGGCGCGGGTCGGTCGTAAAGGGACGACCGGCCCAATCATTGCTAATCCCCTCAGCGTACAGAGCAAGCTGCCTTGCTAATGCGCACGCGCCGTTTATTCCGGTCACCATTGCTGGCCGCGAATTTTTGGCGTTACTGGATACGGGAGCCACTGCCTCCTTGTTCGGTGAAGAGGTGTTGTCCCACGTGCAAAAGCACTCGTTGCGCTTGCGGGACTGCCGTACGACATTCAACCTTGCGAAAGGCGTAGCCCATTCGGCTGGCGCCGCGAGGCTGACTGTCAGGTGGGGAGAGCGGACGAGACGCACGCGTTTCATCCACCTCCCAGGGCTCAGTGTGCCCGTGATTCTCGGAAGGGACTTTCTCCTGAAAACCGGGATCGTGGTGGACATTGCGAATGGCGGCTATCGCGACGGACCATTTTCCCAGCTGAAGCCGTTCATCTGCCCACCGGCGTCAATAACTGCCTGCGCAGTGAAGGCGTTCGAAGAGTGCCACGCTCAGTGACCAGGGCCAAGCCCTTGTGTCAAGCGTTCCGTCGTTCACGCTCCCCTTTGGGACCGAGCGGCGCGGCACGACCAGGCACCACATCCGCTGGCCGCCTTTGCGGTAACGTTGGATGGCACTCAGAAGGCTCGTTTGACAGCACTGTTGCGTCAGTACGATGAGCTCTTCACGGATCAACCTGGCTGTACTAATTTAGTGAGCCACAAGATCCACACCGGAGATGCGCTTCCTTTGAAGTGCAACCCCAGACCCGTCAGCCTTGCGAAAAGGCAGGTGATCGATGGGTTGCTGGATGAGATGCTGTCGGCGGACATTATCTGTCGCTCGTCCAGCGCTTGGGCGTCTCCGGTTGTGTTGGTGCCTAAGAAAGATGGCAGCCACCGGTTGTGTGTGGATTATCGCCGTCTGAATGCGCTGACTCGAAAGGATGCCTATCCGCTCCCGACGATCAGCTCAATCGTAGGAAGCCTGGGCAGTGCGCGGTACTTTTCCACGCTAGATGCCTCCAAAGGTTACCTACAGGTCCAGATGGCGGACGCTGACCGGTCTAAGACCGCGTTCACGTGCCACAGAGGGCTGTGTGAGTTCACTCGCATGCCCTTCGGTCTCTGCAATGGTCCTGCGACTTTTCAGAGGCTCATGGACCGCGTCCTAGGGGAAGCGAAATGGTCTCACGCCATGTGCTACCTGGACGATATCGTGATTTATTCACGAACCTTGGATGAGCACTTAGGCCACATTGCCGACGTGCTCGCGAGGGTACGGGCTGCTGGGGTGACTTTGAATCCTGCGAAAGCCCAAATAGCGCAGACCCGAGTTCAGTTGCTAGGGTTCACGCTGGGCGAAGGCTCCATTGAGCCCGATGCGGACAAACTCCGAGCCATACTCGAGTTTCCCGTGCCCAAGGACGTACGCGGCCTCCGCCGTTTTCTGGGAATGGCCAATTTCTATCGGTCGTTCATCCCGTCCTCTGCCCGCGTGCAGGCACCCTTGACCAAGCTCTTGGGAAAGACTGCCGCGTGGCGATGGGGGCCCGAGCAAGAGCGATACTTTCGCCTCCTGTCTAGTGCCATTGCCGAGACAGCGCAGCTCAGGCTACCCGACCTGACCAGACAGTTCGTAGTCCAGACTGACGCGAGCGATCTGGGTTTAGGAGCAGTTCTCCTACAGGATTTCGATGGCGTGCTGCAGCCGCTGGCCTTTGCCAGCCGCTCCTTGCTGCCCTCGGAGAGGAATTATTCCGTGACCGAGAGGGAGTGCCTCGCCATCGTGTTTGCACTGCGGAAAATCGACGTCTACCTTGACGGAACGCATTTCGTGGTGCAGACAGACCACAGTGCGCTCAGTTGGCTGATGCGGCTCCGCGAGCCTGCGGGTCGGCTGGCGCGCTGGGCTCTCCTGATACAGCATTACGACTTTTCGGTGCAGTATCGAAAGGGGAGCACGAACGTGCTAGCTGACGCGCTATCCCGTGCCCCGCTCGCCAGCGGCGCCTTGACGCCAGCAGGCGGAGCGGGCGAAAAAGCGGACGAGCCGCCGGGCAGCAAGGAGGGGGAGCCCGCAAACGGGCTAACCCGTTCCGCTAACCAGGCAAGCAGCGCTTCGCAAAGCGGGCGAGAGGCAGAGCTCCGCGGGAGCGCCTCGGAGACGCCGTCGCGAGCGGAAATTTTGGCTGCAAACCTGAAGGGGGACGAGACCAGGCCCCCCTCTGGGGTAACTGGAATCGTTTTCAGCCGGAAAGAGCTGCTGAAAGCCCAGCAAAATGACCCCATGTGTCGCGAGATGAGCGACGGTCTCAGGGAGACGGAGCGCCGGGACACTGCTTGTATTCAGGGGGTTTACATGAGCCCGACAAAAGTCGGGTTAAGTCGGCTGTCGGGTAGAAAAACCGGTTGTCGGGCTCATGTATACGCTAGGGGGTCGAGATAAGTGGTCGTCGAGTCGAGCTGGGCCAGCCCGGTTGCAGGGGTGGGTTGACTCGTCCCGACGTTGCCCGACCCGGTTCTAGGAAGCATGTATACGCTGCCGCATCGGCTAAGCGCCTCCCCTCCTTGTCTCGTCTCTTGCCTCCTCTCTTGTCTGGCTGGCACTGCGCAGGAACTCGGAGATATTTTCTGGTCCCGTACTGCGGGAAAATGGCGGCAAGTACGAGTACCATGGCCAGTACGAGCGTGCGCGCGGCGTGGAGCGAAGAATCTATTAAAAGTTTCTTGGCGCTTATAGAAGCTAGAAGCGTGAGCGAAGCACTCGACAGCAAGCACCAGAGGAACCAAGATGTGTATAAAGAATTGGAGCGGGAGATGCGCGCTATGGGCTATAATTTTACATGGGAACAGCTGCGCACTTGCTGGAAAAACATGAAAAAAAGGTTTACGCTTGTAAGTATTGAAAAAGTTGCCCTTGTGTACCTCTCAGGTAATTTATTCGTGGATTTTAGGAGCTGTTGGAACAGAACAAGAGCGGAGCGTCCCCATCAGCATGGAAGTGGTTCGGCCATATGAGCGATCTATTAAGCCATCGGCCACTCGTTCAAGCACGTATGTACGGTGTTGACTCCGCTGCAGAGGCCGACATCGACTTGGATAGCGTCCAATATGGTAAGTAGATCCAGTGCATGTCAGCACTCGTGTCATGCGGCCCCCAAAGTTCAGTTTGTTGTTAGCTGGTTCCGTAAATGAAGGTGACATACTTTTTGTGCTGTTGTCGTATCGCCCCGAGCTGAGTAGAATGCTATCGGAAACTAAAAAAACAAACAAACATGGGACAGGTCCGCTGACTGTGCCCTCCCGGAAACGGGTCGCTTTCGAGATCCACATACGAACAGACGTGGTCACTCTATTTTCTGAGTTTGTACGATTAAGTAATTAAAATAAGTTGTTGAAGTTTAGCCCGATGTGCTGAATGACCTGAAACGAAAGGCATTTTTCTATAACGAACTAACACATGCTTTTGTCGGGGCTACCGCGTTTAGTTACGTACAGCTTGCGCTAAATTGCCGGAGCCCTAGCTCCCCAAAAAAGCAATACTTGCTGAAAATGTATATCGCTGTGTGTAACATGGAAAACCAACCCTCACAGGCTAGTGCTAGCATATGAGAATGCTCATTACATCACTGCGCACATTACGTAATAAGAGCATTAAATAAAGACATAATAGCATGAAGCTCACCACAGCAGCGGAGACACCCATTGGAAATCAAAGCGAGCCGCTGCCGGCCTCGAGGAGAGCGCGCACGTGAACGGGCGAACCAACCGACTGGAAAGATGGGAAAGGAAACATTTGGCGTTCCTCCTCCCCTTGCATCACGCGTGGTTTGCTTCCTCGACGCTAGGGGTAGCGGCGATCTCCGCCCGACAGAAAACCGGCACTTGTAAACGCGGTGGGGTCGGGCTGGCCAGCCCGACATCTGGCGCGCCCCGACTCGACCCGCAACGTCGGGCTCATGTATACGAGGCTATTGTAGCGGGCGCAGGGGGTAAAAGCCAGCGTGTGTCGCGGCGAGCCCCGGGGGATTCATATTTGCTGGACCATGACGGGCTCGTGCTGAAATACATAGCCACTGATGATGAGTCCATTGACCCGTTCAAGGTGGTTATCCCCAGAACTCTGAGAGGCGCACTGTTGCGATTTTCTCATGACGAACCACTGGCCGGTCACCTCAGTGGCTCCAAAGTTTTTGCAAAACTGAGTCAATCGGTGACGTGGCCCGGCATGAAGCGTGACATTTTCCGCTATTGCCGTTCCTGCCATGTCTGTCAAGCGGTGAAGTCAAGGGGCGGCAAGCCGCCCGGAATGATGAAACCAATTGACTGTGTGCGTCCGTGGCAGATGGCCACCTGCGATCTGATGGGGCCTTTCCCCAGGAGTAAGCAGGGGTTCATTCACCTGATGGTAGTAGCTGACCATTTTTCCAAATGGGTCGAGTTGTACCCGCTTCGGAAAGTGTCAGCACGAGCGGTGCTGGATAAACTCCAGGAAGTGTTCTGTCGGTTCGGCTTTCCGGAAAGACTGATCTCGGACAATGCGTCCTATTTCACCGCTCGGGTGTTCGGTAACACGTGCCGTTCCCTCGGAATTGAGCACTACACCACTTCACCCTACCATCCCCAGTCCAACTTGACTGAGTGAATCAACCGAACGCTCAAGCCAATGCTGGCGGCCTTTGCCGAGTGTCAAAAGGACTGGGCAGACCATTTGAGCGAATTTGCGTTCGCCATTCGAACAGCTCAGAATCGCTCAACTGGTTTCTCTCCCGCCTTCCTCAATTTCGGGAGGGAGCTGGCGAATCCGATGTCAAACGTCGTGCAGAGCCAGCTCGGGGATGAGCAGACGCGGGCAGACTGCTCTGCTTATGCGTCGACGCTTCGGGACCGGCTTGGTCGGGTTCTCAACAGAGCAAGGCAGAGTTTGGCGGCAGCCAGAGCCCAACAGAAGGCTCAGTATGACTGCAAGCACCGCAGCCTGACTTTTCAGGCGGGCGATCTTGTCCTGAAGCGCAACCACGTTCTTAGTGATGCGACCAAGGGGTTCTCATCCTCGCTCGCTCCTAAGTGGCTTGGTCCGTACCGAGTGGTCAGAGTCTGGTCGCCGCTCGCGTACCTGCTGGAGGATCCCCTTACGGGGAAAACCAGCCGTGCCCACATCGCAGACCTGAAGGCCTATGCGTCACGGTCTGACGAGTTTGCGTCGGTACCCATTGGTATCACAAGCAAACGCAAAGGCACAACTGGTGCTGCGGAACGCAACCGTACCGAGCACCGGTACAATCTGAGGCGACGGTCACCGATGTGATTGATGCCGGATGGCGGACTCTTCCGCAACCGAAGGCACGCAGCCTCCGCTAGCTGGCGAGCTTCCTCGTCGGGCCCTACCCCAGGTGAAGCACGGCGGTTTCTTTTTTTTTGTTTGCCGCATGCTCAGTTCCAGCCTTGTGCAGTTATTTAGTTGTTTGTTTGTTTTAGTCAGTCTGTAGCATATTTTTGTTTCCAGTTTATTCGTTGTTTCTTCTAACGTTCTGAGATCTGTACATATGTAATATACGTTTGCGTTGGCGTTCAGTTTTTTTTAAACCAGACTTGTACATATGTCAGCTTCAGCCTACCCGCGATTGCCCTTTTCTTGTAGCGCAGAGATGGCCTTTTTTTGTACAGCGCGCCTTCTTTTCATTTATGTTCTGACCCCACGGGTGCGGCCTTCCTCGCGAACACGGGACCGGCTGGTTCGCGGAGGGGTCGGCGAAAGTCTCCCCTTCCGGCTGGGGAGTGGTTTGCCCGTTAAGGAGCGAGTGTCTCGCGGCATGGTCTTTGTGTAGCTATGGGGAGCGTGAAGAGTGCGTCTGAAGAGTGTGTCCTTCGACCCCTGCCACGGCGCCTCGGGACGATTCCGACAAGCGGGTCGTTGTCACTGATGAATGTCCGCTTCTGTGCCGGTGCGTGCCTGGGATTATGTGCGTGTTCCCAAGATCAAAGGCAACGCCAAGGGGGGGGGGGGGGGGGGCAAGAAGGACAGCACCCCTTCCGACGTCGAGCTTGCAGCGCTGTGCCGCCGGCGGGCGGAGGCCAGCCACGGCGTTCGCCGCGCTGTTGGCCCCCGGAGTGCCGGCGCCTAGCGGCGGCCAGGCAAGTGGTACACCGGGATCGGAAACTCCAGGCGAGGAGGTGTCGGGCTGCGGGTCCTCTTCCGGATCGTCGAGCGTCGTCGACGTCCTCATGCTCAACTTTGATGACCTTGTGGAGGACATGGGACCGCCGTCAACAAATCGTCCACCGGGACCCTGAAGGCAGCAAAGGCGTGAGTTGGCCGCCGACAGGCCCAATGGGCCGCGCCACCGAACATTATGAGGCTGCAGGCCACCTGTCAGCTGGCCTTGTGTACAGTGTAGTTAGTTTTGTCTCCTTGAAACGTATGCAAGTGTTGTTTGTTTTCTGTTCTTGTTTGTTTGTCTTTTGAGTTTATGGCTGGAACTGAAGTGTGGTAGTTTTATATGGATTAATTATTTTTATTTTTTTATTTTTTTTTTATTGTGCCGCACGCTTTCGCCGATGGGTAGGAGGCAATTTAAGGAGAGGAGGATGTGGGAAGCCTGCTAGATTCCCGCCGTGGCGTCTGCGCTGCATCCCGCGTCGCTCTCTTTCCCCTTCTCCCGCCTCGGGCGGCGGAGAGACGGCTGGTGGCTAATCGCTGTCATTCGGCTGCAGCTCCGCCCCCGGCTTCCCAAGGGCCTTTTCCATTGGTAACTTTTGGCGGGAATTCGGGACCCGTTTGGGGTGGTCGCGCGGCGCGCGACCGTCCGAGCGGGGCCCAGAGAGAGAGACCCCTCCGAGACAGCGTAAGGTGCGTACGTTACTGTTCGTCCGGGACGGCCTCTGCCGTTCGGACCAGTTCATACTCGAGCTCGCCAGCGTGGGTCCTCGACCCGCCGCGGCTCGAGCCTGTCCAGGGGTCCAACGACCTCTGACAGGCGCACCTTGCGTTGACTGCCCACTCTCTCTCGCAAACGGCACAACGGCCGACACGAGAGAGATCACAGCACTGCCGCGGGGACAATCTCCTGCAGCGGCGTGCTAGCGGCGCGCATTTCTCTTGTTGCCCCGAGCGCGCACCGGAGCCTTGCTCTGAGCGCGCCCCGGGACGGGGTGACTGTTGAGTGTGTGTATGTACCGCTGGAGGACGGCGTCAATAAACGTCTCCTTTGTGAACTTGGAGGCCTGTTTCTTGCGGCGAGCCGCTCTCCTCTCTGCAGAGGTTGAACGCCGCCGCAGCGGTGCCCCAGGGTGCGTGTGGTGACGGCTGATCGGGGCCCTTGGCTCGCGCGAAGCTCGAACCCGCGGTGGGTAGTGGCCCGTGCCTACTGAGAAACCCACAAGGTTAAACTGATCTGATCTGTTTGCGTCGGAGATGGATGTTGATTTTTTTTTAAGGATACTGCGATCTTGTACACAAGGTCATAGCAGGTGGGAAACATTGTGTTAAGATAGAAAAATAGACACATACAAACAAAACCGAATTGCACATAGAAAGTTTGATGACCCCCATAATGCGCAGGTCCACACGGGACGGAGAGGCAAAGAGACACCGTATGGCTCAGTTTAAACAAACAGGTATATTCAATAATTACACATGATTAAGGTTATACATCAGAGGCTGGGGCGTCCGAGCTTACGTGCCGACGACTTCATGGGGGCGATGGAGTGGCTCCGGAGTTGGGCTCGAGCGGTTGCTGGCAGAAGCTGCACGCCGTCGGGCTTCGGCGCTGAAGGCCCTCTTCGCTAACGATGTCGTCCTGAGCGTGTATGCAGTAGAATTTCAATAGTCGTCCGTTTCTTCGAGGATGGTTCACAAACCCTTCCTCTAGTGTCGTTCGGCTTGGAAGATGAACAGGAGGCGAGCTTGTAGATGATGACAGCAGAGCATAATTTTACAACAGAACAAACTTTGCACTACTTTACTCATCGACCGGGCAGGTTAGTGCCTAAGTAGCATCACATTACATGCTAAGCATGGAGCCCCAGCTCAGACTGGACTGCATCCGTTTACATGTGCTTTTAAGCACTTGATTAACAAAGGACTAAGGGCGGTCATTTCCAGTGGCCCGCCCAAAGCATCAATTCTCCAATCCAAAATAACATGCGAGATGGGGACCACCCCTTCGGTTGGGCTTAGCCTCGAACCCAGAGTCTGTTAACAATACAAACTAAATAAACAACAAAAACGCCACCACTCTCTCTCAAGTGAGAGTATACACAGGCTCTCTCTTCGGAGCTAATTCACTAGCGCCTGTCTTTCCACATTCTTGGCGAGTACTGCTTGTCCGCCATGACAGGTGTCCGTCGCGGCCCTTCTGCATGGGAAGCTGTGGGTGCCTTCCCGGCGATAGCCCACGACAAAAGGGGGGTTCGCGGTAGCGCATAGCGTCGGCTGTGGTACGGCGCGCTCTGGCCCGCTGACAGCTCCCTTGTCCTGGAATGTGCCCGGAAATTGGGGAGGATAAAGCCTGTTTCACCGCGGCGGCGGCGGCGGGTCCGGTTGTTCTGGTCGTCACTCAAAGAGCATGGCTGGGTAATTGATGATGCCGCTGTCACGGGTCTCCGTCTACGCCGCGCCGTCGAACGTGGATCCTCGTAGCACACACGGAATGTCACAAAAGTCTGCAAGAAAATACCGCGGCAAGATAATCAACAACAATCATTTCAAGTGCTCTTCAAACAAATGCAATATCTGCCTGAAAACATCATCCATGAGTTTATTCCAATCAGTGATGGTCCTTGTAAAAAAAATATTTAAAACAATTTACTCGCGACTTTAATGGTGTTATAGAAAGAGGATGGCGATTTCTAGTTTGGTACCCCGAGGAATAAGTAAGAATATTGGAGGTGTCAACTTTGAAATTATTATTAATTAATAGAAAGAAAAACTAAGAAACATATGCGATTTCTATTAGGAATAGAGGGTAACCTCGTTTTTGAGGAGGTCACTGATTGATGCTCGCCCATAAGTGTTATATATAAACCTTACTCCGTTCTTTTGGATTCTTTCAAGTTTAATTATGTTTAGCTTTGTAAAAGGGTCCCAGATAATTACTGCATATTCTAAGATTGGTCTAATAGTGTTGTAGGCAAGGAGGCGTGTACCAGGGGTCGCTAAATTAAGCGAGCGTCGTAAAAAAAAGGCTTTCGGAGAGCGTTTGCTGAAACATAGTCGACATGCTTGGTCCAAGAAAGGTTATCAGAAATCCATAGGCCTAGATACTTATATTCTGTAACTTCATGAAGAAAATTATTTTAGCAGTGTAGTGATATAGAAGAGGGTTCTTTTGAAGTGTTATTCTCATGAATACGTTTTTTTTCAAAATTAATTGATTTTTGCCACTTCTCACACTAAGAAACTAGTTTTGAAAAATCATTATTCAGCCTAATTTTATCATCAGTCGAACTCATTTTCTAAATATTCTCATACAGCACGCATTCATCAGCATAGAACATAATACGTACATACAGGTCTTTAACAATATCATTAATAAATATTAAAAACAGTAGGGGGCCAAGGACGGATCCCTGGGGAATGCTAGAATAAACAGGAACGTAATAGGAGCAGGTTTTATGTAGTTTGACAAACTGACGGTGATCAGATAGGTACGATCGTATCCATGTTAATATCTGTTTATTATTTATAACAATACTGAGTTGATGAAGTAGTTTCTTGTGCGAAAACTTATTGAAAGCTTTTCGAAAGCCCCTGAAGATATCATCTGTTTGTTTTCCTTCGTTGATTGCTGTTGCAAAATCATGGATTGTTTCGACCAGCTGAGTGCATGTTGAATACACTCGTCTGAGCCCATGTTGAACATCTGCTAGTACATTATGCTCGTCGAGGAAATTAGAAGGTTATGAATTATATGTTCTTCTAATTTGCACGTTATTGAAGTTAATGAAATAGGGCAATAATTTCCAATACGTGTCTCCTCTCCACTTTTATACAAAGGCTTAATTCTAGCAGTTTTCCGATCACACGGTAAAAACTTTTCAGGTGAAGTTTTGTAAAAGCCGGAAGTTGCGTTTGTAGTATTTTTCTTTATCTTTTATAACGCACTGTTTTAATTTCTCTGAAACTTCATAAATTTTTGCCTCTAAATTAGCTGAGCTTGACTTTTTTATTCTTTTATTTAGTCGTTTTAGCTTGCGCTGCAATTGCAAAGTTTCTCGCGTAATCAAGGGATTGTGATTGTCTGACTTCTTGCATATCACTGGTACAAAACGCTGAATGCAGTCACAAACAATGTTTTTGAAAACAAGCCGCAGGTCATCCACGCTACAAGTGCTGTGCATAAAACTATAATAATGAAGATCTAAAACATTAATAATCGATTCATTTTCAGCGCAGGCAAAATTTGGAAAGTGTGAAATATCACTGTTTCGGTCCAAATAATATGACTTCTATTACCAAAATTGCTGCTTGCTGATGAGAAATTCCAGCCACTACATTGCATGAAAGTTTTTCCTTGATGTTGGCGCGCACCAAGAATAAATCCAGAATTAATGCATAATCTTGTTGGATTCTAGTAGAGTGCTTCACAATTTGTAAGAGATCGAAATGAAACATGATATCAAGCAGTGCATCTCCTACTGTGTGTGGAGACTGAACAGAAAAAGTAGCCCAATATATGTTTGGTAGGTTGAAATCACTAAATAAAATTAACTTTTCGCCTGAAGACGACAATGTGCAATCCACAGTGCGAGATTGTGTCGCAGTTTAACATGAGGCGTGATCGGCTGTGGCGATGTCATAGTGCTCTCGTGGAGTGGCCAGCGAAGCTGATCTCTTTTTGCTATCGTGGGTTGGAAACCCAGTCGCGGCAATATTTACTTTATTTCTGCACCCTGAAGGTCAGGGACGCCGCAAGATCATATCGCCCCGTGCTTTCGCACTAAAAAGTGTGAGATAAGCCGGGAATCGAAACCGGAAGTTGGTGTACTGTACTGTTAAGAGAACGAAGTGTGACATTCCTTGTGTGCTACGAGGTACCTTCCTTGTGTGTGCTACGAGGTACATTCCTTGTGTGTGCTACGAGGTACATTCCTTGTGTGTGCTACGAGGTTCCACGTTCGACGGCGCGGCGTAGACGGAGACCCAGATGACAGGCATCATCAATTACCCAGCCATGCTCGTTGAGAGTGACAACCAGAACGAAGGGGTTTAAGCCCAACCGGACCCAACCGGACCCGCCGCCGCCGCCGCGGGGAAACAGGCTTTATCCTCCCCAATTGGCGTGGCGGTTCCAGTGGCGGCCCTCCCGGGCACATTCCAGGACAAGGGAACTGTCAGCGATCCAGAGCGCGCCTTACCTTGAGGAGCGAGTGTCAGTTGATGGATGAAGAATGGAGGCCGGTGACCCGCGGGAACTGTCAGCGGGCCAGAGCGCGCCGTACCACAGCCGACGCTATGCGCTACCGCGAAGACAACATTCTTTCCCTCGGACTCAACACGTGAGGGGGGCGAGACAATAAGTGCGGTGGTATGTTTGTGCGCCCAAGTGAAAGCCCTAGCCCCCCCTCCTTCCCCTCCGGCGTGGGCGTCCTCACCCTAGGGGGTGTGGAGAAGAGGATATAAAAATCGAGAAGCAGTACGGAAGGGGCACGCTCAGGACGACATCGTTCGCCAAGAGGGCCTTCAGCGCCGAAGCCCGACAGCGTGCAGCTTCTCCAGCAACCGCTCGAGCCCAACTCCGGAGCCACTCCATCGCCCCCATGAAGTCGTCGGCGCGTAAGCTCGGACGCCCCAGCCTCTGATGTATAATCTTAATCATGTGTAATTATTGAATATATCTGTTTGTTTAAACTGAGCCATACGGTGTCTCTTTGCCTCTCCGTCCCGTGTGGACCTGCGCATTATGGGGGTCATCACACTGGTGTCAGAAGTGGGGTCTCAAAAGCAAATGTCCTCTGAATGCTGTGACATTCATGACTTCAAAATTGTAATCAAAAGGGAATCACGGGACTGATTGTGGGACTTTTACCCCCATTTGAGAGGCTTGAGGCACCGGAGGGCTTGAAAAAAAAAATGTCTGTATCTGAGGGAGCTCCCACTCCACAGCCGTCGCTCGGAGCAAGCATGCTGGCATTAGGAAGCGTCATTCCGACGTTTACGGGAGATAAGACAGGGGTTCCAATCTGCGATTTCTTTTCCATGCTAGAAGAGATTGGGAAAATGGGGGGATGGTCCGATGCTCAAATGCTGGGAATGGCGAGGTGTAAGATGGCAGGAGCTGCTCATGATTTTGCATGGCGAGATGAAAAAGTAAAATCCACAAAATCATTTGCGGAATTTAAGAAGCTCGCGTTTGAGCATTTCGACACTGAACCACGTCACGTGCGGGTACAGAGGTTCCGTGACGCCGGACAGATGGTAGGGGAGGACGTGCGAACATTTGCGTCGCGGCTTCAGCGCCTAGCACGCGATACGTTAAGCAGGGAGGAGGAAGGAGACCAGCTAAGGAAGGAATACGCGGAGGATCTACTTAAAGAGGAAATGACCGCTTTGTTCGTGGCTGGTCTGCAAGACCCCGTGCGCCGGTTCGTGCTCTCGCGCAAGCCGAGCAATTTCGACCAAGCCGTGGAGGCCGCATTGGATGAGGAACGAAATGAGGCGTTAACGACAGCCGCAGCGAGAGTACGCGTCATAGAGAGAGCGGTGCTCAACCCTGAGGTTGCTCTCTTGACAGAGCGGTTAGATCGCTTGGAACAGCTGCTATCTCAGCAGGTAGAACGCCAGGTTGAAGCGCGCGCTCAACAGCGCCCATTCGCTGGAAACCGGAGACCGCCACAAAGCTACAGGCGCGGTATGCGAGATTTTGAAGAAATCGTATGCTTCGCTTGCCAGGGTCGCGGACACATCGCCAGGTTCTGCCAAAACGTGCGCCGTGGGGAGCCACAAAGAGAAGCAGGCGAGACACGCCCTAAGCAAGCCTACAGCGGGGCTCCAGATACCGAGACAAAAAACTAGTTAGTCCTCCCCAGCCTGAGGAGCGTGGGGAGGGAGCAGTGGATGATGAGGTGGTGGTAGTTTGTGTGGCCGACGAGGCATGCCCTGTTGTGCGTTGCAAGTTAAATGGTTGTTGCATGGAATTGTTGATAGATACGGGGTCAAAGGTGACATTGCTTAAGGAGAGCAGTTTTAACACGCTTCGAAGGAAGGGGGACCGCGAGGTGTTGGAAGCGTCTGGTGGTATGGCAACCAAATTTGTAGGCATAACGGGGGATCCTCTTGGCATAAGTGGACTCTACCGGTTACACTTCTCTCTCGGCGGAATTGCATTGGAGCACCCCTGCTACGTATGCCCGGACACGGTGTCTCTGCCAAACGGAGTGTCAGGTATATTAGGGCAGGATTTTTTGAGAAAAGGGAAGGTAGTAGTCTCATTCTCTGAGGAAGAGGTTAATGCGGGCGGCTCAAAAGTTCCGTTTTTGAACAGGAGAGGGGCTGAGATTCGCATTACCGATATTGACACCCGTCAAACAGTGGGATCATTGGAGAAGGTATATTCGCGGGTTGCCGTCCGGCTGGTCGAGGAGGCGGTCGTCCTTCCTTGGTCGGAGCACATTTTGTACGCGTTTGTGCCTTCAGATGTAGAGAGCGGCGCCGTGGGAGTGCTTGAGCCGGTCGACTCTCTCAGCAATGGCCTGAAGGCAGCCGCGTGCCTCGTGACAGTTAATGACGCCCACAGAGTGCCCCTACGGGTGGTTAACTGTAGCCAGCAGCCACTGAGCCTTCCCAAGAACAAAACATTGGCTTTCTTCACCTCTGCGATAGAGAAACGTGAGCCCACCGATACGGTACTCGCAACTGTAGAGCATGCTAGTCCTTCGGCTGCTCCAAAGGTGTCGTTCGATCTTTCTCACGTAAAATCCAGGGAGAGGGAGGCTCTGGCTGGTTTGCTGAACGACTACTCGGAGGTATTCGCCGCGTCCAACCTGGATTTGGGCTGCTGTGGCGTTATAAAGCACAGGATAGAAACCGGCACTTCATCGCCCGTTTACCAGCGTGCGTACAGGATTCCTTACTCCCAACGTGAGGAGATGGAGCGGCAGGTGCAGGACCTGATTGATCGCGGCATTGTCGAACACTCAAAGTCACCCTGGGGAGCACCAGCACTATTGGTGGAAAAGCCAGATGGCTCGTATCGATTGGTAGTGGACTACCGCAAACTAAATGCCGTAACTCGCATCGATCCATACCCTATCCCCAATATACAGGAGACGCTTTCTCAGCTGGGCTCTGCCAGGTACTTCACGGTAGTGGACATGGCGGCGGGATTCTGGCAGATAGCAATGGATCCGGCAGATGCCGAGAAAACGGCATTCAACACGCCCTCAGGGCACTATGAATGGAAAAGAATGCCGATGGGTCTGGCCAACAGCCCTGCTGTCTGGCAGAGAACCGCTGATGTTATCCTGGCAGGTCTTCTGGGGAGGCTGTGCTTCGTGTATATGGATGACATTATCATATACAGTGACAGTTTTGAGAACCATTTGCGCGATATTGAGCAGGTTTTGGTGCGACTAAGAGGAGCGGGTCTCAAGCTGAAGCCCTCTAAGTGCCAATTCCTCAAAAACGAGGTGAAATACCTCGGGCACGTTGTTTCAGCTGACGGCGTGCGACCGGACCCTGAGAAACTAACGTGTGTCTCAGATTTTCCATCCCCGACTAGCGTCCGCCAGGTCCGGCAGTTTCTCGGCCTGATCGGTTACTACCGAAGGCACATAGAGGAGTTCGCCAAGCTCGCTAAGCCGCTCACCGCCTTAACAGCCAAAAATGTCGCCTTTCGCTGGGACGAAAACGAGGAGAATGCTTTTGGGGCCATGAAAAGGAAGCTAATGAGTGCAGCGCTGTTGCGCCACCCGGATTTTAATTTGCCCTTCGTTATGGCCACAGATGCGTCAAAGTTCGCAGTTGGTGCTG
This sequence comes from Amblyomma americanum, assembly GCF_052857255.1. Lineage (NCBI taxonomy): Eukaryota > Metazoa > Arthropoda > Arachnida > Ixodida > Ixodidae > Amblyomma > Amblyomma americanum. The sequence goes on from NC_135502.1 coordinate 198,043,443, forward strand.
TGCTCTCAGGTTATCGAGGGCAAAGAACATCCCGTTGCTTTTGCTAGCCGACAGCTGAGCCCCACAGAGCAAAAGTACGGAGCTACGGAAAGGGAGTGCCTCGCCGTTGTCTGGGCAGTAAAGCACTTCAGATGCTACCTTTACGGCCGCAAATTCAGGCTAGTCACAGACTGCCATCCTCTGAAATGGGTGATGAGTGTCAGGGACCCTAGCTCGCGACTCGCTAGATGGAATCTACACCTGCAGGAATACTGCTTTGAAGTTGAGCACAAGTCAGGAAAGACGCATCTGAATGCTGATGCACTCAGCCGCACAGCTGCCGTGGCAGCTATAGATGAGTTTGTCCCCGTAGTCGACCCCGCCGAATTACGCACAGAGCAGTGCAAAGATCCTGACCTGAAGCGAATAATCGAAAGCTTAGAGGGCGCACCGTCTCACCCCGAACAGCTAGGTTATTTCATTGGCAAAGACGGCACCCTGTGTCGGCGCACGAGGCCAACCAGGAAAGCGAGACCAGAGAAAACCGCTTGGGAGAGAGTCGTCATACCTCGGTCGTGGACAGAAAGGGTTCTTCGCGCGTTTCACGATGCGCCATGCGCCGGTCATTTTGGCGTAGCGAAGACACGCAGGCGTGTGGAGCGTTTGTACTTTTGGAGTGGCATGCGACAGGATGTTAGAGACTACTGTGCGAAGTGTCATTCCTGTCTCGAAAGAAAAACACCCAAGGGACGAAGACCAGCTCCAATTCAGCCGTTCCCTGAGGTTTCGGCTCCCTTCGAGCGGACAGGTATGGACATAATGGGCCCATTGCCCACGACCACTTCCGGAAACAAGTACATTTTAGTATTTGTCGACCACCTTTCAAAATACGCGGAAGCGGTAGCACTCCCAGATCAGAAGGCAGACACGGTTGCAAGAGCATTTGTCGAACAGATCGTGCTCCGACATGGACCCCCGAGGCAACTCTTGACAGATCGGGGAACGAACTTCGTGTCGCAGTTAATGAGGAGAGTTTGCGAGCTGCTTAAGATCGCTAAGAAACAGACAACACCGTACCATCCGGCTTGCAACGGCGCGGTGGAGCGACTGAACCAAACCGTGGCCGGGTTCCTGTCGCATTTTGTTTCGCGCGACCAGCGGGACTGGGACTTGTGGCTCCCGTATGCAATGTTTGCCTACAATTCCGCAGCACACGAGAGCACGGGCGAATCGCCATTCTTTCTTCTCTACGGCCGAGACCCGGACCAGCCTAGTGAAGTGCCAGAGGGCCCCCGTCGTGTCCCATACGCTTCACTGGACGACTATAAGGTTGAGCTAGAATCGCGCTTGCAAGTGGCGAGGGACATCGCAAAGTAGTCCTTAAAGAAAGCGGCGAAGCGCAGGAAGGAGGTGCACGATCGCAGTGTTAGAGACGCGCCGTTTGATGTGGGGGACAGCGTGTACATTGAAAACTGCCAAAGGCAGATTGGGCTAGCTCGTAAGTTCCAGACGAAGTGGAGAGGACCGTGCGAGGTTGTCGAGAAGCTTTCTCCGGTAAACTTCAGAGTCCGAGACGTGAACCGGCGTTTGATAAGGATACACGCAAATCGCCTCAAGTCGGCACCGGTTCAGTATTCACGAAATGAGGAAAGGGAAAGCGCGGATTTTGATGGGGACAGAAGTGAAGCGGAGCGCGCAGATAGTTCGCAAGAAACGCCCTCTCCTGCATTTGTTCGGCAGGCGCCCGAGGTGACGGCCGGAATGCCACCGGATTTACTTCATGCATTGCTAGAAGAAGAAGCGCGCGAGGTTGCCGCGCAGATAACGCCAGGAGAGGCTCCTGCCACGAGCCCTCGCGAATCCCAAAGCAGACAAAGGGGCACAGACGTACTTAGTATGACTCATGAAGGCCGATATCCGCTGCGAAATCGGAAAGCTAAGTCGGACTAATGGCGTAAACAGAGAGGAGTTGTGAACTGGTTAGAATTGTGTAATGCCGCAGCTCATAACATTGCTATGTGCTTATGTGTTAAGTTATCGGAGTTGGTAGTTAAACCTTTCTGTCATTAAGTAACACCTTCACAGGAGAGCATGCGGAGCGCATGCAGAACCTGCCCTACTTCCTTTCGTTATCTATATTTTTGTCTGTGCCGTGATCGTGCTAGAAGTGGGAGCTCCTTTGTAACTGTGGTAAATTTATTTCGTCCAGTTTGGACTAGAAAGGAGAGGCATGGGTGCTGAGTTTCATGTTTATCTGTAAAAGAAGATCAGTGCTGCCCCTGGAGACGCCAGTTATGACAGCGGAGGCATATGGTGTTGTGCAGTGGTGTTGAGTGCAGCGAAAAGTGTTTTGTCGGACGCACTGTGCGAGGCGATTCAGAAAGACAAGGGGAGCTGCGTGGACTCAAATGTTCGGAGAACATTCTTCTGGAGGGTGAGCGAGTGTGACATTCCTTGTGTGCTACGAGGTACCTTCCTTGTGTGTGCTACGAGGTACATTCCTTGTGTGTGCTACGAGGTACATTCCTTGTGTGTGCTACGAGGTTCCACGTTCGACGGCGCGGCGTAGACGGAGACCCAGATGACAGGCATCATCAATTACCCAGCCATGCTCGTTGAGAGTGACAACCAGAACGAAGGGGTTTAAGCCCAACCGGACCCAACCGGACCCGCCGCCGCCGCCGCGGGGAAACAGGCTTTATCCTCCCCAATTGGCGTGGCGGTTCCAGTGGCGGCCCTCCCGGGCACATTCCAGGACAAGGGAACTGTCAGCGATCCAGAGCGCGCCTTACCTTGAGGAGCGAGTGTCAGTTGATGGATGAAGAATGGAGGCCGGTGACCCGCGGGAACTGTCAGCGGGCCAGAGCGCGCCGTACCACAGCCGACGCTATGCGCTACCGCGAAGACAACATTCTTTCCCTCGGACTCAACACGTGAGGGGGGCGAGACAATAAGTGCGGTGGTATGTTTGTGCGCCCAAGTGAAAGCCCTAGCCCCCCCCCCCTCCTTCCCCTCCGGCGTGGGCGTCCTCACCCTAGGGGGTGTGGAGAAGAGGATATAAAAATCGAGAAGCAGTACGGAAGGGGCACGCTCAGGACGACATCGTTCGCCAAGAGGGCCTTCAGCGCCGAAGCTCGACAGCGTGCAGCTTCTCCAGCAACCGCTCGAGCCCAACTCCGGAGCCACTCCATCGCCCCCATGAAGTCGTCGGCACGTAAGCTCGGACGCCCCAGCCTCTGATGTATAATCTTAATCATGTGTAATTATTGAATATATCTGTTTGTTTAAACTGAGCCATACGGTGTCTCTTTGCCTCTCCGTCCCGTGTGGACCTGCGCATTATGGGGGTCATCACAGAAGTTACTGATGTGAGGCCTCATACAGAGTGTTTTCTGATAACTTGTAGACTGGGCATCAACGCTGAGATCGAAGCACTGGGTTCGACCTACTTTTGCTCCGGCCTGTGCACCCACCTTGGTTTTTAGGTGAACTTTGCCTACCCGCCGAATTGGATTTGTGCTGTTACAGAGAACACAACAGCACTGTTCTTCTGTGAATTCAGGTTCAATTCATGTGTAAATCTTTCTCCTCTAATGATCTATTGAGTAAGCTTTTATACCACTGCACTCTGTTCCTATAGAGATGGGATAAATATATGTGGTTTTCTCTTTCTACTGTAGTAATGTCTGCAATAAGTAGTGCCTCATCCGGGGGTGTTAGATTAAAAAGTGACAAGTGCTCCTGAAACATCTCAGACGTTCATTTCTTAAACAGAACAGTCCAGCAGGCAGGACTTCTTGAATACCTCTGGTGCTTGGCTAACATTGCCTATTCTAGTGTGTAGTCTGTTCAGTGAAATTGTGATAACTTCCATGACATTTCATTCACTACTCCTCGTGAGCAGTGCTGCAAGACATTGCATGTATAGTGTGTTCTTGTGTCTACAGTTACCTTTATGCTGTACTGACGTACTCTGGTGTGGGCCGCTCTCATGAAGGAACACTGTTTGTACCGTTACAACTCTGAAGCTCGAGAGAGAGTATTGCATGAGTCTTACGTAATGCGTGTTCTTGATAGCCGTCGGAATGACATGGCTTACTTGCAGCGGACATCAGAGAGTTACTTATTAGATGTGTCCCAGTGTGACATCTGGCAATGTGACTCACTGGTTCTGTGTACACTTTTCATTGTTTTCCCAAGATTGTGTGTCCTGTTTGGTGGCGTGCTCTTGTGATACTTCTTAACAGTTCAAACAAGGCCCTTTTTACTGTAAGTTGTACACGTAGTGAAGTTGGCGAGCCTGTAGGCATTGAATGTGTAATTTTTTTTGTTCCTGGGCTCTGTCAACGCATTTTATCAAACTGCTGCTCAATAAGAAAACATTAACAATGTACACGTGTGTTCACCTCTGTTTGAAGCAGACCAGTGGTGGAAAATCGGCTACCTTTACTCTTAGCTGCTCCAATTTAAGAATGTTACTGTACATACTGCTACAGTTAATTGGCCATTTTGGCCGAGAATCATGCTTGCGCTGATTCACAAAAGCTGTTGCGAAAGCAAATTAGGCTGCATGACGCTTAGATATGGGAGGTTGGCCCTTTGAGGGCGCTTCAGTATAACTTCCATGGAGCCTCCTTTGAGACCACTTTTGGACCACCTTAGTGTGGCCACGGATGCTTCTCTTGGACTGATTAAACGCCTTTGAGACCTCTGCAGGGTGATGACCACACATGTTTGCTAACCCCTACTCTGGCCACAGTCACTTGCCTGCATTTAGTGTCACTGCTGTGATAGCTGTGCTATGCGAAGATCCCACATGAGACCGGCTTGGTTGTGGCTGTGACACTTCTAAGACACCGACAGGTGGCCACCATCACATACGCACCACCACAGAGGTTGCCACAGGCCCAACTGCTCCATCAGAATGCACTCTGTGGCTAGCTGCTACGAAACAGAGTTTAAAGGGACCCGAAATGATTTCGGGCAAGCCTGGAAGGCTCGCCCCGTCTGCCCACTCATGTCATTGGTACAGGGGACGCGCCGGTGAGGTGTGTCGCCCTTATCGGTTTTGAGGTACTATAAGCAGCGTTTTTTTAATTAGTTCTAAATTGTAGAAACCATGCAAATCTTTCAAATTTGACTCAAATACCCATGAAGACTACCTCTACACATCTGCTGCCCTAGACTATGCCCATCGAAATCATTTCGGGGTCTATCAGGGTATAGGGTAAGCCCTATCCTTCCCATGTACTTCAGGGCACGTTCTGGCACACTTTCATCAGCCACAATTAGAGGTAGTGGCTACCTGTTTAACAATTTTGTTCAGTGATTTGTGCTGCTCTTATTGGACAAAAATTTTTTAAGACAGTAGGAACGCTAATATTTTAAGATTTTTTCTCTCTCAAGGTCTGGATTCAAGCCACTTTTGGCATCGTTTTAGTGCGGTAGCACTACTAGGCACATTTTCCAATTACAGGCATACATACGTACATCTCTGGAGCCTGCTTCATGGCAGGCTTCTTGAGGGAGTGAAAAGTTATTCGTGTCACATGAGGTAGGGAGTGTAAGTTTACGAAAGCTGATTTTAAAAATTGTTTGTAATTCACTTTTGGCATTGGTGACTCAGAAAAGCCACTCGTACAAGTTTAGGGGAAGAGATTGCTCTTTTCATCGTCATCAACAGCCTGACTATGCCCACTGCAGGGCAAAGCCCTCTCCCATGTCTCTATAAATTAACCCTGTCTTTTGCTAGCTGCGGCCACCATATTCCTGCAAACTTCTTAGTGTTATGCACCCACTTAACTTTCTGCCGCCCCCTACTACACCCGCCTTCTCTTCGAATCCACACCGTTACCCTTAAGGACCAGCACTCATCTTGCCTTCACATTACACGCCCTGCCCAAGCCCATTTCTTCCCCATGACTGACTAGAATGTCATTGACCCTCGTTTGAGCCACTCTGCCCTTAGAGAACAAACGTGGATTAATGAACCAGCTGTTTTGAATATGACACCACTCAACAGCCACTCTTTTTTTTTGCCACTGCTATTTTTGTGACTTTTTATGCCACAGAAATTGAACAATTTGGGTTTTTATACCACTCTGTGAATGCAGTAAATGGTATTTCACAAAACAGCTGGGTAGCACGTTGTCCGCCATTTTTTATGCAGACATTTTCCCACCAGTGACATCATATTTTTTGTGAGCATAATATGCAGTTTCAAAGGAGAATTTGATTTTTTGATCATTCGGGTGTTTACCAGTGACGTCCTGACATTATGGTGTTTAAATTTCTGTCAGTTAGGACACTTTGTATGAAGTTTTTGCACATACAGGTAAAAAGCGAATGGCTGGTGTTTTGCACTGAAAACAGTCTTTCATGAGGCCTGAATATTTTATTGAGATCGAAAAATATTGATTTTAACGGAAGCAAAAAATGGGAACTGAAAAGGTAGTTGTTTCTGCATATTTACAAATTTATTTTTCGATGCGAGACTGGTTAATAGCCATTTCTTGCATTTTTTGCACCTTATTTTTCTGTTTCTTTAGCTGGATAGCAATTTTATTCGTGCTCAGAACAAATAAGGTGAACAGTAAAGGTAAGTGGTGTAGGCAGCTATATATAAAGTGAAGTTTTAATAAAGACCAGAAATTGGTGTTCTAAGGTCACGAGGTGTTCTGCTAATTAGTCACTTAGTTTCGTTTTGCCTGCCAATTACTGTCCTCTAGGCCAGGGTTGAAGTTGAAAGTTTATTTGCAATTCCAAAAGAAGTTGCAAGAATATTGTCTCGAAGTGGTGACTGCAGTCCGGAGAGCAGAAAGGCTGTGAAAATGGTGTCTAAACAAAACTTTATTGGGGCTGACTTGCACCCACAATGGACTGAATCTTCCGGCGGTGGCGGAGCAACAAGCGTGCTCGGCGGTCGTCGAACAGAATGCCCGCCGCTGACAGCCGTGCTAAATATAAAGCTGATAGCGAACCTTTGAGATAAAGTGTGCAAAGTTACTAGAACATTCTGGAGCAACGTAGAATCAGCTCTGCCTGGATGCGATCAATCAAGATAAATTTGGTCGCGTCTTCCATCACAAACAAAGCGATAAAGTGGCGTGCCGGCAGCTTTGAATAATGAAAAAACATTGCAAAGATTCGCGGCATTACTCTCCTCTCAGAGAAGCATTGATGCAATACATGAAAACAAATAATTAAGGCCACTAGCAACAAATAAAACGGATCGTGCGAATATAAACCACAGAGTGCGGAAACATAGCGTCCTTTAGCGCGCATAATATGGCTTTAGACGGACGACGTGGACAACTTGTGGTCGTATACGGCGTCGCTGGCATGCAGTCATTGCGTTAGGGACGGCTTCATCCAGTTCACCTAGCCGAAGAAAAACCTTGTACGGGACGAAATAGCGGCGCAAATGCTTTTCACTCAATCCACGGCGGCGAATTGGCGTCCAAACCCAGACTTGGTCTCCTGACTTGTATTCCGCGTTGCGTCTTCGTAGGTTGTAGCGTCTGACGTCGGTCCGCGGCTGGTCTTTGTTCCTTAATCGGGCAAGTATTCGGGCTGCTGCTGCACGTAGGTACGTAGGTAGGGCTCAGACACTGCTGGCACATACCCACTGCGGGGGAGTGGCCGACACACAGGCGGTTAATTGCTAGATACAGGAAAGTTTTGACCGGGAAAGGAGTGGTAATAGTATGTAGGCTGGTAAATTGGAAGACGCAAGGACAGGGGTCCTGTTAGCTTGGAGATCGGAGATGGGACAATGGCTTAATGTGCATAATAGTATGCAATGCCTGTAATGTTTCAGTGTCGTACTGATAAGAGTGGGAAAAAGAAATTAGAATTACGTTGATGGTAGGCGGCGACGTCAACGTTTTCTTCTTCGGTAACGTTGGGCAGCATGGCGCCTAGCGTGGTCGTGGCTTACGTGCCATGGACGAGCCTAAAATGCGTCATCTGGGTGCATGGTCTTCTGCACTGCGGTGTTGTAGGCGAAGACAACGTAAGGCAGTCTGACATCCCAGGTCTTGTGTTCGGCACCGACATACATGGCAAACATTTCGGCGATGATTTTGTTCAGGCGCTCGGTCAGTCCGTTGGTCTGCGGATAGTACGCAGTTGTCCTCCGGTGGCTGGTTTGGCTGTAACGCAGGATGGCTTACGTTAGTTCCGCCATGAATTCAGTTCCTCTGTCCGTGATGAGCACATCGGGGGTGCCGTGTCGCAGAAGAGTGCACTCTACGAAAATTTGGCGACTTCTGCTGCTGTTCCGTTCGCTAGCGCTTTTGCCTCGGCGTAGCGGGTCAGGTAGTCGGTCGCAATGATAATCCACTTATTTCCAGACGTTGACTTTGGGAAAGGGCCACGCAAGCCCATGCTGATCTGCTGAAAGGGCCGTGAGGGGGTTCAATGGGGTTCAGAAATCCTGCTGGTCGGATGGCAGGTGTCTTCCTCGTTGACCATCTCGGCACGTTTTCACATAATGTGCGACATCGGCCGACAGTCAGGGCCAGTAATGTCTTTAATGCGGCAGAGGGTGCGAGAATACCCGAGGTGTCCAGCTGTTGGCTCGTCGTGTGAAGCCTGTAGAACTTCGTGGAGACAAGCAGGTACAAGAAGGAGGTATAGGATGTTTTTTCGCTGCGAAGTTCTTCACGAGGACATCATTCTGTACACAGAAGGAAGACAGTCCTCGCTTGAATGAGGCGAGGAGTGAAGAAACCTTGCCTTCCAGGTACTCGATGAGGCCTTTTAGGTCGGGGTCCGAGCGTTGCTGCTGAGCAAAAGAGCAGGGGCTGATGGGTCCCAGGAAGGCGTCCTCATTGTCGTCCGGCGGCGGTGTGTCTACAGGGGCTCGTGAGAGGCAATCGGCGTCAGAGTGCTTGCGTCCGTATTTGTAAACGACGGTGACGTCAAACTCCTGGAGACGCAGACTTCATCGAGCGAGGCGGTCAGAGAAGTCCTTCAAATTGGCACGCCAGCACAGCGCGTGGTGATCGCTGACCGCCTTGAACGGTCGTCCGTACAGGTAGGGGCGGAATTTCTTCGTACCCCAGATGATGGCAAGGCACTCCTTCTCAGTTGTCGAATAGTTGCCTCGGCCTTGGAAAGGGAACGGCCAGCGTATGCAATGACTTTCTCCAGCCTGTCACTTTTTTGAACGAGGACGGCGCCTAGTCCCACGCCGCTTGCGTCGGTATGAACTTCAGTATCGGAGTTTTCATCAAAATGCGCAAGGATCGGTGGGTACTGTAAACGACGCTGAAGTTCTTTGAAGACTTCTGCTTGCGGTTTGGTCAGGGAGTCGGCGATACAGGAAAATGTTTTTCATAAATGGTCGGTAATATGCGCAGTGTCCGAGGAATCTGCGCACTGCTTCCTTATCGGCCGGCGGTGGAAACTGTCCAGAAGCAGCTGTTTTCTGCAGTTCTGGGCGCACTCTCTCCTTGCTAACGATGTGGCCTAGAAACAGCAGCTTTTCATAGGCAAAGTGGCACTTCTCTGCTTTCAAGTTTAGGCCAGACGACTTGATGGCGTCTAGTACTGTTCGAAGTCTTTTTAGGTGCTCTTCAAAGTTCGAGGCGAAGACAACGACGCCATCTAAGTATACCAAATTTGCCACTTCAGGCCTCTCAGCACTGCATCCATTACTCGCTGAAACGTCGCTGGTGCGGAACGCAGACCAAATGGCATCACCTTGACCTCGAAGAGGCCATCCGGAGTGATGAATGCGGTCTTATCGCGATCTCTTTCATCGACCTCAGTTTGCCAGTAGCCGCTCTTGAGGTCCATCGATGAAAAATACTTGGCGTTGCAGAGCCGGTCCAGTGTGTCGTCGATGCGAGGGAGGGGGTAACCGTCCTTCTTTATCAACGCAGAATCGAAGTGCGCCGTCTTTTTCACGAACAACCGGTACCGCCCACGGGCTGTTGTTTTGAAGGCTGGATAACGTCGTCGCGAATCATTCCACTTGTCCCGGTTGGCTTCTCGTTCTCGCGGCGACATACGGTAGGGGCTTTGATGGAGAGGTCGGGTTATATATAATGCGATGCTTGGCAATTTGCGTTTGTCGGGCCTTCGGCGATGATGAAAAACACTCACTGTAGCTTTGAAGCAGATTGCGGATCTGGTCTTGTCTGTTCCAGGGCAGGACAGGGTTGATGTCGTAAGTGGGCGAGTTCTCTTGGTCTGGCGAATCTTCTGCGGATGGGTCGGAGAAGGCGAGGGAGCCTCGTACGTCGTATATTTCGTCGAAGAAAGCAATCGCCGTTCCTCTGTTAATGTGCCGATATTCTTCGCTGAAGTTAGCAGTACTTCGGCCTGGCCATTGCGGAAATGTGCGATGCCTCTTGCGATGCTGATTCCTTGGTCTAGAAGCAACTGCATGTTCCCCTCGATGATGGTTTCAGCGTTAATGGCTTTCGTGGCGCCTACGGCCACAATAACGCTTGAACGGGGTGGGACGCTCACCTCTTCCTCCAGGACACTCAGGGCAACGTGATTTTCCAGTTCTCATCGAAGGGAAATGACCTCGTTCGTCGAAAGCGTGTTCAGCTTGGATCACAGGTTGATGATCACGTGATGGTCGTTAAGGAAATCCATGCCCAAGGTCACTTCACGGGAACACTGCCGTAGCACAACGAAGGTTGTGATAGGTATGGCCTTTGACTGTCACTCGCGCTGCGCATCGTCCTGATGGCGTAATGATGTGGCCCCCTGCGATGATAATTTGTGGGCTGTTCCAAACGGTCGTGAATTTCCTCAGCTGCAACAGCGAATTCATGTTTCATTCATCACCGAGTAATTGGCTCCTATGTCGACTAGAGCAATAACTTTCCGGCCGTCGATAACTACTTCTAAGTCGCATGTCCTGGATCTTGCGTTGCACGTCGTCCTGGGCACCTGGTCACGGCTTCGTCAGGTATGGGAATCGTAAGTAGAACGTGTCGTAGAAGTTTGCTCGCTAGTGGCGTCGTTTTGAAGGCGGTTCGCGCCGTGGTCGAAGTTGTCATTGTATGCGGCGTCCTCGTGCGGCATGGTCGTTTGAGAATTTTCGGCCGCACGAAACACAAAAGGGCTACACAACGTGTAATAAACGTCTGCAAAAGTATACGGTAATGTCTAGAAGAAATCTATTTTCAGATGTTTTGTAGACAATGAGGCAAAAATAGGTATTAGTATATACATCCCTGCTAATGCTCCGCCAAAAAAGATCTAGAAAACTTCTTGATAAGAACTCGTTAAGAACACATTTAGAACCCTCTAAAATCAACCAGTGGGATTTTATTAGGCTTAGTGCTCATGCTTTTTTTAGAGCTGCAGATTTTCTTTGCTCATATATGTGCAGCATAGCTCGAACTGCAAAGAGCAGGCAGCTGCCCTTTGCAGCATAAATACACATGCATATGAGGCAAGAGAACCCGTTTCATCAGTCTCTGCCATAGTGTCATCAGTTTCTGCCAGTGGTGTGCGCGTGGAGCTTGTCACCAGCATAGTCATAGAAACTGTCTCGAGCTCTACTACGTACGGTACGTCCGACACGCACTCTTATTTGCTCGTATTGTATATTGACTTCGAAGAAGGATGCTATTTGCAACGTTCGTTGCATGGACATTCTTGCTGCCCTAACGGCCGTGCGCAATTATCCTATGTTAATTGCCGCTGAGTCATGTACATGACTAGCTCAGTCGTCACTAATCACCGAAATAAAAGATGCATAAAAATTCATATGATTGGACCTAGGTTCACTGCGGCGTTAGTTCACATCTACCGAATGTGTCAAGCACTTGGAAATACATGCAAAGATACGTTCGGAACCAATTGGTGTTAAAAAATTGGGCAGTGGCTTAGCTCGGCTATGCCATGATATACGTAGCGAGAGGTACGTTTCCCTGGCTGAGCTTGTGGTCACTGTATGTTTAGCAATGAGAGACACTGGGTACACACATCTTTTATTAATTTTGCTTGATAGAGACGAAAACTGCCCGATGATCTGTGAAGTAGCATGCAGCGGACTCAATTTTGTCGATACAGCTTGATTGGTAGAGCCTCTTTAGTATACAAGCTCTATGGTAGTTCCCCATTGTGTAGTCTTGACGTGAGGGCCCGAAGCTAAATTAAAGTCAAGCTTTTCTTTCATATACTGACTAAGAGCTATACCTGTTTCCTGTGTAAATCACTCAGAGTCACACACAAGTGTGAACCCGTGCCGTAGACTGGTGTACACGTGGCACCGACATCAATCGCTGCTTGACAGATGTTCCCGGTGCCGCGTAGACTCCTTGGATGATAATGCCGCTTTTCAGAAGCCGAACACAGCAGGCTTCACCATTAATCACCGTGATCGAAGGGAGGGAGATGTGTGACAGCGGTGATACCTTGTTTAACGTACACACAAACTCGTGCGTTCTTACTTGGTTCAAGCCAAGAGCCAGGCGACAACCTCAGGATCGGAAGAGTTAATCTTCTCTTGTCTATACCGCCGTTTAGGAGCGGCTGGACTCTCCTCCTCTGTATGCATGTCAAACGTTGTGATACAGGCGGCCACTAAATCTCCGCCTTTTATACTCAATCCTGCGCATGCGACGCGGGGTTCGGGTGATAGAGCGGTGTGCGGCCAGGCGGCGACGAAGAACGCGGTTCAGCAGTGGGGTCTCTCTGGTTACCATGGTATCGGCGCAAGCGCACAACTGCGCATCTGCGTGACGTCACGCTCGGCTTTGCCGGTGAAGCGGGCGCGCGGCGACGGCGAAGCGCACGCCACACTTTGCTCCTCTTCGGTTTTTACATGGTAACGGCGCATACGCACAACTGGCCTCTCCCATGTACCGCGAAATGCTAGACTGGTAGCCCAGTGTAGCTCTCGCTACAAAACTTCGCTAAAACGTTCCCCAGCAAACTTCTCGTGAAATTTTTAAAACGTTGCGTTGAAAACGTATATTTAGAGAAGTTTTAAAACGCTTCTGAATAAGCCTCTTTTGTCAGTATGTTTTTAAAACGTTTGTGGATAGACTTGCATTGCTGAGCTGCTTGTTAAACGTTTCAATCTAGAGTTAGACGTTGCTAGATGTTCGGAGTTGTTTGAAGATGTTTTGCAGAAGTTGCTTGTTTCGTGGCGTGTTTCACTCGGGAGCAACCTCACCACCCTACGTGGGCTGGGAGCCCTTCCTCGTACCGCTGCTGCGTAGCTGCGGTGTGGTGACGAAAAGCGCGAGGCTGACGGCGATGGTGAGCGCGAAAGGCGGTTCGCGAGTACTACTCTCGATCGACGCAGGTACTCGTCGATTTCTTGCGGACGTTGGCCGAAGCATGGTCGTGGTGCGTCAACGACAAATCCACGAAGACCAATACGTCTGTACGGGCAGTGACGAAGAATATGGCCGGCCTCACCGGAATGGAAGCACAACGGTCGGTTGTCGGAAGTCCTCCAGGCGTCGCATTTCCTGGGGCTTGAGCGTCGTTCGTAGGCTGGGCGGGCGGGGGAAGGGAGGCGGCTTTCTGGAACAAGTGGCTCATCTCTAAGAGGACGTAGGGGTTGTCGTTGGGGCTAAGGAGTGCGTACTGCAGCGGCGTAAGTCATGGCCTGGGGTTCTGTGGCTGCCGTGGTGCCAACTGCCTGTTGCACTTCTCCCCGCACCATATCCATGAGAGTCGCTGCTTGGGCCTGTGCGGAGGATGACATCAATCGTCGTAGCTAGTTCCTCGCGGACGATTCCACGCATAACTTCCCGCAAGCTGTCGACGGTGGTGGTCATCGTGCGCGGACGAATTGCAGAGATAACAGCAGGACGGTTGTGCTGCGAAGTCCGGACGTCGAGGGTCTTCTGGATGGTGCAGGCTTCTTGGATGGATTCCTCGACGGTTTTTGGCGGCTGGCGGACGAGGCTGGCAAAGAGTTGTTCTTTGACGCCGCGCATTAAAAACTGGACTTTATTTTCCTCAGTCATATCGGGATCACCGCGGAGGAGGAGCTTCATTTCTTCCCAGGTAACCGCGGACGGGCTCATTCGGGAGCTGGACCCTGGAATCGAAAAGTAGTTAGGCTCTTCGGTTCCTGATGACACTGCGAGTGAACGTCTTCAAACGTTCTCTCTTGAATAGCCCCCATGTCGTTAGGTAACGCCTGTGGTTTTCATATCACGTGCGTGCTGAGCCCTCCAGTGCGAAAAAGACGGGCCCGATTTTCGCCGCATCATCCCAGTTGTTGAATGACGCCACGCGCTCAAACTGGTCCAACCATTCTTCGGGGCCTTCGCCTACGGATCCATTGAAGGTTGGCGGCACCCGCGGCTGCTGCAGTATGATCGGTGTCGACATCTTTGGTGAGGTTGCGGTGCTCGTAGCAGCGTCTTTTCGCTGTCTGGTGCGGTCCGGCAGGTTCCCGAAATCAGGCTGCTCTCCCTTGAGAAGTCGGCTGGCTCGGTGAGCTGCTGGCTCGTCCTCGGGTGCTAAGCTCAGAAGGCTGGCGTCACGACTTGAAGGGTACTCAGCACCTCCACCAGATGTCACGAAGTGGTGACTGCAGTCTGGGGAGCAGAAAGGCTTCGAAAATGGTGTCTAAAGAAAACTCTTAATTTGGGCTGACTTGCGTCCACAATAGACTGAATCACTCGGCAGCGGCTCGGCAACAAGCGTGCTCGGCGGTCGTCGAACAGAATGCTCTCCGCTGTCGGTCGTGCTCAGTTTAAAGCTGATAGCGAACTTTCGAGATAAAGCGTGCTAAGTTACTAGAACATTCTGGAACAACATAGAATCAGCTCTGCCTGGATGCGATCAATCGAGATAAATGTGGTCGCGTCTTGCATCGCAAACAAAGCGATAAAGCGGCGTGCCGGCAGTATTGAAGAATGAACAAACTGCAAAGATTCGCGGCAATATATAGCGAGAGGTCCGAAGGTACAAGACTGCAGGTGGGACCTCCCATGAGAAATTTCAATACACAACTTATCAGAGAACATAAGCTACAAAGAACGTCCACGTGGATGAATTATTTGCGCAGCAATACACAATAAATAAGGTGCATATTATAAACTGCAAAACCGACATTTATATGCAAGAAATAGTACACAGAAGAAAACGCACTTACACACTGTAGGATACCGCGTCACATCGGATAAATAACGTTGGTGTAATGAAAATCGCGTATTAAGAAGAAAAACTTTTAATCTGTATTTAAACAAAGAAAGTACAACCTTTGTCCATAAAATTTCGAGACTGATCTATTTTCTTCTTTAAAAATGATTCCGCAAAACAAATTGTCGATGCTAAGGTGTCTCGATGCGCGCCCCCGCTTAGGGTGAAGTCACCCTTTGAACCACTCGACGCTGCCTAAACCGGTTTTCGCGCGCTCCCTCCGCCATTGCGTTCCCCACGTCGACCTCGCCGCTCTACTGTCGTGCCGGCGTCACTGCTGCGCGCCTGCGTTCGCGCGCCTTTCATCGCCGTGCACTGCCTGGATGTTGTGTTCCTCAGTGCTCCAACCATTCGAGAAATGGTTGGAGGATGTTCCATTTTCCAAGAGACCCGAAAAGGAGGTTTCTGTGGCTGGTCCGGATCAAGCGTGACAAGTGGAAACCGACGAACTTCTCTTGTGTCTGTAGTGTAAGTGCCGGATGTTGGTTCAGTTCTGTTTTTGTTGCGATTTACCGCTTTTGCGTTTAGCCAGCTAAGTGTAGCACAACATTTTTATTGGTCAGATGTCATTTCCGCACTATTTGTTTTGCTCGGCGTAAAAAAAGGCACGCTTCAGCGCCGAACCGGCCATTGCCTGTCGCTTGCCTGTTTGCATCCGAAATTGCATGTCACAATGTTTTCGCTCGTGATTGCGTACCAAACGTGGTTTCGCCGCTTCTGTTCATTAGAAAATAATTGCCATTACGAGGCGCTTGTCAACGAACCGCGGCCGGCACGAATCAAGGCACAGATGACGAGAACAAGCGAGGGCGCATACGCTGTTGCAATTACTGTGCATCTGGGTCGTCTAGGAGCCAATACGGATTAATTTACTTATGATTTTTTTTTAGTTTTTGACACGTATGCTGTGTTGGGTAGCGTGCGCTGACTGTTAGCCCGATGCTTCGTCCAACGACGCCGCATTAGGTCAGTAAATAAGATTAACAGAATATGTTGTGTGCAGATTGAGGCGCTCATTAGAGTAATTCGACATATATTTGGACTACTTCTTTCTTGCGTGCTTTGTCCATTGTTTTCATTCTCGAGCAGGGAATGTGGGGATAATTCCAATAAAAAATTCATCTGCAGGGTCATTTCGAAGACAAGAGCTTCGAAGAAAACCACGCGGACGGATGGAAGAAGCTCAAGCCCAATGCTGTCCCAACGGTGTTCCCATTCAGAGGTCAGATACCTGTTAACCTTGGTGTTTGTTGCCATGTTGCTTATCGCCTCGTCGTCTACATTTGAAAATGTTGAGTGAGGAAGTGGTTGGTGCACATGCGTATTAAATTTTCGGGCGCGTCTTCTATGGACCCTTTTGAAAACTTTGGAGGTCAGCTTCTTGGCACAACGTAATTCCTTCACCCTGGCCGCCAAACCAGCTCTGGGGTAAAAAAAAAAGTGCAATGCTGCAGACATATATAGCCTGAACAATGCCGCGTTCTTTTCCTTTACACGACACGCTGTCGGAATAAAGGGATTAGCACCAGCTTTGCCTAGCCACCCCTTTTGCTGAAGGGGGTGAAAAACGGCTGCTCGTGACGTTTAGGATGGGCTGCCATGGTGAAGGGTCCTTTGCAATGCAGAAAAGCTTACTCTCGGAGTTTTGCAAAAGGGCAACTATTTGAAATATGTAATGTGCTATTTTCGCTTATTTATCTGCTCCCAGAACTTGCTAAAGAGCGAAGGCCACCAAGGGACCGAAGTGTGCATGTGCCTGAATTACTCAGTGATGACGCTGCCGCACAAGGTTCTTCACCAGAAGTGAGACACGTCCTTCCCTTGAACACGCAAGAATATCTTCCAGCAGATTCATCGTCTGACGGAGTGATAAATGAGACATTGGTGGGTACAGCAAGCAGCAATTCTAGTGAGCAACTTACTTCGACCAACACGGATGTACGACCTCAATAAACTGCAGTGGTTCGTGCACCCAACCATTTGATTCTGAGGTAGCAGAGCTGAAGAAGAAGATAGTAGATCTCGTAGCAGCCAATAATAAGCTGAAACAACACCACAAAAAATCTAAGAACAATGTCAAAAACTACAGAAGCAGAATCGCAAGCTGCAGAAAGAGGAAGCTAATTTCTCACGAAATACGAAGTTTTTAAATCACGACCAAATTCGTGCCCTTTCTTGGAACAACAATCGTGGCAATTCATGGCCAGCGCAAACAGTAAAGCAAGGCCTAAAAATTAAATTTGCTTGTGGAACCACTGAGTATGAAACGCTCAGAAAGATTGGCTACCCTCTCCGATCAAGCAGAACGTTAGCATGATAATTGAGAGCCTGAAGTTTCTGCCAGGTATCCTGCATGAAGTGATCGACGTAATGAGGTCGAAAGCAGAGGGAATGGAGGATGCGGAAATATACTGTGTTCTCTTTCTAGATGAAATGGAGATAGCACCCGGATTTGAACTCGACCGTGGAGAAGACGTGCTTTTGGGAGGAACGACCTTGTCATCGAAGCCTGAAGAGGCAGCCAACCATGCTTTCGTGTTTATGCTAGGGGGGGTAAACCAAAGATGGAAGCGAGTGATAGCCTATGAATTTACTGGTAGGCACGTGGACGGCTCTGTACTCAAGACATATGTCCTGGAAATAGTCCAGATATGCAGCCGGATTTCTCTAAGAGTACGGGTAGTCACCTGTGACATGGATGCAGCAAACCGCGCTATGTGGAGAGAATTTGGCTTTTCGAGTCACCGCTATTCGACAACTTCGTGCTCGATACCCCACCCAACCTTAGACGGGAAGGAACTTTTTTCATCTCTGACCCAGCACATGTCCTTAAGAACCTGAAAGGACAGCTTCTAAGCTCTAAAGTTTTCACGCTCAGTGATGATACAGTAAGCAAGAACGGATTGACTTCCTCGAAGGTGAAACTATAGCATGTACAGGCCGTCTTGGACTATGGCGCCGCCAATGAACTTAAGGTAGCACCAAATTTATTAGAAATCCACATTAGTGGTGGACACTTCACGAAGATGAAAGTCGGAGTCGCTGTCCAGCTCTTCCGCGAAGCCCCGCCAGCTATTCGGTTCCTAATAAAAGAAAGAGTGATTGAACCAGAGGCCGATATAACAGCGTGGTTTTTGGACCTCGTTTCTAGATGGTACGCTCTTATGTCATCGCGTCATTCCACCATGGCGCTAAGCCGCAGAAACATGACTAAATATCACGCCGCCTTAGACACACTGCGTATGACAATAGACACGATCAGAGAAGTGAAGATGGGCACTGGATCTCGGTGGAAGCCATCGCAAACAGGGGTCCTAATTGCAACAACGGCTGTCCTTCGCCTTCAAGAAGTGCTTATTGGCAGTGAAAGGTATGAATTCTGTCTGACGAGCAGACTGTTGCAAGACTGCCTAGAAAACCCTTTTTCTGTGGTGCGGCTCATGAACCCAGTGCCCACTGCGTACGACTTGAAGTGTGCACTTCGACTCATCAGCGTCAGCCACTTTCTTCATACTCCCAGGTCGACAAGTTACAAACTTGATGACCGTGAATACCTTGTCGACCTGCTTGCACACGCCAAGAAGGAAGGTACCGAAAACGGAGTCGATGAAATCAATGATTCGGAAATCCTGTTCATTGAAGAGCTCACGTCAAGCGAGTGCCGTATCTTGTTTTACCTTGGCGGTTTTATTTTGAAATGAATTCTAAAATTCATAAATTGTGCGCAGTGCAAGGCTGCTCTCCTTGGCAACCTGACGATGAGTATGCTTCCCTCACTGCACTCAAGGAATACGTCAGGGATGGACAAAACCTCATATATCCCAGCAGGGATGTAATGAAAACACTGAAAAACTATGAAGAGCATTTTAAAGCCGTCAATTCATGATGTACCGGCACATTTTTCACCATGAAGTCGCCACTTCGTTCTTTGGTCGCATATCTTGAAGAGATAGACAAACCCTCTGTGAAGACTTGCATGGCTCGCAAATAGCGAATAAGAAAAATGTTGACTGCTGCGTATGCCAGAGTAAGTCTCCGAATTCATCTTCGCCAAATTCTAGTGGCCACGGAAGCAAAACTTGTGCTGGAGTCAGCCTTGTGTAACCGAGCCAGAATATGAAGTTCCGCGAAAGTTTAGCTTCGAAGCCTGAATTCTGCATCTATGTATATATGCAGGCACAACTGTTTTGTCAATTACAGTCATCTATTTAACACAGATGTCTACTTTGAAAAAGGCCAATAATGTTCACGTTCCCATTAACAGAAATATTGGTAACTTTATTGTGTTTTCATAACCACTGAATAAATGATTTCATGTTTGCTTGGGTAACAGTTAGTGTTCATCTAGGTATACCGAGATGAGCAGGCAAGTGCTTATATTTTATTACTGTTGCTGATAATCGTTGTTTCTTCAAAACGTGCGAAACCAAGACGCCGTGTCATTAACCGCGTCTGCTCAGTTTCATACCCATCTATTGCACTCACTAGTATTGGGACATTTATACCTAAAATTAAAAAAAAGAACGCCAAACAAGCTCTGACAGAAATCACCCGTTGCGTTTCAGCAATCTATTAAACTTGTTAGTTTGAAATTAACTACGAAAGAAGTTAGCAGAATTAAATAAGTTCAATTGAGGGAGGTGTGCTCTAAAATATATTTTACACTCCCCCCTCCACGCAGTGGTTTGTGTCATTTTTCGAGCATTCTGTTCGCCCTGAGATTAAAGATGTGTAGGAAGGACAGCACCAATGGGTCTGTCAATACCCGCAGTGGTATGCAGAATATGCCTTGACATAACCGTCATCGAGATTTAACTCATCTTAAAAGCGGCTCAAAACTTTTTATTGCATGCTCCTCTTCTTAGTAACGGTTCTGTTCATCCTAATCTATCGCAAAACTCGGTAAATAAACGTTTTCAGGAATTTTTTCCTCCTTCTCTAGGAGATGGTAGCTTGACGTTAGTAAGCTAGCTGATGACGCAAATTTATGTTGGGGTTGAGTGCTGTTTAGACGCACCAACGGGGTCAGTGCATAATTAGAGATATGTTTTGAACTATAGCGACATATTCGAGAGAAGCTTCACTGACAAAATTGGCGCATATCTTGCGTACCCGCTTTCCTTGTTACCGTCGACACCTTGATGTTGGCTGCTTGTCCCGTTTTTAAAAGCAGAATGCTCTCCAAGAAAATTTAGTATTCTATTCTCATATAAAAGAGAAGCGCACCGCAAGACTCCTTATTTTTCTTATTTTAAGCGCCCGCGGCAAGCGAGAAGCGAGCAGTCCTCCCCCCACGAAAACGAAACCTGCATGCCGCGGGAGCGAGAATGGCGGCTGCCGTAGCAGATGACGCAGATGTCCTCACCCTGAGCAGGGCGGAGCGCATCGAGGCACCCCAGTTGGTGCTTGGTTGCCTTGACGGCGGCGCTGGCATCGAGGCACCCTTGTTGGTGCTAGTGTTCCTATGGCTGCGTTCCAATACTCCCATGTAGACGGCTACTTAGACGTCTAGCCGGACAGCCGCCATCTTGGGACGCGTTTCATTTCTCGGCGAAGCAGTCTCATAAGACTGCTTCGCCGAAGTCCACATCGATGCAGGCTAACTTGCTGTCTAAAGATGGCGGAGCTGATGTACGCGGTTGAGCGAGTCGTGCTCTTGCGGACGTCGGAGTGTACACGGAGTATAGGAAAGGAAAAATGTGAGTCAATTCATTATGTTATTTGGTACGCAAACTATTGGCTAATTAATATTCGGGGACGTGCGATTCCTAGCAGTGAATCACGCAGGAGAAAATCGTGCAATTGAGAGCTTTGCTACAGCAGCGGACGCTGTAGGTCTGTTTACGTGGTCTGTTTGCGTTATCCAGTACCTCGATTTCAGAGATTAATACTCGTCGTTGTCGTTGGGTTCCTCGACGGGCGTTAAGACGGCTGGCGTGACGGTTAACAAATGTGTTTTGTAATTGCTGTATTAGTTGCATCAACTCGTTCGCGTACATTCTTTTTTATCTCTATAGTCTCAGAACAAACACACCGGCATGTTGTGAATTGATTTTAGTCTTTGCAGGGTTAAAGCTCGCTGCTGTCTTTAGGTTTCTCGCCGTCTCCGAGTACCACGTACGGCAGACGGCAGGTTTAATGGCACGCATGTGCTTTCCTGTTGCAGTGTATATTAGCCGTATCGCATTTCGCGCATATTGATTACAGTCTTTCGTATTCTTTATGTTTACAGGACCGTCTGGACGAGCACGTTCGAGGAGCATGTACAGTTTAGCATCAATAATAAAAGAATAATCGCATATCTCTTTAGCGTCGTCTTCGGAGAGCGGTCCCGTCTGCTACAAGTAGACTGACCGATAGGCGCATCCACCAGTCCGGTTTACGCGCAACGTCATTGCAGAAAAAATGTGCGAACTTGTTGAAAACATGTCTTTATGATCGTTATTGCTCAGTTTGAGAAAAATTATAGTACAATTCTTTATAAGCTTTAGTTACATTATTATGCCGCGAGGCGGCGTGAGCAGTAGACAAGTTCCAATACATGGACATATAGACGGCTTCCTAGACGTCTTGTTAGACGTCCAGAGTATTGGAACGCAGCCTATATATGCTCCCGCAGGGAACTCTAGATGGTGCAAATGTTTAGCGCCATCTTTTCGGGCTAACCTGATATATTTACGTTAATTGCTTTGGCAGCCACTAGATGGCACTACATGTAGAAAATATGTCACTAGTCGTCTGTGCATTCTACTGTAAATGTGGAGAGTGCACGTCCACCTCGAACAGCGTGTAAACATAAAGTTATGCGTGAAGCTTGGCAAGACAGCCACACAGACGTATGAGCTCCTTCGTGACGCTTACGGCAACGAGACATTATCGCGGGCGCGAGCTTTCGAGTGGCACAAGAGGTTCGTTTCGGGGAGAACGTCGGTGGAAGACGACACAAGGCAGGGGGGCCCTTCAACCTCACGGAATGAAAACAATGTGTCTTGGATCAGGGATATCGTGCAGCAAGGCCGCACAATTACAGTCCACCTCGAACATTGTGTAAACATAAATCTTATGTGTATGTGCAATGTCACGAAGGCAATAACAATTACAGTTCGCATGCTGTCAGATGCTCTCGACATTACTAAGATAACGTGCCACCAAATTTTGCGAGAGAACTTGGGGAAACGAAGGGTAAATGCCAGACTTGTGCCGCGCTGCCTCCCAACAAACACAAAACCTCCTCAAAATCTCCCAGAAATATCCCATCAGGACATTTGGAATGTCCCCAGGAGGTTCTCATTTTTCCCGAAGTCGTCCAAAAAAACGTCCCCACAACTAGCCGTGTCCAAAAAGTTGTGCGCCCCAGGGACAGGCCCAAAAAGTTAATGCTAGATTTCCCGGCTCTGGCTCAATGAAATTATTTCTTCTTTTTCATGCAGACTTCAGGCATCTAAGCGCACATATGTGCCAAATTTCAGGCACATGCTTACGTCACAGAAGGTGTAATACATCTGTCAACTAGCATGAATGTTTGCTGGCTAGGCCATTCAGACTTACCTGTTTACATCATATGTGCTTTAACAAGGTGAAAATTTGAGCTGGTTGGCGCATGATCTTGTGACGGGAGCAGCGCAGCACGAGACAAAGAGGCGGGACACGACACTGAATAACAACCAATTTTTAATCCACGTTCGTCGAATATATACATCTCGCTCGTATAAGAAGGAAAAGAAAGAAGCATGAAAAACGCATAAGATGTACACGTGGTGAAATATTAAGACATCGCACGCAGATAATCAATTTCTCTGTCACGAAGCGCTATTGAAGGCATGCAGACGCATATGTCGCTCTTTGGTCGGATGTTGAAGGCTTCTTCAATCTGCCTGGTCCGTTGATGAAAATACGACGGGATGACCATTGTGTTGATAAGATGCGGAGCGCATTCATGCTCTCTGCAATGTTTTGCTAATTCACTGCTGATGGCGCCCTTTAGGGATCTTGTGTGCTCTCGAAGCCGTTTATTCAAACAGCGCCCTGTTTGACCAATGTATGTGCGTCCGCATGACAGAGGTATTTCATAAACCCCGCTTTTCACACCTTTCACATGTTTTTTCAGGTGTTTTTTCTTGCATTGATTTTTTTCTTTGCTCGCTGTTGACTTTGGCGCACAGGCTTCTTAAATTGTTGGGTGCTAACATGAGCACTTTTACACCAGCTCTTGCTCTTGCCTTTTTGAGACTGTGGGAAATGCCATTAATGTAAGGAATCACCGCGTACGGCTTCCTTTATTCTGATGTGGTTGTGACATATTTTCTGCATCTAGGTGCTTGCAGAATCCCTTCTGCGACACTGGATAGCAGTCTCGTCGGGCAACCTGCTGCTTTCAGCGGTTCTGGGTGTCAAAACTGCATTGAACCTCATGATGACAGGATCTCGCCAATGCGGCTCTCATTGCTGTTTTTTCCTACCCCCTCTTGATGATCTTGGAGTGCGCAGATGTGTAGGGGAGCAGTCCCTTCTAGCTTCGTGGTCCGTACCGCCAGCGTATGTGAGCGCCTAGAAAGGATAGCGTAAAGTCAAGAAATCGCATAACGTTGTTTTTTGGGAGTTCACTTGTTATTTCTAGTCCTAGTCCTTAGCAAAAGTAGCAATGAGAGCCGCATTGACGAGATCCTGTCATCATGAAGTTCGAGGAAGTTTTGACGCCCAGAACAGTCGGCTGAAAGCAGCAGTTCACCCAACGAGACTGCTATCCAGTGTCGCAGAAAGGATTCTGCAAGCTCTTAGAAGCAGAAAATATGTCACAACCACATCAGAAGAAAGGAAGCCGTACGCGGTCATTCCTTACATTAATGGCATTTCTTACAGTCTCAAAAAGGTAGGCGCAAGAGCTGGTGTAAAAGTGCTCATGTCAGCACCCAACAAATTAAGAAGCCTGTGCGCCAAAGTCAACGGCGAGCAAAGAAAAATCAATGCAAGAAAAAGCACCGAAAAAAACATGTGAAATGTGTGAAAAGTGGGGTTTAGGAAAAGTTCTATCATGCGGACGCACCTACATTGGTCAAACAGGGCACTGTTTGAATGAATGGCTTCGAGAGCACAAAATATCCCTAAAGGGCGCCAGGAGCAGTGAATTAGCAAAACATTGCAGAGAGCATGAATGCGCTCCGCAGCTTATCAACACAATGGTCATCCCGTCGTATTTTAATCAACGGACCAGGGAGATTGAAGAAGCCTTCAACATCGGGCTAAAGAGCGACGTATATGCGTCAGCATACTTTCGATAGCGTTTCGTGACAGCGAAATTGATTATCTGCGTGCGTTGTCCTAATCTTTTACCATGTGTACATCTTTTGCGTTTGTCATGCTTCTGTCCTTTCCTTATTGCACGAGCGAGATGTATATATTCGATCGAACGTGGATTAAAAATCTGGTTGTTAGTCAGCGTTGATTCCCGCCCCTCTCTTCGTTACGTTCTGCGCTGCTTCCGCCACAAGAACATGAAATGTGCTAGAATTTTACACACAAAGGAAATATTATTTCAAAACGTCGCCCGATCCCGCCCATATAACAGGAAATAGCAGCGCAATACGGATGTAATTTCAGTTTATTAGATGTGCTCTTTGCATTTAAATGAATACAAACAGGAGACGCATATGTATGCACCATTTAAAACACAATGTACGGAGCACTACGACACCAGCAAATAATAATGGCTAAACTTTTCTCAAGCTCTGAGAAATCTGAAAAAAAATGGAGCAATAAAAACATGATACAGGCTGAAAGTTGATGCACCTTAAGCAAACATTCTAAAGGGTACAAAAGCATATATGCACAGCAAAAGGAAACGCATGTTAAGAGCAACCTGGGTGCCAAAAGAAAAGACGATATGGGCGTACGATACAGATACGCGGTTTAAGGTCACGGATATTCTGCAGGCTGAAACCTCCCTCTCGCTTTGCCTCTAGCACGAGCCTCGGAGTAATCTTGAGCGTGTTATCAAAACAGGAAAAAAATTCATTCTACTAGGCGAAAATAAAAAACGAGCATAAACCACATACCTTGACGACGTTGCCAACAGAAACCCGGGGATGAAATAATATGCTGCAACTATATATATGAGCTCAACGCAGCCTTCTGTCCTGCGCCTTCTCACGGCACAGCGAACGCTCAAACATACGCGTTACATCCTCCTTACACCCCCGTTTTATTTTCTTGTGACTAAGTGCGGAGATAAGACTGCTTGGAGCCGGATGGAAAGGGGGACGTCTTGAGGTATAGGAGCCCTGGCTCGCCGCACCCGTGGTACAGCAGACCACGCATGCGGCACAATACGGCGTGGAAGGCGAGATCAAGGTGATCAAGGCACAAGTAATCCGGTGGGGGTGGGTTGGGAGTCAGCGACGCGAACACAACACGAACTATATCGCTGCGACAGGACGGCAATGTAGGTAGAGCAGGTTAATCCATGGGCACTCGCAGCAAGAGTCTGGTGGGCTTCCGAAGATCTCTCCCGCCTTTGACCGCAGTGGACGGCCACGCTGCCACAAACAACACGCCACAGTCGTCGGAGGCGCTGAGGGATGCTCAGTGCGCGCTAGAAGTCGCCCATTGCCTTGAAATCCGCTGCCGCGAACGACACCTGTAAGAGCGCCATTATGGTGTAGGGCCGTGAAGCTGTGCAAAAGACTTGCGATACGCCGCGCGCCGCTGCACCAGTTCCAAAAGGAATTATGTGGGCACGCCGAGGTGCGCGGGAAAGCTGCCATGAATCCGCAGCTACGAACTTCACGACAGCCCACTGATGAGTGCAAGAGCTGCCGCACGCTGGGGCTTGCGCGCGAGCGGCTAGGGGCTGCGCGAATACGTGTCCGCAAGATGGCTTCAGTCCAGCGAGGAAGTCGGACGAGCGACGGGAGGCCCATTACTGCGCCTCTGCTAGACAGCGGCGCAACGAGGACTGCTGGTAGTTGGAGATGCCTGCAGGGACCGCCGCACCGTGTTGAAGTTGGAAACACTATTAAAAACGGGCACGTTGGTGACCGCCGCTCCCGGCGATGCGATGAAAAGGCAGACCGCCGTCGCCTGCCTGCCTGCAGCTTGGAGCCGACGGCCCACGAGAGAGATGCGAGGTGAACTGCGCTTCCTTCGGCTGTTCGAACAAAACTGCTTGATCTCTCAAAACGGCGAGTGCAAGCGCAAGACCTTCTCTCCCCGTAGCTTTTGGCGCGAGGGAGAGAGGAAAGGGAGCGAGGAGTCAATTTGTATTTTTTGTTGATCCCTTTTGCTTGTGTTTCTATGTCCTGCCTCAACGGCCTGGAAATGTTCGATAAATGTTGCACTGGGACAGGGACATTCCATCCTTTCTGGGCGCTCCTAGGGAGGTACGTTGTTTGCTGGGCTAACACAGGACCAAAAGGGTACACGGGCCGCAGTGAGCGCTATCATTTGCTCTCCGAGGCAGAGAATGATGCTGCATTCGTCGACAGCATCATTGCTGAAGACGAAACATGGTGGTTTCAATACGAACTTCAAAAAAACAGGCAGAGCGCCGAATGCCGTTCCACACGCTCTCCGGCGTCAAGAAAGGTGCGGCGACAGAGGACCAAAACAAAGACGATGCTGATAGTTTTTTCGATGCCAGAGGTGTCATGCACCACGAGTTCGTCCCACAAGGGCAGACGGTGAATCGGGAGGTTTATATCCGCGTGCTACAAGACATGCGTGATGCACTGCGACGCCTCCGCCCTGACTTATGGGCATCTGTACAATGGAGCCTTCTCCACGATAACGCAAGGCCACTCACTGCTCTCAGCGTGACAAAATTTCTCACCAAGCACAGCATTACTGTTCTTTCCCATCCGATATACTCGCCTGACCTCTCCCCATGCGATTTTTTCCTTTTTCCTCGTGTGGAGAGAGGCCTAAAAGGTCGCTGGATGGGGAGCGTGGAGGCCATTCAACACGCCACGAAAAAGTAGCTGACAGGCCTGCCAAAAGAAGTGTTTTCCAACTCTTTCTAAGACAAGAAGCCTTGGAAGCTGTGTATAGGCTGCAAGGGAGACTATTTCGAAGGGATGCTGCACAAATGATTTTAATGTTAAAAGCATTTCGCACTGGCAGCAGTGACAGCGCTGCACGCAGAAGCTAGTTTCAAATCTACACCTTGCAGGAACGCCGGGGGAGTTTTTCACTCGGCAGCAAAGCATTGCTATCTAGCACGGGAATCATCATCGTGTCATCAGCTAGCCATCCCTGCATACTTGGTCTGATCATCGTGTCAAGCGCTCTCAGCCGGACTACGTGACAAGCTGGACCCCGTGACACCCGACCGACATCTGTAAAGCCCCGACATCGACAGAGATCTGCTCATTGACAGCAGTGACAGCGCTGCGCACAGAAGCTAATTTCAAATCTACACCTTGCAGGCTAGTGCACAGATCAGTTTTGGGAATCTGGTTTTATTTCTCTCGCTGTCACTGCTGCCTTGAGAGTTCTCGAGCCTGCTGCTTTTGCGTTTTTCGCTACATGGCTAAAGCAGTTGCCAAGTTATTTCTGGATTTTATAGAGGATGGTTTATGGTTTATGGGGGTTTAACGTCCCAAAGCGACTCAGGCTATGAGAGACGCCGAAGTGAAGGACTTCGGAAATTTCGACCACCTGGGGTTCTTAAACGTGCACTGACATCGCACAGTACACGGGCCTCTAGAATTTCGCCTCCATCGAAATTCGACCGCCGAGGCCGTTTTAGAGAGGAAGTGGAGGGAGAATTGTAAAACTTGAAGGACGCACTTGAACGCAAGTTTTAGATCCGTAATAAGAAATGTGAAAACTTCTGTTGACGAAATGAAAGAAAGCATGGACTTCATGAGCAGGTCGCTTGATG
Organism: Amblyomma americanum; assembly: GCF_052857255.1. Lineage (NCBI taxonomy): Eukaryota > Metazoa > Arthropoda > Arachnida > Ixodida > Ixodidae > Amblyomma > Amblyomma americanum. The sequence goes on from NC_135502.1 coordinate 198,071,443, forward strand.
AGACAAACCAGCGGCTTGAAGTAAGCTTGAGCGAAAACAAAGAACTGAAAAAAGAGAGCCAACTGCTTCATCTGCTTTTCAAGGCCGAGGAGGACCTTGGCGAAACTCAAGCAGCGCTCCTTAGGTCTAAACAGTATTCGCGAAATAGAAACCTAGAAATAAAAGAAGTTATGGGGGAGCCAAATGAAAATCTTGCACAGGTGCTTGAGAAAATTGGCGAAGCAATTGGCGAACCCATCATGCGGAATTACATTGATATGTGTCACAGGGTGCTGACGAAAGATGCAAACAAGAAAAACATTATCATTCAATTTCAACGCCGCGAAAAACGTGACAAAGTTCTTCAGCTCGCTAAAAAGAAACGACTAACAAATACTATAGCCTACACCTGACTTCAGATGAGCCCATTTTCATAAATGAACACCTATGCATGCCCCGCTACAAAAAAAAACAAAACTGTTGGGCATGGCTTCTGCCCGCAAGTACGAGCACGGCTGGAAGTTCGTATGGACACGAAACGGTTCCATCTTTGCGCGGCGCACTGCGTCATCCCCACTCATTCCGATTACTCGAGAAACTGATCTAGACAAGATCAGCAGCGACGCGCGGTACACTGTGTCACCAGCAGTCGTCCCAAACGGCGACGCTTCTGCATCGGAAGGAATTCTAATACTTATCTATGTTCATATCATAAATGGCCAGTGCTTTCACTTCTCCCGAAGACATCGCCAAACTTAACAAACAAAACAACACAGCCAAGTGTCTTAAACTGCTGTATTTGAATGAGAGATCGATCGAGTCAAAAAAGGATGACATATCTGCATTGCTTGAATCTCGCCATTGCAACTTTGATGTCCTTTTTTCACGGAGACGTGGTTACAACCAAAACTCTGACTATTTTGTGATACCCGAATATCAACATTTATGTTTGAATGGCATAGACAGGAGAGGAGGCGGCGTGTCAGTACCAACGTTGTCGCAATGTCAAAATTTTAAATGAATATGGCCTTATCACAGACGGCTACGAAATACTTAGCGTGAAAAAGGATAAAAATTTGTTTGCAGTGGTGTATCGCCCTCCCGCCGGTAATGCTCGCTTATTCTTCGAGTTCTTTGAACGCTTCCTTTCTTACACAAATGACTCGGCATATACATTAACAATTGTACGGGATTTTAATATTGATCTATCCAAAACGTCTAACCAAGGCATAGAATTTCAATCACTACTCGAGTGCATAGGTTTTTATAATGTAATTTCAGTACCAACACGAGTCACTTCATCATCGTCATCATTACTTAACTTGTTCATTACAAACTCATCTGATAAGATTGCAAAGTCAGGAGCTCTTACCTGCGACTTTAGGGACCACCTCCCCATATTTTGTTCTTACGGCGTAAAGAGCTCCCACGTGTAAACAGACACAGCTGAGCATGTATCGTTCCATATCACCTGAAGTATTAGCATATTTCAGAGAAATGATTAGACAGACTGAGTGGACAGACATATTTGACATTTAGATACGAACACAGCATATGAAACATTTTTAGCCAGATTCCAAGCAATTTATGCTGATTGTTTCCCTCTTAAACCTTATTGAGAATAAGGTGATACATGGGTTCCGAGCCTTTCTAGGCTGAGAGCCTAGAAAGGCTCGGAACCCATGTATCACACGGGAGCTGATGAGGAAAATAAACCAGAAGAACAATCTTTGTCAGTGTTTCATATAAACACGCGATCCGGTAAAGTGGCTTGAATACAAATCATTTGGTAATAAACTAAACAGCGGAAAAAGGGATATCAAAAAAGGACTACTAGCATCGTATTTTTGACGCAGACTGTCTACGGAAGAGCGACGAAGTATGGAATAAATTAAACAAATTATTAAACCCAACGAGCACCCCGCGCATTGAAAGCCGTATTATGAATGACAAAGACACACATGGAACAGAACTTTCTGACTGTTTTAACAAATATTTTTGCCAAAATAGGTGGAAACAGCGGGCGTAGCAGACCAACCACTCAAATACCAATAAATCTTAAAAGCATATTCCTTCAGCCAACCTGCGCAAGCGAAGTCAGTACTGTATTCCAAAGCCTTAACAACTGTCGTAGTACGCACGCAGATGGTTTAGAGATTCGACCTATTAAATCTGTAATTCATCATATTGCACCTTTGCTAGCACATATATTAAGCACTCTCAGCAGGTGTGCTCCTAAGGAACATGCAATTAGCGCGTAGTTAACGTAATTCACAAGGGAGGTGACAGAAAAATTACAAATAACTACCGTCCAATTTCCATTTTACCAATATTTTCTAAAGGGCAAGAAAAACAATTAATATTCGAATGGATAATTTTTCTCAAAAACATAGTCTGTTAACTGTATGTCAGTTTGGATTTGGTAAAGGCGTTCCACAGAAAGTGCTTTGCTGAACCAAAAATACATTATATTAGAAAGTATAGAAAATAAATGAGTTTGGGAATCTATATAGATTTCAGCAAAGCCTCTGATCGTGTTAATCACAATCTATTAATAGACAAGCTGGAAAAGTAAGGTTTCCGTGGTACATGCACTCGACTAATCCATTCTTACTTATCCTCACGCTCACAGTTCGTTGAAATTAATGACTATCCCAGATGCATCTGGGACCCCTTGCAATCCCAGTCGCGACGGGGGCCTACTGCGACCCAGTCACATACGCCTCTACGGGAGCGTCAGGACATCCAAACGCTCTAGCTAGCTCAAATGCATTTCAGTAAGCGAGTATACATAGCTGTCACGGGAGCCCAAAACACTGAAGGTGAGTTTTGAGCGCGTCAGTGTTTGTTGCCATTTGCGCCTTCACTGAATCTTGAATCTTCTGTCTGAGCCCATTCGTCATGTTTTAAGACAGCTGCGATGGCATTAGTACTCTTCTGCCGATCCCAATAGGTCAGGGTTGCTGCAAAACAAAACATACTAGTGCATTTTTATAGGTAACAAACAGGAGAATAGCACACAGCAACTACAAACAAGCCCAGTAATTTACGCTGTCTTTACCCACGCAAGTCAATGAGGCGTCCAGGGGTGCTCTTTACAGCATTAAGACGCAGTCGTGCTGAGCGAAGTTTGCTCCCACATGCACTTCGGCACATGATCCGAATGCATGATCACTTCTCTTATAGTAGAGATCAGTTCCATACATCACTAGCCTTTGTTTTAATGAACAGCGAGTTTGGCAAAACATCAAAATGAGTGAATGTAAAAATATAACGTGCCGCTAAATGCGTTAGAATTTTTTCATTACGAACACAAAAATAGCATAAAATACACTTAAATGAGCGAACTGAGTACGCACTTGGTAATGGCAGGATTCCAGCGGTGAAAACGACTTGTAGTTCTAACTTATATTGGCGAGTCCACTTCGCCGAGTAGGAAAAGCAAGCAAACTGTCTTCCTTCAGCTCCATCAAGGAAAGAACTGTTGAACTACTCGCACACAATAGTATGCGAAAAATTAATTCTATGTCGAGGTTCTTCAAGCACAACGTTCCAGCGGAACACGATGAGAAATCCCACTCGCCATCCGTGCGAACATTGCCGCCATGGCTATGCTAGCACGGACGGTGTGTGCGAAACTGACGCTTGTTTTTTTACCGGCAACTTTTTATACTTACTACGCTGTTTGCTCTAGCATGAAAAATAAGTTAATAATTTTTGAATTGTAAAAAATTACTTTTGTCATGGCTGTAGTCGCCATGCATAGTTTGTGCTATTACAAAATACGTTACCGACGTCAACGCAATGGCGGTGTAGAGAATAACACCCCGCACCCGGTCCGCTAAAGTCACGGCATGTCACGGTAGTCACGGTCTTCGTAATGGAAGTTCGTTTGGGTGGTTAGGCAATTATAAATAAATATTATGTTACCATGCCCAACGTGTTGAGACAGATAGAGAACGGGCCTAATAAAAAAAATAAACTGTAACGTGGGCACACGATATGTTCGCAGCATATGCGTGTTTACTCATACTATAAAAGTTTTGAGGGAAGTGCTGTTATTCGGTAGGAGAGCGTCTACGGGCGTTTTCACATGCAGTGCAGACAGTGCGACCGGAATTATGTTCGCCGATAAAACAGCTTTCATCTAGTTTCACATTACGTTCACTTCTGCGCCTATGACTGTGCGATGTTCTGAGCCGCAGCAGCATTTAGTTCCTTCTCGACGTCCCTCCAAGCAGTAAATAAAACTTCCCATTTGGTTTTTACCCACGACCAGTTCTGCCCAGTTGGCCCTCAATTGGGAATTTTCGCTTCCCACTTGACCCACAAATGGAAACACTTACTTCCCAGTTGGTCCCCAGTTCCTACTGTTTGGCTCTCGACTGGGCATTGATGTTTCCCAGTTGGTGTGCAAACTTGACCATTTGCCTCCCACTTGATCATTAACTGGGACGAGTTGGCCTCCAACTGGGCCTCCAAGTGGAACCAGTTGGCTTTCAACTGGGTTCATTTGGTGTCCAACTGGTACCAGTTGGTTTCCAACTGGGACCAGTGGCTCCCAGTTAAAACCAGTTAATCCCAATTGAATTTGCAGTTGAAGATTTTCGCCTCTGATAAGTCACAAAACGTGCGTCCGTAAAGTCAATCACAGCACCGTTCGCCTGCAGAAAGTCGATCCCCAGAATCAAGTCTCTGGAACACTCAGAGAGCACGACAAATTCACGAACCTACGTAAAACCACAATCCAACCCTAGCCGTGCACTTGCCACCAGGAGAAATTAAGTGGCCACCAGCGGTGCGCATGGGGGTCCCCGTCCACGGTGTCAGAACCGTTTTAAGGTCTCCAGCAAAGGCACGGCTCATAACGGAATAATCAGCAGCGCGGTAACCTCAGTGCCATCAATTGTCACCCGCAAATCGGATGCAGCGTGTCGGGTACTGTCGCTGCCTCTCTCTGTCCAGGTATCGTCGGCTCGATGGTTCCGCGATGCAGGACCTTGACACATCTCGACGTCAGTGGCCTTGCCTGCAGAGGTCGCTGGTGTTAGTTTTCCCGACGGGGACTGGGCGAGCGACGGCTAGCGGAACTACTAGGCGGCCGGGGCTGGAGGCACGATAGCGGAGAGGCGAAAGCGAACGGGACTCGCGCCTTCCAGAGTAAACACGGTTCTGGCGCGCCCAGAGACGCTCCGCAATCTCAGGCGGTCGTTCACCGTTCTGAGGACAAGGTGCGTCAGGACGGAAACCGCGAAGACCCACTTGGCGGTACGGGCAGGCTCGGTAGAGATGACCGAGATCCCCACAGTGGTAGCACAGAGGCCTACGGTCCGGTGTACGCCACAAATCTGACTTCCGAGGATGTGGCTGAGCTGTAGCAGGGGCAGTTGCATAATATGAGGTGGTGCTACTGACAACAGACGTCGAGGGAACAGCGGAGCCAGGTTCGGCTGCGTGACATGCGTGAATGCTGCTCATGGCAGGTGTCGGAGTAGCGGGACCGTAGCCAGCCGAGCGACGTACAACGGATGCATATGTGGGTCGGGCATCGAACTGGGGCGGCGCTTCGGGAACAGGAGGCGCCTGCGCAGCCTGCCGCACTTCGTCCCTGACGACTTCTGCCAGCGCTGCCAGGGGCCCAGGCGCAACCTGGGGCAGACGGAACCGTTGGAGTTCCTCCCGTACAACTGACCGAATCAGTTCGCGCAATGTTTCTGTACTCCCGCCTAGGCACGACGAAAAGGTTTCGGGCAAAATGCTGTTGATGTCCCGATTGTACTGGCGGGCCCGTTGTTGGAGCGTCGTCTCCATGGTGGTCGCCTCGGTGAGAAATTCCGCTACAGTGCGGGGTGGGCTGCGTACGAGGCCGGCGAAGAGCTCCTGCTTAACTCCTCGCATCAGATGGCGAAACTTCTCATCAGTCATGTTGGGGTCGGCACGCTTGAATAGACGGGCCATTTCCTCGATGTACATGCGCACACTTTCATTCGTGCGCTGGTTTCGGGAGTGCAGAGCAGCTTCAGCCTTCTCCCGGCGCTCGGCGTTGGGGAATGTAGCCAGGAGATTCTGGCAAAACGTCTCCCAGGTGGGAGGGGTAGCCTCGTGGTTTTCAAACCACGTCCGGGCAGATTCTTTCAGACCAAAATATACGTTGTGGAGCTTGCGCTCGTCGTTCCAGCCGTTGTAGCGGGCGACCCGCTCGAAGGTCTCTAACCAATCCTCAGAGTCTTCGAAAACGTCACCGTGAAAAGATGGCGGTGTTCGCAGTGGGTGGAAAAGGATCGACGCCAGGAGCCAAAGGTCAGTGGCCATGGCAGTTGGACTCACCGGGCTAGGCTGGGTCGGCGCCGGGGACCCGGTGTCAGTGGCCATGTCAGTTAGACTCGGTGGCCGAGGCTGCGTCTTTCTTTTAGGCGGGGGAAGGGGCCCATCACAAATTCAGGCGACTCTCCGCGGATACGGCGGCTGGGTCGCTGGTGGTCAGGTGTGAGGTCCGTTGTGATGCTGTGCGGAGTGCGGTAGTCGGGAAGCGTTACCCAGCACTGCTCCACCAAATGTTACGAGCAATTCGAAGGAGAACCTCCGGAGACGAGACGTAAAACTGTGGCGGTCCCTAAGTGGTCCGAGCGCGCGAGCGGGAGAGAAACATCTTTCTCCACGTATGCAGGCGCTATTTATTCTTCTTCCACATTGGCACGTATCAATATTTTTAAATACCCGGATAAGATGTGTTCTACCTGAATCGCTTTTTACGCTGTGGTGGCGGTGTTGCCTTGTTAGTGAAAGAAAATCTCAGATGTGACCTGTTGCCTGATTTTACTTGTTCGAAGCGTGAATGCGAAATGTTGACAGAAGCAATGTTTAACCATGTCTTTTCTGTCGTGTACCGACCCCGTAATGGTGATCACGCTACATTCTATGCGTGCGTAGAAACTTTATTTCAATACTGCATAGCTAATAAGCTGAACTTATTTTCCGGCGGGGACATTAACAATGACTTGATTTCTGATGCTCGAGAGTCAAAAGAAATGATATAGTTATTTGCGAGCTATGGCCTAAATAATGTTACTTTTTCTCCAACTAGTATTACTACTACGTCTTCGACGCTAATAGATTTCTTTCTCCTCAGCTCCTCCATAAAAAAATTTGCATCTGGAGTCATAGCTTGCGATCTTAGCGATCACTTACCTGTATATGTAGCCATCATGAAAAAGAGACTAGCCTTCCGATCTCTTCAAAAAATGTTTCATCCATAAACTTGGAAAATTTTCGGCGAAAAATATCAACTGCGTCTTGGGAGAACGTGCTTTCTTCATCTGATGCAAACATAACTTTATATCTTTTTTAACCTGTTAAGAACCACTTACGAAATAAGCTTTCAGTTTTTGAATTCTTCCAAATCGAAAAAGATCAGAAAACCATAGATTACTTGAGATTCACTTCGTAAAATAAAAACAAAGTATACAATGCACCAAGCATTTTTTAGGCAACGGGATCCCGAACTGCTTAAATCATTTAAGAAGTACCGTAATAAATTAAACAGGGAACTTAAGCATGCCAGAGATGGCTATTTCAATAATCTCTTTTGCATCATCGAAAAACGCGGCCATGACATGGAAAAAAAAATGAAATGGTTGTGAATGGCACAACGATTTCAGGAACTAATCTAGCTAATGTTTTCAACGACTATCTAGTAAACTTGAAGTTTCCTGCACCATCAGGAGACTGCACTCAATACTTGACTGGCAGTTGTCTTGAGACAATTTGTTTGAGTCCGGTTTCGGAAATGGAAGTTTTCTCTATTATCATGAAATTAAGAAGTACTAGCTCCAGTGATATCTTTGACATTAAAGTCTGCCCGATTAAATTCATTGCTGACATTATTGCTGTCCCTGTTGCCCATATTTTTAGTCTTTGTCGGTCAAGTGGAGTATTTTCAGCACAGCTGCATTTTGCAAAGGTTTGTGTTCTACACAAAACAGGTGACAAAAATAATTTACAAATTACAGGCCAATTTCTATATTACCAATTTTTCTAAAGTACTTAAAAACGCCATACATTCAAGTCTGGTTTTATTTACAGATAAACATAACATCCTGACTGACTGTCAATACGGTGTTAGGAAGCATTGCTCCACCGAGCTTCTCCTGCTTCATCAAAAAGAGTTCATTCTAAAAAAACTTGAAAAAAAAAACGATACGTACAGGGAATTTTTATAGACTTTACAAAGGCATTTGATTCTCTTAACAGGGGTGTTTGCTGAGGAATTATAATTATACGGAATTCGTAGTTCTGCCTTGATGTTAATGGAATCATTACTTAGTACTTGGGATTAGTATTTAGTACTTAGTAATTAGTACTCGGATTTAGTACTTAGTACGTAATGGAATTAGTACTTAGCACTCGCATGCAGTCTGTTTCCGTAAACAACAGCACCTCTACATTTAAATCTACTTTGGTGTTCCTCAGGGCAGCATTTTGGGACCGTGTTGTTTTTATATTTACATAAATGATATTGTTAGCATTGATGATGATACGAAATTTCTCATCTGCGCATATGACACGAGCCTGTTTTTCGAGGGTGTTGATTACGAAAAACTCGTTAATCGCGCAAACAGCACTTGAAGTAAACTCCATGATTGGTGTTCCTGCAATGGCTTGGTTATTAATAACCAGAAAACTAAAGCAGTCGTTTTCCGATCTAAGGGCCGAGACATTGTTCCAAATGACCTTCTTCAAACACAGTGTCTGCCGATAGAAATTGTGACAGAATTTAAAACTCTAGGCGTAATTTTTTCAGAGCAGATGCTGTGGAACTCGCACACTAAATTATTTATTTATTTCGTTACTATCAAGGGCGTTGAGGCGTTACAGATAGGAGTGGTGAGTAATTATGTAAAATCAAATACAAAAGGAGAGATATTAACATAGATGATGAAGAAGCGCAAATTAGAATGCTTCTAGTTCTGGGATGGATACGATGCAGGCGGGCAGATGGTTGCAGTCTGAGCTGGTCTTGGGCAGGAAAGAATGAAAGTACTGGTTAGTTCTGCAACTTGGAACACTCACTTTGAATGAGTGATCAATACGGGATGATACATAACTTGGAGCCATGAAAAGACTTTGTTTTAGCGATTCATTTGTGTAATATATTTTGTGGAAAGTGAAAAGTCTAAAGATGACGCCGCCGTCAAAGATAGGGGGGGGGGGGGGGGGTGTAGAGTTCGCTTCATGAGTGTGACGCTAGACGAACGACGAATCATGTTATCACGAGCCTAGCTCTCACTATAGGCGTGTTGAATGCCGTTTTCTCGGCATCTGCCGGATCCATTGCTATCTGCCAGAATCCCGCCGCCATGTCCACTACCGTGAAGTACCTGGCAGAGCCCAGCTGAGAAAGCGTCTCCTGTATATTGGGGATGGGGTATGGATCGATGCGAGTTACGGCATTTAGTTTGCGGTAGTCCACTACCAATCGATACGAGCCATCTGGCTTTTCCACCAATAGTGCTGGTGCTCCCCAGGGTGACTTTGAGTGTTCGACAATGCCGCGATCAATCAGGTCCTGCACCTGCCGCTCCATCTCCTCACGTTGGGAGTAAGGAATCCTGTACGCACGCTGGTAAACGGGCGATGAAGTGCCGGTTTCTATCCTGTGCTTTATAACGCCACAGCAGCCCAAATCCAGGTTGGACGCGGCGAATACCTCCAAGTAGTCGTTCAGCAAACCAGCCAGAGCCTCCCTCTCCCTGGATTTTACGTGAGAAAGATCGAACGACACCTTTGGAGCAGCCGAAGGACTAGCATGCTCTACAGTTGCGAGTACCGTATCGGTGGGCTCACGTTTCTCTATCGCAGAGGTGAAGAAAGCCAATGTTTTGTTCTTGGGAAGGCTCAGTGGCTGCTGGCTACAGTTAACCACCCGTAGGGGCACTCTGTGGGCGTCAATAACTGTCACGAGGCACGCGGCTGCCTTCAGGCCATTGCTGAGAGAGTCGACCGGCTCAAGCACTCCCACGGCACCGCTCTCGACATCTGAAGGCACAAACGCGTACAAAATGTGCTCCGACCAAGGAAGGACGACCGCCTCATCGACCAGCCTGACGGCAACCCGCGAATATACCTTCTCCAATGATCCCACTGTTTGACGGGTGTCAATATCGGTAATGCGAATCTCAGCCCCTCTCCTGTTCAAAAACGGAACTTTTGATCCGCCCGCATTAACCTCTTCCTCAGAGAATGAAACTACTACCTTCCCTTTTCTCAAAAAATCCTGCCCTAATATACCTGACACTCCGTTTGGCAGAGACACCGTGTCCGGGCATACGTAGCAGGGGTGCTCCAATGCAATTCCACCGAGAGAGAAGTGTAACCGGTAGAGTCCACTTATGCCAAGAGGATCCCCCGTTATGCCTACAAATTTGGTTGCCATACCACCAGACGCTTCCAACACCTCGCGGTCCCCCTTCCTTCGAAGCGTGTTAAAACTGCTCTCCTTAAGCAATGTCACCTTTGACCCCGTATCTATCAACAATTCCATGCAACAACCATTTAACTTGCAACGCACAACAGGGCATGCCTCGTCGGCCACACAAACTACCACCACCTCATCATCCACTGCTCCCTCCCCACGCTCCTCAGGCTGGTGAGGACTATCTAGTTTTTTGTCTCGGTATCTGGAGCCCCGCTGTAGGCTTGCTTAGGGCGTGTCTCGCCTGCTTCTCTTTGTGGCTCCCCACGGCGCACGTTTTGGCAGAACCTGGCGATGTGTCCGCGACCCTGGCAAGCGAAGCATACGATTTCTTCAAAATCTCGCATACCGCGCCTGTAGCTTTGTGGCGGTCTCCGGTTTCCCGCGAATGGGCGCTGTTGAGCGCGCTCTTCAACCTGGCGTTCCACCTGCTGAGATAGCAGCTGTTCTAAGCGATCTAACCGCTCTGTCAAGAGAGCAACCTCAGGGTTGAGCACCGCTCTCTCTATGACGCGTACTCTCGCTGCGGCTGTCGTTAACGCCTCATTTCGTTCCTCATCCAATGCGGCCTCCACGGCTTGGTCGAAATTTCTCGGCTTGCGCGGGAGCACGAACCGGCGCACGGGGTGTTGCAGACCAGCCACGAACAAAGCGGTCATTTCCTCTTTAAGTAGATCCTCCGCGTATTTCTTCCTTAGCTGGTCTCCTTCCTCCTCCCTGCTTAACGTATCGCGTGCTAGGCGCTGAAGCCGCGACGCAAATGTTCGCACGTCCTCCCCTGCCATCTGTCCGGCGTCACGGAACCTCTGTACCCGCACGTGACGTGGTTCAGTGTCGAAATGCTCAAACGCAAGCTTCTTAAATTCCGCAAATGATTTTGTGGGTTTTACTTTTTCGTCTCGCCATGCAAAATCATGAGCAGCTCCTGCCATCTTACACCTCGCCATTCCCAGCATTTGAGCATCGGACCATCCCCCCATTTTCCCAATCTCTTCTAGCATGGAAAAGAAATCGCAGTTTGGAACCCCTGTCTTATCTCCCGTAAACGTCGGAATGACGCTTCCTAATGCCAGCATGCTTGCTCCGAGCGACGGCTGTGGAGTGGGAGCTCCCTCAGATACAGACATTTTTTTTTCTCAAGCCCTCCAGTGCCTCAAGCCTCTCAAATGGGGGTAAAAGTCCCACAATCAGTCCCGTGATTCATTTTTGATTACAATTTTGAAGTCATGAATGTCACAGCATTCAGAGGACATTTGCTTTTGAGACCCCAATTCTGACACCAGTGTGATGACCCCCATAATGCGCAGGTCCACACGGGACGGAGAGGCAAAGAGACACCGCATGGCTCAGTTTAAACAAACAGATATATTCAATAATTATACATGATTAAGATTCAGAGGCTGGAGCGTCCGAGCTTACGTGCCGACGACTTCATGGTGGCGATGGAGTGGCTCCGGAGTTGGGCTCGAGCGGTTGCTGGCAGAAGCTGCACGCCGTCGGGCTTCGGCGCTGAAGGCCCTCTTGGCGAACGATGTCGTCCTGAGCGTTCTCTTCCGTACTGCTTGTCGATTTTTATATCCTCTTCTCCACACTCCCTAGGGTGAGGACGCCCACGCCGGAGAAGAAGGAGGGGGGCTAGGGCTTTCACTTGGGCGCACAAACATACCACCGCACTTATGGTCTCGCCCCCCTCACATGTTGAGTCCGAGGGAAAGAAGGTTGTCTTCGAGGTAGCGCATAGCGTCGGCTGTGGTAAGGCGCGCTCTGGCCCGCTGACAGTTCCCGCGGGTCACCGGCCTCCATTCTCCATCCATCAACTGACACTCGCTCCTCAAGGTAAGGCGCGCTCTGGCCCGCTGACAGTTCCCTTGTCCTGGAATGTGCTCGGGAGGGCCGCCCCTGGAACCGCCACGCCAATTGGGGAGGATAAAGCCCGTTTCCCCGCGGCGGCGGCGGTGGGTCCGGTTGGGTCCGGTTGGGCTTAAACCCCTTCGTTCTGGTCGTCACTCAAAGAGCATGGCTGGGTAATTGATGATGCCGCTGTCATCTGGGTCTCCGTCTACGCCGCGCCGTCGAACGCGGAACCTCGTAGCACACACAAGGAATGTCACACCTTTCTTGTGGCTAGCGCGTCTATAGCGAACAGAATTGACGCCAGTTCGCTTCAGATGGCTCAAATTCTCGTGAATCCTTCCTTCTTGGCGTGATATCTTCTCTTGCGCCTCCAAAAGTGATTTCTTACTGAACGCTGGCTGGTTTCGTCCCACAGTCTTTCTCACTTTGCTGCGATGTTCGTTCAGCTCGCTTGCGCCCGGCTCAGCTGTCTCCAGCTGTCTTTGCAGTCTCTTTATGACCTTTCTTGCAGGCCTGTCCTCGTCGACTTCACCTGGTTCGACTCGTCTCTCGTTATTTTCACTTTCCCCGCATTCTTCTTCGGGACACTCCTGGTTCGAATCCGCCGAGTTCGCTCTCGTCGATGCCTGTGGTTTAGTTCCTTTTCCTTCTTCCAGAGCTGGACTCCACTTTATTCTTTCAGACGTTTCCTAGTGTAGCGTGCCGAGAGCACGGCTCACAAGAGGTTGGAGACTCGCTCTCCTCAGGAGCTCGTCAGTTTCAGTGCAGTCGGGCTCAATTCCTCGTGCTGCACTTTCGCCTTGCTCACAGGCAACATTTTTCTCGCCTTCGTCATCGGGAAAGGTCTCTTCAGTGCCCGAGGTTTCAGTCGCAGGTTTAAGTTTTTTTTACTGAGAGTGTTCTCACCTACAGCCACGCAGAAGATTTCACACTCAGTTCCACTTGACCACTTTTCCTCGGTGTCTGCACTGCGCTGCAACACGTCTGCACTGCAGACGTCTGCACTGCCGAAGTGTTGCTCTCGGACATCTTGATGGAGGTTCAACTTCCTTCTTTGTCTCAGGTGGCTTCCTGAAGGCACATTGTGACTGGAGCATCACGTTGGCCTCCAACCCAGTGCCTACTACCTCGGTAGCAGCTACACTTTCACTTTCCCGAGGAAGCGTAAGTCCGGTCATGCCATCGTGATCTGAGTTGTAGGAACGGGCTGTTCTAACCGAAATGTGACAACCTCTTCTGTGGTTGCCAAAGAACCAATTTCTTCGCTCTCCCATCCGGCCTCTCCGGAGTTAAGCTCCTCTGGCTCTCTGGCGTTCCTCAGACGCTGAACCTCAGCAAGCTTCTCCCGAAGGATTGCATGCTTTCTTTCAAAAGCCGATTGGGCCTCTTCCTATTTCCGACAAGTGTTTGTCGGCCAATATCTCTCGCGCTCTGAAAAGAGTCTCTGCTTCAGTTGTCTGCTCTGCCACTCTCTCTTGGCTTCTTCTCAAACCTCTTTTTCTCTCTGGTTAACCCCTGCAATAAGTCCAGCTCTTTTCAAGCACTTCTGAATGCCTAACTCGACTATCTCCTTGGGCCTCATTCTGCGCCTGAGCTCTTCAAATGGAGCACATAACCTCTGCTCGATGAACCTCCTCTAAATGCATAAGCGGGGCACCTAATAATATCGCTTTGCTGTGAACACTCGTTTACGACCTCTCCCTAAGCTTCTGACTCTTTCTTCGTTCTCTGCACATAGAAAGCACCAAACGTGCTGTCGCGGACGCCAAAATGTATCACCTTCGCGCACATGTGGTGTGCACTCCCAGACACCCTTATAGCATGTTGGGGTAGCGGTATCGGTCACAAAGGAGATGCCCTCGACCCAGCGTGCAAGCTCAGCCTGAAAGCAGCTAGCAAGTGACAAGGGCAGTGGCCGTTTGGTGCCCAGCTTTCGCCCGTCGCAGGCCAGACAATAGTTCGCAGCCAAAGGTTCAGAAGCAAAACAAAAGTTTATGCAGGAAAGAAACGATACAGATAATTTTCTAGTCCCTCGTACGAGCACATACAAAGTGATTTACAATAGTGTGCAACTCGTGCAGACTAACACTCGAGAGAGACTACAATGCAAGAGAGGTATTGAACCTAAAGTGCACTAACACTAGAGAGGTAAACAAAAAAAACAATTTGTGCACCAGGAACTGCGATAGTCCGACAACCGGAGGAACCGACGGGGCCGTGCTGAAGACAGTTAGGCACTGCCTCATCGCTGTTCCGTGGCTGGGCGAGTGGTGTTGACCTGGGAGCCCTGCGGGCACGCTTCTCCGAAGCTTGAACGGCGGCACGGGCTTATTGACATCTCTCAACGTCCTTCAGATATAGGCGCGCGCCGAGTAGTCAATCCGATCCTTCGCGCTAAGAGAGGCGCGGACATGCACACAGTCTTAGCTGTACATTCTCTCTCTAAATTTTGAGCCGGGCGCGTGCGCCCTCATTGGTCAGGCGTGGAGACAGTTTTCCCGAAAATCGAGTTCTTTCTTCCAATTCGCTGCCCCAGGCGCGCGAGCAGACCGGAGAGGGCATCACTGAGCACGCTCAAGGCTATAGTTACGTCCACTCCATCGGCAATGGTATCATTTACTCCAAACTTCTTGAAGGATCGAGGGTGCGGATGTATTTCCTTTGGCGCCGCGCCGGCGAGCGAAGTGGAGAGGGGGTAACACAAAACGAGGTTAGGGGCTCTCCGGGTGCTTTTATCTAATGTTCGAGAATTCTATACTGGCGCACTGGCGAGACTGTTTCCGCGCCGCCGGACTCCCGAATGTGGGCCGAATTTTGTGCAACCCCCCCCCCCCTCCGCGCCCCCTTTCTCACCATCATAAGCTCGCTGAACACGCATAATGCTCCCCATGGTGTTTTTTCGCAGCGCAAGCCCGGTTGTAAGTTGCAGTGCTACAATATAATGGTCTCTTAGTAACTCGCCCAAACTTCCGCCCTTTCTTGAATTGAAGCCAGTTCCCTCTTGCATTTTTCCAATTGGAAATGGCATCTATAACTTCTAGTTAGATCGTGAACATGCGTTTGTATACAAATGTTCTTTTCCACTCCCTCAATGCAGGTTCAACATAGAGGAGCTTTTAAGTGACACAATCCACCGTTCAAGATTCTACGAAAAGGTGGCTTACGATCACCGGGACAAAGAGCACATTGATAAAAGCAGGCTTCATACTTTTTTTCTTGACCTATTTGACGTTTTGCGCTTCAGTTACCTTTTCCTTGGAGTCAGAAATCAATATCTCCTTACGTGTTTTTTTGTTCTCTGCTCACATTCACGGTTTCTGCCAAGTTTTCAGCCACGTGCCAATGCTGCCACAGCAAGAGAAATTGGCACGAGGCCTATAATATTCACTTAAAAATAAAAACCGTAAGCCATAGCATGCCAGGAACTGCCTAAACGGCATGCTGAAAAAGTGGTAGAACAAACCCTGCACATTGTACTTTGTCTGAGCCTTGCTCTAGCGTTTTTCAGCATGCAAACTACCTTGCACGCTGAAAAAGTGCTGGATCAAACATTGGACAAAGTGCTTGGCCACGAGGAACCTCCATCATCATCGCGCGCAGCCCGGTCGCGTAGTCAGCGCGTGCTGACGAACCAATCGGGATGTTCCTGCGAGCCAGTAAAGTTATACCGGGTTCGTCAGCTCCCTGCCGAGGTTGAGAGTTGCAGGTGTGTACCCAGTAAAGCAGTTCACGGGCGACCTGAATGCAAATCCAATTTCGGGAATACAGGTGTCCTAGTTGCTGTGCGCCTCCACAAATGCAACGAGCTAGTATGAAATTGGTAACGCCCTTTGAATTCGAAGTTAACTAAAGAAAAGGTAACAGGAATTAACGGCCTTTGAACTGAAAATTGGCCCTTTAACTGTGAATTCAATGTTAACAGACTTCCTTTGAACATCACCGATATGTACATTTTTTTTCCTTCATACATCCTCGGGAAGCTTTAGGACATACAAAACACAAAGGTTATATATTTGGAGGGTGGACAAAGGAATTCTACTCATAGTTAATTCACAGTTGGGGCTAATTGTGTCCAAAGGTTGACAGCTCTCCTTCGAACTTCCTGTGAAGGGAAAGTTCGCTACGGCATTTGAGTTCGATTTCAAAGTACTTGCTCTGCCCTTTCTACACCCAAAAAGCTAAAGAACAAAGAATGTACATTTGGAAGCTGGTCATGGAAGTACATTCAGACTGAATTCACAGGCACGTGTGAAATGTTGGGACAAAGGTAGTTCAAAGGAAACACTGACTCCATAACTTCCTGTGAATAGAAAACTTCTCACTGCACACCAACTAAATATGAATGCACATCCCTTGAACATCCAGAATGCAAAAATAAAACTGAGTTGCCCACACATAATGTGCACTTTGCTGTTATCTATTATCTGAAGTGCTAGGAGCGGCTTCGTTTCACACAAGAAAATTCAATCACCTTTACCTCTCAAAACGGCATTTAATCAATTTTACGGCCACGTGCAAGCACCGTGGAAAGAGTTGCGGGGGCAACATGGGAATGCACTACATGCAGTTAGCATGCGTAGGCTACAAGAAGAAAAAAAAGAAGCATTACAATTATATGCAGCATGAAGAAAGTCGTCACCTTTTCTTAATGTTTGTACATTATATCCGCAGAGTACAAACAGCACAAATGACAGGCATCAGAGTTCTGTGCTTTTAGGCAAGCATTGTGGCTTTCACCATCCATGGGTGAAGAGCTGTCGCAACCATATTTTTTTATAGCAGGAGCGCCCCATTGGACTTAGAGACAACTGAATCCAACTTTGGTATGTCCAACGCCTTCTTCGGTGCTTCCTCTTTCCTGGCGTTGCAAATTCGCCCGTATAACGAGCTCTTCTGCTGAAAACACAGCTCTCATCAAGCTCCGGGCAAATTTTGTTGCCCGATTATTTCCATTGTGCTTGTTCCGGTCAAGCGACTGTTGGCTGATCACGGCATTTCTGCCAATGTCAACCTGCAAACATAAAAAGAAAACAACTCTGCACAGCATCTTAACATGCAACAATATTCCTTTACATGCATATATGAATAAGCGGGCTTTACTCAGCAAATAAAATAAAAATTGCCGCCAGTTTCAGCAGATTCAAAAAGCCTCACAGCCCTTAAAAAGGGCCCTTTGTTTTCGGGAGAAAATATTTTTTTTTTCAATTTTTACACTCGGAACACACTTCATAAAAATGGGGTTAAGAAAAAAATGCATTCAATAAGCCGTACTTTGTCAATGAAAAAAAAAAATAAACGAATGATTCGCGAATGCGAAATGGAATGAAGAGTGTTATGTAGGTTGCTTTCACCTATGCTTTCGACAAGTTCGGGTACCAACGTGTACATCACGAAACGACGACTCGTTTGGTACTACCCGCATCTGTCTGCGACCACTGGTTCAGCCGCTGCCACCCTCCGAAGGTTGCCCTCATTACGGTTTGGAGGACCGAAGGTCGTCGGTACGAATCCCTCACACACACCAGGCTTCAAATGACCGACAACTCTGTGCGCCGAACTGTGCCGATTTGTTTGCCACTCCCGGACCCTCTCCGCGAAACCGGTAGCCCACAGTTTTGTCACCAATGGCGACCCCAAGTGGCGCCATTCTTGGCACCCACTCAGATGGTACATATATAGCGGAACGCCATCATAAGCGGTAAACCGTCTGCCGTGCCGGCCCGACGGCTTCGTGCGCGTGGTCACGTGATGGGGGCTCACATTTTTCACGATACGGCAGCAATTTGATCACATAACCAGCCGCCATCTAGAAATCTCGGACGGACAAGAAACGTTCGAATGCTAGTAGTAAGAGCTAACGCTCTTAAAAAATGCGAATCACGGAAACTATGGGTGCGTACATCTTCCCCAGTGGTGTTATTTTAACAATTGCTTACACTAGCGTAACTTAACTGGAGTAAGTTTGAGAAGAGTCGCAAGCACAGGTAATGACTGACCTGACGTCTGTCTGGTATCTTTAATACCGTGCAAACCCTGACAGCATTCTGCTGAAAGATTACTGCGCCGTTAAAATGGCCGATGTGATGCTGACACATTTCAGTACTGTGCAAACAAAGGCGCATAGGTTACGGTTTCACCAACTGAGCGATGGCTGACATTAAATTTGCGTATAGGTCACGCGAAATATGAAAAATACTGCCATATAATCGCTGCTTTTTTGTTTAAATTCACTACAACACTAAATTTAAGCCAGCCTATTCCAAGGGTCGGAAGGCAGTCAGTGAAGCAACAGTGGCCATATCGCAGTTTTCCCTTTGCTTCACAGTACCTACGCAGACCTTTGTCGTTATAGGCATCGCTGAGCTGTTGCAGCCAAAACAGTTCAAAGAAAATTAGTTTTAAATTGTTTAGCAGTATTAAGCTAGTACCACGCTGTGATCCAGGTAGACTGATGCCTCACCCATCATTAGAAACAACATGCCACTGAAATTTGGTGTCGATACCCCTTTAAACAAGCTAATGGCAAGCTGTATTCCGATTAAAAGAGCTTTACTTTCTGCCAAATATGGCAAAAGCAAGTGTAAGCCAGAGCTGACATCAACTTTTCCATCACTGCAGCATTCATACACGCTTTTCCTAATGAAAGTACACACCAAATAAGTCAACAGGCGCAAAAAACCGAAGGAAGCAGACGTATTTTTTTTTCTCATCATTGACCCCGCGCAGCGTTCCCTCCGGCGCCGCCACGTGTGCGTTGATTCCGTAGCTATGCTCTCCAAACTTCATTTGCGTGATACGCCTGATTTGTGAGCAGCGCTTTCGTTATCGGTACTGATTATTATGATATTCGAGCCGGTGCGCAGTCGGATGATGAGATATCTGCCTTGCATCCGTGTCCGGTAGCCGCGACCACCGCCCGCGCCACTTGAGGCGTCTGCTGGTTCTTCACTGCCAGTCCTTTCGGCCGAAGGACTACTTTTAAATCATCCCTGGGAAGCGGAGGCAGCCTTCTCCTCGGCGCTCCTTCCCCCTCTCTTTGTTTAGGTGCACCTGGCGTGCCACCTGTGCTCTTCGCCGCGCCTAGGGAATTTTCGTTCCCTAGCGCTTTTCCCGCCAAATCTCCTGCTTGGCTTCCACGTTGGCGTTTCTTTTGCCTCTTGGACATGGAGTGGACCCGGGGACCCCGGCCGAAGAACTCAAGGCGAATTTAAGAACCCGCACCCAAGGGGTGAAGATCCCGGCGGCAAGGATGCTAGGCCGATCGAGCACAGCCGTCATCACCTTTGATGGCCCCATCCTCCCCAAGCAAGTCTTGTACTACGGGGGAGAGATGTGGTGCTACCCCTATAGGCCGACGCGGCAAATATGTTACGTTTGTTGCCAACACGGACATCGATCGGACGTCTGTCCGAACCCGGGAATCAAGGCATGCAGACAATGCGGCCAGAAAGATCCGGAAGAACATCAATGTACACCCAAGTGCCTGCTATTCGGGGGCTCCCACGCGGCGGGCACGAAGGACTGTGCACAAAGACTGAAGCCAATCAACGAACTGCGACGGGGACCCCAGAGCCAGCAGCGACGCGGCCGCAGCCGAAGCAGAGGCGGGGCACGGAGACCGCGCTGGTTCCGGAACGAGGACCAGGAGCAGCAAGGTGACTACCGGAGCGAATCCAGGAGTCGCAGCCGGGGGCGCAGCAGCAGCCAGGGCCAGGGCCGGAGCCGGGAGCGGGACGAGTCCTACCCACCCCTGGGCGGCCAGCAGTCCTGGGTATAGCTGAAGCAGCAACAGAAGAACAGCGGCGGAGTCAAGGTGAGCTGGGGTGCCGGCCCTCCCAAGACGCTTTTTGCTCCGCACAACATCAACAACACAAACACACAAACAGAAAATGAAAAAAGGCTTACTGCCGAAATTAATAACATCAGGAAGGAACAAGAGCAGACCCGAGAGGAAAACAGACAGCTTAAGAAACAAATAAGCGAATTAATAGCGGAAATGCAAGAGATGCGAAAGGCAGGCTGCTCGCCTGTCAGGGCTCCCTCACCCCCACAACAGAGTGCAGAAAGTTTACAAACTAATGAAGGAGGAAACTCAACAATAGACGATCTAAAGACATTCATGCAGCAGCAAATGCAGCAGATGCAGCAGCAGATACAGCAACTAAATCAAAAGATAGCCCTGCAAGATCAGAGCTTCCGCAACTATGTAAAGAGTCAAAGCACACAGAAGACAGTAAATGACGCTAGGGACCGCCTCTACAATGAGCGCAGGTTTGGATCAGAATCCCAGGGAACAAAAAACAGTACCAATACGATAACATGGCAGGACAACAACTAGAGATATGGCAGTCGAATTGCCGGAGCTACAGGCGTAAGCAAGGGCTCTTACAGCAATTCATTAACACTACAGTAAGCCCACCAGATCTAATACTTCTACAAGAGACAAAATGCACCCCAACCCTAATAGGATACTCATGTCAGGAGAACGGAAGAATAGCAACTCTCATTAGCAACAACATCACAACCATAGCTCATAAGGAGTTTGAAGACACACATCTAGAACACATAATAACTGAAGTGATTCCCAAGAGAAAAAGAAAAGCTAAAAGCACTTTTATAGTAAATTTGTACAGCCCACCTAAAAATAAAGGAGACTTCATTAAGCTTTTTGCGGAAGCAAAGAAGCTTGCAGGGCAGAATACCCTAATAATAGCAGGGGATTTTAATGCGAAAAGCCCACAATGGAGCAGCAGGATCGAAGATAAAAAGGGGCGCGGCATCTGCACAGCAGCGGAAAACATAGACTGCGAGTTACAGATGAAAGTCAGTCTACTAGACAGGGTAATAGCGTAAGCGTGGACACATGTCCCGACCTAACCTTTGTCAGGGGCGCTAAGCAAGTCGAATGGGAGAACCTGCAAGAAAATCTCGGCAGTGACCACTACATCATTAGGGTCAGCACAGAGGCAGAAAGCATCAAAAGGAAGATCGGCAAGGCATACCTAACTAACTGGGATGCCTTCCGCACCCACTGCAAACAACTTAAGGACGACATAACTTCGGCAGAAGATTGGAGCCAACAGCTTAGACAAATCAGGGATCTCTACACTAAAGCAGTGGATCGAACAGAACAAGCACCAGAAGTGTACAAGCGACTCCTCAGGCTCTGGGAGGCAAGACGAGGCCTGACCAAGCGGTGGAAGCGCCAAAAGCTAAACAGAAAGCTAAAGAAGATTGCCGAAATCACCAGGCAAGCAGAGGAATATGTAACGCATATTCCTCTACCGCAGTTCTTAATTTCCTGATAGAATCTCACCGACTGCCTTGCTAAGTGTTCCGAACTTTTCTATCAATTATTAAATTTTGACTAAATCATTATTATTTAATCCCTCTCTTTATTATTATTCTTAAAATTTTAAAATCAAAACTCTCATCCCTTTTCTGTTCACGACGAAAAATTCACTGGTGTTGAGCTCCCACGTGCTTTTCCTTTTTGTTAACTGCGTTCAGGTGAATAGCCACCCGATTCTTGGCCGATCCCCCAGTGTGGGTATGTGCCATCTTTTGATAGGCTAACAACAACAACATATGCAACGCAGCTGGCAAGACAAGTGTGGACACGACGAAGCATGGTGCATGAATGACGCTTTATTGAAGAAGGCGAGCGGTTATATAGGCAAGCGGTTAGATAACAGAAATGGGGGCTGCTTCTGTCCGGCTAGGCGCGTGTGCATGACTTGCACTACGTCACATCTCCCCTCTCTCTCTTTTTTTTTTAATCGTCGAATCAAGTAGAGTTTCAGAACTCAGGCGCCGGGTATCTTCGTGGTGGTTGGCGCTTCCGTTCGCTCCTGCGGAGTTGTGTAGATTCGGATGTCCCTGTAGTGTCTGGGACTCCCACAGCTGGCAGCGGCGCGGGAGTCTTGTGGTCTGGAGACGAGGGAGGAGGAGCCGGATTGAGGTGTTCTCTTGTGCGCTGAAACTGTTGACCCTCTTCCGTTTTGACGATGTAGGCACGAGGAGTCTCAGCCCGCTGTACGACCGTGACAGGGGACCATGATCTTGAGGGCACATTGTACATAGTTGCGGTCGAGCCAGTGCGAAGCTCTGGAAGAGGCCGTGTACCTCTGTTGTAGAAGCAGCGTTGCTTGCTCCTGATGTCTTCTAGCCTTCGTCGCACGGTCTTGGGTGGCACTGTTTGTGGCTGTAGGTGGCTAGTTGGTACAGGAAGCAGCGTTCTTGTCTGTCGGCCCATGAGCCTCTGCACAGGGGACTTCAGAGAAGAGTCCCGAGGTGAATTTCGACACTCAAGCAATGCGGCACAAAACTCAGTGCTACCGAAACGGAACCGCCTTAACAGCTTCTTAGCTTCCTGTACTGCTCTTTCTGCCATTCCATTCGAGCGGGGATAGTACGGACTAGACCGGACGTGTTGCAGGCCAATCTTATCGGCGTAATCCTTGAACTGTTGGCTACTGAAGGGTGGTCCGTTGTCTGTGCAAAGTCGCCTTGGGAAGCCATGTGTTGCGAAGATGTCATTGCATGCTGCAATAACCTTGTTGGCTGACGGCGCTTGCACAAGCCTGATTTCAAAAAAAGAAAGAGTAGAAGTCAACAACGACTAAGTACTCGGCACCGTTGTGATGACAAATATCAGCTCCTACTGACTCCCAGGGCAGAGTTGGTATCTCGTGACTTAACAGCGGTAGTCGCGCATTTCTTGATTTGTACTTTTGGCATGTTTGACAGCGTTGAGCGACTTCCTCAATATCGCTGTTTATACTTGGCCAGAAGACAACGGTTCGGGCGCGTGCCTTCATTTTTTCTGCTCCTGTGTGCGCGGCATGAAGAGAAGCCAGTACCTCACTGCGCAGTCTGGCAGGAATGATAAGGCGATTGCTCCGGAACACAAGGCCGGAATCAGTATGCAGCTCGTCGCGGAAGCTCCAGTAGCTGCGTAGCTCGGTAGGGACGTCAGCCTTGTCAATGGGCCACGCTGTGCTTGCATACTGGCGAAGTTTCACCATGCTTGGGTCACGGTCCGTCTCCCGCAGAACTTGCTCCAGGCGCCTGTCTGAAGCTTGAAGACAAGCGATAGTGTTAACGTGGAAATGCACGCAATGTTCTACGAGCTGTGCTTTATTAGGAAAACGTGATAACGCGTCAGCGATGAACAGTTGTTTTCCCGGAGTATACTTGACGTTTATATGGTATTTTTGTAGGTTTAGACGCATACGCTGCAGGCGGAGAGGGCACTGGCATAATGGCTTCTTGAAAATCATTTCGAGCGGCTTGTGATCAGATTCCACAATGACTTCTGGCTGCCCGAAAATGTAGTCCTTGAATTTTTCACAGCCGTGGACGATTGCTAGCATCTCTTTCTCTATCTGCGCGTACCTTTGCTGTGCTTCTGTCAGCGAGCGAGATGAGTAAGCTAAGGGGTGTCCATCCTGCATTATCACAGCGCCAATTCCGTTTTGGCTGGCGTCTACAGATAGGGTGATTGGTTTGCCCTTCTGGTAATATGCCAATATGGGAGCCGTTGCTAGTGCTTCGCGCAGTGCTTCAAAGCTTTTTTGATGTCTGTCTTCCCAAACCCATGCAGCATTCTTTTTTAAAAGTTCTCGGAGCGATGCTGTGAGCGTTGACATATTAGGAATGAAGCGGGAAACAAAGTTCACCATACCCAAGAATGTCTGTAGCTCTTTCCGGTTGCAAGGGGCCTGCACGTGGAAAATATCTTCCAGTCTCCCTGGATCCAGGCTCAACCCGTCGCGCGTCAACACGTGGCCTAGGTACTTGACGGATTCCTGCAAGAAGTTACACTTTGTTTTGTTCAATTTCAAGTTGTGCTCCTGACATCTTGTCAGCACATTGACAAGATTTGCGTCATGCTCTTCTTTAGTGCGACCCCAGACTAGAATGTCGTCCATTACGACTGCTGTGCCAGTGAGACCTTCTAATACTTTGTGCATGGCGCGCTGAAATATTTCGGGAGCCGAAGAAATGCCGAAAGGCATACGTAGGAACCTGTAACGACCGTACGGAGTGCTCATTGTGCAAATTCTGGAGCTTTCCTCATCCAGTTTTATCTGCCAAAATCCCGTAGCGGCATCCAAAGTCGAAAAGTATTGTGCTCCACACAGAGACGGTGCAATGTCTTCTAGCGTTGGCATAGGATAATGTTCCCTCAGCAGCGCTTTGTTCAAATCAGATGGATCGAGACATATGCGTACCTTGTCGTTCTTTATGACGGTAACCATGTGGCTGGACCACTCGGTTGGCTCGGTCACCTTGGAAACTACTCCGGCTGCTTCCATGCGGTCCAGTTCCGCTTTTACTCTGTCCTCGAGTGCGAACGGAATCCGGCGTGCTGCTTTGACCACTCCTTGGGAACCTGGCTTGAGCTTCAAGTGGTAGACGACACCCTTGAGCTCGCCTAATCCGGAGAAGACGTCTTCATACGGCTTGACTACGTCGTACAGCTCTTGGTGCTCCAGTGAAGCAATTCGGCGAATCAAGCCTAGCTTCTCGGCAACTGAGCCGCTAAGAGTCACGGGTATGTCGTCTTCCATTACGAAGAATGTCGTTTCAAATGTTCCCTCGGGTCCGGTCACATGAAGGTGACTACGTTTCGTTGCTTTTTTCTGAAAGCCAAAAAATGTGTTCAGCACGACAGCGCAGTTTTCGGGTTGCTTTTGAGTTATCTTCTGCAGCTGGCTGCGTGATATGACCGAGCAATTGGCTCCTGTATCAAGCTTGCAGGCAACGGGCGTTTCTTCTATTTTCACGATTGCAGTCCAGCGGTCGTCTTTCTTGCTGCTTGGCGATAAAGTTTGCAACCAGAAATTATCTGCCTGTCCGTCTGAATTCGCTTCCAGTGACGCCACTTTTTGCTCTTTCACGCAGAGGTTAGCGCTCTTCGTTTTGCACGCAGCTGCAAAATGATTTCTTTTGCCACATTTTAAGCACGTGCCTCCCTTTGCAGGGCATGTTTCACTGTTGTGAACACGAGCACATTTGTTACAGCGACTTTTCATTTGGAGGACCGCATTGACGTCCACTTGACAGTTCTTGCTGGAGTGTATTTCTTCACTTTGCTCTTTGCCGTGTTCCCGAGCTCGACACATTTCAACAGTTTTGGCCAAGGAAGCATTTTCAGAAAGAAGCGTTTCTTGAAGCTTCTTGTCTCTCATTCCCAGAATGATTCTGCTTCTTAGCATGCGTTCTTCCAGCTCACCGAATTCACAGCTTTTTGCTAGTACACGCAGCTCCGTTAACCAATCGTTAAAATGTTCGTCTTCCTTCTGGTCACGCTTTCCAAATCGAAACTCGTGATAAGCTAGGTTTAGTGCTGGTTTGTAGAACGCTTCAAACTTTCGCTTCAGTACAGCAATGTCGCTCTTATCCTCTCCAGCATCAAATACGAAAGTGCTGTACGTTTTGCGTGCGTCTTCTCCAATACTGATGAGAAAAGTGGCTGCCTGTACCTCTTTCGGTTGTTGGTCCAGGTAGGTTGCAGTTGAGAAGAGCTCGAACTCTTGCTTCCATGCTTCCCAGCTATGCCAGACATCTCCCGTTGTATCCAGGGCCTTCGGTGGTGGCAGCAGCGAAGTGACGGGGGCGGCAGGCTGGGCGCGGTGCTGCTCGGCGTCTGTCATGGCTCTGGTCCGATGAAATTACCCGGGCCTCCCGGATTGCCGTGCTTCTGCCGTCGGTTACGTTGCCCGGTTGCGTTGCGCGATCGCTAACCGGCCACTTCTGACACCATGTGGACACGACGAAGCATGGTGCATGAATGACGCTTTATTGAAGAAGGCGAGCGGTTATATAGGCAAGCGGTTAGATAACAGAAATGGGGGCTGCTTCTGTCCGGCTAGGCGCGTGTGCATGACTTGCACTACGTCACAACAAGGGTGGCAGCAGTTTAGTACCTCGCTGAATGGCACCCTCAGCACTGCTAGAACGTGGCAGATCCTCAGCACACTCATGGATTCGAGCAAAAGCAAGGCGGAAAGCAGCAAATCCATCCAAAGGCTAATTCATCAGTACGAAGGTACAGAAGAACAGCTGCTCCAGGCAGTACGAGAGAAATGCTACGGGAAGGACCAGGTAGACGGCTACCAAGGCGACTACCAGGGCGGAGAAAACCCAACCACGGACATACCCATCACAAGAGAAGAGGTCGTGGAGGCCATAAGGGCAACAACGAAAAATACGGCAGCAGAGGCGGACAAGATTCATAACTCGTTAATCCGAAATTTAAGTGACGAAGCAATCAGCCAACTCACCCTTTGCCTAAACAAACAATGGGAAGAAGGGACGGTCCCAGCGGAGTGGAAACACGCCGTAGTCGTCATGATCCCCAAGCCCGGCAAGAAACTCCAAATTGAAAACCTCAGACTGATCTCGCTAACATCATGCCTAGGCAAGCTGTACGAGAGAATAGTTAACCGACGAATACAAGCGCATCTAGAAGACGGAGAATGGTACCCCAACACCATGTTCGGATTCAGGGCAAATTTATCAACCCAAGACATCTTGCTACAACTAAGAGAAGAGGTACTCGAAACAATGCCAAAGAACGGGGAGAACGTTGTCATAGCCATCGATATTAAAGGGGCCTTTGACAACGTATCTCATGCCGCCATTATGGAAGGACTTAACACCACTAACTGCGGGAAGAAGGTCCATGACTACGTTAGAAGCTTCCTCACGGACAGAACAGCGACGGTAGGCCTTGGAGACCTGCGGAGTGACACCTTTCAAACGCCATGCAAGGGCACTCCGCAAGGCTCAGTAATCTCGCCAATACTCTTTAACATAGCGATGGTCAACCTCGCCAAGAAACTCAGCCAAGTCCAGGGGATTAGTCATGCAATGTACGCAGACGATATCACCATCTGGACCACCCAAGGCTCACTGGGGGAGAAGCAGGAGGCGCTACAAGAGGCTGCCACCTGCATTGAAGAATACACAAAACAAAGAGGACTTAAATGCTCCACGGAAAAATCTGAGCTCCTCAGAGTGGGTAGGCACCCTACGGATGCTCCACTCGAAATAACACTAGAGGGCCAGAACATCCCGGAACAAAAGATGATCAGAATCCTCGGCATGTGGCTGCAAGGAAGCCGGAAGTGCAGTCATACACTCAGCCTGCTAAGCAAAGCTGCTGGACAAGTAGGCCGGATGATCAGCAGAGTAGCGCACAAGAGGTATGGCATAAAGGAGGAGGACACACTCAGGCTAGTCAACAGCCTAGTGGTCAGCCGGGTAACATATTCATTACCGTACCATGTGACTATCAAAGCAGAGAAGGAGCAAGCGGAGACAATACTCCGGAAAGCATACAAAACAGCTCTTCATCTCCCAAGAAATACATCCAACGACAGGCTCATGCAACTAGGAATCAGCAACACCTTCGAAGAATTAAGAGAATGCCAGCTCAAGGCACAAATACGAAGACTTAGCAACACAACGACTGGAAGGGCGCTCCTGACAAAGCTAGGTCGGGAAATAGAAAAGCCACAAAATAGCAGGGCCGCAATACCAGACCCGCTAAGAAAGAAGCTATGCATACAACCTATCCCCCGAAACATGGATCCAAACCTCCATGCTAACAGGAGACAGGTTAGGGCAGAATTTTATGAGTGGAACATGGGGCATCGGGACAACACAGTCTACACTGATGCCTCCCTATACCCCCAAACACACAAAAATAACGCGGTAGCAGTAGTTGTAAATTACCACGGTAACACATCACAAGCCTCACAGCCGAAGTATCTAACATAACGGAGGCAGAGGAGATTGCTGTCGCCCTGGCAGCGAATGTGTTGTTTGGTCTCCCTTGTCTGTTGTCCTAAGTGCGCTTTATATAATTTTTGAAAAAGGATATAGGGCAGGAAGATCCCTTAACATCTTAACGGATTCACAAGAGGCGTGCCGGAACTATACTAGAGGCAGAATTAGCAGCACGGCACTCAAGATCCTCAGCAGAGCTCTGCTCCGTGAGGGACGACCAATACACAACATAATCTGGATACCGAGTCACACAGGGATCAGGAGCAACGAAGGGGCAGACAACCTAGCTTGAGGAATGACCAGCCGAGCAGGAACGTCATTAACCCCGGAGGGGCCCCAGATTAATTGCGGGGACAGCTATTCGGAATTTTTAAACCTATATAAGGGGCTAAGATTCCAATACCCCCCACCACATAAAGCATTATCTAAGAAGGAAGCCACAGGATGGCGAAGACTGCAAACAGGCTCCTTCCCAAACTTATACATATTAAACAAGATGTTCCCCACACAGTATAGCGCCAACTGTCCGTGGTGCGGAGCAAAACCAACACTATATCATGTCACATGGGAGTGCGGAAGAAATCAAGCATTCCACAAACACAAAACACCAAGTGCGGAGCAATGGGAGAGCCGGCTCACCAGCTGCGAGCTAGGGGTCCAAAGGGCCCTCATAGCACACGCAAGCGAGGTGGCCCGACTCAGTGGAGCCGTGGACTAGGGGCCCACCCACGGCCAAGGAGGACCCAAGCTTCAAGACGAAGACTTCGTCCTCTACCGCTACTACTTCCTAAAGGAACCAATAAAGTTTTTCATTCATTCATTCATTCTCATCATTGATTGGAAATTGTCGTGTGGCGTGTTTCATGCGATGGAGCAGAGAAGTTTCCAGAGGCGAAGCGACGGTTACTGCCACATGTTCGTCGGTGCGTGGCTGGTCGAGATAAGCCCGCGCGCTGGTTGCGGCGCACGCCTTTTATTCGTTTTGCGCACCTTTGTGTCCACCTTCGGTAATGGGCAACGGTCGACATCAAGGCACGGGTTAACGGTCGTCTGGTAGTCGCCGCAAATCCGTCTGCTATCATCTTGCTTGATTACGGGTACCGCAGGGGCAGCGTATTCTGACGTCGTAACCAGCGATATAATTCCCAGTTGTTGAATTTTAGCCAATTCATCGTCGAAAGGTTTTTGCAACGCGAACGAAACATTACTGGCTTTTAGGAATCTCGGCTTCATATCAGGTTTAAGAAAAAGTTCAGCGCGCTCTTCTGTTATCGTGCCTAAATCGTCTTTGAAAAAAGGTTGGTACTTCGCCAGCAATGCGTCAAGCCTCTTTTTTACGCTGATGTGAGTAGGAGTATCTTACCTTGCAATGTTGTTCAGGTTCCAGATTTTCGCCCACTCCAGCCGGACGGCGTGGAGCCACTACCGGCCAAGTAGAGGTGGTTCCTTGTGGTCTACGACGTAGACTGGAAGAATTGCAGAATGGTCGCCGTGCAGCACGTTGACCGAAGAGACCCCCGGGGTCGTATCAGTGCCCCTGCGTAGGTGCGAAGTTTAACTGTAGTAGGCTCGAGTGCAGCCGAAGGAAAGAGCTGACGGAACTGAGTCTTTGACATGACGGAAACAGCTGCTCCCGTGTCTAGCTTCGTATTCACCAAGACGCCGTTGACGGTCTGGCCTCAGTGTCGTCCGGCGGAGACTACTCAACTTTCATGAAACCTTCTTGCCCACAAGCTGTGTTTTTGGAGCCGGTCTCGGAAACTGAAATAATAACTACGTTTGCGAGCCTAAAAAACAGCACCTCCACTGACATAATGGGCCTTCAAGTGAAGCCTGTAAAACATGTAATAGACTTAATTGCCCCTACATTGGTGCATATATTCAACATCTGCCTTTCATCAGGGGTGTTCCCCCGGAGTATGCAGTGTGCCAAGGTAACCGTAATATATAAAAAGGGCGACCGAAACAACCTTTCTAATTACCGTCCGATTTCAATACTTCCAGTTTTTTCGAAAGGACTTGAGAAAGTTATTCTCAAACGACTAACTTCTTTCACCGATCACTGTAACATCTTAGCTCCCGCGCAATATGGCTTCAGAAAAAATAGGTCCACTGAATTAGCGCTACTTACGCAAAAAGAAATTATCCTGGAAAGTTTTGAAAACAAAAACATGGTCCTTGGTGTCTTCCTTGACTTTACAAAAGCCTTTGACTATATTAGTCACCGTATACTGATTGAAAAGTTGGAGTGTTATGGTATTCGCGGTGTAGCCCTTCAGTTAATTTTATCCTACCTTGAACACCGATCACAGTGTGTTGTGATAACAGGGCTCTCTTCCACCGTAAAACCGGTTAAACTAGGCGTTCCGCAAGGAAGCATTCTAGGTCCTTTTCTATTTGTTTTATATATAAATGACATAGTAAACACTGACCCAACGGCGAAGTACATAATTTATGCAGACGATACAAGTTTATTCTTTTCCGGCTCTTCCGGTGCAGATTTGTCCCGTCGTGCTAATCGTGCACTTCGTATAGTTAGCACCTGGGCAGCAAAAAATGGGTTGAAGTTAAATATTGGAAAAACCAAGGCTGTTATGTTTCATCCAAAAAATAAACTTTATGTACTACCACCAATTCTAATTGAGGGTATAGAGATAGAGGTTGTACAGAGTTTCAAGTCGCTCGGTGTTATTTTTTCTGCAAATTTGTCCTGGGATCAGCACATAAATGACCTCATCAAAAAACTTTCGAAAATTGTTGGTCTCATGCGGCGTCATTGTTTTACTTTTCCAAGAGCAGTTAATATTCTGCTTTACAACTCTTTATTCTCATCCACGCTCAACTACGGCGCACTTGTATGGGGAACCACAAGCAAAAATAATATTAATGATCTTCACTTGCTACAGAAACGTGCCATCCGCATAATTTGTAAAGCACCCTATTTAAGCCATACGAAGGACATGTACAGGCAGCTGAACATTGTTAGTGTAAAATCTATGTACACCTATAGACTGTCTAAACAATATAAATTAGAAGAATCTAAAAATATAAATGCATTAAAATTGCTGGCCGGACTGGAAAAGCACACTCCTACCTACCCAACGCGCAAGCCCGAACAATGGAATGTGAGTAAATGCCGTACGGGTTATGGAAATCAAATGTTGAAATTCCAACTGCCGACAATGCTAAATGATTTCTTGAAGGACAAGAACACAGATATACAATCTGTTTCATTGAAAAACCTAAGAAAGAAATTTGTATGGAATTAGAATGTGAACATGTTTTTCTTATTCTTTGGAACCATTTGTTTTTTTTTTGCATTTACTTCTGTATCTCTACTTTTTACCAGATATATTTCAACTATCTTATACGGGAGTCTAGGTTTGTGCACGCTTCTATATGTTATGTAATAATTTCATTACCCGTTATGTCTTATTGATGTATGCACAACTTGGACTGGCGTATGTTTCACTGTCACTTATTAGTCTGCTTTATGCACTTATATATATATATTTTTATTACTGCAGCAGTAGCTGCAGATTGCGTTCCCAAAATCCAAATGCTGTGTTTTCTTTTCTCTTTTTTTCCTCTTTATATTTTTACCATGCGCTGCCTCTGTTTGCCATGTATTGGGGTGCGGGCCTAGTCAAGCCTATGCCAGGCTTTTTGTCTGTACTCCAAACATCCTTGAGATGTTGAATAAAGATTGTATTGTATTGTATCTGTACGGTGACAGGGTCGCGCTGAGCTGCCGACAAGCCGTTTAGACTGAGGGTCGAAGCTTTCCGTGACACAACCGTCAGCATCTTCACAATCTTTTTCATCTACTTTTTGCGGCTATGCTATCATAAATTTAGGGCCAAGTTCCTCTGTAACCTTTCTGAAATTTTGAGTGAGAAAGGAAACAATTCGATCGAAACAAACTAAACCAACTAACCTGAGCCCCAGTGTTGATACAGCTGTCACTCTGTGACGGGAAGCATTAAGAATCTGTGAGCCAATTGACCAATTCTGCAGCACAGGAAAAAAATTGCCAGGCTTAGCTTGGTTAAGCCAAGAATGCGTTGCATATCTCGATGGAGTTCCGTGCTGCTCCGTTGACTCGATAGGCTATTGACTCGATCGCCATTGAAACTGCCCGTGTAGCAGCGCTCGATCGCCTTTGAGTCGATAGACTATCGGTTCGAGGGCCCTCGAAATGCCCGTGTGACAGGGGCATAAGACTGTCCCGGCGAAGGAGCGCAGCTCTCTTATACATATGCCGTGACGTCAATCATAGCGCAGCGCCCCTAGCGGGAGGAGCGGGAGTCAGGTGGTGGCTGCGGCCGCGCGCGACCGCGCCAGTTGGGGCCCAGCTTTTCCTCCGTGACGTCACGCGCCGGCGCAGCGCCCCTAGCGGGAGGAGCGGGAGTCAGGTGGTGGCTGCGGCCGCGCGCGACCGCGCGAGTTGGGGCCCAGCTTTTCCTCCGGCTGTCGTGACGTCACGTCACGTGGTTGCGCTAAAGGTCAATGGTGGCTGCCCGGCCGCGCCCAAGGGCTGAACTGAGTGATTGCAATATGCAACGCATAAAAATAAAGAAAAGAAGCTTGAACACGCTGCCTCATCATCAACAACAGCAGACCGTGTGGTATCCACGGCATGATAAAAGCCTTTCCTTGATCTCTCTAACTGACCCTTTCCTGTTCCAGCAGTGACCACATTATACCCATTAACTTCCTGATTCAACTGCACACCTGACTCTTTGCCACCCCTTTATGTTGGCCCTCCCTTGGAACGCACTCTGCTGCCATAGAGGCTGGTCTGCATGGCAGAGGGGGTTGCAGGTGAGGTTAACGTGACAAGTGACATGACGACTATGCGACAGTTGTTCTGATGTGCAAGGCATACCGCAAATTAGAAAGGACACTTTAAGCTCCGCCGCCACTTTGCAGTGTTTATGGACACTTTGGCAGGAAATTAAGACAAAAATAAAAGACGCCAGCTTACGCCATGATAGGACATAAAGTCAAAGAAAATCCAAAGGAGCTTTGGGGATGCGGTAAGACCACCGGAAAAGAAGAATGCGGCTGTCATGGCCACTGAGTGAACGGAGTAGCTTAGAACTCTATCGAGAATTCGAGGGGGCCTTCGAGCAACAGCTCTGTGCACTCTCGCATGCACAGCATTCGCAACATTGTGCTCGGCAATAAAAGCAGGGCAGTATCATATTCCAAAAATATGGTTCATAATTTTCCAACAGCGCAACACAACGATGACAAGAGCCAGAAGTGACACAAAGACGGCGCTGAACATAGGACAGTGTTTTATTGGAACAAACACGTATCAATTTATACATTCCAAAACTCTACGCACATGTGCATCGTCAGTCAGAACATCACACCCACAAGTGCTTATCACGAATATTTTTAGGCCACACGAAAAGGATGTGCAAAACATTGAAAAGTTAGTGGTGGCGACAGCCGAGATTCTTCATGGACTTGCTACGGACAAGATGTTGCGACATGAATTCAAATCATAATCAGCGCAGCTATTGCAGGTGCATCGCGACAACAGACCAGCTCACAGAAATCCTGTGGAGCGTGGTCCGCAACCCTTTTCCTTAGTCCACAAGACGTCCT
This sequence comes from Amblyomma americanum, assembly GCF_052857255.1. Taxonomy (NCBI): domain Eukaryota; kingdom Metazoa; phylum Arthropoda; class Arachnida; order Ixodida; family Ixodidae; genus Amblyomma; species Amblyomma americanum. The sequence goes on from NC_135502.1 coordinate 198,105,167, forward strand.
CCTATGGATGGAAAGCTTATGGTACTGGGTGAAATAACTGCTGATGCCATGCAAGCAGCAGAGGACTCTGAGTCTGGGGCCCAAGTTTTGCTTGCAGCCTGGTATGAAAACTATTGAAATGCTTGCCATTGCACGGAATGTGACGAGTAGGGCTCCGGCTGAGGACAGGACCCGATGCCCGTCGGAATGCGTTGATGCTGTTGCTAGTAGTGGTCGGTCAAGTGGGCAGCGCAATCAGTAGCGCTCTTTACTGAAATGTCTGTGTGACAATAGCTGGCGCGTTTTGGAGTCTGATAAGGAAGGGCTCATTGTCGTACTCTCTGAAAATCAGTTTGCTATTATGGGTCGTGAAGCAGGTTTTCAACGTGGTTGTCTCGTTACAGTGCGATCGTGACTACCTTCTGCCCAGCATCAACGAATCCTCACCACCGGGCAATGTTCTAAGTAGTTTCGTGGAACCTTTCAACGCCGATGCCTTCCTCGTCACTGAAGCGTGTGGTGCCGCCGAATTTGGACAATGCCCGCTGCCAGTCACCCAACATTGGTCCGTCGACGAACATCATCTCGTGCTACAAAAGGGGCGTCACAGCAGTCTTCCTCTGGGGCGTGATTCCGGCGCTACCATGACACCGCCGTTCACGTTATGGCTCTTCATGCAGGTGGAATGCCTCCATACGGCACCGATGTTTTGTACGTTTTGCCGGTTCCGCCCCATGTGATTTTTGCACAAGTGTGTTCACGGTCTTCTTTTAACGAGAATGCAAAGTACAGTCGAAGGCGACGCTATTTGTTAAAGCGTATTGCTGTGTTTTTCATGCTGCTGCTGTTATTGTGCGGAGACGTTGAACTGAATCCAGTGCCTGATAACGACTCTGCTCCTCAACAGCTTCTAGATGGCCAGGTTGATATTGCCACCTGGTGTTCTCAGGTGGCGCTGAAGTGTCTTCGAAGACGTTGAAGTGTCTCTCGCTGGCTGGCTGGCTGCTTGCTGTATTCTGCTGGTTAGCGACCTGTCTCCCTGTTTTCCGTTACATATTTTGGTGTAGGCGCTGGGTAAAGATCCCTGTATATGTCTCATACTCCTCCGGATACCCTGGGCTCCAGTCCTTCGCTAGTGGACACCCCCGTGCACCGTGCTAGCCGGAGAAATCAAGGCCTACCTCCCGAACACGGGCTTTTGGAGTCTGCCAGAGCACCCACCCATCGACCTGTCATGCCAGCTGCTGCCTACTACACCTTGCAGAATCCGCGACTGCCCAAACCATTTCACGGCAGTCAGCTCGAAGACGTAGAGGACTGGCTTCTCGAGTTTGAACGCGTGGCCTCATTCAACCAGTGGGACGACGCCGCTAAACTTCGAAACGTCTTCTTTAGTCTCGAGGATGGTGCACGTACCTGGTACGAAAACCGAGAAGACGCCCTAACATCATGGCACGAGTTCCGCCGACGCCTGCTGGAGACCTACACCAGCACGGATCGTCGAGAACGGGCTGAACGGGCTTTGCAGTCTCGCATTCAGATGCCGAATGAGACTGTAAGCATGTGCGTGGAGGATATGACTCGGCTCTTCCGGCGAGCTGACCCGGCCATGCCCGAAGATAAAAAGGTGCGCCATCTCATGCGCGGCGTTAAAGAGCAACTTTTCGCTGGCCTCGTGCGCAGTCCACCTGGGACTGTTGCTGAGTTTCTCTCGGAGGCGGTCACGATGGAGAAGATGCTCTTGCGGCGGTCTACCACCTACGACCGGCCGGTACTCGCCGCTTCACTTACAGAGCCGCTTCCTGCCTTCGGGGCTAACCCTGGTCTTCTCCGCGACCTGATCCTCTCCGTTGTGCGCGAAGAGCTCCAGGCGCTTTTCGGTGCTCCCCTGCCGACGGCCGGCTCTCTCGCTAGCCTGGTCCGCGAAGAGGTTCAAGCCTTGAGACCTTCGTTCCCGTCCGTTGACCCGCCGCCTTTACCAACGGAGTGCCGTCGTCCAACGTACGCTGAAGCCTTGCAACGTCCTGCGCCCTCTTCGGCGCAGTTTCCTCCGTCCAATCAAGGCTGGCTGTTTTCCGCACACCCCGACACGTACTACATCGACAATCGACGATCACCCCAGCGGAAGACGGACCTGTGGCGTGCTCCGGATCGGCGGCGTCTCTGCTTTCACTGCGGGGAACCCGGTCATCTGTATCGCCAGTGCCCGTATCGACAGCTTGGGCTGCAGGGGTTCCCTATCGACATGCCCCGTCCACCAAGAGGTCAACGACCCCGGGAGATCGAGGACTACGTAGCCCAGCAGCGCATGACGACAATTCCCCAGCGGCAGTCTCGGTCTCCATCACCACGCTGACCTTCGCCACAGCCCCAAAGCTCCTCCTGGATGGCGCAGAGACGGTCGCCAAGTCCCCGCCGGGAAAACTAAAGAGAGCGACCTCAGGGGGCGAGGCCGCTGGCAATCGATACGAACAAGACCCCCCGACAACGCGAACAGCGACCGACCGCGATTTAAAGGCAACGACTGCAGTACCTGAACTCGAAGATCGATTCTCGTTGGATATACCCGTGCTTCTCGATGGCTATAAGGTTAGTGCTTTGGTGGACACTGGCGCTGATTTCTCGATTTTAAGCGGAAAGCTAGCGGCGCTTCTTAAAAAAGTAATGACACCATGGTCCGGCACGCAGATTCGCACGGCTGGCGGACATGTCGTAACTCCGCTTGGCCTATGCACAGCAAGAGTCCAAATTCGCAGCTCCACATTTGTTGTCAGCTGCCTAGTTCTACCGAACTGCTCCCGTGACTGTATCCTTGGCGTTGATTTTCTCCGAGAGTATGGAGCTATTATTGACCTCCGAAAGCGCACTGTCACATTTTCTACCGAGAAAGCTGATGTTTACTCCGAGGACTGTCCACGCCGCGCCGCCCTTAGAATATCCGCCGAGAGCGTTTGGATTCCGCCACGCGCCAGCGTTTTTGTGAGTGTTCACTGCGACGGACTACGTGAAGGGACAGCGGTCGCAGAGGGCAACCTGTCCCTTTTGCTCACCCACGGCATCTGCTCAGCGCGAGGTCTCATCCATCTCCGCGACGGCTGCTCTATGCTCCTGGTGACTAACTTCTCTAACGAGCCCCGGCACCTTTTTCGTGCTACTGCCATCGCATTCGCCGACCCCTTAGCGGAGGTTTCTGAATGTTTCGCGTTCGAAGCTGTTAGACCTGTGCGCCCATCCCTTGACATCAGCCCGGACCTTTCGGTGACTCAACAGCGAGAACTACGTGCCCTCCTACTTGAATACTCCTCCTGTTTCGCTTCTTCGTCGAAAGTCCGGCAAACGGCTCTTCTCAAGCACCGCATCATTACGCCCGACGATGCCCGCCCCATCCATCAGCAGCCGTACCGTATCTCACCGAAGGAGCGTGAGGCGATCCAAACGCAGGTGAAGGAGATGCTTTCAGATGGAATCATTCAACCTTCCAGCAGCCCCTGGTCTTCACCTGTCGTGCTGGTGAAGAAAAAGGATGGGACACTCCGCTTCTGCGTGGATTATCGGAAACTGAACAACATCACCAAAAAAGACGTCTACCCGCTGCCTCGTATCGACGACTCGCTCGACAGACTTCGTCGCGCCCAGTACTTCTCCTCCATTGATTTAAAGAGTGGGTACTGGCAGATAGAGGTCGACGAGCGGGACCGCGAAAAAACGGCGTTCGTGACACCCGACGGACTGTACGAATTTAAAGTGCTACCTTTTGGGCTATGTTCAGCGCCGGCAACTTTCCAGCGGATGATGGATACCGTTCTCGCTGGACTAAAATGGCAAACTTGTTTGGTTTATCTCGATGATGTCGTCGTATTTTCCGAAACCTTTGCCGAACACCTTGAACGCCTGAGGACAGTATTAGATGCCCTCCGATCGGCCGACTTAACGCTAAAGCCCGAGAAGTGCCACTTTGGGTACAAAGAGTTGAAGTTTCTCGGTCACCTCGTGAGTGCCGATGGCGTTAAGCCCGACCCCGAGAAAACTGCTGCCGTCGCCAACTTTCCTGTTCCTGCAACAAAGAAAAGTGTGCAACGTTTTTTGGGTCTGTGCGCATATTACCGCCGCTTCATCGCCGACTTTTCAAAGATTGCCGCACCCCTGTACCACCTCACGCGCAATGATACACAGTTCGTGTGGGCTGCCGAGCAGCAGGAGGCTTTTGCCGAGCTGCGCAGACGACTGCTAACATCCCCTGTTCTTGCGCACTTTGATGAAGAGGCTGAAACCGAAGTCCACACCGACGCGAGCAACGTCGGCCTCGGCGCCGTACTCGTCCAACACCAAGGTGGCGTGGAAAGGGTCATCGCGTATGCAAGCCGCACGCTTTCTCGCGCTGAAACAAACTATTCGACCACAGAAAAAGAATGCCTTGCGGTTATGTGGGCAACCATGAAATTTCGTCCGTACCTCTACGGCCGCCCGTTCAAAGTAGTTACCGACCACCATTCGTTGTGCTGGCTTGCAAATCTTCGCGACCCATCGGGGCGCCTAGCCCGATGGAGCCTCCGCCTCCAAGAATTCGATTACACCATTGTGCACAAATCTGGCCAGACGCACGAAGACGCTGACGCACTCTCTCGCGCGCCCGTCGGGTTAGCGGATGATAGCATAGAGGACGAGAGTGGTTTTATTGGAGTTGTCAGCGCCTTAGACCTAATGACCCGCCAGCGAGCTGACCCAGACCTGCGACCTATCATTGATTATCTGGAGGGCCGAGCTTCTGTCGTACCCCGACAATTTTCTAGAAACCTGCCGGCCTTCTGTCTCCGGAACGGCATTTTGTTTAAGAAAAACTCCAGCACTGTTGACCGAGCGCACCTCCTCGTCGTTCCGGCAGATCTCCGCGCCGATATCCTTCTTGCTTGTCACGATGAGCCGACCTCCGGCCACTTGGGCTTTGCCCGCACACTTGCACGCGTGCGCCAGGCGTATTATTGGCCCAAACTTTCTCACGCCGTCCAGCGTTACGTCAGAGGCTGCCGCGATTGCCAACGTCGTAAGGCGCCTCCTCTCAAGCCAGCGGGCTTGCTCCAACCTATTGAACCCCCTCGGACGCCTTTTGATCAAGTCGGCATCGATCTTCTGGGCCCATTCCCTGTGTCATCGGCCGGTCATAAATGGATCATAGTCGCGACCGACTATTTAACAAGGTATGCGGAAACTAAAGCGGTGCAGCGCGGTACGTCATCTGAGATCGCCCAGTTTTTTATGCAACAAATCGTGCTGCGTCATGGCGCACCGTCCCACGTAATCACTGATCGAGGTACGGCGTTTACGGCACAGCTCATGCGCGACGTGTTCGAGCTCAGTCACACGAACCATCGCAAAACTACTGCCTATCACCCACAGACGAACGGGCTCACAGAGAGACTCAACAGAACGATCGCCGACATGATCGCAATGTACATAGACTCGCAGCACAAAACCTGGGACGAGATTCTCCCGTACGTCACATACGCTTACAACACGGCCACCCAGGAGACGACCCGATTTACACCATTTCGTCTGGTCTACGGACGTGACGTTCAGACGATGCTGGATGCAATGCTTCCATGCAGCACTGATGACCACCCACTCACGCCAGACGCCGAGCAGTTCGCTCAGCGCGCCGAGGAAGCACGTCAACTTGCCCGTCTTCACATTCAGCGGCAGCAGGGCACGGATGCGCGCCGCTACAACCTCCGTCATCGGCACGTCGAATACCATCCGGGAGACCAAGTTTGGGTGTGGACCCCGGTACGCCGCCCAGGCTTGTCTGAAAAACTGATGTGCCGTTACTTTGGACCGTACCGAGTTTTGCGCCCCGTCACCGAAGTGACCTACGAAGTTCTTCCTGACGGGACTGTGCAGCCTCAGCGTCGTCCACCCCGCTCTGAGGTTGTGCACGTTGTCCGCATGAAACCCCACTTCACGCGGTAATGGATAGTACGCTCAGTGTTCTGCTAGTTTTCGCGTGGGACACCTTCGCCCACCTCCCTTGTACATTTTTGTGTGCTTGTGCTGTTTTTTTTTCTCTTTCCACTGCCCATACTGCAACCCCGCTTTTGTTTTTCTTTTTTTTGGAGGGGGAGTAATGCCACCTGGTGTTCTCAGGTGGCGCTGAAGTGTCTTCGAAGACGTTGAAGTGTCTCTCGCTGGCTGGCTGGCTGCTTGCTGTATTCTGCTGGTTAGCGACCTGTCTCCCTGTTTTCCGTTACAATATTAAGCAGAAATTGTTATCTATTGAGAAATACCAGGCTGAGAACAAGGCTGCCATGCAGGCTCTAACACGAGGTTGACAAAACTAGAGATGCAGATAGGCCATCTTGATGAACTGAAGAGCACTGTTGCGAAATGCCAGGAGAATAATCAATTGCAACATGCCGAGCTGCAGAGCCTGAGGGCCAAACTAGATCAGCTAGAGAACAGGAGTCGGCGTTGCAACTTGCTTTTCTTTGGCATTAAAGATACTGATCAGCAAGAATCAAATGCAACAAGTGAATATCATGTGAAAGAAGTCTGCAGGGAACATATGGGAATTGAAGATTGAAATTTAGCCCAAGTAAAAAGCGTCCCATCATTGTAAAGCTTGCGACACATAAGGAAAAGTTAGCAGTCTTTATATATAGTGATTATTTATTTAAAATAACAAAAAGGAAGGTAAAAGATGTTTGCTCACCCCGGCATCTGCCATCACTAAACGGCGGCACCTGAGCTGGGGTAGCGGAAATATAGGATAGCAGGCAGTTTGAAGAAGTGAAACAAAAGAGGTGAGGGGATAGCAGGAAAGAGATAGGGGTGAGGGCATATGTTAAGTGGAAGCCCACAAGGCCGAGGGGACCTCCCCCCCCCCCCCCCTGCACCTGTTACCAGGAGCGGTCATGCCCGAGAGGAAATCGAGGAATGTACGTTGAGGCGTGACGCCCGCGCTTAGGGTGAAAGGCGGCACTAATCCTTTCTGTCCCGACGCGTGGCAACCGGTGCATCGAATGCGCATGCAGCGAGCTGCGCATTCCACTGGGCTCGCGACAGCCCACGGGGAGAATGCCCCCCCCCCCCCGCACCTGCTACCAGGAGCGATCATGCCTGGGGCGGGCCCTGGGCTCCGCCCACTAGTACATACGATGCAATTGCTTTGCTATTCGTCTAAATTGGGCGAGAGCTAGATTACTCAAGCTCCGCCCAATTATCGAAGGGGTTAAAACCCGCGGAAAACGACGACTTGGGACGAGCGCGCCGAGTTTCAAGCTCGGCCGTTTTTAACAGCCTTTTTTTAAACTGCCTTTTACTCACCTGCCTTTTTATGTCAGTGCCGTCTTTAATAAATAAGTTTTGCTTTGAGAAGCTGGAATTGCTGCCCCAACCGGCAACGTGTCGCCGGACGAAGACCTGAAGTACTCTTCGTACTGCTAAAAGACGTTCCCACCGGAAGGAGGGCAGAGGGAAGTTTAACTGGTGCCGTGACCAGGATCGTCTGAGCGGCTTCCTGCAGAGCGGTTGGAAGCAGTACCTTCCGGAAGATTGACGGCGCAACATCTTGGTGAGAAGCCCCGGGGACCAAGGTCCAAGTGAGGCGATACCCTGGTGCGAGGCCTCGGAGTCAAGGCTCCACGTCAGCGCTGACAGCGAGGAAGCGGACCGACGGAGCGGAGCGCGGCGACTTCGGCGGCATCTCTGGCGGGCGACTTCATCGGCCTGGAGGACGTGACGGGCACCGCAGTGAACACCGGTGGGACTCCCACCCCTTCCGCCACCAGCTCAACGTGAACAGCGGAAAGACACCGACCCAGCGCAGCACGAACAAGAAGTCTGCAGAACACAGGTGGGCCCTTTCCCGTTTTCTCCGGGAACGCGATGTCAGTCACTACCCGAGCACAAAGGCTGCGCGTGGGAAGTCGAAACGCTAGTGACACGGACTCTGACGGGGAAGACACGGAGAACGTGACGATTATGGATGGGCAGAGTGCTAACACCCCGGCGTGTGACAGCAGCCAGGGTAGCACGCGCTTGAGGGAGCAGGAGCTCGAGATTGAAGCTCTTAAGCTAAAAATTCAGCTCCAGACACTGATTCAGAAAGGTCAGAGCACCTCGGGAAATGGCAGCAGAAAGGAAAAATTGGGTCGGCACGCGGATGATCTAAGGGCAGTCCTCGCGCCAATGCCACAGTTGGAAGACCTCATTCCTGCATGGTTCAAAAGCGCCGAAAATATGATAAGGGCCTGCGAGATCCCGAATGACATCGCGGGGCCAATCATAATGCCCTTCCTGAATGAAAAATCTCGGGCACTCGTGGCTAACCAGTCGGTCGACACGGTAATGAGTTTCGAGGAAATTCGGGAGCTAGTACTCGCGGAGCTCAGATTAACTGCTGAAGAATACAAGCGGAGGTTCTACACTTGTAGAAAGGATGCCGAAAGCTGGGGTCAGTTTGTCACCAAATTAGACGTAACGCTTGGATACTACTTGCAAAGTAGGAAAGTGAGAACTTTAGAGGACGTTCGGGCCTTAATGGTGGCAGATCGCGCTAAGCAGACTATGCCGGACGAAATGCGCGAGTACATTCTCCAACAGGAGACAGATAAGTGGTTGAAACCCAAGGAGCTTGCGCGACTCGCCGAACAATATGAAGACATTAGGAGTGGGCGCCATCAAAGGGCTGCAGAGGAGCCGAAAAAGTATGAGGCAAAGCCGCGCGAGCCACGGAACCAAGGAAATCGATCCAAGGACGAGCACAGGGAACCGCCAAAATGCTATGGCTGTGGTAAATTCGGTCACGTGCAGTGGAACTGCCCACAGAAGAGGCCCTATGTAATGCCTGGTAATGAGCTAGGTCGTCACCAGCAGGACACAAAGATGACAGCGAGAGCCGCGGTCGGAAACGTAACGCGAGCTGAGGTTATGTATGGGCGCGTCCCTCAAGGCCCATTAAGCATCCTTCAAAAGACATGGACAGGGAACTGGACACCACTTACGGGCCTAAATAAGGCTACGTCAGAGTATCTGATCAAGCTGCGGCAGCAAATGGCTGAATTAGCAGAGAGGGTAGATCACCAAATCAAGCAGCTGCAGAAAGCGCATGCGGAGAAATACAATCTAAGGGCACGAGCCAAAGGGTTCTGTGAGGGTGAGGAAGTCCTCGTGTTGGATACGAACCAGCAGAACAAGATGCGGCCTAAATGGGTGGGCCCAGCAACGATTAAAGAGCATAGACGACCCGATAGCTATGTTGTCAAGTTAAGACATGGTTCTGAGCGGTGGGTGCACGCCAATAGACTAAGAAAGTATTACGCCAGAGTGAACAACGTAGGCGTAATTTTTGAGACTGACGGAGAGTTTGGGGATATAAAAGGTGTTCCGGAATTGCATAGTGGGAGTTACACCTTTGAATCCACACTAGATGAGTCCACGCATCTGAACCAGGAAGAAATCAGGGAGCCGCCTGTGCTAGGTAGATTGATCAGACATCGCGGGCCAAGGAACGTACGGGACGGTGGCCCAACCTGAGTGCGTGTGTGTGAGTGATTGTGGACTGACATCTCAAGTGCATTAATGATGGTCTCCTTGTGTGATGAGTGTTTAGACTGTTATTTGCTCGCAAAGAGAAAAATATGTAAATCTGAGTGTAGATGCATGCAACAAGATATCCTTGTGAACCTACTCTTTTCGCTATTGCCATAAGTAGTATGTGAAGTGCCCCTCCTTGGTTTGTGTTTTTTTTTTGTGCTGGTACTTGTGCTTTCGCCGGATGCATTGTGCTATTGTGGGCTTCGGTATGTTGTTTGTACAGCAAGTGTCCCCCCCAACATTCTTGGTGGGGAGGTGTTAAGTGGAAGCCCACAAGGCCGAGGGGACCTCCCCCCCCCCCCCCCCCTGCACCTGTTACCAGGAGCGGTCATGCCCGAGAGGAAATCGAGGAATGTACGTTGAGGCGTGACGCCCGCGCTTAGGGTGAAAGGCGGCACTAATCTTTTCTGTCCCGACGCGTGGCAACCGGTGCATCGAATGCGCATGCAGCGAGCTGCGCATTCCACTGGGCTCGCGACAGCCCGCGGGGACAATGCCCCCCCCCCCCCCGCACCTGCTACCAGGAGCGATCATGCCTGGGGCGGGCCCTGGGCTCCGCCCACTAGTACATACGATGCAATTGCTTTGCTATTCGTCTAAATTGGGCGAGAGCTAGATTACTCAAGCTCCGCCCAATTATCGAAGGGGTTAAAACCCGCGGAAAACGACGACTTGGGACGAGCGCGCCGAGTTTCAAGCTCGGCCGTTTTTAACAGCCTTTTTTTAAACTGCCTTTTACTCACCTGCCTTTTTATGTCAGTGCCGTCTTTAATAAATAAGTTTTGCTTTGAGAAGCTGGAATTGCAGCCCCAACCGGCAACGTGTCGCCGGACGAAGACCTGAAGTACTCTTCGTACTGCTAAAAGACGTTCCCACCGGAAGGAGGGCAGAGGGAAGTTTAACTGCATATATACACTATTTACAAGTCAAATGTTCAGGCCCCGCGCGTTCAGCCGCCGCGGCCGCCGGGCGGGAGAGGGGGGTGTCGCCGATGAGGAGGCGGCCGGCTGCGTTGGGGAGGAGGCGGCCGGCTGCGTTGGGTCTCCGCGTCGTCTCCAAGGAGGAGGTGCCCGTGTCGTCGCCGCCAGGCGCCGCCTGGAATGCAGATGGCTGCGCGCGTGCGCCAACTAACCTAGGCTGCGTTCCAATACTCCCAAGTAGACGGCTACTTAGACGTCTAGCCGGACAGCCGCCATCTTGGGACGCGTTCCATTTCTCGGCGAAGCAGTCTCATAAGACTGCTTCGCCGAAGTCCACATCGATGCAGGCTAACTTGCTGTCTAAAGATGGCGGAGCTGATGTACGCGGATGAGCGAGGCGTGCTCTTGCGGGCGTCGGACTGTACACGGAGTATAAAAAAGGAAAAATGTGAGTCATTCCATAATGTTATTTGGTACGCAAACTAGTGGCTAATTAATCTTCGTGGACGTGCGATTCCTAGCAGTGAATCACGCAGGAGAAAATCGTGCAGTTGAGAGCTTTGCTACAGCAGCGGACGCTGTAGGTCTGTTTACGTGATCCGGACGATGCCGGATCTTAATTAGCACTTGATTTTAGAGAATACTCGTCGCTGTCGTTGGTTTCCTCGACGAGTTGCATCAACTCTTTCGCGTGCATTCTTTTTTATCTCTACACTCTCAGAACAAATACACCGGCATGTTGCGAATTGATTTTAGTCGTTGCAGGATTAAAGATCGCTGCTGTATTTAGGTCTCTCGCTGTCTCCGAGTGCCACGTAGGGCAGACAGCGGGTTTAATGTCACGTATGTGTTTTCCTGTTGCAGTGTATATTAGCCGTATCGTATTTCGCGCATATTAATTACAGTCTTTCGTATTCTTATGTTTACAGGACCGTCTGGACGAGCACGTTCGAGGAGCATGTACAGTTGAGCATCAATAATAAAAGAATAATCGCATATCTCTTTAGCGTCGTCTTCGGAGAGCGGTCCCGTCTGCTACAAGTAGACTGACCGATAGGCACATCCACCAGTCCGGTTTACGCGCAAATTCATTCCAGAAGAAATGTGTAAACTTGTTGAAAACACGTTTTTAATTATCTTTATTGCTCAGTTTGTGAAAAATAGTAGTACAACTGTTCATAAGCTTTAGTTACATTATTATGCCGCGAGGCGGCGTGAGCACTAGACAAGTTCCAATACATGGACATGTAGACTGCTTCCTAGACGTCACACTAGACGTCTTGTTAGACGTCTAGAGTATTGGAACGCAGCCCTAGGGTGCCTCGATGCGCGCCCGCTCTCCGCTTAGGGTGAGGACAACAGCGTCGTCTGCTAGCGCGACCGCCATTTTCTTGCTTCCGCTGGTCGCGAGACGCTCGTTTGCTGCGTGGCGCGCCTAGATAGAGGTGGCCCCGCTTGCATTGGGAGCTTGAATTTGACTTTACTTTTGAAAATCATTCATTTTATAGTTTAGATGAAAAGTAAGAGTAAAGATTCGGTGATGCATTCGCTATTTCGAGACGATTAGCGAAAGTATAACGGATATCTTTCTTTGTTTTGCTATAGGTGATCACGGCGGGCAGCTGATCGTCGTCGTTGGAATACCGGCGCCACGGAGTTGCTATCATTGCGCTTACTTGTGGATATAGCGGAAAGAGGGTGAAGTGCGCCAAGTGAACAGCTGCATATTCAAGTACGAACGCATGACATACTTACGTTAACTTACACTATTATGCAATGGTGGCAAAAACATTTTGCAGTCAAAACATAAAAACCTAGGCGCACGCAAGAACAATCATTTAATGCCTTAATGCACAAGTACAATATCTACAAAATGATTACAAAAGACGATTCAATGCAAGCGTAATGCAACTTGTGTGTCTTACGCTTTAATTTTTCTCACGCTTATGTGCATGCACACGAAAAGTTCACACTTATTACAGCGTCTTCAAGGAAGAGAAACACCAGCACAAGTTTTACTTCCGTGACCACCAGCACGTGTGGCTGGGTACTGACGTAGATGTATACGTAGCCGCAGTCTTGTGTAGGCGGCTATCAGCATTTTTCCTATTGCTTCCTTGTGATCTGCACATGTGTTCAGGCATGGTCGGTCTATCTTTGCAAAGTATTCAGTGAGCGATTTCAGCGGGGACTTCATCGTGTGTATTTTGTTAGTGCACCACGCGGCAGCGCCTGTGAAGTACTCCTCGTAGTTCTTGAGAGTGCGCATCACTTCACTGCTAGGATAAATCAAGTTTCCTCCATCCCTCACATACTCCTTCAGAATTGTCAAAGAGGCATATTCATTACAAGCTGTTCCGATGAGAGCATCTTTGCACTGGGAGCAAGACACAGACTTTAAGACGCTTTTCAGGATGAACCCTCCCAGGTAGTACAAAATGGAACATTCCGTTGACGTCAGTTCTTCGATGAACAAAATCTCAGAGTCATCTATTTCTTCAGGCAAATTTTCTGAGTGCTGCTTCTTTGCTTGAGAAAGGAGATCGACGAGGTACTCTCGATCATCAAGCTCATAGCTTGTTGTTCGTGGCGTGTGTAGAAATTGGCTCACACTAACAAGCCTCAGAGCACATTTTAAATCATATGCCGTCGGCACTGGCTTCCTTAGGCGTACTACTGAAAAAAGATTTTCGAGGCAGTCTTGAAGTAGCCTGCTTGTTAAGAAAAACTCGTAGCGTTCATTGCCCAGAAAAACTTCTTGGAGGCGAAGGACAACTGTCGTGGAAATAAGCAGCCCAGCTTGGGATGGTTTCCACTGAGAGGTGGCGCCCATATTCATCCCTTGTATAGTTTCTGCTGCAAGGCGCAAGGTTTTCAGAGCAGCGTAATATTTCTCCATATTTCGGTGGCTTAAAGCTAAAGTGGGATGGCGTGATGACATCAGGGCATACCACTTTGACACCAGATCGAAGAACCATGCTGTCGTTTCGGCAGATGGGTCAAGCAGCCCTTCTTTCACCAAAAATCGGATAGCCGGTGCCGCCTCTCTGAAGAATTGAAGAGCTACTCCTACCTTCATTTTTGTAAAGTGGCCGGAGCTGACATGAACTTCCGATAGGGCAGGGGCTACTTTAAGTTCCCTCTCTGCGTCGTAGTCCACCACTGCCTGGACGTGCTCCAGTTTCACGTTTGGTGACGGGAGGTTGTTGTCGAGCACGGTGGCATCGCTCAGTGCAAACACTTTCGAGCTTAAAAGTTGCCCTCGTAGGTTCTTCAACACATGTGCTGCATCAGCAGTGAAAAAAAGCTCTTTCCCGTCCAAGCATGGATGCGGTATTGAGCACACTGTGGTAGAATTTCTGTGGCTTGAAAATCCTAATTCTCGCCACATCGCTCGATTTGCTGATCCCATGTCACATGTGACAGCACGGACTCTGAGAGAAATCTGGCCACAGCGCCGAATGATGTCGAGTACATAGTCTTTAAGCACGGCACCTTCCACGTGTTGGCCAGTGAATTCATAGCCGATGACCTGCTTCCACCGCTGATTGATTCCTCCCAGCATGAACACCAAAGCGTGATTGGCGGGCTCCTCTGGCTTCGAAGGAAGTGTTATACTTCCAAGGAGAACGTCTTCACCTCGATCCAGTTCAAATGCTGTAGCAATTTCCATCTCGTCTAGAAACAGCACACAGTCTTTTTCCACGTTTTCCATTGTGTCAGTCTTGCACTTCATGACATCAAAAACTTCTTGAAGAATGCCTGGAAGGAACCTCAGTCCCTGGATCCTCCGTGCCAACGTCCTGCTGGACGGAAGAGGGTAACCCAACTTCCTCAATGTCTCATATCCTGTCGTTCCGCAAGCAAACTTAATTTGCAACCCTTGCTTAACCGTCTCCGCAGACCACGTGTGACCCTGAGTGCTATTTTTAGAAATAGCGGAAATTTGGTCTGCATTCAAGAACCGTGTATTTTTTGCGAAATTATCAGCCATGCTTTCATGCTTTTGAACTTGCTTTTTGAGCTTTTGGATTGTCTTGTTAGCAATTGTGTGATGTTCTTGAAGCGTGGCGTATTTCCTTTCCATGTCTACCAACTGCTTTCTCAACTCAGCACAATCCGTTTGTGTCCCACTAGCTGTAGGTGTTTCATCTGTCGAGCTTGGACTTCCGACGTTCGAAGATTCTACATCTAAGCTGTCGACTTGGAGATTGACCGATGACGTATCTCGGGACACCATTTCGGTTGAATCGGGGAGCAAATCTGCCTCTGATGCGATGTGAAGTCCTTCAGCGGGGTTGTTCACCTCTTCATTGGCGGATATGGGCACAAGCTGCGTTCTGTCTCTAGGTGGCTTTCGGTTCCTTGGAGCAACTGGAAGCAGGAGGATGTACAAACCAATGATCAAACTGAGCACTATGTAAAGGAAAAATGCGGGAATCACGGGATATGGAAAATCAAGATAAAGAGCAAAGCGAAAACAAGGCATGACCAGCGTCTCGGCATTTTATTTTTCAGTCTTTAGTTTTGCACAAAAAATTCTAAGGGTAGGGGCCAAAAGGTGCACATAAGTACTTCACTTGTTCCCCGCTCCCTGTATTAATTACAATGCCGTCTTGGTTAATTCCATTTGTATTAATTAGAGAAGGCGACCGATTCTGCCTTTTCAAGTAAGAATGGGTGAAGTGGGCGTTTGAGATGAAGGCTGCTGCGTGAGCCGATCGACAGTAGAATTGAATAAGTGGGAGGCTTCTTGATGAGCGTGCGAGAAGACATGCATGCATGCACACATAACCTGTTAAAGGCGAAATAAGTGACCCATACCGGGCAAGCGGCTCAAATGCCACCACTTTTTTTAGTAACGAATGTATGCACTTATACAGAATCAGGCAGCGAATCAAACGGGAAATACCTACCCCTGAATGAGAAAACCGTTGGTACAGCATTAGGTTTCAGCTTTTTCCATCCATCTGCCCGGTTTTGCTCAAAACATGATTCTTCAAAGTGAGCCTGCATGAAAAATTTTTTTTGCTAATATAAATGCCTTATTCCCCGAAAAATAAGATTAAATTACGATAAATCAAGAAAATCAAACAAACGCACGCCGGCACGCATATGGGCTCACATCCGCACACATTTACAAAATAGAGATGTACTTCACACTACTCCGTTTTTTTTTATTTCCATGCGCTACTTCCATGACATATAAGCTAGAATAAATGTCATGAATAACAATTTTCGCACTGAACAAAAGTATAAAAGATCTGAATTTGATGCAATGTGGACAAACACAAGCCTAAAACGCGTCCCATGCTATTCTGCACTCCGGGATTCCCTTTTCATACTGCTATACAGGTATGCGCCTGCCAAAATTAAGCGGGCAGCGAGGGCTTTTTGTGAAGTAAGCGTGATGCACTGCTGCTCAAGATTCGTGGCTGACAAAGATCGTAATAATTTTAGAAGGCTGAGCCTTATTGCCACGTGAAATGAACGGAAACGTAAATGCGCCAGAGGTTCCATATCGCCCCCCAAGCTCTAAGAGACTACGACCGTTTGCAGCGATCAAATATCAGAAACCTGCAAAAGCATGACATGACGCCTCCGACAGGAACACGAAATCGTAAATATGGTCATCAGAAACAGACTCAAAGACAAGCTGACACGAGCCTCGAAATAAATTTAGCACTGCTGAGAAGTCGGGTACTTACGCTGCATATGCAAGAGTAGTTCGTCGGCTGCCACTTGTCCCGCTTCACTTTCACAGTCCATAGAAGACGTCGTTTTTTGTCTCTAGGAAACGAAAACATTCTCCAGCCATTTTTAGCGCTGTTAGTGCACTGGGGAACGCAGCACCCAGGCATTCTGCAAAAAGACTGTGAAGAATGCCGCTTTCCGTGTCTAGCGTGGGCAGTCGACGGGACGCGGGAGCGGAATGCAAGAAAATGGCAGCGGCGCCTCCCGAGAACCGGTTTTGGCGGCGGCGACCCCTTCAAAGAGTGGCTCCACCCTCAGCGGAGAGCGGGCGCGCATCGAGGCACCCTAAACTAACCGAAACCACCGCGACACACGCGCACAGCACTTGTACACAACAGCTGGTGTGGGGCGGCCAGCTGTTTTAAGCGTCCGAGGTAGCACTAGCGGAGCGTTCCGTCACTGCCTAACACTACCTGGCGCAGAACAGAGGGGACGTCAGGCCCGTCTGTTCGAGAAAAGCACACAAGCTCACCATTGTTCGCTCACGGGTGCGCGCACTGCCCTGCGGCCACAACAGCGTCTTGAGCGAGTCTGGTAGGATGCCCAGCGCCCTGTAGGCCGCGAGCATATCACGACGAGCGTCAGCGAACGCGGTGCAGCGAAGTAGCAGATGTTCCAGTGTCTCCACTGCACCGCATCTAACACACACTTCGCTCGTCGCTAGTCCGTGGCGCACCCGTCGGTCCCCAGGCCACACGCAGCCGATGCGCGCGCGGAGGATCATTGCGCGTTGCGCCCGCGAGAGGGCGCGGCAGCCGTTGATGCTTGGAATGCGCTCACCTCCCGCGATGCGTGGGTCGGGGTGCTGCTGTCGGAGATGATCATGGATGACCGCTCGCACGTCCTCCAGCGCTAGCGGGGGATCGCTCGGAGGTAGTTGATGTGCGGCGGTCGCAAGTTCGTCGGCCTCCTCGTTTCCCGCGATGCCGCAGTGACCGGGCACCCACTGCACGCGCACAACACATCCTTGCTGTGCAAGGCGCTCGATGTTTGCGCGAATGCCGCGCACTAGGGGGGTACCGCGGCCGATGCACTGTAGGCGGGTGAGGGCGGTGCGGGAGTCGCAGAGCAGAGCACTCCTGGGTGGCGGAGGTGCGATGGAGAGCAGCAGGTCCAGGCCCAGGTTTATCCCCATCAGCTCCGCCGTGGTAGAGGATCCCAGGAAGTTGGCGTGGGTCTGGCTGTGCAGTCGCAGGGCTGGGATTGTAGCCGCCGCTGCGATGGAGCGGCTGTCGCGGACCACTGAGCCGTCTGTGTACACGAGGACATGGCCCTGAAGATCCTCGTGAATGACGGCTCTGGTCAGCTGCTGCACAGCGCAGAGGGGCGTGCTCCGCTTTCCCGCGATGCCGACGATCTCGCGCTCTATCTCCGAGGCAGCAGGCCATGGCTGGCAGGGGCCGTAGGGGGGGGGGGGGGGGGGGGGGCGGCTTCTGTGAGGCGCTCGTAGTCCAAAAGCGCCGCACCCATTTGCGAGCGTGGGTGCGTGCGCATTCGTTGCAATAGCGGGCCGCCGTCCGGTGCGCGATGCAAACGATCAATGTGGTGCAGTGCCCTGCGCGCCGCTTGGAGCTGAAGCGGCCATGCTCCTGCCTCGGCCAGTGTTGCGGCGCACTGCGAGTCCTTCGGCAGGCCGAGGCACACGCGCAGGGACTTGCAGTGCTGGAGTTCAAGCTTCCTCCAGCACGGTTTGCGCACCGAGACGAGCGGCAACGCGTAGAGTGCCGCCCCCAATGCTGCGGCGTTGTATAGTCGCAGCGCGGCTTGCTGGCTGATGCCATGGCCTCGAGCGGTGAGCTTGTGTACGGCGGCGGTGATCCTCTTCATCTGCAAACAGGCCTTGGTCGCCGCGGGGCGGAAGGAGAGGCGCCAGTCGATGTCCAAGCCAAGGTACCGCACCGATTTGCGCCAAGGAATCGGAGTCCCGCCCAGCGACAGTGGCGCAGGGCGCGAGCGCGAAACGCAAGCCATGGCTACCGCTTTGCCCGCGCACAGCGACAGACCTATGAGCAGTCTTTGCAAAAGCAAAAAAACTCAAGGGTACTTCTATCAGTATATCTGATGATTACTGCGATAATGTACGAAAGAAACGAAAAATTCTCTGGGAATACGCGAAAGCACATTGTGATGAATCAGATCGTCCGGTCATCAGATATGATACTTTATGCCTGAAGGATGGAAAGTATGTATACGATGAAAAGTGTGTGAAGCGGGTCACGTGACTTAAAGCTGATAACTGTCGCTTGTCTTTCTTGGTAGTTAATTGCCGTAGCATTAAAAACAAAAAAGATGAATTACTGGGTCTCGTTGAACTGACGAAGCCGTCCGTCGTTCTTGGATGTGAGTCATGGCTACATGGTGATATTGCTGATAGTGAAGTGTTTCCAAGAAATTACTGCAGCTATAGGAAAGATCGCTGCACGCATGGTGGGGGTGTTTTCATCCTGGTAGATGAAACAGTTAATTCCCAGAAACTTGATATTGACGTTGGAACTAGTGAGGCTGTTTGGGTCAAAATACGTTTAGGAAATGGTAAATCTATTGCTGTGTGTTCATTTTACCGACCACCGGGAAGTGCATCCGTCACCTTAAGTGACGTTTCAAAAGCTGTCGAATCAGTTAAGCATGACTACATGGCCATCGGAGGTGACTTTAATCGGCCTGAAATTGATTGGTCCCATTTAGGCATTGTATCAAGTAGCGGTAATAAGGAGACTAAAGCGATGCTTAATATTTGCGCCTCTTTCGCTTTGACGCAAATCGTGACTCAACCAACCCGTGGGAACAACGTTCTAGATCTTTTCTTGACTAGCATTCCTGAGGCTGTGCACCCTCCTGTAATCTTGCCCGGGATCAGTGATCACAGTTCAGTCCTGTGCGAAATGGAGCTGGATTACGTCAGAGTTAGTGACGGCGGGCGGCGTCGCATATATAGCTATGGTAAAGCACGTGTCAGTGATATCTGCGCTGCTCTCGTATCCTACTTTCATGTGTTGGAAACGCTGTCTGAAACGATGTCAGTTCACGAGTTGTGGAAAATTTTCAAAGAAAAAATTTTAGAGTTACGTGAAATGTACGTTCCTAGTTGGATCTTGACGTCACGACGAAGCAAAAGCAAGCCTTGGTTTAACAAAACTCCGCGCAGGTTCATATACAAAAGACAGGCTGCTTACAGGGCGTATAGAAGGAATCCTTCTATACAGAACAATGAAAAATTAAAATATACAACAAACGCAGCAAAGGTAGCCGTTAAACAAGCAAAAGACTTATTTTTTTCTTCTTTTCATTTGCGCATAAAAGAGTGCCCTAAAGAATTTTGGCAGTTCATGAAAAGAAACGGCAAGGATCAAGTATCGATTCCATCTCTTGTACATGAAGGTTCCATTATCGACGAGAGTATCGATAAAGCTGAGTGCTTCAACGAGTTTTTTCTTCTGTATTCTCTGCTTCTTCCAACACCTCTCACGTCGAGCTCAATTTTGGTCGAGTTAATTCTGATCACATGCGTGGTGTCGAGTTTAATCAAACAGGAATTGAGTTGATACTCAAAGGGCTGAATGCTGCCAGTGCTCCTGGTCCTGACGATCTACCAACTGCTCTTTTCCGTGCATGTGCGTGTGAGTTGTCTGCATATCTGAGAGTCATTTACACAAAATCCTTAGAGGAAGGAGCGCTGCCTTCTGACTGGAAGTTAGCCAATGTAGTTCCTGTACACAAATCTGGCCCTCTAAATGTTGTTTCCAACTATCGTCCCATCTCTTTGACGAGTATTGCTTGTAAACTTTTGGAACATGTGTTTTTCACTAGCATTATTAATCATATGAATACGCATTCCTTACTAAGCAATCAGCAGCATGGTTTTCGTAAGGGCCTTTCTTGTGTAACACAGTTGACTGAACTAATTCATGATCTGACAAGTGCACTTGATGAAGGGTTGTCTGTAGATTGCGTCTTCTTGGATTTCAAGAAGGCATTTGATGTTGTTCCTCATTCTTTTTTGCTTGAAATGTTGTCGTGGTATAACATTGATGAGAGAATGATTGACTGGATACAAGATTACTTGCACTTAAGGAAACAAAGAGTGGTTATTAATGAAAAATTATAAAGCGAATGCATTATATCTTCTGGTGTACCTCAAGGATCAGTGCTCGGACCTTTGTTAATTTTGATCTTTATGAATGACATTTGCTCTAATATCTCTTCTCATATTCGTCTGTTTGCAGATGACTGCGCATTGTATAGGGTCGTTGATAGTCCGAATGACTGTGTGCAGTTACAGAATGATTTGAACAGGGTGTCTTATTGGTGTAAGAAATGGGGTATGTTTATTAACTTGCGAAAATCTGTGTATATGCCAGTCACAAAAAAGAAAAAGCCCCATGAATTCTCTTATACAATTAATGGAACACAACTTTCCTCAGTATCAGAATACAAATATCTCGGCGTATTCATAACCTCCAACCTAAGCTGGAGACACGTCGACTATGTAACAGGAAAGGCCTGTTGCGTTCTTGTTTTTTTAAGGCGTAACACCAAGCAATTCCCTTTAGAAACAAAAGAGTTACTTTTTATGACAAACGTTCGCTCGGTTCTCGAATATGCCTGCGCAGTATGGGACCCTTGGCATAAAACGGATATAGATAAACTTGAGAGGGTACAAAACTTGGGTATCCGATATGTCTTTAACAACTATACCAGGAGCTTTAGCGTTTCACGTGCAAAAAACTCGCTGGGATTGAAGACGCTTGAAAAACGTTGATATTGTTTGAGGTTACAATTTTTTCATAGTATTTACTATTCCAGTACTGGCATAAACCGTGACCTGTACACCCATTCACCAAACTATATTTCGCTACGTCGTGACCATCGCTTAAAAGTTAGGGAAATTAACTGTAAATCAGAGATGTACAAATATGCTTTTTTCCCTAGGTCTATAAGATATTGGAACCGGCTCTCTGAGGAGGTGGTATTAATTACGTCAGGTGATTTATTCTCTTCATCTCTGTGAATGCTGTTTTTAGGCTGTATTACTGTTGCATCATGGTTGCATTGTATGTGCTGCACTTTGTTGCCTTTCTTTTCGTTTGTATGATGTGTTTTTTCCCCCCACTGTAATGCCACTTGTGGCGCTGTGGGCATTACAATAAACAAAAAATAAACAAAGAATTGCGACAACAGACCAGCTCACAGAAATCGTGTGGAACGTGTTCCACAACTCTTTTTCCTAGTCCACAAGACGCCCTCCTATGGATGGAAAGTTTATGGTACTGGGTGAAATAACTGCTGATGCCATGCAAGCAGCAGAGGGCTCTGAGTCTGGGGCCCAAGTTTTGCTTGGAGCCTGGTATGAAAACTATTGAAATGCTAGCCATTGCACGGAATGTGTCGAGTAGAACTCCGGTTGAGGACAGGACCCGATGGCCGTCGGAATGCGTTGATGCTGTTGCTAGTAGTGGCCGGACAAGTGGGCAGCGCAATCAGTAGCGCTCTTTACTGAAATATCTGTGTGACAATAGCTGGCGCGTTTTGGAGTCTGATAAGGAAGGGTTCATTGTCGTACTCTCTGAAAATCAGTTTGCTATTATGGCTCGTGAAGCAGTGTAAAGAATTGCGACAACAGACCAGCTCACAGAAATCCTGTGGAACGTGTTCCGCAACTCTTTTTCCTAGTCCACAAGACGTCCTCCTATGGATGGAAAGCTTATGGTACTGGGTGAAATAACTGCTGATGCCATGCAAGCAGCAGAGGACTCTGAGTCTGGGGCCCAAGTTTTGCTTGCAGCCTGGTATGAAAACTATTGAAATGCTAGCCATTGCACAGAATGTGTCGAGTAGGGCTCCGGCTGAGGACAGGACCCGATGCCCGTCGGAATGCGTTGATGCTGTTGCTAGTAGTGGTCGGACAAGTGGGCAGCGCAATTAGCAGCGCTCTTTACTGAAATATCTGTGTGACAATAGCTGGCGCGTTTTGGAGTCTGGTAAGGAAGGGTTCATTGTCGTACTCTCTGAAAATCTGTTTGCTATTAAGGCTCGTGAAGCAGTGCTAAAGAACTTTCAAGAGGGTTAAAAGGAACCCAACGAGGTGGAAGCACAATGCTGAACAATTATTGCAGAGGTTCAGCCTTTATGCATGGCTAAAAACTGGATAAAAGCTGGAGTCTCAGTGTTGGAAATTTACTTTTCAGCAAAGACTCATAAGCCTGGTCTAACATTCATAGCCATCGTTTTAGAGCACGACTCATGGAAATTCATTGGGTTTTCTACCTATCTAAAGATTTGTCCTGACTACTGGTAGCGGACCCTTCCCAGATACAAAACTCAGAATCTGTGACAAAGTTCTTCATGGATAATGGACCTGCATTACTAACATGCCTCAGCGTGGATGTGGTTGATATGTATTATTCACTCCCACATAGCCAGCTCGTGAAGTATGTAAGACGGTATATTTAGGACAACAATGACGATTGCCAGTTTCAAAATAGCTGCGGAATCACAACTGTCTATCTTTTACAATTGCTGTCGTTTTACGTCGGCAACTCTAAAGTCGTGTGGGACGATAAAATTTTCATGCAAAAGTCCGGTGTGTGCCCCAATTCTCAGCAACATTTTCTTAAGCCAGGTTGATAAGATGATTGAATGTGATCTAGTTGCAACTGTTTCATGCATTTTACGTTGTGTAGAAGATATTAAAGTGATTGCTGAGTCCCTGAAGGATGAATACGTGACGAGGGTCTTTGAAGCTTTTGGAAGGAATAGTTCTGGACTAAAATTCACCCTTGAAGTCCCGTAAGAAGATGCCTTGCAGTTCTTTGATTTCAAACTGACAGTCCATGCGACCCATATTTGTTGGCAGTACTCCCCTAGAAGCGGAAAGCTGCTATAGAACTGTAAGTCCTTTCGTCTGGGCTGGTAAAAGCAGGGATAGTTAGAAGTTGTTTAAACATGACAGTGAAGAGGTCCCCTCTTCATCAAATGGGCGGTATCCTGGAAACACAAGTTAAGAGGTGCAAAGAAGCGGGGCACCCAGACTCCGTTCTTGTGTCCAGTGCGAACAAAGTTATCCGTACATTGAAGTCATCGGAGCGTGATAGGGAACGGCGAGGGGCGTTAAAAGAACGCAAGCAAGTGGTGGTCATACCATATGTGCGTGCTCTATCAAAGACATTGAAGAAAGTGGGTGCTAAGCACGGTGTTCTTTTCCCCCTAACAAACTAGAAAAATAGGCGCGGCAATGCAAAGGAACGATGAAGGACGCACGAGGAACAGATGTCATGCTAATCATCTAAATGGATATGTTCTATGTAGATGAGTGTGGTGCATCAAATTCCTCTTTATTGTGGTCGTAAGTACGTAGGTCAGACTGGCCGATCTTTTAATAAGGTTAATGGAGCATGCTAACTCATTACAAAAGATGGAAACTAATCTAGCCAAGCTCTGTTTAATCCGGGGAATGTAGTCCGTTTTTTTGTAGACACAGAGGTGATGTATCGACATACAGTCACACACGGGAACTGGCTGAGGCGTTCTGTATTATTAGGAAGAACGAAGGGTGTGTCCGTGCACCATCTGCAACGATATGAGCCAAGGAAATGAGCCTACTACACAATAGATAAAGCCTGTGTGTACGCACCTTTGATGTGTGGGGACTTTATCCGTAATAGACCCTTCTGGGTGTGATTCTTTGATTGACGATGCGCATGTGCGTAGATATTTGGAATGTATAAATTGATGCGTGTTTTTTCTAATAAAACATAGCTCTAAGTTCAGCACAGTCTTTGCGCCACTTCTCGACCTTGTTCTCATTGTGTTACGCTGTTGCAAAATTATGAGGCAGTAGCTACTTGCCGAAGCTTCCGTTGTTGACCAAAAATTTAGAACTTCCAAATATACAACTGATTTTGCAGAAAAAGACCGGCTGGGTGACAAATGACTACAGCAAGTGCACTACCATTGGTGTTAGCAATACAAAAACAACCAACAACAGCTTCCTCAAAATTGCATGAATGTTATCATAGGTCGTTCGAGACAACCAAGCCTATTTAAAGAGAGATACTGTCATGAATAAAATTATTATTTTCAAGATTTTCAGAGTGAACTTATAAGCCGATTGCTAGCATGCCTGAAAAATTAGTGGCAGCGACATTCGCACCACAGTCCCTTGGTGTGAGATTATGAAATCTCGATGGCGATCAATCTTTCCGCATAGAAGCAGCATGAACTCGTTTGAATTTATATAGAGAATCTCCAAAGTGCTCGTGGGAGAGCTGTATTACAGTCCAGATGTACGGCTACTATACTTCGTTTCACACATAGCTGTCAACGCTGCCAGAGCTAGTGCGCCTGCTCGCGCAAACTGCGTCTGCGTCCGAAAAGTACTTCGCCCTACAACAAAAGTGAACACAAGCAAATGTCGTTGCAACCGATCTTAAGTCCTGCGAATTGCCATCTCCTGGACTTCTGTGTACCTCTTGCCACATTTCCATCCTCCAGCTAGCCGAGACATTGAGAAGTAATAATGCCATTTCGGTCTGATACACAGCTGGTAGGGCTCATCGCCCTACCTCCATCGTCGTCTAAAAAAGCAGTTCACACTGAGTGAAAATTATGGCCAGAAGGTCCGCGCACTGAGCGCCTTACAGCTTCGGCATTTTTTTTTTCAGTGGTACCACTTTGTTTTACACCACTTTGTTTTCGTCCGAACACTCACAGAGGCTTCGAGAAGGACGAATGACATGTGGCGGAGTAATATGGTTTCGTCGATGCACTACTTCCAGAGCCTTCGCAGTGTTGCCGGTTATGCATGAAACGAAGTACAGCTGCCCTAGACGTATGTATTCTGTCCGGTCTCCACACCTCACCACACAGCCTGAACTCTTAGTTCGTACCCAAACCATGAAATATTGCTTGAGTCCCACTATTCTGTTTTAAGTGTTGAAATCATCAACCATGTGCGCCAATCCTTTCCCAAGTTCTCAGCAGGGCAATGTCAAAAGCAGTTCAGGGATTACTAAGGTGCCCACCATCAATATATATATATACAAAACTTGCATGTTTTGGGGGGCTCGCCCCGCGTCCCTTTTGGTTGGCTTTCCCCAGTTGACTTAACTAACAAGAGAGTGCGCCGGCGTCGCTGCGCGAGAAACGGCTTGCTACGCGCGCGCGTGGAACACAGCATCACTCTCTTCGGCTGGGGAACGCCGTCGGGATCGGACGTATCCCTCGCGGCGCACCGCTCTACGCCCGCGGGGCGAGGCCTCGTGGGGCGGATCGTTCACCCGCAATTCGTCCCGTCCGGCCTTGGAGTATCCCCTGCCCTAGCGTGGGCGAACATTCGCTCGTAACCTTGCTGATGAGTCGGAGGACCCCGATTCCTTAGCGTGTCTTGTTGCTAGCTGCCGTTATTGTTGCTGTAAGAATAAATGCATAGCTTGTGTCAGCGAGAGTGTCGTTCCTTTGTTCCTTCAGAGCAAGGCCCGCCATTGTCGGCGTGCGCTCCGTAGAGTACGCGATTACGGAGTGGGATCCGGGTGGTTTGAACAGTGTCAGCCTCGATTAAATGGTGCAAAACGTATTTATCTCCCCTATTAAAATCCCACATCTGGCAGCCCAACGTGGGGCCTGCTCTTGGAACATTTGATGACCGTCTGTTCGGTTCAAGGAAAGCTCTTTGTCTGGAATTGGCAAGGGCTAGGCCTAGTGAGAATTTTGATCGCTAGGGCCTGCGGCATGCTTTCTTGAGTGCGAGGTGTGTTGCGCTGCAGCATGTTTGAACTTTTGGACGTGCTCAGCACGTTTTTCATGAAGTTTTCCCTGGAGTTTTTTCATGAGAACCACTTGGTCCGCATAGAGGGAGCGTGAGGCCTAGCGCCCGCGGGGTTGCCGAGCTCGAAACGAGTGAGTACGGAAGCCGCGTGGGAGGCCCGTGTTTTCTGTATATTTTTTTTTCTCTCCTGTCTCTTTTTCGACTCTGGGAGTCGCGGCTCCGGGTGGCCTGAGGCCACGGGTGCCGCTACGAGCTCGCTGGTATTGCAGCTTGGCACCTGGCGCTCCGACACCGTGCGATACTATGGGCGCCAACCGCTCAGAAGCTACTTCGTGCAGTGAGCGGGGTAGGACGACCCCACAGTAGGACGACCCCACATAACCCGTTTCGGGTCTTTGTTTTTTTTTCACGGTCGTTGTTAGAGTGGTAGTTAGGCCTAAAACATTTCGGAGCTGCTTGCACCACGTTTCGTAGCTGCTTGCACGACCACCGGACCGTGTTGTAGAGGGAGGAGCACTTTGCATCCCAATCGTTTCGCATTGGACACACACACCTTACACACAACTTTTTACTGACAAAACAAGACAAACCTCTTTGCGAAATGTGCGGCGCTGTACTCACTGTAAACCACATTTTAATTTCATGTAGAAAACTGGAACAACTAAGAAAAAAATATTTTACAACACTCTACAATGAATACATCCCATTACACCCCAAGTTGCTTTTAGGTGATC
This sequence comes from Amblyomma americanum, assembly GCF_052857255.1. NCBI lineage: Eukaryota > Metazoa > Arthropoda > Arachnida > Ixodida > Ixodidae > Amblyomma > Amblyomma americanum. Next base: position 198,131,905 of record NC_135502.1, read on the forward strand.
AAGCACTGGTTGATCTTTCAAGCATTTTTAAGTTTCTTAATGAAGCCAATGTTTTAAACAAACTCTAGGTATAAAAAGTGTAACATTTAACAAGAACCTAACCTTGTGTTTGGCGCATCATAGCCATAGTTGCTTTTGCGCCATTAAAATCAATATAACTAACTAACTAACGTTTTTGTAACCTCGCACGAACTGAGCAGACTCGTTCAACTCAAGAAAGGGCTTTGTTCATTCGAACTTTGCGTTTGCACAGCCGTCCGATCCGTCTTGCTATAGCGAGTTAAGCATTGTGTCACGAGGCCCTTGCGCACGCCGTTTTCTTTCCAGTGGCCTACGTTAAGGGCACGCCGAGAGCGTTTCTGCGATCTTGAAGATCCGGTGAAGCGACCGAGGCTTGCTGTCCGGTGCACACCGTCCCGCTGCTGCCTGCTGCGACGGGGCGGCCTGTATCCTGTTCGCCGCATCCATCCGGGGCACCCGTGGCGAGGCCAATCAGCAGTCACCCCCGCTGCTGTTACCCTGGCTACTACTGCAGAATCCTGGCCTGCAGTTTCCAACTAGCCTTCTTTTCGCGGGCCTGCGAACACGTGGTCTATGGTCCATGCGTGGTCTATTGTCCAGGAACACACTGGACAGTTTTGATGCAGATTGCTGGTCACTGGCCAAAGTCAAAAGATGAAAAGACGTTTCGGGAGCTCTACGGCTCCCTTGTTCACTATGAAGCAATCGGCGCACGGATTCGTCCTTTTGTAGCACCCAGTAGCGTTTTTAATGATTTAGCATAGATAGGATGTAGAGTTCCGTCGTTCCTGTTTAATGTGTTAGACGATGTCTGTATGATAAGGGACTCAAGATTCTGCCGTGCTGATGTGTTCTTTTCTGTTGTCAATATCTTTACTTGATCCCAGTTAATCTCGTGGCCGGATTCTTGCACATGCTCTGCGATGGCGTTAGATGCTGCTTTCCGGTTTCGGACGTCGTTCTGGTGCTCTCTCAGGCGTCTCCTGAAGTCCTTTGTTTCACCGATATATATGATGAGCAATCGGCGCAGTCTATCTCATATACAACACCTGGAAATCTTTCACGAGGGAGCTTGTCCTTCACATTCACCAGTTCTGTTCGCACCTTGCCAGCGGGGACGTGCGCGATGTTGACGCCATCTTTGCGGAAAATACGTGCAAGCGCTTCGCTATATCCCGCCACGTATGGGACAGCAGCTCGTTTTTCTTTTGTTTTTTCTGTGCTCTCGCGTTCTTCGGAGGTAGGCTGATTCGCTGTCATTCTTCTTTCGGTGTTCCTGATGAAGGAAAGAGGGTAGCCGTTTCTTCGAAGATCCGACTCTATTCTTTTCATTTCGCTCTTTAGATCGGCATCTTGACTGCAGACCTGTCTGGCACGGTTGATCAGGGAGACAACCACAGACCGTTTGTGAGCGACTGGGTGCACAGAACTGAAATTTAAATATCTTCCAGTGTGCGTAGGTTTGCGGTAAACATTAAATACGAGGCCAGTCGGAGTACGGGTTACCGTGGTGTCCAGGAATGGGAGGCAGCCGTCGGTTTCTTCCTCAAGAGTGAACTTGATTGAGGGTTCAATGGAGTTCAGGTGGTCTAGAAAAGTTTTAGCTGTGCGTACGCAAAGCGCTACGGCGCTGCGTGCGTTACAGTGTCCGCTCCGATAGCTGGCCGAGCCGTAGCGTCCCTCAGCAGGGTGCCTCGATGCGCGCCCGCTCTCCGTTTAGGGTGAGGACAACCGCGTCTGCTAGCGCGGCCGCCATTACCTTGCACCGTGGGTCGCGAGGCGCGCGTTTGCTGCGTGACGCGCCTAGATAGAGATGGCCCCGCTTGCAGTGGGAGCTTGAATTGGACTTTACCTTTGGTAATCATTCCTTTTCTAGTTTAGATGAAGAGTAAGAGTAAAGATTCGTTGATGCTTTCGCTACTTGAGACAATTAGCGAAATTATGGCGGGTATCTTTGCTTTGGATGGGCAACTGCTCGCCGTCGTTGTCATACCTGCGCCGTGAACTTGCTATTATTGCGCTTGCGTGTGGATATAGCGGAAAGAAAGTGAAGTACGCCAAATGAACAGCTGCATGTTCAAGTACGAACGCATGGCATGCTTATGTCCACTTGCAGTATTATGCATGGTGGCAAACTGTGTCATGCATACACTATGCAATCAAAACATAAAGACAGGCGCACGCAAGAACGATTATTTAATACCTTAAAGCACAGATACAATATCTACAAAATGATTACGAACGACGATTCACTGCAAGTATAACGCAGCTTATGATTCTTGCGCTTAAGTTTCTCTCGCGCTTATGTGCATGCGCACGAAAAGTTCACACTCACTACAACGTCTTTAAGGAAGACTGGCACGAGCACAAGTTTTGCTTCCGTGACCACCAGCACGTGTGGCTGGGTAGTGACGTAGATGGATGCGTAGCCGCAGTCGTACGTGTGTAGGTGGCTATCAACATTTTGCTTATTGCTTCCTTGTGATTTGCGCATGTGTTTAGGCATGGGCGGTCTACCTTCGTAAAGTATTTTGTGAGAGATTTCAGCGGGGACTTCATCGTGTGTATTTTGTTCTTACACCATGCGACAGCGCCTGTGAAGTATTCCTCGTAGTTCTTGAGAGTGCGGATCACTTCACTGCTCGGATAAATCAAGTTCCGTCCATCACTCACATACTCCTTGAGAACTGTCAAAGCGGCATATTCACTGCTTACAGTTCCGATGAGGGCATCTTTGCACTGGGAGCAAGATACGGACTTTAAGATGCTTTTCAGGATGAAACCTCCAAGGTAATATAAAATGGAACATTCCGTTGACGTCAGCTCATCAATAAACAAAATCTCAGAGTCGGCTATTTCTTCAGGCAAATTTTCTGAGCACTGCTTCTTTGCTTGAGAAAAGAGGTCGACGAGGTACTCTTGATCATCAAGCTCATAGCTTGTTGTTCACGGTGTATGCAGAAACTGGCTCACACTCACAAGCCTCAGAGCGCATTTTAAATGATACGCCATCGGCACTGGCTTCATTAGGCGTACAACCGAAAAAAGATTTTCGAGGCAGTCTTGAAGCAGCCTGCTTGTTAAGAAAAACTCGTAGCGTTCACTGCCCAGGAAAACTTCTTGGAGGCGAAGGACAACTGTCGTGGAAATAAGCAGGCCAGCTTGGGATGGTTTCCATTGAGAGGTGGCGCCCATGTTCATCCCTTGTATTGTTTCTGCTGCCAGGCGCAAGGTTTTCAGAGCAGAGTAATATTTCTTCATGTTTCGGTGGCTTAAAGCTAAAGTGGGATGGCGTGATGACATGAGGGCATACCACTTTGACACCAGATCCAAGAACCACGCTGTTGTTTCGGCAGATGGGTCAAGCAGGCCTTTCACCAAAAATCGGATAGCCGGTGCAGCTTCTCTGAAGAATTGAAGAGCTACCCCGAACTTCATTTTTGTAAAGTGGCCGGAGCTGACACGAATCTTCGATAGGGCAGGGACTACTTTAAGTTCCCTCTCTGCGTCATAGTCCACCACTGCCTGGACATGCTCCAGTTTCACGTTAGGTGATGGGAGGTTGTTTTCGAGCACGGTGGCATCGCTCAGTGTTGGAGCTTAAAAGTTGCCCTCCTAGGTTTTTCAACACATGTGCTGCATCAGCAGTGAAAAAAGCTCTACCGTCTAAACATGGATGCGGTATTGAGCACACTGTGGTAGAATTTCTGTGGCTTGAAAATCCTAATTCTCGCCACATCGCTCGATTCGCTGATCCCATGTCACATGTGAGAGCACGGACTCTGTGGGAGATCTGGCCATAGCGCTGGACGATGTCGAGCACATAGTCTTTGAGCAGGGCACCTTCCACGTGTTGGCCAGTGAATTCATAGCCGATGACCTGCTTCCACTGCTGATTGATTCCTCCCAACATGAATACCAAAGCGTGATTGGCGGGCTCCTCTGGCTCCGAAGGAAGTGTTATACTTCCAAGGAGGGCATCTTCACCTCGGTCCAGTTCAAACGCTGTAGCAATTTCCATCTCGTCTAGAAACAGCGCGCAGTCTTTTTCCACGTTTTCCATAGTTTCAGCCTTGCACTTCATGACGTCAAAAACTTCTTGAAGAATTCCTGGAAGGAACTTCAGTCCCTGGATCTTCCGTGCTAACGTACTGCTGGACGGAAGAGGGTAACCCAACTTCCTCAATGTCTCATATCCGGTCGTTCCGCAAACAAACTTAATTTGCAACCCTTGCTTAACAGTCTCCGCAGACCACGTGTGACCCTGGGTGCTATTTTTAGAAAGAGCGGAAATTTGGTCTGCATTCAAGAACCGTGTATTTTTTGCGAAATTATCAGCCTTGCTTTCATGCTTTTGAACTTGCTTTTCGAGATTTTGGATTGTGTTCTTAGCAATTGTGTGATGTTCTTGAAGCGTGGCGTATTTTCTTTCCATGTCAACCAACTGCTTTTTCAGCTCAGCAGAATCCGTTTGTGTCTCACTAGCTGTGGGTGTTTCATCGGTCGAGCTTGGACTTCCGACATTCAAAGATTCCACATCTGAGCGGTTGACTTGGAGGTTGACCGATGACGTATCTTGTGGTACCATGTGAGTTGACTCGGCGAGGAAATCTGCCTCTGACGCGGTGTGGAATCATAATGCGGGGTTTTTCACCTCTTCATTGACGGATGTGGGCACAGGCTGCGTTCTGTCTCTAGGTGGTTTTCGCTTCCTTGGAGCAACTGGAAGCAGAAAGATGTACAAACCAATGATCAGACTGCGCATTATGTAATGGGAAAATGCGGGAATCATGGAATATGGAAAATCAAGACAAAGAGCAAAGCGAAAACAAGGCGTGACCAGCGTCTCGGCATTTTTTTTTCAGTTTTTAGTTTCCACACGAAAAAATCTAAGGGTTGGGGACAAAAGATGCACATAGGTACTGACTTGTTCCCCGCTCCCTGAATCATTTTGTGTCGCCTTGGTTAATTACATTTGTATTAAAAAAAGAAGGCGACCGATTCTGCCTTTTCAAGTGGAAATGGGTTAAGTGGGTGAGTTAAACTTTCCTGCCCTCCTACTGATGGGAACGGCGGTTAGCAGTACGAAGAGCCCTTCAGGTCTTCGTCCGGCGACACGTTGCCGGTTGGGGCAGCAATTCCAACTTCTTACGACAAAACTTAATTATTAAAAACGGCACTGACATAAAAAGGCAGGTGAGCAAAAGGCTGATAAAAAAGGCTGTTAAAAAACGGCCGAGCTTGAGACTCGGCGCGCTCGTCCCAAGACGTTGTTTCCCACTTGTTTTAACCCCTTTGATAATTGGGCGGAGCTTGAGTAATTTAGCTCTCGCCCAATTTTAACCAACCGCAGTGCAGTGGCACGGTATGTGCAAGTGGGCGGAGCCCAGGGCTTGCCGATCCGAGCCCAGTGGAATGCGCAGCTTGCTGCACGCGCATTCGATCCACCGATTGCCACGCATCGGGACAGAAAGGATTAGTGCCGCAGCTCACCCTAAGCGCGGGCGTCACGCCTCGACGTACATTTCTAGATCCCCCCCCCCCCCCCCGGGCATGACTGCTCCTGGTAACAGGTGTGGGAGGGGGGGGGGGGTCCCATCGGCCCTGTGGGCTTCCACTTAACAGGGTGTTTGAGATGAAGATTGTTGCGTAGGCCGATCGACAGTAGAATTGAATAAGTGGAAGGTTTCTTCTCCATAAGAACTTGAGAAGCAGAATGGATACATACATTCATGAACACATAACGTGTTAAAAGCGAAATAAGTCACCCATGCCGGGCCAGCGACTCAAATGCCATTCAGATGTTTCCGAGCGACCACCACTTTGTTTGCAACGAATGTATGCACTTATACAGAATCAGGCAGTGAATCGAATGGGAAACACCTACCCCTGAACGGGAGAACCATTGGTACTGCATTCGGCTTCAGCTTCTTCCATCCATCTGCCCGGTTTTGTTCAAAACAGGATTCTTCAAAGTGAGCTTGGACGAAAAAATTTTGTTGCTAATTTAAATGCTTTATTCCCCGACAAATAAGATTAAATTACTATAAAGAAAATCAAACAAACGCACATCAGCACGCATATAGGCTCACATCCGCACACATGCGCAAAATAGAGATTACTTCACACTCATTCTTTTTTGTTTTCATTTCCATGAGCTACTTCCGTGACATATGATAAGCTAGAATAAATGACTTGAATAACATAGTGCGAACAAGAGTATAAAAGATCTGAATTTGATGCAACGCGGAGAAACACAAGCTTAACGCGTCGTATGCTTTTTTGCACTCCGGGATTCACTTTTCGCACTGCTATATGCGCCTGTCAAATTAAGCGGGCAGCGATGACTTTTTGTGAAGGAAGCGTGATGCACTGCTGTTCAAGCTTCGTGGCTGAGAAAGATCGTAATATTATTGCAAGGCTGGGCCTTATTTCGTGATGCGAAGTGAACGGAGGCGTAAATGCGCAGGAGGTTCCATATCGCCTCAAGCTCTAATTAAGAGACTACGTCCGTTTGCAGCGATCAAATATCAAAAGGCTGAAAAAGCATGATATGGCGCCTCCGACAGGAACACAGAATCGCACGTCTGGTTATCAGAAAGAGTCACACAGAGAAGCTGACATGAGCCCCAAAATAAATTCAGCACTGCAGAGAAGTCCGGTACTTCCGCTGCATATGCAGGAGTAGTTCGTCGGCTGCCACTTGTCCCGCTTCACTTTCACAGTCCATAGAAGACGTCGTCTTTGGTCTCTAGGAAACGAAAACATCCTCCAGCCATTTTTAGCTCTGTTATTGCACTGGGGAACGCAGCACCCAGGCATTCTGCGAAGAGACTGTATGAAGAATGCCGCTTTCCGTGTCTAGCGTGGGAGTCGGCGGGACGGCGGGAGCGGAATGCAAGAAAATGGCGGCGGCGCATCCCGATAACCGGTTTTGGCGGCGACGACCCCTTCAAAGTGAAGCGTTTGCGGGTCGGTAGGCTTGAAACGCTGATTGGTAAAACAATGTGACGTCACATTTGTAACTTCATGGTCACGTGACTTTTAATGACGTCATGTCCGGTTGGGGACAGACACGTTTTCCCTAGGTTTTTCTCGGAATTCCCCCCCCCCCCCCCCCGTTTTTGACAACGCGCGCGGGACAAAAAAAGCGCATCTTGCACGTCTGCACGTGTCTCTAGTTAAGCTAACTGCGCCGCTGATTCCGCATTGACTATTCCTGCTGAAGAGGCTCCAGGGAAGTCTCCTGCCCTGTCTGCGTTTTTTTCTGTTTATTTGTTTACTCGTTTTGGCCAGCGGCACGCGAGTACGTGCCTCTATAGTTCTTATCTCTTCCGCGAATACGCCACCGTCTGTTTCTGTACTAGTCACCGCTCTGCCTTGAGGGGCGCTTATTCTCCCCTCCTGCTCCTCGTTTTCCTTTTTTTTTATTTCTCTTTTTTTTCTGCCCGCTCCCAGCGGCTGCTCGGTCGACAGGGGGCGACAGCGCGTTATTCTTTTTCTCATTATTTCTCTTTCTCCTTTGTAAAACGCTCTCCTTCGAGCAAACAAACAGATCACACAAAAGACAAACAACGAACGACCAGACTCCTCTCTTCGACTGAGGGAAAGGAGGAGGGTGGTCAAAGGAACAGACGAAAAAAAAGGGGGGGAAGCAGAAAGCAGAGGTTAGAGACAGCGGGGGCAGAGAGGGGTGAGTTGTCCGCAAGGATAAAAAGGGGGGGCGCTGACAAGAATCCGCCTTTTTCACGACGCGACTGCGCATGCGCCCATCCCCTGGCGGCGGTGTCGGGAAACATATTGGAAGGGTCGCGCGCTACTCGAGACCGGCCGTGGAAGTGTAAACAAACCGGCTTCCTGCCCGGGGTGCGTTGCTGCAGCCGTCGAGCGTTCAGTGCGACGCATTTGGCAATGCCTACGACATGTGTTGCATACAGCTGCATTGCCCAATATGTAAAGGGAAGCAAACTCGGATTTTTTCGCTTTCCGAACGCTTCCCGGGACCGCCTTCGACGCGAAGCGTGGATAAAAGCTGTTCGCCGGGTCGACGATCGTGGCCGCCATTGGGCACCGTCAAGACTGTGCGGGAATCACTTTGTGGCAGGTGCGGACGAGGTACTGTGGTTAAATGCGTGTGCAGTCCATCACGAAATGTTTTATTCATGGGCAGGAAGGCCTCGAATGTCACCGCGGCACCCAGACTTCGTTCCGACGCTTTTTGCTTTCCCAAGCAAGAATGCCAAATGGGCAAGTGCTGTGAGCCGCTTTTAACGCGCGGTGGAGCGGACAACGAAAAAGAAGCTACGAGAGCATTCACGCATGGTGCTACAATTTTGTCGTAATCTCCTAAGGAAATTTCCTTGTTTATGCCACTACATCTTGGCCAATACCACCATGTGGATACGTGCAATATATTAAGAGGCAGAAGAAGCAGAAGGTCCGTTATGCGTGTGTTCGCATCATATCCATGATGAAAAGCTAGCTCTGCATGGTTTCGTCGGAATGGCTCAATGTGCGCTTCTCGCGTACGTCTTTATGGACGCGCATGCTTGTTTAACCTATGCAGCGGTGTGCTGTGGGAAAATAAAGTAAAATGCGAGTACGCTTGTGCTTTTATCGCTCGTGTAGCTATTCGGAAGCGCTTGAGCACAACGATTGCTTGTGAAAACTTGGTTTGGTTTAGTGGGGTTTAACGCCCCAAAGCGACTCAGGCTATGAGGGCCGCCGTAGTGAAGGGCTCCGGAAATTTTGACCACCTGGGGTTCTTTAACGTGCACTGACATCGCACAGTACACGGGCCTCTAGAGCTTCGCCTCCATCGAAATTCTGCCGCCGCGGCCGGGATCGAACCCGCGTCTTTCGGGCCAGCAGCCGAGCGCCATAACCACTCAGCCACCGCGGCGGGATTGTGAAAGCTGTTGTCCCCAGTCGTTTTCTGTGCTATACGGCGTGCATGATGTAGTATCCACCTTTCATGGATGGCAGGAATATACAGCGGAAAACGCCAACCTCACTGATCGGGGATATTTCATTGAACATTATGTTCCGAATGTAGCCTTCATCTCTGAAGTGGCGGCCGTTGCTCAGCTGGCGATCGCATCGCATGCCGCATGATCGGATAACTGCAGAATTTGCTCTTCGGTGGGCTCAGCAGCCTGCCTCGGACTTCGCACACAGCCACCAGTCAATCCCAGAAATCCTCCAGGCACCAGGCGCTGCCCAGGACACGCAATCGTTGACAGATTCCTACAAAACGTGCTCCGCAGCGGCACTCACTCCGGCCGGGTTGGGCGCGCAGTACCCTACCAGTGAGCTTCCAGCGTTGTACGCGAGGTGGCAGCACAGGATCATGAAACAGGCGGATTATTATTGGGGGAAGCTTCCTTCGGCGGAAGCGAGAGGTTCGAGCACAAGGAAATAAAATATCATAAACAAGAAAACAGCAAGAAAAGAACAAAGGAACGGAAAACAACACTGCGCGCATATGCCTCAGAGCGCGATGCGCTCCCCGCGGGTGCGGCTGTTAACAGTTAAAATGTAAGTTACGGCGGTGGTGCGGCCGGCCAAATGCACCACAGAAACCCGATCCCGCAGCCCGGGCGCCGCAAAGCCAAATGTCTCCGCTCTGCCTCGCGTCAGAAGGGCGCCTCCGCCCCGCGTTTCGTCGCGGAGACATAAAGAGGGCTCCCTTCCTAGAAACTGAGAGAGGAGAGTAACAGAAAAAATGGGGAACGAAGGCGCGAAATCACCCAAGTGTCCGTTATTGCAATGGGTTACTGTCCTATATGGAGCATCACACTCTACTATCTGCAAAGCAGGAAAAAAAATAAATAAAAATAAAATTATAAAAAGTGGAGGGGGGAATAGGCAATATGCTTTGCTGTCACAACTGTTTTTTCTGGTCATGAGCAAGAAAGAATGTCAGGGGGAGGAGAAGGGCGGCATGTGGAAGCAAGCACGCAAATTGGCATGACCTCAGGCGATGCAGTCGGGGTGCTGTGAATTTCAGTAGGGCTAGGACCCTGACCTCAGAAGTGTGGGGAGAGTACCAGGGTTTTCATTCATACCGGCCTGCACAGTATTAAACTTACATATAAAGTATGATTCTCTTTGCTCACGCTCACGGGTATTTTGGAAGCCGCTCTGTAGCAGCGTAACATTTAGTTTGTGAAACTCGTGACCTTCCTGGTAAAGGTGTTTCGTCCGGGGGAGAAAAGGAAGATATATATACATGTCCGTCGCATGAACAGAGCAACAAGCAATCGGATTCTGGAAAGAAGTTGGGAACAAAAGAAAAATACTAGAAAAGGGAGAAATAGAAATAAAGAGAACAAGAAAAACGCGCTGTCGCCCCCTGTCCACCGAGCAGCCGCGGTGTGCGGGCAGGAATTTCCGTAGTTGCAATTTTTCGCAAGTTCGCGTAACTGAGCAATATGAACCTCTGACAGGCTCACCAGGGTTCTGTAAACATATCTCGAACCGCGGTGGCGTTCCGTCGTGGCTGAGAACAGACGGTCGCAAGTGTTGAGCGCGGCTAGAAACGCATCTTCGCCTTTCGTAACTTCATTCAATTGAGGTCCCTGCTTCTTCGTTTTAATATAGCGCCCATGGCGGGAGGCGTTCCGCAACGACGCTGACCTTCGACGCCACTCGAATGCAGAACCATAGCTTTGCGCCGGGATGCAGCGAACTCAGGCGCCAGACGCCTCTAAGTATGTAGAAAACAGTGCTTCCACTGGTTTTATGGTATTGGTGGCTGGCCCGGGGTTTCCAGGAATGTACGAGGGGGCTTAAGATCCCGTGAAACTCATAGTAATGGTTTACCTCGTCGGCACGTTGTTGTATTGTATAGGTGCAAGATCGAACGACACACCGGAGCGAGCGATGTCATGCTGACGCCAAGTTTCCGCCGAGCCCCCCCCCCCCCCCCCCCCCGTACTTTTCCTGCGTCACGTATACGTAGTGTCAAGCAACATGCATGTGACTGAAACTGAAACACTGAAGAAGAGAAACTGAAAGTATGAGAACTGAATTTGTAAATAAGATAAGAGAGACTCAAACTGCCGCACAGTTCATTACCTGATGGGCACAACACTATCACGTATTGCTTAACGTCTCCATAAAACCCCTGTTTGTTCCGCTATAAGATTAGCAGCATTAGTATATGTTTGCTATTAAACACACCCAGGTAATGAACATGATTTACCAACTTAAGTAGTGTTGGTTCTGGTGTAACGCACGAATAATTCATAGGCATGCCTTTGTGTATACGTAAAAAATTAAATTGTGAAGCAAGCCTTGAAACTGCCTGGGCATTTCTCATAAACAAAGAAAAAAATTTCTCGCTTTCATAGCATGCGTGTCATCTATATCAGATGTGATTGTAATCTTGAGCTATAACTTGAAATGACCCATGCTGGCTGCCTTGAAAAATCACTTTTTTTGTGGTTCAACAAACCTCATAACTCATTTCTGTCACGAAAGGAATGAAATGCTTCACTTATATCTCAGTGCTTTGGTATAGTCATGGTTCATTACGCAATGTAAAATCTGATTTAGGAATATTTTTTGTTACTTGTTGCGCGGTTTGTTCATGAAATTCAGCACATCCACCAGTGTTGCGTTCACCGTGTTTTTCTTTCTTATTAATTCAGTACAGGTGAATAGCCACCGGATTCTTGGCCGATCGCCCAGTGTGGGTATGTGCCATCTTTTGATAGGCTAACAATATCAACAACATTCGTCTTTCACTTTCAAGCATACATGTGCTGCACTATACTTTTTCTTCTACTTTGTACTGATTCCATACATAATGATGTCAGAATTTAAAGAGAAATCCTCAATGCTTGCAGATCTTTACTATGTGCCCAATTTTTGTTATTGCGACAATGATTGCACAATATGTAATGAAGAAGTTAATATATATTTCATCACTCCAGTTCCCAAAAAGACTATGAGAGAGAAAGGGCAAATCATTCACAGCCAAAGTAGCTTTCACATACTTCTAAACTGTGCAGATAAAACGACTGAAAAGGTAATTTTCTCTAACTCATTCCATACTACGGCCGGTTTCAGGCTAATTGTGAGAAATGTCTGTGTAAGCATGGAGAAAGGGTTGAGCCGGAATGCTGCCATGATTCATGGAAGAAAAAGATAGTAGGCATGGGAGGCACTGGCCACGCTATCAGCTTCCGCAAGTTAGGTTCACGCAAGCTCCGCTGCAGGTTGATCTGATCTCCTTGCCACGAGTTGCTGATACGCAGGCTGACCCCGTCTTCTATTACGACAACATTTACCCGTCCCATGCGAAACATATGCCCGCAAATATGCTAAACGGTCTTCTTTCTGAACACCTACAGAATTTTCCTCATCATACTGTTCTCTCAACTGATGCCTCCGGCAGCTGTGAGAAGGCGGCGATTGGGATTATATTCGCAAGATCTGGCTTGGAGCTATTCCGTTCGTATCCCTGGTTATACTCTTATATTCTTCGTACAGTTCTTGGCTATTGGTTTGCCTTTTCTCAAACTTCCCAGGTATGTAGCACGGGTTCTTATTCTTGCAGACTGCCTTTCAGTTCTAGTCTCTCTCCAAAATTCCGGAAAATCTTTATTGAATCGCTCGCTTAGGTTTTTTGTTCCGTGCACAGTGCGCGAGATCCGCTTTGTCCGGGTACCTGCAGGCATTCGGGTGTCTATTTTAACGAGGTGGCTGATTTATTGGCAAGGTTAGCTCTCAGCGCTCCTGTAATCTATCCCGCCCCTCACCTCATTCTGTTGGAAACTTCACGTTTCCAGCTTTTCCAAAGTATTTCAGCCAGCTTGAGTGATCCGTTGCTCAATACCGTCGATTTTCACCACTTAAATTACTCCGGTGGTTTAAATCAAGGCGTTGTGAAGTGTCCATGACACTTCTGCGATGCAGAATCCCTCACTTAAATTTGTACTTACGCAAATGCGGGTTCACTGCGACAAACCTTTGTGTCTCATGTTGGCAAACTGAAACATGAGATTATTTATTATTATTTTATTTTATTTATTGATACTGCAATCCCGTAGTTGGGATTTTAGCTGGGCGGGGATAGAAACTAGGCAGTTTAACAAAACAGGCAAATGTAAACAAAATAACAGTGCAAGTTGAAGCTCTTCTGCACCATTGCGAATACAACAATTAAACATATACAACAGAACAGTGAAATAGCAAATGCAATAGAACTAGGTGATATGTTGCGAGAACAATGTCAGTGACGGCTGCAGCACTTCATTGTTAGTGAGGTTATTCCAATCGGAAATAGTTCGTGGAAGGAGTGAGTTTTTAAAGCAGTTAATTCGAACGCGAGAAGGAGTTAAAGTTAGCTGGTTTCGTTGTCGCGTCGCATATCCGGACGAAAAAACAAGCAGATCGGTGAGTTCTGTTCTGTAGTGTCTTTTGATTAACTGATACATAAATGTAAGTAGTGCACAACGATTTCGCTCAGTTATTGGTGGAAGGCCAGCTTGGATTAAAAGATGTGTTACTGATGTACGTCGGTAATAGTTATATATGTAGCGTGCCGCCCTGTTTTGAACCTTCTCTAATTTATTCATGTAAGCTTGGTGAACGAGTCCCAAATGATAGCAGCATAATCTAAGGTAGGCAGAACAATACAATTGTAAGCAAGTAGGCGTACAGATGGGGTAGACAACCGCAGTTCTCGTGTCAAGAAAAGCAATTTACGAAAAGCGTTACACGTTATGAAGTCAATATGTTTATTCCAGCTAAGAGTGTTAGTGACCCAGAGCCCTAGATATTTATATTCTGTTACTTCTGTCACTGTCATGCCGTTAATACAATAATCGAAGGGTACGACTTTCTTTTTGTGAGTGATTTTCATTAGTACAGTTTTTTCAAAGTTAATGGACATTTGCCATGCTTCACACCATGCGAAAACTGTTTGCAACCCATTATTAACGCATGTTCTCCTCTCTTGCCGGCGGTTCGCAGTTCAAGGAAAGCAGTATTTGCAGGTCCCTCTTTCGAGGTTAGGACGCCCTCTGTCTCTTCCAGTTCTTCTCTCGTTCGGTGCGAGCGCCAATTTAAGGAATTCCCGTTAAGCAATTTTTGTTGCTACCTTCATGATTACATTACATAAGTGCAACTGATCGGTTACCTTGTTAGCTGTATACAAAATTCTGTCTCATGTCCAAAATGCCTGATTCTATTCCTGGTAATTCATATTGCGTAAATTTAACTGAATTTTCCTATTTTTATCTTGATTCAGTCTTCTACGCCGCTGCATAACGTCTTTATTTTCCCCCGTGCAAATACTTCATTGGCAATCTCCACAGTACCTTGGCCAATCCGGCCGCGTGGGTATGCGCCATATTTACTGAGGTGAAGAAGAGTGTGTACTACAAACACTATCTGTACTTGTGCTCTGTGTTTTTTTTGTCTGTTTTCATTGTAAGCCAGTAATGGTAGAAAGGCATGCACGTAATGGGCATACCCTGTGCACATGAATGCGGAAAGCTAGTCATGGCTGTCAAAGCATTGCCAACAAAGCAACTGGACCTTCAAGAAACAGGATATGAGATGACACCTCACATGCAATGATATTCACACAATTTGAAAATGTGGCAAGTTACAGCAGTCCCATGGTTAAATTGCTGCAATCCAAGCTAGCTCATTTATGCGGAAACATTTTAAGACGCTGCCAAAAAGGAACATATCAAAAAGTTACACATATCATCCTGTTTCATTGATGATGTTTATATGTGTGGTAAATGATAGGAACAAGCATCTCTGTGTTGGCTAACTGCTCCGCAATCCACGCACTGTCATGCAGTACATACACAATCACAGTCCAGTGACTGCAGAGCGGTCTGCAACCAGTAACTTGCAACTATACTTTGCAGCAAGCTTCTTTGCGCGGTATTTGTTACATTTATCGAACGATGACATGGAATTGGTATGACTATTTCTATCTACACAGTGCATTTCCTAAAGACTCCTTTCTGCCATACTGTACTTTTTACCCAAAAAGCTTCCTACAGAGTGGTTTAAATCGCTACGCATTAATATGTTTGTAGCAGGTGTGTGAGCCCGAACAAAAAAAAAGTTTTTATTTTCCTTAATTCTTCGGTATTCCTGATTACCACGAGATGGGTACGTTGGTACAACTTTTTTCAGGCATCACAACTGATGCACCGATGTATTTGGTACAGATTCACCTTCAGACATTTCATATCTGTTGGGTAAAAAAAAATACGAAATAATGGTTTACTGCATTAGTTTTTTACTGAGATAACTAGCATCACACAGCATGCTCTTGAAATTCCTCTAGCTGTCTGTAATTGGATTCATTGTATAGCTTCATAATTGTTTCATTTAAACTTTGCTCACTGCTCTTTTCGCCGCACATGGCGACATGGCACGCGGAGGCCCGAAGGAATGGGCGAGGAGGATTAGGAGGTCAGCTACTACTTCCCTGGAATCCAAACACAGCTGTAGGCTCCTGTAAGTCACGGTTAATTTCGAAAAGGCAGCTTTACCCGCTTCCTTTCGCCGTCTTGTCCATCGTGCGTCGCGTCTCGCGGCGAAGCCGACAAAGGGGAGGCCATCTACCCCCTCCCCCTCCTCCGGAAAGGGGGGAAAGATCCCGCAAATAGTTTCCTAGAGACGTCCTTTATTTTCTGTGGTGTCAACGAGGGGTCAAACGACAAGCCCAAGCAGTGCGAGGCAACGTTCTCTTGTCATTCTAGAGATGCAAGCTTACACTGCAAAATGAAACCTTGTCTTTCTCTTCCAAATGCAATTTCATTTCATTTCATTTCACTTTATTTTTCCAGAATACAAGTTACATCCTCGTGCGATGCAAGGGCTAAAAGCTGCTAAAAAGAAGCTTGACTGGGTTCAAGCACCTTTGAAATGGCAGTACACGACAAACGCACTTCAAGGAAGAAAAAAATGTTTATATATATATATATATATATATATATATATATATATATATATATATATATATATATATATATATATATATATAATAACAAACACAAAACAACGAAGCAAGTGACATATAGATTCAATGCAATGAAAACAATGAGCATGTATGTTCACTAACAATAGTTTACAGACGCATGAAAACGAAGAGAGGACCCGAGAAAAATAGAGACAAAAAAACACTTAATAGGCATACATGGCACCGGCAGACAACAGAGGCGCATAAAATGCAACCTGGCTATATATAAACAAAATACATTTTTAACTCGCTCGGTTTAACACTAGCCAAAACTTTGTACTTATTAAGAGTGGTCGGTAAATTGTGTTCAAGCGTCTGTAGTTTATAATTAATTCGAAAATATGGAATATACCAGAGATCGGTGTTTCGGGTGTAGAGTCGATTCGAAGCGGTCTTTAAATGTGCAGCGCGTATTAAGAAAAATCTATAAGCAGAAGAAGGGTGGTACAAGAACCTCAAAATGCGAAAAACATACATATGTTCAAAACGAATTATGTTATAATTTCTGAAAGCAGTTTGCGTTGGAGAGAGATAAGGAAAGTTTGCAATGTAGCGGATCATTTTCTTCTGCAGAACCTTTATTTTCATCACGTTTGTTTTTGTGGTGGTTGCCCAAACAGAGTTACAGTAATTCAAAACGGAACCGAAAAGAGCATGATAAATTTGAATTTTCACGTGAGTGGGAAGGAGCCATCGACACTCTGATAGAACACCTGCTACTGAAGAGAGCTTTTTAAAAATATTTTCCACATGCCGATCCCAGCTGAGATGAGACGAGAAAGTAACTCCAAGGATTTTGTGGCTGTCAACAATTTGAATTTCTTGACCTGCGTATTTAGGAGCGCGTTGTAGTTCGACTGGCTTGTTCCTTGCACGGAAAATTATTACCTTTTCTTTGTAGGGTTTATTTGTAGGCAATTAGAAGAGCACCAGTTCTCTAGTTTCGTAAGGATTACGTTGCACTCTTCAATTAACTTGTTTATGTCGTGGCCACAGATAAGTATACTGCTATCATCGGCGTATATAATTTCGCTTTGTCATAAATATGCACAATGTCATTTATATAGATGTTATAAAGCATCGGGCTCAGAATGCTGCCTTGAGGCACACCATTTCGTACCGCCAGAAAAGAACACTGATGGTTGTGGATATAGACAGATTGTTTTCGATTTTGCAGGTATGATTTCATGAGGTCTAAAGGTGTTCCACGAACTCCGTTTTGAGAAAGTTTATGAGTTGAAATTTGATGGTTTAGGAAATCGAAAGCCTTACTAAAATCAATGAAGGTTTTGACAGTGAGAATGCCTGCTTCAATGTTTTGCAGGATAGATTCCTTTAGTGATAACAAAGCTGTTTCCGTCGACTTGCTCCTTCGGAAGCCAAATTAAGCCTCAGACAGGACTTGTTTTGCATTAAAAAAGTTCACTAGAAGGGAAATAACTGTCTCTCTTGCTTTCTTCATTTCTTCCGGGTAAACTCCCGTTTCAATTACCAAATTGAAGATGTATGCAAGCACAGGTGCAATAAAAAATAGTACGTATTTGACTGGTTTTATCTGGTTGTTGTCAACATCTAAGGCTTTGCTATTATTAAAATTCATAAAGGTTGTACATATTTCGGTCTCATTGGTGGGCTCAAGGAAAAGGCTTTCGAAAGGGCTACAAGATGAAGGAACTTCAGGTAGATGCATCATAAATAAATGGGTAGTTAAAAATTGCTGTTTAAATGGCCAGCAAGAGCCTGACCGGATAATTCAGAGCCCTTACAGATTATTCGTATTAAGGCGTAACAAGTTATTTACAACTTTCCAGACAGCGTTTGAATTTTTCATTCTAACATCAAAGAACAGTTTTCGATGATACACAATCTTAGCACGCGTAAGCTCAGTATTTAGTTTATTTCTTGTTTTTTTTAAAAAAAAATAAGATTAGAGATTCTAGAGAGCGATTATTTTAAAAGGCATGGTACAACTTGTTTTTGCGCTTTATCATTCTTTTGAGCTCTGGCGTGATCCATGGTTTTCTTATTCGTTTAGGCTGCTTAATGTTCTTGAATGGAAAGTGCTTAGAGTATATTTCTACAAAAACCTTGATAAACGCTGAATATGCATTATTTGAGTCTTTTGTATCGAATAACTAGGAGTTCCGCCCAAAACCATTTCAGCTTGTTATCCGGGTACCTCAAAACTATTTTTATTTGCGTGTAACTCCAGCCCTTCTTAATCTTTGTCATTGTAGCCGCTATTGTTTCTCAAGTACCATACACACCTTGATATTAGCAGTTCCTAATTGAAGCCTTCTGCAGGGTTTGAAGGACCTATTTATTTGGAAATGAGAAGAACACGTGCACAGGGTGGAAAGCGTGTGGTTTGCCAGGAAACACTGAGGCGGCCCCGAGAAGGGCCTTTATTAAGGTTGACAGCCGTATTGCGCCTCTTCACTTGGCAGCGACGACACAGCGTGTGCGGTCCCCATCGTTTTGCCCCAGCTGCCGAAGCAATCCTCGGACACGACCATGACCTTCGACATCTGATGTTTTTATTTAAAAAACACATGGACCAAAGTCGTGCTGTATGCAGTGCGATCGCCATGTGGTTCCACTGACGGCGAACAATCATCCACCTAGCCCGGCTCTTTGGACAGATTCAGGATACGACTGAAAAGAACAAATGTAACGAGCAAACAAAGGTGTGCTGCAAACAAGTTAGAACGCAAAGAAACGAAGGAAGGAAGGAAGAAAGGAAGGAAGGAAAACGTTTAGTAGAGTGGAGAGCTGGGCGAGTCGGTACATGATTGAAGAAGGAAACCAGCGCAAAAGACGAAGACACAGGAACAAGGAACACAGGACACCGCTGGACTATCGACTGTATTTATTTCAGAAACGATCACATTTATACCCTTCAGTTATCAAGCAAGCTTGCGCACACATGACAGATTAACAAGACAAGGTAAATAGCAGCATCACATACAACCGGGTGAGTTCATAAATCTAATTTCTTTATCAAATAGACTAACCGTCGTGTCACTTACACATAGATGTCTTTGATTAACCATATGGTATGCCTCTAGAATTTCACGTTGGCTCTTAGTTTTACCGCGTCCAAAAATCGTAGTCTTCTTGAAGAGCGGAATGCATTTGTGCTTTCTGCAATGTTTTGGCAAATTCGCCCCGTCATCTGTGGAAAGCAATCTTTCATGTTCTCTGAGCCGGGTGTTAAGACAGCGGCCAGTCTGCCCGATGTACACACTCCCGCAGGATAAAGGTAAGCAGTACACTACCTGGGTGGCACAGGTGACATATTTGAATTCGTGCTTGACCGTGCACTTTGAAGTTGTATTTTTCTTTTCGTCAATCCTTCTGCACAAACTGGCCAGTTTTCGCGGGGCTGAGAAGACTACATCAACACCGTGCCTACTTGCGACCTTCTTTATATTGTGTGAAAGTGCGTGCAAGTAAGGCATCACTTCACACTTGCTTTTGTCCTTCCTTCCTTCTGTCAATTTAGGTTTGGCTTTCATTTTTTTGAGAAGCTTTTCAGAGACACCTTTCATAACATGCGTAGGAAAGCCTGCTTCTATTAGTCTCTTCTGTTGTTGCAGAAAGCTTTCTTGTACTGTATGGAAGCAGCTTTTCTCCAGCGCGTTGCTGAGGCATAAGGTTGCAATAGCCCTCTTGATAAGTTTGGAGTGGCAGGAGCTGTAAGGGAGTAAGATTTTCTTAGTTCGTGGGGCATAGGTCCAGCAAAGGTGGTTATTGCACTTAAAAGTTAAAACAAGGTTAAAAATCTAATAAGATTGTCGTCCGGTAACTCATGGGTAAACGTCAATGAACTAGAGCACGAAATAAAGCGATCTAAAACACTAGCCACCACATCCTGCAGATTGTCATTAGGTAAAACTTTCAAAAGTACTAAAAATCATCAACATAGCGGAACACCTTTGCCACATGGTTCATGCCCAATTTTTGATTCAGTAAGGAGTCAAACTTAGGTAGATGTGGGTTAAGATTGGCGCCACACAACACCCAATACAAACTCCTTTTTTCTGGACGTACACTCCACCATTAAAATCAATCATTGTAGAGGACAGGTAGGTCGTGAGAAGTTCTAAAAAACCTTCAACTGAGCAACCACAGCAGTTCTGGAACTGGACCGTGCCGGATTCTTCTATTAGGTCGCGCACTGCCTGCAGCATCTGTTCATGGGGCACTGAGTAGTACAGCTCCTGGATGTCTATGGACACACCTGTATTGGCTCCGTGATCACCTCCCTTGAGTGCCGCTGTCAAATCCTGGGAACTCCCGACAGAGAATGGGTCAAGGGGCTCCAGAGTGGAAAGCTTGGATTTAAGGAACTGTCCGATCACTTTCTGCCAAGATCCTCGTTCTGTGATTACAGTCCTCAGCGGGCAATCAATTTTGTGGGTTTTAGCAGTGAAAAAGACGTGCAGTCTATCACCTTTGCACGAATTCCCGGCTTTTTCAAGCCTGTCAAAGTTGAGATCGTGGAGAAGCTTCAGGACATCAGATTTGGCTCTTGTCGGTCTTTTCTTGGACTTCATGAAATTTTTGTTGATCGCATCCAAAGCTTTTTCATTGAAGGCATCTTTTGATAAAACAACGAAGCTTCCTTCCTTGTCGGACTGAAGTAAAGTCAAACCTTCAGCCCGAAAGTGGTCCACAATAGGCTGCAAGATGTTTCTTTTTGGTCCTTCTTTCTTGTTATTGTGCGTGGCCCTCAGAAGGCAATCAACTCCTTCGGAGATGCATCTTGTCCTCTCCTGCGATGGTGCTTTGTCAGCGATGTGGCGTATGGTGTCTAAGAGCTCATGGCCAGCCACACGTGGTTCTATGCAGTACTTCGGTCCTTTACGGAGAATTTCGTCATAGGCACGTGGAATTGTCTTTCCTTGTAAGTATGTGACAGCGCTGTTATGCATCGGAGGCTTGTTCCTTCTCGGTAGATGCGGCCGTACTTGATTCCACCACCATTCTGTGACTTGGGCGGCTAATAGTTGGTGTTCCTGCAGACGTTTGAGGTTCATCTGCCCACTATTTCTGCATGTGCAGCATAACACCATCCAGTCTTGTAAAAGACGAACCTGTCTCCAATACTCCGATTTTAAAATCCTGCAAATACGTTTCCAATGTCCGATTGACGGCTCTACCAAACCAAATAGGCCTGCTACCTCTGGAGGGGGGCAGTTATTTTTCAATCGTATTAGATTTTTAGACCTTGTTTTAACTTTTAAGGGCACAGGGTAAGGTAAAATTAGAAAAGAATCGTTTTTTTTCTTTTGGAATTTTAGAAGTTCAATTCTTTCTACACATGTTCCATGGTCGCACTTTCTTCAGAAAGCCATATTTACGGCTGAAAAACGCTTTTTCCGAAACCAAGTAGTGAGCGGCAACGCCCCCTTTCAGGATTAACGTCAATTTTTTCAACCAAAAAGTCCACCACCTGATTTCAAAACTTGTCTAAAATCAGCTACATATAAAAAATTGTCTGGCAACTATTGTACAGCTCCTCTTTTTTAGCCAAGACAATCCTGAGACGCTTTGCACGTTTTTTCCACGTTTCTGCAACCTTCATGCAGCTGCGTCCGAGTGCTATCCCTTTCGATCAGTATTGTAAATTGTGCCGGTGTTGGTTGCTGCTGATAAGTTGAGATGCCCAGGGCAAAGAAGGCCTTCGTCAGGCGTGAATTTCAGGGCAACCGCTACGCTCATCGTGAAAAAGCAAAAGGATGTCCACGACCGAATGAGATCCCGAACGCCGAACGCGCCAGCTCCTCGACATCGAAGCTTTCAAGATTTTCTCTGTGCTTCCAGGAAGAGGATGTGCTACAGAGCAGCAGCCAATATGCCTTAATGGACATGGACGGCATTTGTGCCGCAATTACACAGATTTGTGTGTGCAGAGAGTGCGGTGGAAGTGTTGAGCTCATCGAAATTGTGACAAAACGGGTAGGTGTTGCAAGCGTTTACAGTTTGAACTGTGAAGTGTGTAGTGCCGCACAACGATTTGAGACGTCGAAGAAAACTACTTCTGGCCTCTATGAAGCCAACCTCAGGTTAGTGTATGCTTTGAGGTCCATTGGTAAGGGAATGGCTGCAGGAAATATACCCTGTGCTATGCTAAACCTTCCTAAGCCGCCGACAAAGTTTGCGAAATACAATCAAGAGCTTCTAGGTCACATCGAAGCTGCTGCTCAGGAGTCGATGAAAAGGGCAGCTGACGAAGCTGTGCAGCTGAATGAGGGGGATAAAGACATCGCAGTTGCTCTTGATGGAAGCTGGCAGAAGCGAGGCCATACTTCCAATAACGGCATAGTCTCTGCGACCAGTGTAGACTCTGGGAAAGTGCTGGATGTGGAGGTTTTGTCTAAACGTTGTCCAAAGTGCAGCATCAAGGGTACAAACAGTGACCCCCTTCATAGAGAGGTGTGCCAAAGCAACTACCAAGGCACCAGCGGTGGAATGGAAGTCGCAGGAGCACTGAAAATTTTCGGCAGGAGTGAGGAGCTTCACGGCGTTCGATACGTCAAATACCTTGGGGATGGTGACAGCAAGGCTTTTATGGCTGTGAAGGCACAAATGCCATATGGTGATTCCGTTGAAATATCCAAGGTTGAGTGCATAGGGAACGTGCAAAAAAGGGTGGGCCCAAGGTTACGAAGGCTAAAAAAAGGAAACAAAGCAGGAAAACTCTCTGATGGAAAGAGCCTTTCGGGCCGAGGCCGACTGACTGATGCAGTAATAGACAAGCTCCAGACGTACTATGGTTTGGCCATCAGAAGAAATGTAGGAAACCTGGATGAAATGCGAAAGGCCGTTTGGGCAACCTTCTTCCACTTATCGGCCACAGACGATGACCCATGCCATGGACTTTGCCCAAAGGGACCTGATACGTGGTGTGCCTTCAACAGAAGTCAGTCAGAGGGCAAGCCATTTTTCCACAAGGAGAGTTTGCCTGCATCTGTCTTGGAGGCTATCAAACCCATTTATAGGGAGCTATCGAAGGCTGAGCTCCTAGAGAAGTGCCTGCATGGGCGAACTCAAAATGCAATTGAGTCGTTCAACCATGTTGTTTGGGAACGCGCGCCAAAGAATGTGTTTGTTAGGCTTCGGACCCTACGGATGGCAACACTGGATGCTGTTCTTTCATTTAATGATGGTAGCATCGCACGGGCCAACGTTTTGAAGGCGTGTGGATTGAACCCAGAGAGCAACACCATCAAGTGGCTGAGGGAAGCTGACCATAAGCGCATGTACTTTGCGGACCGAGCAACACGACAGCTTACAAAAGAGGCTCGACAGTCAAAATGACAAGCCGAAAAGCGAAAAAATGACGGCGACAGTGACTACGAAGCAGGGGGCTATTAAACCAATTACTATGGAGGCGTTTCTGCGAGTAAAAAATGGTTTTTCACATCTTTTTTCTCTTTACGCTCTATTATCTCAAAACAGTGTTTTTTCTTACAAAGGTACCATTATTTCCAATGCCTTTCAAGACAGACGGCTGATTTTTTTTTTTGCAATCATCTACATAAGTGTTGCCAACTACTGAACTAGAATTAAGCAATTTCACTGCGCAGTTATTCTGTTATGAATTTTGAAATGCGCAAAGAAAGTCCAGATTTGTGTACTACCGGAAAATATTTTATTAAAAATTGAATTTTCAACACATTTCAAATATTCTAGTTCAGTAAAAAGAGCGCAAAATTTGGCAAACAATGATATATGTATTATTAGGCTACTGTTATTAGTTAGTGAGAAACATGTACCTCAACATGCCCTAAAATGCATGGGAAGTATAGGGCTTACCCTGTGCTCTTAAGTGCAATAACCACCTTTGCTGGACTTATGCCCCACGAACTAAGAAAATCTTACTCCCTTACAGCTCCTGCCACTCCAAACTTACCAAGAGGGCTATTGCAACCTTATGCCTCAGTAACGCGCTGGAGAAAAGCTGCTTCCATACAGTACAAGAAAGCTTTCTGCAACAACAGAAGAGACTAATAGAAGCAGGCTTTCCTACGCATGTTATGAAAGGTGTCTCTGAAAAGCTTCTCAAAAAAATGAAAGCCAAACCTAAATTGACAGAAGGAAGGAAGGACAAAAGCAAGTGTGAAGTGATGCCTTACTTGCACGCACTTTCACACAATATAAAGAAGGTCGCAAGTAGGCACGGTGTTGATGTAGTCTTCTCAGCCCCGCGAAAACTGGCCAGTTTGTGCAGAAGGATTGACGAAAAGAAAAATACAACTTCAAAGTGCACGATCAAGCACGAATTCAAATATGTCACCTGTGCCACCCAGGTAGTGTACTGCTTACCTTTATCCTGCGGGAGTGTGTACATCGGGCAGACTGGCCGCTGTCTTAACACCCGGCTCAGAGAACATGAAAGATTGCTTTCCACAGATGACGGGGCGAATTTGCCAAAACATTGCAGAAAGCACAAATGCATTCCGCTCTTCAAGAAGACTGCGATTTTTGGACGCGGTAAAACTAAGAGCCAACGTGAAATTCTAGAGGCATACCATATCGTTAATCAAAGACATCTATGTGTAAGTGACACGACGGTTAGTCTATTTGATAAAGAAATTAGATTTATGAACTCACGCGGTTGTATGTGATGCTGCTATTTACCTTGTCTTGTTAATCTGTCATGTGTGCGCAAGCTTGCTTGATAACTGAAGGGTATAAATGTGATCGTTTCTGAAATAAATACAGTCGATAGTCCAGCGGTGTCTTGTGTTCCTTGTTCCTGTGTCTTCGTCTTTTGCGCTGGTTTCCTTCTTCAATCATGTACCGACTCGCCCAGCTCTCCACTCTACTAAATCATGTTTCTTGTTCCATGGGCAACTTTCTTCATGTGTAACCCTCCAGCGATGAAGCCACCACTTGCGTAAGTGCCATCGCCTTCGTTACGTGCAAAGCACGTGAAATGACCTACCGTTTGAAAAATGACTGCCCCCTCCAGAGGTAGCAGGCCTATTTGGTTTGGTAGAGCCGTCAATCGGACATTGGAAACGTATTTGCAGGATTTTAAAATCGGAGTATTGGAGACAGGTTCGTCTTTTACAAGACTGGATGGTGTTATGCTGCACATGCAGAAATAGTGGGCAGATGAACCTCAAACGTCTGCAGGAACACCAACTATTAGCCGCCCAAGTCACAGAATGGTGGTGGAATCAAGTACGGCCGCATCTACCGAGAAGGAACAAGCCTCCGATGCATAACAGCGCTGTCACATACTTACAAGGAAAGACAATTCCACGTGCCTATGACGAAATTCTCCGTAAAGGACCGAAGTACTGCATAGAACCACGTGTGGCTGGCCATGAGCTCTTAGACACCATACGCCACATCGCTGACAAAGCACCATCGCAGGAGAGGACAAGATGCATCTCCGAAGGAGTTGATTGCCTTCTGAGGGCCACGCACAATAACAAGAAAGAAGGACCAAAAAGAAACATCTTGCAGCCTATTGTGGACCACTTTCGGGCTGAAGGTTTGACTTTACTTCAGTCCGACAAGGAAGGAAGCTTCGTTGTTTTATCAAAAGATGCCTTCAATGAAAAAGCTTTGGATGCGATCAACAAAAATTTCATGAAGTCCAAGAAAAGACCGACAAGAGCCAAATCTGATGTCCTGAAGCTTCTCCACGATCTCAACTTTGACAGGCTTGAAAAAGCCGGGAATTCGTGCAAAGGTGATAGACTGCACGTCTTTTTCACTGCTAAAACCCACAAAATTGATTGCCCGCTGAGGACTGTAATCACAGAACGAGGATCTTGGCAGAAAGTGATCGGACAGTTCCTTAAATCCAAGCTTTCCACTCTGGAGCCCCTTGACCCATTCTCTGTCGGGAGTTCCCAGGATTTGACAGCGGCGCTCAAGGGAGGTGATCACGGAGCCAATACAGGTGTGTCCATAGACATCCAGGAGCTGTACTACTCAGTGCCCCATGAACAGATGCTGCAGGCAGTGCGCGACCTAATAGAAGAATCCGGCACGGTCCAGTTCCAGAACTGCTGTGGTTGCTCAGTTGAAGGTTTTTTAGAACTTCTCACGACCTACCTGTCCTCTACAATGATTGATTTTAATGGTGGAGTGTACGTCCAGAAAAAAGGAGTTTGTATTGGGTGTTGTGTGGCGCCAATCTTAACCCACATCAACCTGTCTAAGTTTGACTCCTTACTGAATCAAAAATTGGGCATGAACCATGTGGCAAAGGTGTTCCGCTATGTTGATGATTTTTAGTACTTTTGAAAGTTTTACCTAATGACAATCTGCAGGATGTGGTGGCTAGTGTTTTAGATCGCTTTATTTCATGCTCTAGTTCATTGACGTTTACCCATGAGTTACCGGACGACAATCTTATTAGATTTTTAACCTTGTTTTAACTTTTAAGTGCAATAACCACCTTTGCTGGACCTATGCCCCACGAACTAAGAAAATCTTACTCCCTTACAGCTCCTGCCACTCCAAACCTACCAAGAAGGCTATTGCAACCTTATGCCTCAGTAACGCGCTGGAGAAAAGCTGCTTCCATACAGTACAAGAAAGCTTTCTGCAACAACAGAAGAGACTAATAGAAGCAGGCTTTCCTACGCATGTTATGAAAGGTGTCTCTGAAAAGCTTCTCAAAAAAATGAAAGCCAAGCCAAACCAAAAAATGAAAGCCAAACCTTCCATCAATTAACTGGGACAAGCCCTTTCTGAATCCCGATCATGCTGCTCATGAGGAGCACATATTTAATATTATGTTGAGACATGACTTGCAGCAAGTAGTGAGGCAGCCAACACGTGTACATGGTTGTACTTCTTCTCTACTTGACCTTATCTTTGTACGCCGATCTATTAGTGACTACCATGTTTCAATTGAGCAGGGAATTTCCGATCATGATTTGGTATATTGTTCCTTCCCTGTCCATATTGTTTGCAAAAAGCCTGTAGCCAAAGTGTGCTATGTAAAGGACTTCTCGCGTGCGAAAGATGAGAGCGTGTTGGATTATTTAGATTTTTGCCTCAGCAGTTTCCGAGGCAGCAATGCTGATGAGCTATGGAATAAATTTAAAACACTGTGCACTCACTGCCTTGAGAACTTCATCCCTAATAAAATAATAAAGTCTCGCAAAGCTTCTCCCTGGATCACACGTGAAGTCCTGCAATTGAAAAGAAAAGTGAAACGTTTGAAGCGTGGAGGCGCCAGTCGTTTCATTATTCAGTCTTTTCAAATATCCCTTAATGCAGCTGTGAGGTCCGCTAAACGACATTACTTTGAATACAGACTGCCTAATTTCATTCGAACTTCACCTGAAAAATTTTGGAACCACTTATGTCAAAAGAAAAAACCTATTGACCGAATAATGCACGACAGCAAGCCTCTCACAGATAAAAATGATATTGCTACGCAATTTAACCGCTACTTCCACAGTGTCTTTGCTAATGCAAGTGGTGAACATTATTCTTTTGAAACGCCCTCCACTATGCCTTCTATTACGATATCAAGACCTGGCATTGTTGAATTGCTGCTAAATCTGAAAACTAAAGCATCGCCAGGCCCTGATAAAATTCCAAACGCTTTCTTGCGCCGGTATGCCGAAAAGCTTTCCGAGTTTCTGGTTGTTATTTTTTGCGCATCTCTTTCATCAGCTGTGATTCCTTCAGAGTGGAAAACTGCACGTGTTGTTCCTGTTCTAAAGAAAGGGGACGCATCACTGATATCAAATTATCGTCCCATCTCTCTCACTTCAACCTGTTGCAAATTACTAGAACACATAATCGCCAAGTACATCATCGGTTTTCTTGACGATAACAATATCCTTTCTAACGTTCAACACGGGTTTAGGAAGGGCTTTTCTACTGTAACTCAACTAACATCGGTTGTTCATAGTTTTGCATCTGTACTTGATAAATCCGGTCAGGCTGATATTATTTTTATGGATTTTAGTAAAGCATTTGACCTCGTCTCCCATTCTAAATTAATTGACAAGCTTAAACAAGTTGGTCTTCCTAACTTTATAGTTAACTGGGTTTCAGCTTACTTATCTAACCGACAGCAGTTTGTTAGTATTGACGACCATTATTCAAACAGCCTGCCTGTCTCCTCTGGTGTTCCCCAAGGAAGTGTCCTCGGTCCCCTGTTATTTTTAATATATGTGAATGACATTGTAAAAGTAGTTACTCATCCCGTTCAAATCCGGCTATTTGCAGATGACTGTGTTTTGTTTAATGTAATTACTTGTCGCGAAGACCAACTATTACTCAATTTAAACCTAAAGAATATTCTGGATTGGTGCAACCAGTGGGACATGAAAATTAATGCTCAGAAAACCGTATTTATGAAATTAACCAAAAAAAAACAGCCTTTTATACCCTTACGCTCTTCCATCATTTCCACTTTCGGAGGTAACTGAATATAAATATCTTGGCGTGACGATAACTAATAATCTAAGCTGGAACAAACATATAGGTAACGTATGTGCATCAGGTTTTCGTAAACTTTGTGTCCTCAAGCACAAATTGAAGCATGCTCCTGCAGACTTGAGATTTTTAGCCTATTCGTCATTAATCAGACCCAAGTTAGAATACGCTTGCATTGTCTGGGACCCATTTACTAAAACTAACATTCAAGCGCTTGAAATGATCCAGCGCAAGGCCATTCGATTCATCTTTTCAAAATACCGTTCAACCGATTCACCTACTGCCATAATGCGAGCACACCAAATTCAAACATTGCAGGTACGACGTAAAATTCTCAGATTAAAATTTTTTTTCCTTCTCAAACATAACAAGTTGTCAATGTGCCCGGATCCCTACGTCAAGCCATTTTCCGCTCCACGACCAACAAGACATCGCCACTCTGATTCACTAACTCCATTCACCGCCAGAACTAACCTATTTAAATACTCCTTCTTCCCTCGCACCGTAACTGAATGGAATACTTTACCTTTAACAGCACTATGTGACATAGATTCCATTGAAAAAATAGAAGATTGACGCCATCAAACTTATTTTGCTTTGTGTTTTAAATTTTCTTTCAGTGTTTTTTGTATATTCATGTTGCACTTTATTGCCCCTCCTGCTAGGGCCCAGAAGGGCCTGCAGTATTCTGTAAATAAATAAATAAATTGACAGAAGGAAGGAAGGACAAAAGCAAGTGTGAAGTGATGCCTTACTTGCACGCACTTTCACACGATATAAAGAAGGTCGCAAGTAGGCACGGTGTTGATGTAGTCTTCTCAGCCCCGCGAAAACTGGCCAGTTTGTGCAGAAGGATTGACGAAAAGAAAAATACAACTTCAAAGTGCACGATCAAGCACGAATTCAAATATGTCACCTGTGCCACCCAGGTAGTGTACTGCTTACCTTTATCCTGCGGGAGTGTGTACATCGGGCAGACTGGCCGCTGTCTTAACACCCGGCTCCGAGAACATGAAAGATTGCTTTCCACAGATGACGGGGCGAATTTGCCAAAACATTGCTGAAAGCACAAATGCATTCCGCTCTTCAAGAAGACTACGATTTTTGGACGCGGTAAAACTAAGAGCCAACGTGAAATTCTAGAGGCATACCATATCGTTAATCAAAGACATCTATGTGTAAGTGACACGACGGTTAGTCTATTTGATAAAGAAATTAGATTTATGAACTCACGCGGTTGTATGTGATGCTGCTATTTACCTTGTCTTGTTAATCTGTCATGTGTGCGCAAGCTTGCTTGATAACTGAAGGGTATAAATGTGATCGTTTCTGAAATAAATACAGTCGATAGTCCAGCGGTGTCCTGTGTTCCTTGTTCCTGTGTCTTCGTCTTTTGCGCTGGTTTCATTCTTCAAGGAAAACGTTTATTGAGCTCTACAGAGTAGGTGAGCAATTTGGCGGAGTCAGGTGTGTCGTCCGTCTTCTTAGCAATGGTCGTCTGCCCCTAGTCCAGGGCTCCGCTGGATGCCGCTGCCAGCTGTGCTCGCCGGATTAGCCCAAGTTGGACGTCCTGATGGTCGCTGGAGAGCATTCCTTCCCATTGCTCCGCACTCGGGTTTGGTATTTTTGGTGCCACCTCTATTTTCTGGCTGGCCCACGTTACGTGATAGAGCGTGGGTGTTTCATGGCAACATGGGCATTTGTCTGTGTATATTGTGGGTTGTATTTTGTTGAGTGTATTTAGATTCGGGTATAAGCCCGTCTGTAGCAGCCTCCAGGCGACGGCGTCTTCCCTGGAGAGAGATTTATGTGGTTGGGGTACCGTTTCCTGCAGCCCTTGTAGTGGTTTAAGATTGCCGAGTAATCCCTAGGGACAGGTTCGGCTTCCTCGAGGTCGCTTGTGGGGGGAGCTCGGTAGAAAGTGTACCCTCGAGCTACCCTGTCGACCGCTTGGTTGCCTTCCACTCCCGCGTGTCCCGGCGTCCATACCATCGTATGTTTTATTGGTTTTTCTTCGGTGCTTTGTTTGGGTCGGTCCCCAGAGCGGTGTATGCGGAGCGCTTTGTGACCTATTCTGCCTAACATGAAGTTTCGGCATGCCGTTTGAGAGTCGGTTAGTATTGTTAAGGATCGCTTAGTCCGGTAGCCCTCCGCTGCCGCTAGAGCGACGGCCACTTCTTCAGCCTCGACTACCGTGCAGTCCAGTAGCGACACGCTGATGATTTCCCGCATGTCCGAGTTTATCACAGCCGCTACCGCGTTGGGGTTGTTTTGTCCCGCCCTTATGGGGTATGTGGCTGCGTCCACATACACCGTTGTTATCTGGCGGGCTAGTGATTTTTGGATGTACTCGGCTCTCGCCTTTCTGCGTTCTTCGTGTAGGTTGGGGTCCATGTTCTTGGGGATGGGGGTCACTCTAGTTGTGCCTCGTATGCCGTCCGGGATAGTCGCGGTTCGCTGGATTTCTTGTATTTGTTCGTTGCATCCCAATTTCTGCAGAAGCTCCCTGCCAAACAGAGTCTGCTGTAGTCTCTGCAACTGGGCGACGTGTTGTGCCTCTCTCAGTTCTTCAAAGTTGTTATGAAGTCCTAGTGCTAAAAGCTTCTCTGTGGATGTGCACTGCGGTAGATGGAGTGCTGTTTTGTATGCTTTGCGTATAATCGCATCAATCTGTTGGATTTCGCTTTTGATTGGGTTGTAGTATGGAAAGCTGTAGGTGACTCGGCTGATAACCAGGCTCCTGACCAGCTTTAGCGCGTCTTCTCGCATGCCCGAGCGTTTATGGGAGACGCGCGTGATCATGCGGGCAACTTGTAGGGTGGAAGCTTTGAGTAGAGCAATTGCATGTGTACACCGTTGGTTTGATTGTATCCACATGCCCAAGATTCTTATGAGTGTTTTCTCTGGTATGGGTTTTCCCTCTAGGTAGACGTTGAGCCTAAGCTCGTCGCTGTTCGGGACTGTGCGGTTTTGTTTCCCTCTCCAGACTCTGAGCAGTTCTGATTTTTCGGTGGAGCATGCTAGCCCTCTCGCTTTTACGTAGTTCTCTACGCAGGTCGCGGCCTCCTGTAGTCTTTCTTCCTTTTCTTTTAGTGAGCCCGTATTTGGCCAGATGGTGATGTCGTCGGCATACATGGCATAGTGTATTCCTTCGACTTCCTTAAGTTGTTTTGCAAGGCTGATCATTGCAACGTTGAAAAGCGTAGGTGAGATGACCGAGCCTTGGGGAGTTCCCTTGTTAGGGGTGTGGAACTTCTCCGAGTGGAGTTCTCCCAGCCCTATCGTCGCTGTTCTATCTGAGAGGAAAGCTTTGACGTAACCGAAGACCCTCCTGCCGCAGTTCAGATCGTCCAGGCCTGTCAGGATGGCTTCGTGGCTTACGTTGTCAAAAGCTCCTTTGATATCCAGTGCCATTATTACGTTCTCTCCGTCCCTAGGGACGTTACTTAGAACTCCTTCTTTGATTTGTAGAAGTATGTCTTGGGTCGACAGCTTCGCCCTGAATCCGAACATACTGTGGGGATAGAGTTCGTGATCCTCCATGTATTGTTGTAGCCTTAATGTTACCACTCTCTCGTACAGCTTGCCGAGGCACGATGTGAGGGAGATGGGTCTTAGGTTTTCGATTTGTAGCTTTTTACCCGGTTTTGGAATCATAACCACCTCTGCATGCTTCCAATCCTCGGGAACGGTCTCCGCTGCCCAGTGTTTGTTGAGGAAATCGGTTAATTCTGCGACAAGCTCGTCACTGAGGTTGCGGATGAGTGCGTTTTTGATTTTGTCCGCACCTGCTGCCGTATCCCTAGTTGTGCTTCGAATTGCTGCATAGACTTCTTCTCGTGTAATGGGTCTATCAAGGTTTGGATTTTCTTTCCACCGATCATTTCTTGCATAGGTTCTCGGGTTTGTGTCACCGAAGCACTTGATGCGCACTTTGTCCAGGAGTTCCTCATCGGTTCCATCGAACTGGATGATTAATCGGTATATTGCTTTATTGTTTTCTGCTTTGGTTTTGGTCGGATCGATGAGCGCTTTCAGGGTCTGCCATGTCCTAGCTGTGCTCAGAGTTCCGTTGAGGGAGTCACTGAATTGCTGCCAGTTCGTTTTCGCCGACTGTACTGCGTACTCCTCTGCTTTCGTTGTAATTTCTGCTGTTTTAAGTTTGAGCTTCCTGTTGTGTTTCTGTTTCTTCCACCTCTTGATTAGACTACGTCTGGCTTCCCATAGCCTAAGGAGCCTGGCTTCTACTTCGGGTGTCTGTGTTGTTCTCTTGATCTCTTTGCTGTGCTCATTTTGCATTTGCTTGAGTATGTTTCCCCATTCTTCAATCGACTGAATCCCTCCTTTGATGAGGTGTTCGTCGCATGCTTCTCTAAAGGCGTTCCAGTCTGTGATTTTAGCCGTGCCTAGTTGCCGCTTTAGTCGGTGGGAGGCCACTTGGGTTTTGATTATGTAGTGATCACTCCCCAGATTTTCCATCAGGTTTTCCCATTGTGCCTGCCCGGACCCTTAATAAAGGTGAGGTCCGGGCAGGTGTCGGTACTGACACTGTTGCCTATTCTGGTCGGAGTCTCTGGGTCTCTGAGTAAATTGTAGCCTGCAGTTTCTGCCGCTTCCGCTAATGTCTTTCCTTTAACATTGAAATTCTTGTATCCCCAGCTTTTATCGCGGGCATTAAAATCGCCTAGGACGACTAGCGTGTTGCCCTTTGCCAGTTTGCTGGTGCCTTGAAAAAGCTCTTGGAATTTGGCTTTCCTCTGTTTCGGCGGGCTGTAGGTATTAACGATGAAAATGCTGCCCCTTTTCCTCTTTTTCTGTGGAATAATTTCTATGATCACATGCTCTATGTCTGTTTCAGCTATCCTGTCGTGGCTTATGGCTATGATCGCCTTGTTTACTAGAATTGCCGTCCTTCCTTTTTCCTGGGTTTCGTAGCACATGTATCCTCCTAGAGTTGGGGTAATGCCCGTTTCCTGAAGCACTATAATGTCGGGTGGCGTTTGCTGTGTGTGAGTGTACTGTTGAAGTAGGTCTTGCTTCCTCCTATAGCCTCTGCAGTTCCATTGCCAAATTGCTAGGTTTTCTTGTTTGCTTAAGGTTTTGTTGGCCATGTTTAAGCTTCCGTGTTGTTGTCATGTTGGCGAGGGCCGCCAGCGCGGCATATCAAAGAAACGAAGGCGCGCTGCGCTGGGCTAATGCTGTAGCGAGGTCTAATATGTAAATTTTTACGGCTGGCGTCGATTTCTACAAAGCGCGAGTAGTCGCTACGGAAATAAACAAAGGCGCACTGGAACTGGGTAAGTCTGCAGCTACAAGCACGAGTTTTTTTGTCTCTACCGCCGATTTCCACACCGCGCGATCGTCATAACTTTTCTTGGACTTGCTGTTGAAGCTGACAGCGATCATAAAAATTAAGGCCGCCGACTGTAGAGGCAGAGGCTTGCCATTGAAAGGAAGAAAGCCGTGCACTTTGTCAACCAGGCAACAAGGCCTAGCGCGAGTTTTAGAGCCGACTTGGACAAAGCGCGAGACGGCGCGCGCTTCTAACGCTTGCAAACGCAAAGAAACAAAGGTGCGCTGCGCTGGGATAATGCTGTAGCGAGGTCTAATATGTAAATTTTCACGGCTGCCGTCGATTTCGACAAAGCTCGAGAAGTCTGTAAGGAATTAAACAAAGCTGCACTGCACTGGGTGAATGCTGGACACTTAGGCCAGGCGCCATTTCCACAATGCGCGAGTCGGAACTTCTGGACTTACCGTTGCAGCTGATAGCGATCCTAAAGGGCAGACGTTGGTAGTGGCAGAATTATCGTGGCCACTTTTACCCCGGACTTGCCACTGCAAAGGAACAAAGGCGCACTGGGGTCCATGCCCCGGCCTCTCGCCACGTGGTATCGGTTCGCGGCAAATATGGACAGCATCGGCTTGCCAAAAGCATCCAGGAAACCATGCAGCAAAAAAAGTTACGTTACAAGCGCCGCAATTTGGTGATTTCTGCACGCAAAAACTTGCGAAAACGTTGTTCAACCCTTAACTCGGGGTTGAGAACGTGCACGCCCGACAAGTGCTTCATCGTGGCTGTCAGACGGCGGTTCAGCTGGCGACGCCGGCGGTCCTCAAACCGCACCTTATGTGGGTCGTCGTGATGGCGCTGCAAAATTTTGAACACCAGCACGACACTAGGCACGTGCTCCTGCAGCAGCAAAACGAGGTCCTGGAATGCGCAAGGCATGTAGGTAACCGGTACAGCACTTCATGAAGCGAAATTTGAGATAAAATGCGTACCTTTATGTCGCTGGCGATTTCTCGCTGGTCAGCGCCTTTTGGGGGTCGTCGCAATGTCGTGGAAGCAAGAACTGTACAGAAATTTCAGCTGGCTGTCGCCGACGGGCGCACCACGGAAAAAAAAAGCCATACCTGGACAGCTCCCGAAACGCGTGCGTCGCCGCCTAGGCCACGAAGA
Organism: Amblyomma americanum; assembly: GCF_052857255.1. Taxonomy (NCBI): domain Eukaryota; kingdom Metazoa; phylum Arthropoda; class Arachnida; order Ixodida; family Ixodidae; genus Amblyomma; species Amblyomma americanum. Next base: position 198,166,821 of record NC_135502.1, read on the forward strand.
GAATGCCCGCGGACCACGCACGCCCGGCGTTCAGTGTTCTAGAAGGGGGCAGTGGGCTCACTGTCGTATCCTTGCGCCGCTCCGCCGCGGCGCACTCAGCGTCGACTTCCCGCATGCCCGCCAGGGGCGCTGACGCATGTTTCACCTGAAACACTTCTTTTGCCTCGTATTGCGGTTGCGGTGGTGCGGTCGGTACAGCTCGGTTGGTTCGGCGTTGTCGGCGCTCGACTGCAAATACCGCCGGCGTTGTATGCGTGGCAATATCTCTCTGTGCCTGTGCTGTGCTTGGTGCTTGGCTCAATGTGCAGTATGTGTACGTGAGAATGCCTGGCCGCCGTCGAAATTACTGTTTCGCACCCGGGTGCCGGACTGGATACAGTCGTGCGAAGGATGCACCAAAGGCGTCTTTGTTCAGCGTCCCACATGATGAAGAACAGCGAAAGGAGTGGGAGAGGAATCTGCACCGTGCAGATAAGAAGCTAGATGAGTCTTGTGCAGTCTGCGAGCTCCATTTTGAACCGCGTTTTGTAGTCAGGGACTTCGTGCACATAATAGACGGCGCATTCCTCGTGACAAGCCGCTGCTGTCGGAGGATGCCGTCCCCACGATTCTTCCGAATTTTCCGCAGTACCTTATGAAGAAGACACCGAAGCTCAGGAACAAAAGGAAGAGGTGTGAAAATGACAATGCAGCCACGAAGAAAAAGTGCCGAAGCGCACACGACAGTGACCGTTCCGAATTTCCACCGGATGCTCTCGGCGCTTCAGGGGTGGACTGCAGCTCGGCGCAAGAGGAAGACGTTCCATCAGAGCTTCAACACTGTTTGTCATTTTGTTTTCGTTTAAAGACTCCTTCCAAGAACTGGAGTACACTTCAGCTTCCTGACCTTAACGGAGTGCTTTATTGCACGTCAACTTACCTTGAACAAGGCGTTGTCACGTCCGAAAAAGTTGTCATGTTCGCCTGTGATAAACAACCCGATGCTTACTGCAAGGTGTACATGAGGGGGCGCCTGATTGAGGACGCATCCTAAAATCTCAGGAAGAAGTAGAGAACGTGTTGGAGAACGTGGAAGCTACCGACCTTTGTGTTGGTGCACTGAATGCCAAAGATTATGATACCTGCTTTTTAACAGCAGGCCTCCAGAAGCAGCTCAAAATCAGGCATGCGACTTACTTCAACGTCCACTGCAGCGGCAAAGTAACAACCAAAGGTGGGTAACATTTAGTCACCCGGTATTGGGTTTGTCACCTGCCTGGTGCCATGTACTTTCATTTGCTTTTTCCACAATTTAAAAGCTTTCTCTGCATTTTGGCGTATTTAATTTTTTTTTATAAGTTTCGCGCATTTCTATTTTCAGGTGGACAGTGCATGAACTGCAAGTACTTCAGGGAGGCCCTCTTCACAAGGAGATCCAGGGTCCGACGAGCACCTTCCATGGCTTGTAAAACCATCGCTCAAAAGCTGAGATTCGTTGCTCGTCAAAACAGGCGTTTCGCTTCACGGATTGCCACAATGAGAGAAGACGTTGAAAAGATGGTAGCATACACTGCAGCAGTAACAGAGGAAGCTCTAACTGAGCAGATTTCAAAGCTTCCTCAGAAGCAACAATAATGTGTAAAACAATGCTTTGCAGCAGCAGCAGCAGCAGCAAAAAAGAAAGGTTTCCGCTACAGCAAAATGTGGATCCTCGAATGTATTATTATGAAAATGAAGAGTTCCTGTCTTTATGACCATATCAGGGACAACGAGATACCGTGAGATATGATAATGCGGATCCATGTGCGGTAGCTGCCTTGCTAGACACACAGCAGAGCAGCGCAAGTTGCTCTCCCAGCAACAACTTGTGGGACCAGGTACATGCTCTCATTGTTTCGGGGAATTTACCAGGCGCCGCAGTAGTGTTTTCTTCGGTCGATCACGACCAGCACATAGAGAGGAGCGACTCTCGGATAACTTACTATGTGTCTGGATATGTCGCACGAAAGTGCGTAATGAAAACCAACTGCCACGATTGCATGAATGCGCTAACCGTGTCGACCGAAGATGAGTATCTTGGGCTTGCTGCGTTAATTGACACTGCACAGGGATAGAGGCGGGCTTCTCTACCCACGTGGAACACTTTTTTCGTTTGTAAAAATGCTTGAAGACATGTTTACTGAATGCTTCAGCAAAAAACTACATGCTGATAGCATCTTGGATGTGCTTAGTCTGGTGAAAGCAAAGTGCTCGCACAAAATTGGTTGCAGTGAGCATTCAGCCGAACTCACCAAGATTGTAATAAGGTTTTATATTACAACGCGGCTTCATTTTTTTACAAAGGGCATGAACTCGGAAAAACACGAGAGAAGGAAAACAGTCATGCACAGGAAGATCGCGAAAACTTCCTGAGGCGAGTCTGCAGGTGCATGTTTATATCAATTTGAAAACATCTCCACTTTTAAACGTTCAGCCTTGTTGAGCCTGATTTTTCTGGTCCACATTCCTTCCTCGTTTCTTTGTAAATAAACATTGCATACATTTATCCGGATTTTATCTTTCCTTTCTATATGCTGTGTCGTGTTAACAGTGAGAACGATGTCATGCATATAAATCGGAGTAACACGGATTAAAACACGGATCCCACCGATTAAAACTCGTAGGCACTAGATATGGGGTAAGGGTACTGTTGTCAGCTCCCCAAAAACTTGGAAAAATTTTCGCTATGGTTGATAGGAGAGCCAGATTAGAAAAACAAAAGTCAAAAGAAAGTAAAAAAACAGTGAAATATAAAACATGAGTTGCTGTTTTCACCTTGTGCCGAGGGAGTGGTATATGAAGTACCCTTCACATGCGGAAAGAGTTATATAGGCCAAACTGGTAAATCTATAAACACACGGCTACGCCAACATAATTCGTCTTTAAAGGTGGCTCCTTCCTCTAATTTGGCCCTGCATTACAGAGACTGCGAACTTAACCATTTTGACCCGTTATAAAAAAATGCATGCGTACGTCTGTTCAATAGTACAAAAATTCTGTATAGGCATTGCAATCAGCTAACAAGGGAATTATCTGAGGCATTTCATATTCACAAAACCTCCGACATGTGCGTCAGCACACCATCTGTTACCATCCACGATTGTGAAATTCGGTATCTTAATTCAACACAGTGATTTGTTTTGTCATTCTGAGGGTAGGCGCATGCGCTGCTGGCTGCCTTTTGTGAGCTATTTAACCTTATGTGTTTTTTCCAATAAACTTCAGTTGATAGTAGCGCTTGTCCTTAGTCTTCTTTCTCTTGGTGTCCCCCGTAGGAGCGCTTTCGAAAGTTTTAAAAAGCATATAAGTCATGAGCTTAACTCTCGAAGCAGCGATTATCTAATGTTAAGTGTCGTGGAAAAAATTTTGCTTTGTAGCGCGCATTCCCGCTGCAGGCCAGCGATTACGAAAAAAAAGGCAATGCTAAAATTCTGTCCAATATGACTGCTGCATTAGCGAAATCACATTGCACATTTTAATAGCAGGAAATAAAAGAGGATCGTCCGTAGCTTTGCGCCCTGTATATGCGTTAGTAGCCAGGCGCGTTCATCCGCGCTTCCGGTACAAGACATCGCCTACGCTCCGTAGATCAGCCACAGTGGCGGTAATTTTTTTCTCTGTACACTGATAAGATGCACCACAACAAGTATCGCGCAGTGCATATCGTGAGTGTTGGATTTCTTTCGGGAACTGCAGCAATGCGCGCTACCCGTTCTACTCCGACATGACAGCGAGTTTAAGGGATGGATGGATGGATGGATGGATGGATGGATGGATGGATGGATGGATGGATGGATGGATGGATGGATGGATGGATGGATGGATGGATGGACGGACGGACGGATGGACGGATGGATGGATGGATGGATGGATGGATGGATGGATGGATGGATGGGTGGGTGGGTGGGTGGGTGGGTGGATGGATGGATGGATGGATGGATGGATGGATGGATACGGCTGAACCCTTTACATCGGGTGGTGGCTCAAGCCACCTAGCCATGTCTTGTGAAATTTTACCCCTGTCTTGCTTTTAGACACCAATCAGATAACCTTCGCTTGGTTACTTCTAACCTCTTAAAATCCACTTTCCCTTCACTATCCCTAAACCCCAATGCCTTGGGTAAGTCAGCCACGCTGCTTTCCACTGTAGGGTGAAGCCCTTTACAGAAAAGTATCAAGTGTTCAGCCGTTTCCTCCTCCTCTCCGCACGCAATGCACAAAGTGTCTATCTCCTGGTACCTGACTCTATACGTCTTAGTCCGCAAAACTCCAGTCCTGGCCTCAAACAACAAAGAACTTCCCCTACAATTATCATAGATATTTTCTTTGACAATTTCCTGTTTAAAGTCCGGTATGTTCCCAGTGCAGATTTCGTCAGCATCCCTGTTTTTTCCACAAAGCTCTCTGTTTCTTTAACCTTTTTCTTAACCGATGATTGCTGATTTTCCCCCTTACTGCTATCCAGATATTTGCTTGTCAATTTTCTAGTTCGCTTTCTCCATTTCGTGTCAACATTCTTTATATACAGGTACCTGAAAACTTTCCTAACCCACCGCTTTTCCTCCATCTTTCACAATCGTTCCTCAAATGCTATCTTACTGCTAGCCTCTCTGCTCTCGAAAGACGCCCATCCCATATCACCCTGTACCCCCTGATTTGGTGTATTGCCATGTGCTCCCAAAGCTAACCTCCCTACTCCCCGTTGCCTAATTTCCAGCCTTGCTTGAACATCTGGCCTCATACACAGGACCGAATTACCGAAGGTCAGGCTAGGGACCATCACCCCTTTCCAAATCCCTCTTACCACCTCATACCTATTGTAATTCCACAGTGCCCTATTTTTCATGACAGCTGCATTCCTACTAGCTTTATTCATTACATATTTTTCATGCTCTGTCAGATACTCAACACTGTTATTGATCCACACCCCAAGATACTTGTACTCATGCACTACGTTTAGCACGAACTCCTGTATTCTATGCTCGCCGCCCTCTTCATTAAATGTCATGACTGCAGATTTTTCCTTACTATACTTGAAGCCTAATCTTTCTCCCTCTGTACTGCATATGTCTAACAACTTCTGCAGGTCTTCCTTGTTGTCAGCCATTATCACTATATCGTCCGCGTATATTAGTCCCGGCAATGTCTGTTTAATCAATTCCCCTTGCTTGAAATAAGATAGGTTGAAGCCTAGTCCACTCCCCTCTAGCTTGGTCTCCAACCCTTGCAGGTACAACATGAACAACAAAGGGGACAGAGGACATCCTTGTCTAAGCCCCCGCTGTATCTCTACAGGCCCTGATACATTTTTTCCCATTTTATGAGCACTCTGTTACCTCTATATATATCTTTAAAAAGATTAATTACTCCATTTTCCACATCCAATGTGCCCAGTGTGTCCCACAAATGCTCCTGAGTAACGTTGTCATAGGCTCCCCTAATATCCAGAAATGCTAGCCATTAGGGCCTATGTTCCTTTTCCGCAATTTCTATACACTGTGTCAATGAAAATAGATTGTCCTCCAACCTCATTTGTTTCCGGAACCCATTCTGTAGTTCCCCTAACACCCCCTCGTTCTCCACCCAAGCCTGCAGTCTATCCTTTATAATTTGCATCACCACCCTGTAAACCACAGATGTCACTGTTATGGGACGATAGTTACTTACGTCTGCCTTGTCCCCATTTCTCTTATATATCATGTTCATTCTACTTAATCGCCATTCATCGGGGACTTTCTCATCCACTATCATTTTGTTCACTACCTGTATTAATGTTTGCTTGGATTTTGGTCCTAACTTTTTTATCAACATAATCGGGATACCATCTGGTCCTGTTGATGTGCCACTAGGAACTTTCTTCTCTGCGCTTTCCCACTCTCCTTGCTCAAGTGAAGCTATTGCTGTAACCGGTCTATCCTCCTTCGATAAATTATGTACCACTTGCTTTGCTGTAAATTTTTCCGTCATCCTTGTTCCTATTTGTTTTATTGCTTCATCCCCTTCTAGTCGAATACCCTCATCTTTCACAATAAACCTTTGTTCTAGCCTAGTTTTATTACTCATTGGATTTAGATGTTTCCAGAATTTTTGGGCTGCCTTTCTATCCTTTTTATTTACTTTTGACATCCATTGCGCACCCTTTCTTCTAATTTTCTCATTCATGAAATAGGATACGTCCCTTCTACACTTTATGAAGGTATCCCATTTTCTGTCTACTTCGGGTTTTGGTTCCCCCCTCTTCTTGGAATATCTGTGTTCCCTGGACGCTTCCTGGCGCTTTTCTATTGCCCTCTTGACCTCCTCATACCACCAACTCTTGGGTTTGCATCTTTTCCCTTTTAGCTTTACTCGCACCTTAGCTAGCTCTAGCTCCAGTAATCGAGTTAATTTGGTATAAGTCCATCTTGTTTCACTATCCTCACAAATTACTTTCTCGATTTGTTTGCCTGCTGCTTCCAATTGTTTTTCTGAGTAAAAATTCCCCCTGATTGTTCATCTTGCTTCAGTCCTACATTGCGTTTTCTTCTGAAGCTCAACTTGATACGCTTGTGGTCACTACCTGGACTTCTGGAACCATCTTCATCTATGTTCATTACCCCTAATCTATTATACATCCTCTGTGACATTAGTGCATAATTTATCGTCGAGTGCATAATCGAGTGCATTAGTGCATAATCTATCCCATGTTATGAGCCCTTCACACTTCTCGGTGCTGTTGCATACAACTAAATCATGCCTGTCACACATGTCCTGCAGCATGCTTCCTGTCGAATCCGTGTACCCATCCAGGTCTTCTATGTCTGCATTCATGTCGCCTAATATAATTATCTCGCCCTGTCTTCCTAGCTCATCAATGTCGCTTGCAATACATTCTGACATTTTCTGTTTTCCTCTTTGGCATTAACCCCTGTCCACAGGTATACAAAGCCAAGGAGTGTTTGCTTGCCTGCCACTGTTCCTTTTAGCCATAAATGTTCCCTGCATCCCAGTCTAACCCTTTGAAAATTCATACTTTTATGAATGAATGCCCCAATTCCACCTCCCTTTCTGCTGCCCTCTGTTCTATTGCAATATTCCCATGTGTACTCCGGGTTACAGGGTGGTTGCTCCATGTCTCTAAGATGTGTTTCCACTGAACCATATACCATTAATTCCTCCTGCCTTAACTGCTCTTCTATTTCCTCCCATTTCAGTCTATTCCTGCCAACTTGCATGTTAATGAAACCTATTTCTGAATTAACTTGGCCCTGGCGCCTCTTTCTTCCCCTATGGTTCCATTGTCCGTTTGATCTTAATTCTTCCTTCTCTACACTGGTTCCTTCAGAGCTCTGGGTTCCTCCAAAAAAGCTGTTGCCTGGCGACCTATCCTACTACCCACCTTCTTGCCAGTGGCACCACCGTAGTGGATACCATCCTGTGCGAAAGGGTGGGGCCTAACCTCGTACACTTCCCTGTTGACCTCCATCACCTCGTATCTTAGTCGTCGACTCAATAGCCTAATTACCCGATTAGCCTCAACGACCCTCCTTTCCGTTTCGCGAGCCTGCCTCTGGACCTCTGGGACTGTGCATATGGTCACATGCACACTCTCAGAGGCCTCTCTAAGCCTACGCATCCCCACCTCCAACTGCATCTCAAGATTGTGGCTCCTCCCCTGCAGTACATCATTGAGACCAGCATGGATGACGACAAGGTGTTTGCCATCCATGCTGCCCACCACCACCTCCCGGGCTCTGGCCATTGCATCCACCATGCACTTCCCCGACTGAGCCTCCACCTGCACCCGCCTGTCTGCCTTCACTGCCGTCAGAACGCCTCCCTCAACCCTAGCTACATTCGAGTCCCCGACCACCAGAACCCTCCTGCGCCCCAACCGTTCGCTTCCTAACTCCATCTGTTGGCCTCCGGATCGCTCTAGCTGACTCTCCTGCCGCTGTACGCTATTGTCGCGAGTTTCCATGCGCGCTTTAACCTTTTTCCTCTCGTTCTCATTTTTCTCACTCAATGCTCGTTGCGCTACAGCACTGTAGGATCGACGAGCCTCGTCCCCCACCTGACACTTCGAACTGGGGTGCCCAGCCGGCCGCGACCTGAGCGCTTCAACCTGTTTTTCTAGTTTTTCTAGCTGGGTCCGCTTTTCCCGCTCTTCTTTCATCTCGCCCACAATTCGCTTCAACAGGGCGGCATTATTTCATTTATTTCATTTATGAAGTCCTCAAAGGCCCCATTTAAGGGGTATTACATGAGGGGTGGGCGGGGAGTACGGCAGTTATGACAAAAAAATGATTTTCGATGGCAGTCTTGAATTGCTGAAGATCTTCAAGGGAAGCGATATGGCCGGGAAGGTCGTTCCAGTCCAGGGCAGTACGGAGGAAAAATGATTTTTGGAACGTTGTGGTATGGGCGCGCTGGGGGTAGACTGCTTTGAGATGGCTGTGATGGGATAAACGATGGGCTGGGCGGATGAGTGCGTTGTTCAGTGGCAAGCTGTGAAAAAATGTATGATAAAGAGAAAGGCGAGCTAGTTGACGACGGGATGCTAGGGTACGAAGTTCAAGTCGAGATTTTAGTCCAGTTACACTAGCGCGATATGAGTACTCTGAAAGAATAAATCGCGAAGCGCGATTTTGAATAGATTCCAGTAAATTCGACAGGTTGGTTTGGTGAGGATCGAATATAGAACTGGCGTACTCTAGTTTAGGTCGGACAAGTGATATATAGGCAATTAGTTTGACGGAAGGGGGTGCTAAGGAAAAGTTACGCCGTAAGTAGCCAAGGACGCGATTGGCTGAGTTAGCTATATTAGTAACATGACTGTGCCAGGATAGGTCACTGGAGATATGGACACCTAGGTACTTAATATTGTCGGTTTGAGTTATGGGACAACCGTAAAGGAGGTAGTTGGGAGGTGAGTAGTTACGTCGGCGGTGAAAAGAGACTACAAAGGGTTTATTGACATTTAGTTTCATGAGCCAGGTATCGCACCACTCTTGCACTTTAACGAGGTCGTTCTGTAGGACGGCAACATCTGATTGGTTATTTATGGAGCGGTAAATCACACAATCGTCGGCAAACAGGCGTATGTTCGATGACATGTTATTTGGCAGGTCATTAATATAAATTAGGAAAAGAAGGGGGCCTAAAACAGTACCTTGAGGAACACCCGACCGGACATGGGAGAGAGCGGATGAATGGGAGTTGGCGACAACAAACTGGAGACGATTGGTTAGAAAACTGCTCACCCAGGTGAGCACACAAGAGTATAAATTAAGGCATGACAGTTTGAGTAGCAGGTGACGATGCGATACTTTGTCGAATGCTTTCTCGAAATCTAAAAAAATGCGTCAGTGGGTGTATTAAGGTCAAGGTTGGTGTGAATGTCATGAAGGAAAAGAGCAAGCTGTGATTCACAAGAGTGACCTTGACGGAAGCCATGCTGATTGGGGTGAAAAAAGTTGACCGATGAAAGGAAAGATGCAACCTGGGAATAAATAATATGCTCCATGATTTTTGAACAAACACTTGTGATAGATATTGGTCTGTAGCTGGTGGGGCATGAACGGTTACCTTTTTTGAAGACAGGAACGACCTTCCCAATCCTCCAGTCAGCAGGAATGGCACCACTAGTTAGCGATTGCTGAAATATGAGTGACAAAACAAAACTACTGACTACTTTAGTATTTTTAAGCACTTTGGCATTAATGCCATCTGTTCCCACGGCGGATGAATTTTTTAGTTTGTCGATTACATTAGAGATACCGAACGGGTCGAAAGTTATGGGATACATTTGAGGATGAGCATAATTCGGGGGTGAAGGGAGGTGCACAAATGTCTCATTGGTGAAGACAGCGCAAAATGCATCGTTTAGTACACCAGCAACTTCGTGTTCAGGAACATTGTAGCCGTCGTTATGGAACAAAGAAATACTGGTTGAAACTGAAGGATTGATTGTTTTCCAGAACTGTTTTGGGTCGTTACGCAGCATAGAGGGCAGAGTGTTGTTGAAAAAGTTGTGTTTGGCGGTATATAAAGATTTTTTGTACTCGCTGGCGGCGCGAAAATACTTATCCCATGCAGCGTCGTTGTTTGAATGCTTTGCAATGCGAAAGAGCCTTTTTTTCTTGTTATTCAACAGGTTTAGTACAGAATTGAACCATGGCGACTGTGCACGCTCTGTTATTGTGATAGTGGGGATGTACTTTGCGATTAGACGGAGCATTTCGGTTTTAAAAAGTTGCCAGTTAGTATCAACAGGACGCTCTTTATAACTGGCCGCGAAGGTGTCGCAAAAAGATGCCAACTCTGTATTCATACCTGCATAATCACCTTTACCATAAAGAGTCAGTTTTTTCTTGTTTTTTTTTTGCTTTTGAGTGAACTGCAGTGGAAAGAGCCACAGATTACAGCGTGATCGCTCGGGGACGGGAGAAAGATAAGCGAAGAAAAAATATCGGCGTGGGTTGTTAAAATGAGGTCCAGGATATTAGAGGAGTGGTCGGTAATGCGTGTAGGTTCTGTGACCAGCTGTGATAGACCGAAAGTCAGGCACGTGTTCATGAATTCACATTCGTTGTTGCACTTTGACAAGGTGGAAGCAGGGTTAGTCCAGTTTATCGAGGGATAATTGAAGTCACCAAAAAGAACGACGGGAGTGTTATGATACATGGTTGTTATAGCTTGCAATGATTCGTAAAATAAAGGTAAGGAAGAGTCGTCTGTAGTTGGGGGTCGATAGCAAACACCAATTAGGAAGCGCGGAAAGGTAGCATTGCAACATATCCAGATTATTTCTAAAGGGGACGAGATATTAACGAGCGTGCAGCGCAGCGATCGGTTTGCGGCGATTAGAACACCGCCACCGCGCGCATTGCCGGGTCTATCTTTGCGAAAGATATCAAAGTGAGGGAGTGAAGGCAATATTTCGTGATCAGTTATTGATGGATTTAGCCAAGTTTCTGTAAGTAGTACTAAGTCACTCGAAGAAGAAGAAATGAGGCTGCAAATTTCATCACGTTTCGGTATAACACTGCGGATATAGTGTACAAGAATTGCACCGGGGAATAATTGACGTTGGTGATTTCGCGTTGAACTTGCACTTCGCGCTAGGATTTTTCGACAACGTTTTGGCCGGCGTGGTCATAAATGTATGTTTTGTTGTTTGCGATAAGCTTGTCATTTCTTAAGTTGATTTTAAGGTTACCTTCCTTCGCAAACTGAAAAAGCTTTTTCCGCGCAAGACTAGTTTCAGGCGAGAAGTCTTTACTGACGCTGTAAACGGTTCCCTTAAAATTTTTGCACAAAGAAAGCACAAGGTCTTTGTCTTTGTAGCGCTCAAACTTAACGATGATCGGCCGCTTTTTTCCTTGTGTGTAAGTACCCAGTCTATGGGCACGTGCAATATCTCGTGGCTGAATGTCGACATCAAGAAACTGATGACAGTGGTCAATGATCAACTTTTCGGATTCAGACCAGGATTCGCTTTGGCTGTCCGTCAAACCAAAAAACACTAAGTTGTCGCGACGAGACCTATTTTCAGTATCCACAACGCGGGCAGTCAGAGCAGATACCTGAGCCAAGCACTGATTTGTTGCCGATTGAACTGCGCTCAGGTCGGACTTCAAGGCTGTAAGCGACGTAAACTCGGACTCAATTTTTCCTAGCCTGTTACTCAGGTCCTCGAACGTTTTGTCGTGGTCAGATAGCTTTTCGTTAATTGATTTAAGCTCGCCGAGTATGGTTGACTGCCCGCACTGTAGATCCTGTAACATCTTGACCAGGTCAGGAGATTGGATAGCGTCAACACTATCAAGAGGCCTGGGGTTCGTCTCTACATCTCCCGCTAACAACAACAAGTTCAGCAACATCCGTGTACAGTCATATGCAATTTTGCGCCAACAGCGTGGGCTCGGCAACACAACAATACCCCTATAGCTAGATTTCGTAGCAAAAAGGCAATGCCGGTTGGTTACCTGTAACAAGAGGACGAAATGTCGGTAAGCTGGAGCCATCACTGTGCTGCCGAGCCCACTGGAAGGCGCTTCCGGGTGAACTGGCTTTATATCCTGATCGGCTGTGACGCTTGTCGAACGATAACGGTGAGGCAATCGGGTTTCCAGATATGGGGATGATTGTTGGTCAGGCTGGGTTGGTCGTGACGAGTTGCTCCGCAGTGCGCCGTAATCCACCGGTAGTAGTTCGAGAGGGCACCACGTTCCGGGAGGTCGAGACAGCAAGGTAGGTGACAGGTAGTCTTTCGGGCTGGCATCAGCAGGGCAAGGCGGAACACCGGCCAGGCAGACAAAGAGCGGCAACCAAGGTACCGCGCTGAGGAACTGTAACATGAGGACTGAATGTCGGTAAGATGGAGCCATCACTGTGCTGCCGAGCACACTGAAAGGCGCTTCCGGGTGAACTGGTTTTATATCCTGATCGGCTGTGACGCTTGTCGAACGATAACGGTGAGGCAATCGGGTTTCCAGATATGGGGATGATTGTTGGTCAGGCTGGGTTGGTCGTGACGAGTTGCTCCGCAGTGCGCCGTAATCCACCGGTAGTAGTTCGAGAGGGCACCACGTTCCGGGAGGTCGAGACAGCAAGGTAGGTGACAGGTAGTCTTTCGGGCTGGCATCAGCAGGGCAAGGCGGAACACCGGCCAGGCAGACAAAGAGCGGCAACCAAGGTACCGCGCTGAGGAACTGTAACATGAGGACTGAATGTCGGTAAGCTGGAGCCATCACTGTGCTGCCGAGACCACTGAAAGGCGCTTCCGGGTGAACTGGCTTTATATCCCGATCGGCTGTGACGCTTGTCGAACGATAACGGTGAGGCAATCGGGTTTCCAGATATGGGGATGATTGTTGGTCAGGCTGGGTTGGTCGTGACGAGTTGCTCCGCAGTGCGCCGTAATCCACCGGTAGTAGTTCGAAAGGGCACCACGTTCCGGGAGGTCGAGACAGCAAGGTAGGTGACAGGTAGTCTTTCGGGCTGGCATCAGCAGGGCAAGGCGGAACACCGGCCAGGCAGACAAAGAGCGGCAACCAAGGTACCGCGCTGAGGAACTGTAACAAGAGGACTGAATGTCGGTAAGCTGGAGCCATCACTGTGCTGCCGAGCACACTGAAAGGCGCTTTCGGGTGAACTGGCTTTATATCCCGATCGGCTGTGACGCTTGTCGAACGATAACGGTGAGGCAATCGGGTTTCCAGATATGGGGATGATTGTTGGTCAGGCTGGGTTGGTCGTGACGAGTTGCTCCGCAGTGCGCCGTAATCCACCGGTAGTAGTTCGAAAGGGCACCACGTTCCGGGAGGTCGAGACAGCAAGGTAGGTGACAGGTAGTCTTTCGGGCTGGCATCAGCAGGGCAAGGCGGAACACCGGCCAGGCAGACAAAGAGCGGCAACCAAGGTACCGCGCTGAGGAACTGTAACAAGAGGACTGAATGTCGGTAAGCTGGAGCCATCACTGTGCTGCCGAGCACACTGAAAGGCGCTTCCGGGTGAACTGGCTTTATATCCCGATCGGCTGTGACGCTTGTCGAACGATAACGGTGAGGCAATCGGGTTTCCAGATATGGGGATGATTGTTGGTCAGGCTGGGTTGGTCGTGACGAGTTGCTCCGCAGTGCGCCGTAATCCACCGGTAGTAGTTCGAAAGGGCACCACGTTCCGGGAGGTCGAGACAGCAAGGTAGGTGACAGGTAGTCTTTCGGGCTGGCATCAGCAGGGCAAGGCGGAACACCGGCCAGGCAGACAAAGAGCGGCAACCAAGGTACCGCGCTGAGGAACTGTAACAAGAGGACTGAATGTCGGTAAGCTGGAGCCATCACTGTGCTGCCGAGCACACTGAAAGGCGCTTCCGGGTGAACTGGCTTTATATCCCGATCGGCTGTGACGCTTGTCGAACGATAACGGTGAGGCAATCGGGTTTCCAGATATGGGGATGATTGTTGGTCAGGCTGGGTTGGTCGTGACGAGTTGCTCCGCAGTGCGCCGTAATCCACCGGTAGTAGTTCGAAAGGGCACCACGTTCCGGGAGGTCGAGACAGCAAGGTAGGTGACAGGTAGTCTTTCGGGCTGGCATCAGCAGGGCAAGGCGGAACACCGGCCAGGCAGACAAAGAGCGGCAACCAAGGTACCGCGCTGAGGAACTGTAACAAGAGGACTGAATGTCGGTAAGCTGGAGCCATCACTGTGCTGCCGAGCACACTGAAAGGCGCTTTCGGGTGAACTGGCTTTATATCCCGATCGGCTGTGACGCTTGTCGAACGATAACGGTGAGGCAATCGGGTTTCCAGATATGGGGATGATTGTTGGTCAGGCTGGGTTGGTCGTGACGAGTTGCTCCGCAGTGCGCCGTAATCCACCGGTAGTAGTTCGAAAGGGCACCACGTTCCGGGAGGTCGAGACAGCAAGGTAGGTGACAGGTAGTCTTTCGGGCTGGCATCAGCAGGGCAAGGCGGAACACCGGCCAGGCAGACAAAGAGCGGCAACCAAGGTACCGCGCTGAGGAACTGTAACAAGAGGACTGAATGTCGGTAAGCTGGAGCCATCACTGTGCTGCCGAGCACACTGAAAGGCGCTTCCGGGTGAACTGGCTTTATATCCCGATCGGCTGTGACGCTTGTCGAACGATAACGGTGAGGCAATCGGGTTTCCAGATATGGGGATGATTGTTGGTCAGGCTGGGTTGGTCGTGACGAGTTGCTCCGCAGTGCGCCGTAATCCACCGGTAGTAGTTCGAAAGGGCACCACGTTCCGGGAGGTCGAGACAGCAAGGTAGGTGACAGGTAGTCTTTCGGGCTGGCATCAGCAGGGCAAGGCGGAACACCGGCCAGGCAGACAAAGAGCGGCAACCAAGGTACCGCGCTGAGGAACTGTAACAAGAGGACTGAATGTCGGTAAGCTGGAGCCATCACTGTGCTGCCGAGACCACTGAAAGGCGCTTTCGGGTGAACTGGCTTTATATCCCGATCGGCTGTGACGCTTGTCGAACGATAACGGTGAGGCAATCGGGTTTCCAGATATGGGGATGATTGTTGGTCAGGCTGGGTTGGTCGTGACGAGTTGCTCCGCAGTGCGCCGTAATCCACCGGTAGTAGTTCGAAAGGGCACCACGTTCCGGGAGGTCGAGACAGCAAGGTAGGTGACAGGTAGTCTTTCGGGCTGGCATCAGCAGGGCAAGGCGGAACACCGGCCAGGCAGACAAAGAGCGGCAACCAAGGTACCGCGCTGAGGAACTGTAACAAGAGGACTGAATGTCGGTAAGCTGGAGCCATCACTGTGCTGCCGAGCACACTGAAAGGCGCTTCCGGGTGAACTGGCTTTATATCCCGATCGGCTGTGACGCTTGTCGAACGATAACGGTGAGGCAATCGGGTTTCCAGATATGGGGATGATTGTTGGTCAGGCTGGGTTGGTCGTGACGAGTTGCTCCGCAGTGCGCCGTAATCCACCGGTAGTAGTTCGAAAGGGCACCACGTTCCGGGAGGTCGAGACAGCAAGGTAGGTGACAGGTAGTCTTTCGGGCTGGCATCAGCAGGGCAAGGCGGAACACCGGCCAGGCAGACAAAGAGCGGCAACCAAGGTACCGCGCTGAGGAACTGTAACAAGAGGACTGAATGTCGGTAAGCTGGAGCCATCACTGTGCTGCCGAGCACACTGAAAGGCGCTTCCGGGTGAACTGGCTTTATATCCCGATCGGCTGTGACGCTTGTCGAACGATAACGGTGAGGCAATCGGGTTTCCAGATATGGGGATGATTGTTGGTCAGGCTGGGTTGGTCGTGACGAGTTGCTCCGCAGTGCGCCGTAATCCACCGGTAGTAGTTCGAAAGGGCACCACGTTCCGGGAGGTCGAGACAGCAAGGTAGGTGACAGGTAGTCTTTCGGGCTGGCATCAGCAGGGCAAGGCGGAACACCGGCCAGGCAGACAAAGAGCGGCAACCAAGGTACCGCGCTGAGGAACTGTAACAAGAGGACTGAATGTCGGTAAGCTGGAGCCATCACTGTGCTGCCGAGACCACTGAAAGGCGCTTTCGGGTGAACTGGCTTTATATCCCGATCGGCTGTGACGCTTGTCGAACGATAACGGTGAGGCAATCGGGTTTCCAGATATGGGGATGATTGTTGGTCAGGCTGGGTTGGTCGTGACGAGTTGCTCCGCAGTGCGCCGTAATCCACCGGTAGTAGTTCGAAAGGGCACCACGTTCCGGGAGGTCGAGACAGCAAGGTAGGTGACAGGTAGTCTTTCGGGCTGGCATCAGCAGGGCAAGGCGGAACACCGGCCAGGCAGACAAAGAGCGGCAACCAAGGTACCGCGCTGAGGAACTGTAACAAGAGGACTGAATGTCGGTAAGCTGGAGCCATCACTGTGCTGCCGAGCACACTGAAAGGCGCTTCCGGGTGAACTGGCTTTATATCCCGATCGGCTGTGACGCTTGTCGAACGATAACGGTGAGGCAATCGGGTTTCCAGATATGGGGATGATTGTTGGTCAGGCTGGGTTGGTCGTGACGAGTTGCTCCGCAGTGCGCCGTAATCCACCGGTAGTAGTTCGAAAGGGCACCACGTTCCGGGAGGTCGAGACAGCAAGGTAGGTGACAGGTAGTCTTTCGGGCTGGCATCAGCAGGGCAAGGCGGAACACCGGCCAGGCAGACAAAGAGCGGCAACCAAGGTACCGCGCTGAGGAACTGTAACAAGAGGACTGAATGTCGGTAAGCTGGAGCCATCACTGTGCTGCCGAGACCACTGAAAGGCGCTTTCGGGTGAACTGGCTTTATATCCCGATCGGCTGTGACGCTTGTCGAACGATAACGGTGAGGCAATCGGGTTTCCAGATATGGGGATGATTGTTGGTCAGGCTGGGTTGGTCGTGACGAGTTGCTCCGCAGTGCGCCGTAATCCACCGGTAGTAGTTCGAAAGGGCACCACGTTCCGGGAGGTCGAGACAGCAAGGTAGGTGACAGGTAGTCTTTCGGGCTGGCATCAGCAGGGCAAGGCGGAACACCGGCCAGGCAGACAAAGAGCGGCAACCAAGGTACCGCGCTGAGGAACTGTAACAAGAGGACTGAATGTCGGTAAGCTGGAGCCATCACTGTGCTGCCGAGCACACTGAAAGGCGCTTCCGGGTGAACTGGCTTTATATCCCGATCGGCTGTGACGCTTGTCGAACGATAACGGTGAGGCAATCGGGTTTCCAGATATGGGGATGATTGTTGGTCAGGCTGGGTTGGTCGTGACGAGTTGCTCCGCAGTGCGCCGTAATCCACCGGTAGTAGTTCGAAAGGGCACCACGTTCCGGGAGGTCGAGACAGCAAGGTAGGTGACAGGTAGTCTTTCGGGCTGGCATCAGCAGGGCAAGGCGGAACACCGGCCAGGCAGACAAAGAGCGGCAACCAAGGTACCGCGCTGAGGAACTGTAACAAGAGGACTGAATGTCGGTAAGCTGGAGCCATCACTGTGCTGCCGAGACCACTGAAAGGCGCTTCCGGGTGAACTGGCTTTATATCCCGATCGGCTGTGACGCTTGTCGAACGATAACGGTGAGGCAATCGGGTTTCCAGATATGGGGATGATTGTTGGTCAGGCTGGGTTGGTCGTGACGAGTTGCTCCGCAGTGCGCCGTAATCCACCGGTAGTAGTTCGAAAGGGCACCACGTTCCGGGAGGTCGAGACAGCAAGGTAGGTGACAGGTAGTCTTTCGGGCTGGCATCAGCAGGGCAAGGCGGAACACCGGCCAGGCAGACAAAGAGCGGCAACCAAGGTACCGCGCTGAGGAACTGTAACATGAGGACTGAATGTCGGTAAGCTGGAGCCATCACTGTGCTGCCGAGCACACTGAAAGGCGCTTTCGGGTGAACTGGCTTTATATCCCGATCGGCTGTGACGCTTGTCGAACGATAACGGTGAGGCAATCGGGTTTCCAGATATGGGGATGATTGTTGGTCAGGCTGGGTTGGTCGTGACGAGTTGCTCCGCAGTGCGCCGTAATCCACCGGTAGTAGTTCGAAAGGGCACCACGTTCCGGGAGGTCGAGACAGCAAGGTAGGTGACAGGTAGTCTTTCGGGCTGGCATCAGCAGGGCAAGGCGGAACACCGGCCAGGCAGACAAAGAGCGGCAACCAAGGTACCGCGCTGAGGAACTGTAACAAGAGGACGAAATGTCGGTAAGCTGGAGCCATCACTGTGCCGCCGAGCCTTTTTAATCAAATCGGCGACCTGAGCTTCCAGCTTAATCCGTGCCTCACGTTCTACCTGCAGGTCCGCCTTAAGTGCATTAAACCCAGCTTCCCATTCCCCTTTAAACGTATGAACGGCGTCCCCAAACCGCTTACACATCTTACGCACGAAGCTAGCCTCATCCGCCTCGGCTAAGCTCCCGAACCCAGTCTCATCTAAATAACACCAACGGTCGCACTCCTGGCACTGTACTAACTCCCCGTCCTCGTCAACCTTAACTTTCCTAGCCTGCCGACCCATCGTCCAGCCGACTACGCCTTGTGAAAGCCCGCCAAAATTCCTATGCCGATAGCCCTCGGCACTGCGCAACGTAAAAGCCCGCCAAAAATTATTCTCACACACCTCCGCTGGCCTCCCTACCCTTAACTCGGTCTAAAACTACCGCGCGACAGCATGTATACAAGCGCAAATACCAAAAGCACTTAGCTTCGGACGTAGTCGCTGCAGTTCCCAGCCACGTTGCTTCCACGTTGCTCCAAGCACGCCACACGACGCCCGAACGCTGCGAACCGCGAGATGGATGGATGGATGGATACGGCTGAACCCTTTACATCGGGCGGTGGCTCAAGCCACCTAGCCATGTCTTGTGAAATTTTACTCCTGTCTTGCTTTTAGCCACCAATCAGATAACCTTCGCTTGGTTACTTCTAACCTCTTAAAATCCACTTTCCCTTCACTATCCCTAAACCCCAATGCCTTGGGTAAGTCAGCCCCGCTGCCTTCCACTGTAGGGTGAAGCCCTCTACAGAAAAGTATCAAGTGTTCAGCTGTTTCCTCCTCCTCTCCGCACGCAATGCACAAAGTGTCTATCTCCTGGTACCTGACTCTATACGTCTTAGTCCGCAAAACTCCAGTCCTGGCCTCAAACAACAAAGAACTTCCCCTACAATTATCATAGATATTTTCTTTGACAATTTCCTGTTTAAAGGTCCGGTATGTTTCTAGTGCCGATTTCGTCAGCATCCCTGTTTTCCACAAAGCTCTCTCTGTTCCTTTAACCTTTTTCTTAACCGATAATTGCTGATTTGCCCCCTTACTGCTGTCCAGATATTTGCTTGTCAATTTTCTAGTTCGCTTTCTCCATTTCGTGTCAGCATTCTTTATATACAAGTATCTGAAAACTTTCCTAGCCCACCGCTTTTCCTCCATCCTTCTCAATCGTTCCTCAAATGCTATCTTACTGCTAGCCTCTCTGCTCTCGAAAGACGCCCATCCCAGATCACCCTGTACCCCCTGATTTGGTGTATTGCCATGTGCTCCCAAAGCTAACCTCCCTACTCCCCGTTGTCTAATTTCCAGCCTTGCTTGAACATCTGGCCTCATACACAGGACCGCATTCCCGAAGGTCAGGCTAGGGACCATCACCCCGTTCCAGATCCCTCTTACCACCTCATACCTATTGTAATTCCACAGTGCCCTATTTTTCATGACAGCTGCATTCCTACTAGCTTTATTCATTACATATTTTTCATGCTCTGTCAGATACTCAACACTGTTATTTATCCACACCCCAAGATACTTGTACTCATTCACTACTTTTAGCACGAACTCCTGTATTCTATGCTCGCCGCCCTCTTCATTAAATGTCATGACTGCAGATTTTTCCTTACTATACATGAAGCCTAATCTATCTCCCTCTGTACTGCATATGTCTAACAACTTCTGCAGGTCTTCTTTGTTGTCAGCCATTATCACTATATCGTCCGCATATATTAGTCCCGGTAATGTCTGTTTAATCAATTTCCCTTGCTTGAAAAAAGATAGGTTGAAACCTAGTCCGCTCCCCTCTAGCTTGGCCTCCAAACCTTGCAGGTACAACATGAACAACAAAGGGGACAGAGGACATCCTTGTCCAAGCCCCCGCTGTATCTCTACAGGCCCTGATACATATTTTCCCCATTTTATGAGCACTCTGTTACCTCTATATATATCTTTTAAAAGATTAATTACTCCATTTTCCACATCCAATGTGCCCAAAATGTCCCACAAATGCTCCTGAGTAACGTTGTCATATGCTCCCCTAATATCCGGAAATGCTAGCAATAAGGGCCTATGTTCCTTTTCCGCAATTTCTATACACTGTGTCAATGAAAATAGATTGTCCTCCAACCTCCTTTGTTTCCGGAACCCATTCTGTTGTTCCCCTAACACCTCCTCGTTCTCCACCCAAGCCTGCAGTCTATCCTTTATAATTTGCATCACCACCCTGTAAACCACAGATGTCACTGTTATGGGGCGATAGTTACGGATGGATGGATGGATACGGCTGAACCCTTTACATCGGGCGGTGGCTCAAGCCACCTAGCCATGTCTTGTGAAATTTTACTCCTGTCTTGCTTTTAGCCACCAATCAGATAATCTCCGCTTTGTTACTTCTAACCTCTTAAAATCCACTTTCCCTTCACTATCCCTAAACCCCAACGCCTTGGGTAAGTCAGCCCCGCTGCCTTCCACTGTAGGGTGAAGCCCTTTACAGAAAAGTATCAAGTGTTCAGCTGTTTCCTCCTCCTCTCCGCACGCAATGCAAAAAGTGTCTATCTCCTGGTACCTGACTCTATGCGTCTTAGTCCGCAAAACTCCAGTCCTGGCCTCAAACAACAAAGAACTTCCCCTACAATTATCATAGATATTTTCTTTGACAATTTCCTGTTTAAAGGTCCGGTATGTTTCCAGTGCCGATTTCGTCAGCATCCCTGTTTTCCACAAAGCTCTCTCTGTTCCTTTAACCTTTTTCTTAACCGATAATTGCTGATTTGCCCCCTTACTGCTGTCCAGATATTTGCTTGTCAATTTTCTAGTTCGATTTCGCCATTTCGTGTCAACATTCTTTATATACAGGTATCTGAAAACTTTCCTAGCCCATCGCTTTTCCTCCATCCTTCTCAATCGTTCCTCAAATGCTATCTTACTGCTAGCCTCTCTGCTCTCGAAAGACGCCCATCCCATATCACCCTGTACCCCCTGATTTGGTGTATTGCCATGTGCTCCCAAAGCTAACCTCCCTACTCCCCGTTGCCTAATTTCCAGCCTCGCTTGAACATCTGGCCTCATATAAAGGACCGCATTCCCGAAGGTCAGGCTAGGGACCATCACCCCTTTCCAGATCCCTCTTACCACCTCATACCTATTGTAATTCCACAGTGCCCTATTTTTCATGACAGCTGCATTCCTACTAGCTTTATTCATTACATATTTTTCATGCTCTGTCAGATACTCAACACTGTTATTTATCCACACCCCAAGATACTTGTACTCATTCACTACTTTTAGCACGAACTCCTGTATTCTATGCTCGCCGCCCTCTTCATTAAATGTCATGACTGCAGATTTTTCCTTACTATACTTGAAGCCTAATCTATCTCCCTCTCTACTGCATATGTCTAACAACTTCTGCAGGTCTTCCTTGTTGTCAGCCATTTCACTATATCGTCCGCATATATTAGTCCCGGTAATGTCTGTTTAATCAATTCCCCTTGCTAGAAAAAAGATAGGTTGAAACCTAGTCCGCTCCCCTCTAGCTTGGCCTCCAAACCTTGGAGGTACAACATGAACAACAAAGGGGACAGAGGACATCCTTGTCTAAGCCCCCGCTGTATCTCTACAGGCCCTGATACATTTTTTTCCCATTTTATGAGCACTCTGTTACCTCTATATATATCGTTTATCTCTATATATATTATATATATATATCTCTATATATTTATCTCTATATCTCTATATATACTTACGCTGCGAACCGCGCCACCTGTCGGCGGCGACACGAAGTGCATCAAGCGCCGCCACCATGTGAGCGCACTACCCCCTTCTTAGAACGAAGCGCGTAAACCCCGCGGCGGCCCAGTCTTCTTTTTTGTTTGTGTGGTTCAACCCGTCCCAGTCCTCCCTAGGTCTGACTCCGCCCTTAGATTTCCCCGTCCCTAGGGGTAATTCTCTTCCCCTGGTTAAATTTGTTTGTGTTGTTTGTCCAGCTGAAATAATTTTTAGTATCATATTTGGAAACAATGCTAATAAATTTTACAGAAGCTTTTTATATTTTTGTTGTTATGTGCGTTGAATTTTGTTTTTGTATTATACATGATCACGTGACTCCTTTGTTGCGCAGATTTGTCCCCCGTTGCATCGTGCAAGCGTCGTCGCTGATGGACTCGTCGTTGATCCCCCGGTCTGCGATCTTGCTGTCGCGCTAATTGCTGTATACTTTGCAGTAAATGCACTGTTTTATTACTGCATTGTCCAGCCGCAGCTCCGTTGAGCTTTCGTTTTGGCCGTTGCCATATTCTGTGTTGCGCTGGGAGAGCACTGTTCTACTATTGAGAGTTTGTCCTTGTTGGCTCCGTTGCGCGTTCTTTGTTTGCCAGTGTGAATTGTGTTTGTGTCTGTCGCCGAGGTGCCCTTCTAGGAATGGAGGGACCAAGCGCACCACCCGCAGAGTCACCTGTACGAGATAAGTATCAGTGTCCTGTGTGCCAAGCTGAGTTTGTTTTGGAGCAATCTCGAAGGAAGCATGTGCGAAAGCAGCATCCCGAAGCTGCAAGCTCTCTTAGTGGTAGTGCGAAAGCCTCCTACAGTTGTGATCAGTGTACTAATGTGTTTGTCCGCAGTGGCCAATTGTTGCAGCACCACGAGCAGAATCACGGGTTCGTGTCGAGGCTCAGTACGCATCAGTTCTCTTCCTATTCAGGTGAGGAAGATGCACGTGTTCTTGGCGCCATTTTTTTGTGTCTGTGCATGCACAAAAAAAGTGTGAGCTTGTGTACAAACGCGAGTAGGCTTGCGTTAGAGCGCTCGCGTAGCGTTTACTGCATGCACGAAAGAAATGTAAGCTTGTGTACAAACGCGAGTAGGCTTGCGTTAGAGCGCTCGCGTAGCGTTTACTGCATGCACGAAAGAAATGTAAGCTTCTGTACAAACGCGCGTAGGATTGCGTTAGAGCGCTCGCGTAATGTTCTGCGGAGGAAAAGGGAGCGAAATTTTAAAGCAGACAGTGGTTTCACAGCAACAGATTAAATCGCTTCCACGTACCTACATAAACGACAGAGGTATGACGGTCGAGTCACCAACATAGCAGATTTGAAGCTTCACCTTTCCTCCCGCAGCGTAGCGTTCTTGACAAGTCGGCCCACGTCCGTACATACCAGTGCATTGCATATTATATCGCTGGGTAAAGTAAGGAACAAGCACAACAAATGCAGGACTTCCCGCTTTATTCAAACCACGCTGTTCGCATGCACAACCATTGAGTCTGCCACCAGAACAGCAGCAGAAGCGCAGGGTGTATTAGAAAAAAATTGGCTGACAAATGCAAATGAAGGGGAAACATTATGCACCTCAATGCTTGTGCATATCTGCTGTGTATTGCTCTCTCCTCTGTAATTTTTAATGCACAACTTGGAGCAACAGTGCACCTCTTCTTTCCGCTTTGGCAAGCATGCGTTATTTTCGAGGGTGAGAACTCGGACACAATGGAGCTACAAGCTTGCGCATATGTTCCTCTTGCTAGGAAATATTTGCCGCAACTGGCGAAATCATGGTCCTTTCTTTTTGTGATGAGCTGACGAAAACGTATTGTCCACTGAAAAGCCATCAGTGCTCACTCTGTACTCTTAATAAAGGAGTATGGCTACTTTCTGCATGATATGTATATTGTATGTGCAGGTTACTAATACAAATACGAAACTTATTTTGAGGCAGAAGCCTTGCTTGCTCTATGGAGCGAAAGCTTGTGTGTGTCAAAGTTCAATGGTAACCATAAAAGATGGAGAACTCATGCAACCTGGCATGTAGCCGTTAAATTAATGATTGGCTGCGGGAGGTTGCTCGAGAGGAACAGCCTGCTGTTGAATTGAGGAAAGCCGGACCAGCGACCGGTTTATTTCCCGGGCAGGCGAACATTGCCCAGAACGAGCTCGCGCGGCTCGCATAGCGTGCATCACGTGTTCGCGCAGCCAGGCGCTTTCTCGCTCTAGCCCTATGCAGTGGCTACACTACTGCCTACAACACCTGTATCGCACAAATTCCACCGGTGGCAGTATCTGCCATCCCATGGTAGTGGCTTGTGAAGCGCTACCTGGATTGCACTAATTCTTCCTTTGGCAGCACCTGCTATCCCAGGGCACTAGGGCACCACTTAACTGCTGTACTACTGTGCTAGCCGTGACATGAGGACTCCCAGGAAAGTAGACTAATTCTGCATATATGGGCGTTAACCCACTAGCTATCGCACCATACCCTTATAATGGCGCCGAGCATGGGCTGTGGTACGGCGGCGACTGTCTTCAAGAGGTTAGCGTGCAGGTCACAAGGGGTGCAGCAGTGTTTTGGTGGTGGCTATGTAGAGCCATGCAGATGTAAATTTGCCGGCTGCATGGCATCTGATTACACCACGCTGTTCACTAACAGTCTTAAGTGTGTGCGTCTTTTTAATGTTGTAGCGTTGAAGGTCCCATTGTCAAGAAAGTGCGGTGTCGGTGTTGTTGGCATTGTGAGCGAAAAATCACGAGTACGACTCTGGAAAGTAGTCCCCAGGGAGCAAGCTAGGAGGCAGGTGGCCAGCCTACGTCACGTGACTTTGTGGCATCCTCAAAGCCTGCTTGCCCATTGCAAACTGCTCACCTTTGCAGGTGGCAGCTAAATGAACGATTGGTATTTGAGAAGAGGCCTGGGTCATTTAAGACCTGCAGCTGGGAGCGGCTGCCATTGCAGGACATTGGTGAATTGCTTATCCGCTGCACCACTACACTAGTTGGGGTATGATGACTCTAAGGGATCCATGAATGTAAAGTAGAGAATGACCTTTTGCATGCATGGAAATTAATCCACTATGCTATCGTGTCATACCCTTAAGCTGGAGTTTTTTCCCCTCCGATTTTTTTCACTGTAATTTGAAACTGCAGACATTGTGAAACTTATTTATTGTGTACAGTATTGTATCTGTCAATGCAGCATTTGCTAGCCGGGGGTAGCGCACAGTTGCGTCGTAGCAATAGTCCATGACTTCAACACCTTTACTTGGGGGGGGGGGGGGGGGGCTTGCTTCACTTCCAGTAAGTACAGAGTAGATCACGCTTGGCTAGAGCGCTCGAGCGGTGTGCTGCGGAGCAAATAAAGTTAAATATTATCGCAGCTGCTCTGCTGAGGGTAGGGCGCTGGTGCTTGTGCATTTCACATGAATATTAGGCTGATCTTAAGCACAAGTATTATCAGTGAATGTCAATACCTACTTTATAATTTCGCTTTATTTCCACCGGGCTGCACCGCTCGAGCGCTGTAGACAAGTGTGATCGACTCTTTACTCGTTAAAATACTTGCAAAAATAGTGTGCATCGGTCATGGAAATCAAAAGAGCTCGGTACTGATCAGATGACTGACTCAGCAAGCGCTTCTGAAGTGGATCCAGTATGGCTGCCAACTTCCATAATGTTAAATGGTTTCCTTCTTCTGTCGGCAGCCCCTCTTTGTCGCGCCAACTTAAGGGCATTGTAGTTCAAAAATCGGGTAAATTGCATTTCATCCGATCTTTTAGGAACATCTTTGAGGTGTAAAAATTTTAAATAGGGTAAAGTCAGGTTTTACCTAAAAACAAAAAACCCCTATGTACTCAGGGTGCCTAGTGCCTCCATACTTAAAGAAGCTTAGCTACTGCCCTCAGTCACCCCTGATGAAGGAGTCGAGTCGGCTTCGAAACGTTGGGTTCAAGTTAATATTTTTGGTTGGAGTTGTGCAGTTTATGTCTTCAAACCCAACCAGACAGGCAAATCTGTCAAAATAAAACTTAAAAGGAGGACGCCGACCAAAAGTAAAACAAAAAACAAACAAAAACTTAAAAAGTTAAAAAAACAACAAAAAAACAAAAAGAACAAACAAAAAATGAAGAAAAAAATGTTGTTTTTTTGTTTTTTACTTTTGGTCGGCGTCCTCCTTTTAAGTTTTATTATGATCATCCCCGACCAGACGAGTTTTCGTCCAACTCTCGACTTCACTAAATCTGTCAAAATGTTTAGTTTTCAATCTAGTTTAAGTACCATGACCCCTATGTCCTTCCCAAAAGATATGCTCTTACCTGATCCTCACCATCTGATTTCACCGTTTGCATTACTCTTAAGGCTTTCTTCACTTGCTCTTTTGTTACTGGTGGTATGTCACAGTGCTGTCCGCTACTGCCTCTCATTATTAACGTCCTGATTGCATTGGCTACTCTATAGATTGGTTACTGTATAGAATGACACTGTCTCTTAACGAATACGTCTGGTTTTCTAGTGAGAGCTACACTGGGCTACCAGTCGAGCATTTCGCGGTAGCTGGAAGAGGCCAGTTGTGTGCATGTGTCGTTACCATGGCAACCGGAGAGGAGCAGCAGGTGCGCCGCGTTCTTAGCCGCCGCCTTGCCACACGCCCCTCTATCACTCGAACCACGCGTCGCAAGTGCAGCATTGCTTATAAAAGGCGGAGATGTAATGGGCGTCTCTATCACAACGTTTGACATGGATGCAGAGAATGCGAGTCCAGCTGCTTTTTAATGGCGGTATAGACAAGAGAAAATTAACTCTTCCGATCCTGAGGTTGTCGCCTGGCACTTGGCTACTCGGCAAAGAGAGAATGAGTGTAAGAAGGCGGAGAAAGCAGCGGAGACGCCCGAATAGAGAGGAACGGCTTGCCAAACTGAGATGCCAGACTGCCGAGCGTAATAGACGGCGTAAAGCCGCCGACATGGAGCCCAGTGTCTCATTGCTAAACATACGATAACCACAGCAGGCTCAGCCAGGGAAACGTATACCTCTCGATACATATATTCTGGCATAGATGAGCTAAGCCACTTCCAATTTTTTGTCTATGGCTAGTTTCCTCGTCACTGCTTTTAGACTACGTCCATTCTTTAGAGAATGCTCAATTCTCTCTATATTGTAACGTACTTGTTGATGGAGGGTGTTTTAATACATGGTGCTGGTAAAGACGGCACAGCATGAGCGCTAAATCACCGTCTTCCAGGTCAGCCACATGCCACCTGGCAATACTATAGTCGGATACAACTCAAGTCTGGCGCGAAGCTCCGGCCCACATTCAGGACCTCTCCACAGAATTCTTCCACAACAAAAAGTAATCTGTCGTTAAAACCTTTCTTGTTACCTAAAGAAAAAAGAAAAAGCTACTTACAAGGGAAATAATTGTAAGCTGTAGAGTTTTGAAAACGTGGGTTGTTTGCTGTACTCAGTGAAAAGCTGATTTAGTTGACTATTTTGATTGGCCAACGGAGTAATACAATACACCGCGGATCATGACCCACTGTTAGCAACCGCTTTCTTTTCTTTTTTAGGTTGTGTCCGACTATAGGTGGCACTATTGCCCCTTCCGAGAAAGAGAAGCATTGTCGTGATGCTGACAGCATTGCGGTCGACAGAAGGTTAAAATTGAAAATAACCGGGGGGAGGGGGGGGGGGAGAGTGAGCAAAGGATTCCAGCGGAAGCGTGTTACGACTTCAACATGTTTGCTTGCCGTTACCGTGTACAGAACGGCTTAAGCCGCACAAAGTGCACAATGCCAAGAGCTGAGCTGTTGGCGTCATGGTTGCATTGCACTCACTGTCCGGAAGCACTTGATAGTCGACATCACTGACGCACCGTAGCACTCTTTAAGGGCCAAAAATAAAAATAATTAAAATAATTGGTTTTTGGGGAAAGGAAATGGCGCAGTATCTGTCTCATATATCGTTGGACACCTGAACCGCGCCGTAAGGAAAGGGATAAAGGAGGGAGTGAAAGAAGAAAGGAAGAATAGGTACCGTAGTGGAGGGCTCCGGAATAATTTCGACCACCTGTGGATCTTTAACGTGCACTGACATCGCACAGCACACGGGCGCCTTAGCGTTTTTCCTCCATAAAAACGCAGCCGCCGCGGTCGGGTTCGAACCCGGGAACTCCGGATCAGTAGTCGAACGCCTAACCACTGAGCCACCGCGGCAGGGCAGGCCAAACTAGCGCCACAGTAGTTTCTCAGACAAGCGGTGGCAATGAACAGGAGTCCATATGCAGATTTGGTCGCCGGGTTTGTAGTCAACCCGGCGATAGCAAAGGTTGTAGTGGCGTGCACCCGTGCTGTGATGTTGCCGGATGTGCACGTGGGCCAGCCCACTGCCTTCTTCAGCTTGTTGGGCAAATTGTTGGGTGCCTGGGATGAGTCGGGCATCATCTGGGCACAAGATCAGGCATACTATGTGTCTCACATCTGTACGCGAGGTCAAACGACGTGAAGAGCATAATTTCCTTCAGGGGGTGTTGTTGGCGAAGGTGACGTAAGGCAGGACTTCATCCCAAGCTTTGTGCTGTGCATCTACATACATTGACAGCATGTCCGCGATGGTTGTTTTCAATGAATGATAGGTCAACTGAGAAATCAATTAACTGCGGCGTAAACGCTGATCATTTGTCAGTAATCGTGTATGAAAGGCGCCATGCCGCAAGACATTGTGCATGAAAAACTCCGTGATATCAGAAGCTGTACTACGAGGGATTGCCGTGGCTTTGGCATAGCGAATGAAATAGTCTGTGCCAGCTATAATCCCGTTGTTTCTGGTCAGCAACAAAGGGAAAGGGCTGAGGAGGTCCATACCTGTTTGGTCGAAAGGAGCGCGAGGGGCTGTAATGGGCTTAAATGATGGCGTCTTCCGGTGCTCGCATTCTCTGGAGCTTCTAATGTAACGTTTGACAGCGCCTGTGAGCCCCGGCCAGTAGTACATGCTCCGAACTGTGACGAGCGTTCGTGAGAAAACGCAAGTGGCCACATGTGGGCTATTGTGGCAAGTGAAAAGTGCGTCAGCATGAATATCAGCTGGAATTACGAGATGGTAAGCTCTATTGTGACCTCGAGTTGTACAGGAGACCATGCCGCAAACAGAAGGAGCTGAGATAGAGAGAAGTGTCAAGATAGATTCGTATTGTTGCCTTCAAGGTGGTCAATGATAGGGTGAATGTCCGCATCCGCCTGCTGCTGGGTCATCAGGTGGTGTGCGAGCCAGTGTTTCCACGTGTTCGTGTTTACGGCCTGACTTTTATACAGTATTGATGTCAAATTCCTGGAGCCGTAAGCTCCATCGTGGCAAGTGCCCAGATGGTTCTGGAAAATTTGCCAGCCAGTGTAGATAGTGATGATCAGTTACGAAAGGGCAATTTTATGATGGCCCGCATGACCACAAGACATTCTTTCTCAGACTTAGAGTAATTGCTTTCGGCGTAAGAAAGAGTGTGGCTAGCATATGTAGGAACCCTCTCAAGGCCATCTTGGTGTTGGACAAGGACAGCGTGAAAACCGATGTTGCTGGCATCGGTGTGAACCTCGGTGTTGGCATCTTCTTTGAAGTGTACAAAAACGAGAGATGCTTGAAGGTGCTGGCGTAGCATGGTGAAAGCAGTGTGTTGCTTGGTGGCCCACACAAAGGAGATACTACTAGTGAGGCACGTCAACGGCTCTGCAGTTGTGAAGTCAGCAATAAAGTGCCAGTAATCCGCACAGAGACTCAGGAAGTGCTTGAGGGCTTTCTTGTCAGTAGGAACGGGAAAATGTGCGACGGCGGCAGTCTTCTCGGGGGTCCGGCCGCATTCCTTCAGCTCTCACAACGTGACCAAGAAGTTTAAGGTCTTTCTAACTGAAAGGGCACTTCTGGGGCTTCAGGTCTGCCGACTGGAGGCCTTCGAGGACAGCCTGCAGTCGCTGGGGATGCTCATCAAGCGTTTTCAGAAAACGATGACACCCAAGTACACAAGAAAGATTTGCTGCTTGTCACCTGTGAGGACAGTGTCTATCATCCGTTGAAACATGGAAGGGGTGTTGCACAAGCTGAAAGAAAGCACTTTGAATTCATAGATTCCATGTGGTGTCACAAAAGCAGTGTTCTTGTGGTTTCTTTCATCTAGTTCAGTTTTCCAATAGCCGCTTTTCCAAGTCGACTGAGAAACACTTAGTGCAACACAATTTGTCCAGCGTGTCGTCATTGCGCGGCAACGGGTAGACGTCCTTTTCGGTCACACTGTTCAGTTTTGCATGGTTGACACAAAACCGCAGAGCAGCGTCGTCTTTTTTAGCCAGGATGACAGGCAAAGATCACGGGCTTTAGGAAGGTTTAGCTACTCCATTGTCAAGCATCTCCTGAACTTGCGATCCTTAGCGGAAACATGAAGTGATGGGTGTTTGGCGAACCTGCGAAGAACCAAAGCACAGCTTGAATTCGAGCAGTGGTTGCTCCAAGGCCAGCCGTTGCTCCGCGGACAGGTGGCAGTTGATGTAGACGTTTTCAAGGTAGAGCTCGTCAGTGCCTGCTGCAGCGGATGCAAAGTAGAAGCGATACCAGTTCCAGGAAAAGCGTGCCGGTGCTCATTATAAAGATTAGTGAAAAGGATCGCAGACTGGCCACCATGAAGCGTCAGTAGGCTGTGAGCAGCCCAGATGCCCTGAGTCAGCAGGAGTGAATGGTTAGCCTCTTACTGCTTCAGCATCATGCAAGTTGTCGTAGGTGACTTCCAATAAAATACTGCTCCGTGGTGGCAACGTGACGATGTCTCCAGAGATGTGAAGCGTGACACTATGGCAGCAAGAGCTGGTTAGTTGGGTGGTCATGCCGCTCGAAAAGGTAATAATTTGTTGTAGATGATTGCACCATACTTCTGCACAGTCAATGCCGATAATCAGATCCCAGGAGCAATCGCACAGAACGAAGCAACTGAAAACGTAGATCCATTAATTTGATTGCCAGCTGTGCAAATACCCTCTACGGTAACGAGATGACCACTATCGAATCTAATAGTCAGCCCCAGTGTCCACTAATGCACAGTCTCTGTGACCGTCGAGAATAACCTATGCCTAAAGAAACACGATTGTCTGGCTTGGACGAGGGTGCCTTCAGTTCGTGTTCGGAGTGTAGCAGCGACGGCGGTAGGTCTTCAGCGCAGCGACTCCTAGCAACTTCGCCCCCTGAAGGTCGATGGTCCCAGTTTTCCCGGCGAGGTCTGGACGATGGACACTGTGCCGCTCCCAGAGAGCTGTGCGGGGTCAGCGAAGATGAGCATAACTAACGTGGTACACGGGATAGAAGTATGCTACAGTGAATTGATATAAAGGGTCAGTCGCTGTTCCGCAAGGAAGTCTTCAATGGCAGGGGGTTGGTGGCCAAACTGGGGTCTCGGAGAATTGGCGCGACAACCTTGCAGGCTGAGGCGTCAGTAAGAGCAATAGCGGTACAGGTGGCCTGGTTCTCCGCATTGAAAGCAATGTGGCCTGCTGTCAGGTGTGCCCCAGATGTCGGCCTTCCACACGGACGCTTCGCGATCATTGTTGGCACTGAGGGCAGCATAACAGGATGGGTTGCATGAATCGGTGCTGATGAAGTGGGAACCTGATGCTGCACAACCTTACCATAGGTGGTAGTCTCCCGGTGGACGTGGTGTTTCCACAATAGAGCCCGGGACGCCTGTTGCACCTTTTTGCAAACGAGCGGAGATCAAACCCAGCGTAAGCTGCAAAACTTGCGAAGCTCTTCACGCACAATGGTGCGAATCAGATTGCGCAAATTGTTACGGCGGCTCATGTTGGTGGCAAACGATTCGGTTACTGCAGCAGCATGCACGGGCTGCTTTTATGTCGTAAACAAATGAAAATGACCCCAGGTGGCCTAAGATAACTATGTTCTGTGTATGGCAGGTCTTAGCACGTGATGGCTTTGGTGCATTTACTGCTCAAGCATTGTTTGGATGTACGTAAAGGCTCTTTGGCTCATCTAGCCTTTTCAGTCATGCTCATCACATACTTTTCTTCTGTCATCTGCCTTTTGCTTGGGCAAAATATAGACTGACTGATTGATTGAATATAGTAGTGCATGCATTGCGGTAAAATTTTTTTTGGCAGTATAGTTAATCATGTTCTTAGCAGCCATATGAGGATAAAACATAAAATTTGCAGTAAATGCAATTCGACGGCAAGCACCGAAATACGAGAACTCTTCTTGCTGTTTTCCTGCCCATTCATGTAGTCCCAGCAAGTAGAACACAAAGTAAAGAAAAATGACAAGGTACTGACCAATGGCCGTGCTGCACACATATGTACACGCTGTTGCACCGAGTGGTGACGGCCAATGTGGCTTGATGGGCCTGCTTCTTGTGGCACAGTTATTCTGCACTAAAACACATGATTGACAAACAAGCTCTGGTAGCGCTTTTGGCCGTGGTATCAAGATCTAAATAGTTCTTGCACCATGATCTCAAGGCAGGATGTGAAATGTTCTTTGTTAAAAGAAATTTCAAGCCAGCTGAACACAATGTTAAACATTGCACAAGTATCCTTTCTGTACGTAGGTTATGTGCGGCTTGAATTCCAACAGTCCTGCATTGTGCGGGACCCCAACACCTAGGTTCTCGTTTAGTTTCTGGGACATCTTTTTTCCTTTTGAAAGTTCAGCCAAAATGGTCTTTGGCTGAACCGTATGTCGCCTGAAAAGAAATTTGTGTTCGACAAGCTGTACCAGGTGCAAATCGGACACAGAAAGGAGGGCCACAAAGCATACGACGAGGTGGATTATATTCCGTTTCATACATCAGGTGCAACGTTGTGAAAGGTACCGAAGTAGTCCATGCGTAAAAATTAAGGGAGGTGTGTTACTCCGCACTTGTTCTGTGACCAAGTGGTCTAAGGCATGAGAAAGTGACACTGTCGTCAGCAGTAATAGTGCATTTAATTGGGTTCATGACGAATGTGGAATGTAGTAATCTTCGATATTGTTATTGCGCTACTCATAATTTACATAAACAAGAACGACACATACAGACGGCATCGGGTAATCTGGCGGCGCATTGCTCCAAGTGCAAAAACTGTAAGCCATTGCTTGATAGCACCACTGTCACCCTTCGATCCCAAGGTAAAATGCAAAGGGAGCTTTATGAAGCATTTCCCATGACGTCTGAGAAGAAAGGCACTTGCGTAAGCGACCCTTTGGGAGCGCTGACGAAGCGAGAGATTAACTTTTTAAGGAAGTGAAAAGACTGCATCCTCCACACATGCCTGTCAGCAAAAGATTAGACAACTCATCTCTATGAAGCTACCTCTTTTTGTGTCCCTTCTTTTCTCATCTTAACAGTTCATATAAAACGAATTTCCCACGCAATAAAATCAGTTGATAGTTTGCGCCCTGTCTGTACGTGTCGATCTTGTTTGTGTAAACCATGAGTAGCGCAATAGCAATATCGAAGATTACAAACCAACTAGGCCCATTTCAAGCTCTTCTTGGATGTAGTAAGCCTGCAGGCAAAGCATTTCCTATGTTATAGTGTCTACTACTTTTTGGTCGTGGGTGTAGGCAGTGCAAACAAGAGCGGTAGCTTTGATTCGTTGCAGTTGATGTATGAAACAGCATAGTCATGAAGCATAAATGGCTGTCGGCCTGCTACGAGCCTGGCTTGTCCAAGTCCTCGGGTAGCTCCAAGTCCTCGGAGGGGGTGTAGCTTGAGAGCAGTACAAGATCACAATGCTCGCTACGCCACGAGTTGTTATCAATGTGCAAGCAGTCTCAGGTGGAGGCGATAAAATTTTTCCTAGCAGTGGGAATTATTTTGCCTCATATTCCTAAGAGGCATACTTTTTTAACACAACAGTGTGGCCATATAAGCACGTTGGTATGCATCCCTGGTGAAAAACGGGGTTCCATATCTGTTCGGTACCCGCCACGGTGGCTCAGCGGTTAGGGCGCTCAACTCCTGATCCGCAGTTCCCGGGTTCGAACCCGACTGCGGCGGCTGCGTTTTCATGTAGGGAAAACTCTAAGGCGCCCGTGTGCTGTGTGATGTCTGTGCACGTTAAAGATCCCCAGGTGGTCGAAATTATTCCGGAGATCACTGCAGCACCTCTTTCTCCCTTTCTTCTTTCACTCTCTCATTTATCCCTTCCCTTACTGTGTGTTTCAGATGTCCAACGATATACGAGACAGATAGTGCGCCATTTCCTTTCCCCCCAAAATCAATTATTATTATTATTACATCTGTTCGAGCGGTTTTTCATATGATGTAGGTTACGAGCGTATGCTACGAGTATGTGTGAGATAATAGAGGCAGAAATTAAGAGATTAGTGATTAAATTTAGCAAAATGCGTGTTTGCGAACATGGTTTGGCAAGGTGAGGTGAAGACAGTGGCCATTAATGCTGTTGCATCATACCCTTAAACGGTAACTGAAAAGGGGTAAAAATAGGTGATGGTAATGATGTATACTGAATCACGTATCATCCTTCCGTGAAAATTTTTCATCTAGGTTCTGTAGCTCTACAGATATCTGCACTTAAAAATGACCTCTGCGTTTTCCCTCTCAAATCACACGCAGAGTGAAGTTCAGAAATAATCACATTATAGACATGTGCTGCACTCCACCCACAACGCATTACCAGGTAATTCTGCACACTTGGTTATTTTTTTAACAGTGTTAGCTCTTACTACTTCCAATTGCTTGTTTCGTGTCTGCTCTCAGATTTCAAGATGCGGGGCTAAACAGCGTGATCATAGCTGTAACACCTCAATTCAGCAAAATGTGACACCCCACTACGTGATCACGCGCGCGTGCAGTTGCCAAGCCGGCACAGCGGCTGGATTATATCCTATACTGGCGTTCTGCTATATGTGTACCGTCTGAGCGGGCGCCAAGACTGGTGCCACTTGGGATCACCATTGGTGATAAATTCGTGGCCCGCCTGTTTGGCACAGAGGGTTCAGAGTTTGGCAAACAGAATGGCATGAGTCGGCACACAAAGTTGTTAGTTGAGTTTAAACCCGTTGTGTGTGGGGGATTCGTACCCATAACCTTTGGTCTTCGAAACCGTAATGGAGGCAGCTTTTAGAGGGCCGTGGTGGGTGAAACAGTGGTTGCAGAAGGATGCGAGCGGCACCGAACGAATCATCGTTGCTTGGTGTACACATTGGTATCCAAATTTGTCGAAAGCATAGGTGAAAGCAACTTAGCTAATGCTCTTCATTTGATTTCGCATTGGTAAATCATTCTTTAGTTTTTCTCTTTGCCGCCTACTGCCCCACTGCGGTTAGAAAGCAAACGAGAGTGAGAAGGGCACACAATGCATTCTGCCAGGGCCAGGCAAGCACCTCGCCTTCTTCGCTGCGGCTCTGGTGAACTAGTGACGGCGTTCCCTGACTGCCGTGCTGTGGAAAAGCTGCGATTTTTAATGATGTGTTGTAAACAGTCAGCTTCTTTTTGAGGACTTGCGTGCACCCTGCACACCCAAGTATATCCCCTACATAATTGCACGCATTTCATAGCCACCTTGTTAAACACTGTCAGGGATCCTTTAAAGGTAGACGTGAAGCGTCCTCCTTTTTTTAAGTGGGGCTTATTGTCCCAAGGCAACTCAAGCAATGAGGGACGACACAGTGGAATACTGATAATTTCTGCTGTCATGGTACCTCGCCTTTCACATCTACTAAAATGTCTATGGCTGGCATCGAGTCAGCCTTGCCCAGTGCCCTAAGCACTGAACCATCACCTCAGGGCTGGACATGCTTTTCAGCCAAACACCATTATTTAAAGGGACACTGAGGAGAACCCTATGAAAATTTTTTTGTTAGCAATATCTGATAGTTCGGCATTTCATGGCTTTGTTGACGCTTGTTCCGGGAGCGAAAGAAGCATTTATTTCAAAGAAATTTGGATTCGAAGTTGAAAAAATTTTTCCCGCCGCTCCGATTGAAACTCGAGAACTCTTATGACGACACGGAGAACTCTTATGACGACACAGAACGGAGGGACGTGAAACGTGACGTAAACGAAGACTCCGTGATTTCTGGCGGGTAGTGGTGCGGTGCGCTACCTTCCTTTGCAAGCCTCAGATTCTTCGCGTCCATGAAGTAAGGAAAATTCCTCCATGGTGGCGCCTCTTGTCCTAGGAAGACATCACGCTTGTACTTGCGAGATTGGCCTGTGGCGGCGATATATGTATTTTGGTTCTTGCTATTTTCTACATTACAAGAGCTTTGTTTTCAGGAGGAGTGGCGTTTTTGTGATCAGGAGCTGGTATTCTATGGATACAAGCCAACTTAAATTTCTCCTCAGTGTCCCTTTAAAGATAAGCATTTCCAGCGGCACATCAAAGTGCCATATCCACTACCTATATATTAAGAGAAATTTTGCCCGCACGTCTGTGTGCAATGGAATTTTTTTGCAAGCACTATGCATTCAGTGCATTAGTACCTGTAGTTGATGCAAGGATTTCTGGTGTACTTAACAGTTATAAGGTGGTTGCCTTCAGTATATCGTGCTGTATGACTGTGTTTTCAGCCTTTGATTTCTCATAGCTTGCATTAGGTTGCTAGACTTTTGAAACGTATGGCAGCCATAACTCACACAACTGTACTGCACCGCTTTTAAAAGGCAAGGTAGGTTATAGTTAGTAACATCAGAACAGTTCAAATATGTCACATATGAAGTCAAGCAGGTGCTGGGGTAGGTGGGCCTTAAGCACTTTGAGTGAGCCTTGAGCGATCACTTCTAGCCCATGTTCTGATGGCTTCCTTACATCTTGAACTTCAGCTAAATGGTTAGCAAATCAAGCTTGCTCAGTGTATAATATGTCTTCATTAAATATGTGCATTTGTATGCTTGTTTGCAGATTTTGCAGCCTGGAAGGAAATGGAAGAAATGAAGGAGAAAGTGAAATTCATAGCATCTAGTGGGCCTAAGCGTTCATCCTCAGGAGTAATGCAGATGTACCTGTTGTGCAATAGGTCAGGAATGCATGTGAAAACTGGAGAAGGGAAGCGGCAGCTAATGTTAGTGGGCAGTGTGAAGTGCAACAAGCACTGCTTTGCAACTATGGCTGTCACACAAGAAGGTGAGAACGTAACTGTTGAGTACCAGGCTGAGCATTATGGTCATGACAAAAGTGTGAAGCATCAGCGCTTGACATTCACTCAGAAGAATGCCATAGCACGAAAACTAAGCCTAGGAGTCCCTATAGTAAAAGGATTTTGCTGGATGCACACGCAACTGGTGGAGATGAATTGAATGTGCTCCATACTTTGAACAGGCACGATGTTTACAATGTAACGCGCAAGTTTCATATTGGATATGAGGAGCAGAAAGACACAGATGAGATTGTCAGCATAAGGATGTGGATTGATGAGCTTCAAGAAACCTCAGCTTTGCTGTATGCTGATAAAGAGCTGCTTACAGAACAAGGCATAGGGAAGTTTAAAATGGCTCTTATGGATAGCATTCAAAAAGAGTTCCTGCTCGAATATGGTAAGAAAAGTGTGTCCATAGACTCGACTCGGCACTAATTCTCATGGCCTCCAACTAACAACATTGCTTGTAATGGGCAAAGACTGGTCAGGGATTCCATGTGCCTACCTGCTCTCAAAAAGTACTACGGAGGAAACTATGGTTGCTTTTTTTCAGGCAATCAAAGACAGACTTGGTGAGGCACTCTGTACTGAGCTCTTCATGTCAGATGATGCGCCAGCATATTACAATGCTTGGGCAAGGGTAATGGGGAGCCCCCAGAAACGCATGCTCTGTACTTGGCATGTGAAGCATAATTGGAACTCTCATGTCAGTAAAGTGAGTGGCAGAGAAAACCAGAAGGTGGTTAAGGAAACTCTGCACACATTGATGCTTTGCCCAAGCGTGGCAGAATTTGAGGCTATTCTTGCAAAATTTCTGGCGTCAAAATCTGTGGTTGAGCTCAGTCCCTTTATTGAGTACTTTGAAAAGTATTATGCAAGCCGTCCAGAGAAGTGGGCACTCTGTTATAGGGAGGGTAGCAACCTCACTACTAAGAACCATTTTGAGAGTATGCATAATGAACTGAAGACTGTTTACTTGCAGAGGCTGCAGTGCAAGCGGTTAGACAAGCTGTTGATTACTTTTCGGCAATTCACTAATGAACGGCTCCTGAAGCAGCTTGTTTCTGAGGTGAGGCCCAATGCAGACCACCGCACAGCTGACAACTTCAAGAGGCACTGTCCAGGTGTAACTATATCGAAATCTAGCGTCTGCAAAGCACTTGACGGTGTCTGGCTTGTGGAGTCTCAATCCTTAAGACATCAGTACACAGTAGTAAAGGGGTGCACGGCATGCACAGGTTGCGGGATGAGCTGCCAGGAATGCAACATTTGTATCCACAGTTTCCATTGTACATGCAGTGACTTCGGGAACAGCTTGAGTTTGTGCAAGCACATTCATGCTGTTGCACAATGGGAACTGGAACAAAATTTTGGGTTTCAGGGCCCATATGATGAAGATGGAGCCCCTCTCTCAACTTCTGTGCAGACTAGTTCATTTCCGTTGGGCGAGCCTCAGGTACTTCTTGTTAGCATTCAGGCTGATTCTATCCCTCAGCCACAAAATTCTAACCTGGAAGGCGTTTGCACCCTGACTGCAGCTATTCTACAAGACCTCATGAACAAAGAGGCCCCAGTTGATCCGTCAAGGGTAGAATTTGTGATGAAGAAACTTCACGTAGTTAGGCAAGCTGTTAAACAATTCCCAGACAAGCAGCCATAATTACCGAAGTCCACTCCTAGTAACAAAAAACTAGAGAAGCAGCCAGATTATTGGCCCAGAAAGAACCGCACCTCTGCATCTGCTTTGTCTGCATGCTTTCCAGCACCGACGGTTTTGCAGCAGGACTACTTAAAACATGCTTCTCAATGATGTAGAGGTTCCTGTTATTCATACGAACAGTGACCATGAATTTTAGTGCTGTGCGCAGTTCGGGCATGCAGTTCAGTGTCATAACTTTTCTCTAATTATCACACATGCTGCAGGAAATAGTTTCGGCTTACATCGCGCCTCGTTTTACTAGGAATTAAATAGGGGGAAATGTATACTGAGGTTTTTTATGATATATGTAGTCGTGTGTTGCTCCAACCTCCAGATTTTCAGTACGGACTGCCTGTGCTTTCCTGTGCAGCATATAATGATGATGCAGTGTGGCTGTAAATTTTAATAGGAATAGTTCTGGTTTATTCCACTAACCACCAGGTCTGCCCATTATTGCAACATGTAATTGCACAGTGTAAATGAGCACTCTGCTCTGGTACGAAGTAACATGGATGGTGCGCACGTAAGGTGCCAACATTGCTCATGTAGGCTGTCTGGGTAGAAATAGTGTTGTGCTGAATAAAACAATAGGAACAGTCATATCCTTCATGCTGCATATTCCAGTAGTGTGGTAATCAGGTGTTCTCGAGCGTAATAGAGTGCGTTGCAGATTATGCATAGTGGTGGTCTGCTCTGGACGCTGGTAGTGTGTTGCTAAACTAGTCGTCTGCAGGTTTATAGAGTAGTGTTACCTGGAATGGGGCTCAGTGTCGAGTAGCGATTCAGTCTGGTACGGTGGTAGCATGGATGGTACGTGAGTGAGAGGTAACCTCCATTGCTACTCATATAGCCCGCTCGTGCAGTCAAGTGTTCTGTAGCATAAAACAGTGGGTTACAGATTGTGCATAGTGGTGGTCTGCTCTGGACGCTGGTAGTGTGTGTTGCCAAGCTAGTAGTCTGCAGGTTTATAGACTAGTGTTGCTTGGAATGGGGCTCAGTGTTTAGTAGCGATGCAGTCTGGTACGGTGGTAGCATGGATGGTGCGTGAGTGAGAGTGCCTCCATTGCTACTCGTATAGCCCGCTCGTGCAGTCAAGTGTTCTGCAGCATAAAACAGTGGGTTGTTGTAGATTGTGGATAGTGGTGGCCTGCTCTGGACGCTGGTAGTGTGTGTTGCTAAGCTAGTCGTCTGCAGGTTTATAGACTAGTGTTGCTCGGAATGGGGCTCAGTGTCGAGTAGCGAGGCAGTCTGGTACGGTGGTAGCATGGATGGTGCGCGAGTGAGGGCCCTCTGCCATTATAGTGTTTGTGTTCAGTAAGGCCTCTTAATACTTGTGTGCTATACTGGTGTGCTTTCGATTTCAGCAGGCACTACAAGTGCCGCAGCATAGTGCTGCATCTGGCACAGTTTCAGCAGGCAGCAGCATTGTGCTGCATCTGGCTGTGTCAGACCCCCATTTTTCTCTCGGCAGAACCTGGCTGCTAGAGAGCGCGTCTCCCAGGTGGCGGATAGAGAGGCTTCTACCAAACAAGGCAACTTAAAATTCAGTGCATCAGTGATCACACAAACAAGAAATGTTAACGCTTTAAGAGCTTAAAAGCGGTTGAAGTACAAAAAGGTTTGAAATGTGGCCCAGTTGGTACATTGCAACTTGAAAAAAAAACCAGTCACAAGGTACAAGAGAAAGAGTGTTCACGCCACGACTGGTCATTGTGGCGTGAACACTCCTTTTGCCTCTTGTGACTGTTTTTTTCAAGTTGAAGTACGAAGCCAAACTGATTTTGCTAAGCTTTTGTTTGGTAGGAGTGGTGCTTGCACCCGCGGACCAACCGGTGTTTCAGAAATGATCGACCACTTTGTCATCATTACAGGTCATAAACGTGGCATTTATCCAGCTATGTTCATTTAAACATATGTAGGCATCATTTGCTTTCAACATATGTGCCCTAAGCTTTATGATTTAGGTCTCTGTCGTGCACTTTTTGATTTGGACGAGGCTGACCCCAACCATGGCCCCCCAAACGGAGTTACCTTCACCCCACTACAGCAGAATGAAGTAGTAGTGGCAAAGTGCTGAGTGAAAGTGAGCAAGGCATCAGGGGTGAGGTGGTTGAGGGAAGAGAGTCAACCAACCACGGCTGCCAACCAAAGTGACCTTCACACCGCTGCAGCAGAAAGAAGCATTGGCAGAGTGGTGTGTGAAAGTGCGTGAGGTTTCCGGGTGAGGTGACTGGGGGAAAAGAGCGTCCACGAGAGTCAACTTTTTTAGCTGGCAAGATTGACCGCAACCACGACCACCAACCATATTCACCTGCACCACACTGCAACAGGAAGGCCAAGGAGTGGCAAAGTTGTGTGAAAGTGTGCCACTGCCAAGCACTCCTGGGACTATAAGATGGTGACGACACCACATCACCCTTCACAACTTGTTTTCCGAAAGGGCCACTGCTTTTCAGAACCGCTGTGTTGTGTGCATAGACTGCCGCTGCGCCACGATCATTGTGTGTTTTTAAATTCGTATTCAGTGCGAACATTTCGATTCATTCTAATTATTATCTGATATTATTAATCCTAACCACTAGTGTGTGTGTTCAATTTGCATTTAGTTCAGCGGCAGAGTGTAAATGTATATAGCGCTCTGTCATCCGTAATTGTAATCACTTGTACGTATGCAGATTACACACATACAAGTGATTACAATTACGGACGATAGAGAGCACTATATACACGTGTTTACAGTATCTATCACATGGCAGTCTTTGATTAATGTAGTATGGCTTTTGATTTGCCTGCGTGTGTGTCTTCATAGAAATATATGTGCTGTTTTTACCTGAATTTGTGGCTGTGTCCCATTCACAACGCGTCAAACTCCACCCCCTTCCGGCATGGTTTGGCAAGGTGCTTCGCATTTCTGCTGAGCTGCGAGAGCACATATGCATGGTAGGAACACAGGTCAGCATATTCACAAATGCCATCATTCTGCCTCACACTCAGGCTTGCGAGTGGAAGGTTTGCTGTGCACTTTTGTGACGGCTATACGTATTTCGTTGAAGGCAAGGATGAGTCACTACCGAGAGTACTTGAATTGGAGTCCAGTTTGATTGGTAGAAGCAGAGGATTTGACGAATTACACAACAGTGTGCCTTGAACTTTGTTTTGCTTGCCTAATTGGCTGCTTGGCACTGTCTCTATAGCCTGAATTTTAAGCAGAAAGCCTTTAATGGCTCATACTCGCAGCCATGGATCTGTCCGGCGTCCGTTACATTCAGCACCTCTATAAGAAAAAAAATTTTTGTGCATGGTGGGATACGACCCACCATCCTTCCATTCCGCAGCCGAGCGTGCTAACGACTACGCTACCTCCTGCCAATGCATATGTAATTCTACTTGTCCAGGACGCTGGAGAGTGTTTGTGGAAAGGCGTGGAATCGGACGGATGCTTTCCAAATGCCCTCCAGTGTCTCCAGCATTTAAAATTCACAAGCAGTTGTGTACTTAACCTCTTAAGCACACATCAGTGACACAAGCGGCAACACCGCGCTAAAGGGTTTTGCCTCACCGCACTTCAGGTAAGCAAAGTGCCCCTCGGGATTTTTTACTTCCAGTTCTACAAGGATTGCATACTTCAAGGCCCGTACTGTGCAGTGTCCCTGTGCTTTCTAGACCAAAAGGCCCATTGTTTCAAAATCTGGATAACGGGCAGTGCAGTCCCAGAGTATGGTGTCCGATTCCCAAGTAGAATGCTTGAATAGCATTTCATCCAGTTGTCTTCTTTATAAACTTGCTTGTTGAAAACAGCCATTGTAGAATGTTTGGGCATTTGCAGATGTACTGTTCTATAGCATACCTGTGGGGACCAATTCGCCAATTTGAAAGAGCCCCATCATGTACATCAAAATATCAGAAGTTTTTTTTCCCCAAGGTGGCCAGAGGCTAAGTTCTTATCCCTTGTAACCTCCATGGAGGTTAGAGTTTCTTTTGGAAGTCATGCAAACCTGGCCACTCTTCAATATACTACCCTCAAGCAAATTGGCAAGCACAATGCTTTAATGTTATTTAATCGAATTGCCTCCTTTAGAATCTTGCTTGCATGAAAGAGCAATGATGCAATAGTTGGGTATTTACAGATGCACTCCACAGGCATGAACAGGAGCAGGTGCACCCACTGTTGCACGGGAAACATCTCGAGACCAAATCAGACGTTGCGTTTTTCTCTGTTCCTTCCTGGTTGAGCTTAGCCCTCACAAAGCACTTCAGGAATTGAGAGTAAATAAGTAAAATACTGTAAATGTACAGATACACTAAAGGCGGCCAGTGCACCATAAAGTTGGAGTTTGTTCATTTGCAATCCTGTCTCTTTTAAATGAGATGAATTTTTTTGTACGTACAGGAAAGCATTCAGAGGACAGGGTCCAGCCTCGTATGAAGGGAAGACCTGGAATGCATCACAAATTTATCTCCATTGTCTTGTAATTAACCATAACTGCACCTTTTAAAGGGGTGCGGGGCGACTTGGCTTTCAGAGCTGAAATTATTTTTCTGTCATGAAGGGATGCCAGTTGGCACAAGTATTGGGAAGTTAACTAAAAATGAATACAAATTCGACCAGTTTCGACAGTACAAAATTTTGTGCTTTACTGCTGTACCAAACTTGCAGAAAGCGTGGCATAACAATACTTGGCAGAAGTTCGAGTCTCACTTAAATTTAAAAACCCGAGTTTTTCTACACTGAATATTACATCCACGCTTGCAGAACGTGCTCGTTACCCGTCAGTAGACATATCCCCTAACACTTCCAGCACCTCGCTGCAAAATGTAAACTGCTGTTTCCTGTTGAACATTGTTTGAACACTGTTCAACATTGGCTGAGTTATCAGCATATTAATTTTTAACCCAATGTTTTGCTTTGTCTACCTTCATCATTGATGATGCTTAGCAATTCAGACAATTAATGGCCTAGCAAGGCAGCGTCATCAGCAAATCGCAGAATACTAAAGTATTGTCCATTATTACTTTTCCCTAACTGTTCCCATTTCAAGTCTCACAATAATTCATGCATGCAAATGGATAGCAATGGAGAGACTGTCTCATTGTATACCATCGTTCTTTATTGACCTTTTATTGCTTTCTCTATGGAGGCCTAATTCGTTGCGCAGCCGCTGTAAATATCTTGCAGTATTTTCGCATATGCGTCTTCTGCACCTTACTTCCACAATATCTCTGCGGCTACTGACATTTTGACTGCTATACAAAGGGGTTATTTTCAGTGTATTTTTCTATCAGCTGGTTGA
Organism: Amblyomma americanum; assembly: GCF_052857255.1. Taxonomy (NCBI): domain Eukaryota; kingdom Metazoa; phylum Arthropoda; class Arachnida; order Ixodida; family Ixodidae; genus Amblyomma; species Amblyomma americanum. The sequence goes on from NC_135502.1 coordinate 198,210,938, forward strand.
TAGTATAGACATGATCTATCGTAGTGCTGTGCACGTGGCTACAAACCGTGGCATCCTGCGAAAACAGTTTGCTCAACGTACATTCTTCATCTTCAAGACCTTCAAGACTCGTTTAGGTTCTTCTGGGATCCACCCCGAGCCCCATACTGCAAGAGACATGCTTGCTTGCAAGTAGCACACGACAGTGACAACAGCAGTGCAATATTAAAAATTTTTCCATGCAACTCTGGGCAAGACGGGCGGCAAAAGACGTAAAAAAACAAGCGCCAAAATTATACTCAATTTGTGCATGCAAAGCGAAAACACCCCTACGGAAGACTGATGTCAAGAATGAGAAAGGTGTCTCCTTGTTTGCTGCAATTTATTATGGAGAGAATGAATAAGTTGAGCATTAGATAGGTGTCGGACCAGATTACTTTCCACCCTAAACACGCATCTTAAAATGGTTATTTCGGTTAAACAGCTGTACAGGCGCGACCAAAATATAGAGCACACTTCAACATGTTACTTTTCTCGTGCGTTCCGCAGTCTGCTTTCAGCACTCGCGCCAGCTAGGCCGTGTTATGACGTGTTTCGTATTTTTTTATGGCCGCACTGGTGTTCGCGCCGAATGTTAAGGTGAATGATAACACGTAAGAAATTTAGGTTCGTATAACATTTCCGGCCAAACGCATGCTTAAACCCTAGTAAGCAACCCAAGAAAGATTTCTTCCGCTCTGCAGCACTCACGCTACCACAGCTGCCATCACGGACTCTTGCATTGGATCCTCTCGGCGCTTCAATTCTGAATCACCAGCTGGGTAACAGTAGCCACTCTCGCTCAATACTCAACAAGCTTACGATAGCTTCTGCTGTTAACCAGGGGAATTGATAAACCTCCGCGCCGCTATTACTCCGCCATGTTGGTATTCGTTTACCGGATTTGTGCTAGGCTTGTGGCTAGTCTTGGCCCTCGATGGATGTAACTTTGCAACGAGATAGTGCATATTTTTTCTTTAATGCAAAAACGACCTTTTAGCAACATAACTTCAGGCCCACTGCAAGGTTTTCTTGCATTTTTCCGATACGATATGCTGGTTACTACCGTTGCCTTTGAATGAGTGATACTTGCGGGGAGACGGAGAAAAATGAAACATCTTCTCGTGTGATTACATGGCAGTCGCATGACAGTTTTGCATGTCTAAATGAACAGCTTCTTTTGCGCACCTCGAATTCTGCAAGTACTTTGGCCCTGTGACCTCCCTGTCATTTGGGTAAAACGACTGCCAAGAAAAGCACATTGATTTATGTAGCAAACGCATGGTGCCATTCGTACAGCTGATTTCCAGAAAACCAATGCTGGTTCCTGCGTGACACGCAAGGTCGCTGCGTAAAACGCGATGAACGCGACGTGGCCGACAAGGAGGGAAGAGACGTAGCCTGCACAATGCCACTTACTTTATTAGATGTAACTAACGCCAGACGAAACAAACAGCACAAATGGGAGTACACAACATGTTAGAAGAAAATGCGAGATAGGTTTAGTATGCAGCCATACATCCGAAAGGCTGCATGCACACCTCACCTTTTTAGGGTAAGACGAAGAGAGACACACAGGCACACACACTACACAAGGCAGTAAACGTTGTGCAATACTGGCTTCAAGGAGGTAAAAGGAACAGCCAAGACTCCATGGCAGACTAGCAGCTAAAATCTCATGGTTGAGGTGCAGTTCGTACTATTCTGTCCTTCTGTCCTCAAAAGCATCCATTGACTACCTCTCCAAAAGGTCTACTTCCACCAGCTATCTATATATGTTTGGTCATACCCATGCTTATCGTTTTTTTTGTTGGTCATCTTTGACACCCTGTTTCCAATGTACCCTTCATTCCTCATTACTTAACCAAACCAATGAAGCGGCAACCTCTGTTGCTTCACGCCTGTATTTGCCACTGTAACCATACTCCTTATCATGATCTCAGTTCGTCATAGTCACCCTACAGATCTAGGCATTCGAACCCGACACCTCATATAATATGATAAATACATCAAGTTCACAGTAAACTACAAAACTACAATCGCACATTGCACCACCCTTCTTCATTTGAGGAGCTGGAGAAAATTATAAGGAGGTACAGTGAATTAGCAATTCATTCCGAAAAAATCTAGCCGAATAGGAAAAACTCAAACTATTGAATTTTTAACTCTTTTCATAAAATAAAGTGACTGCAAACACAAACCATAGTACAAAAATGAGCATCTTCATGAAGGGGCACCAACATAGTCGGCAATTCATTCCACAAGAATTTTAGCTTCCATAAATACAATACAATACAAGTGCTAAAAGTCACACACTGTCCTCACAAGGCACACATTCCAGTTTACCTCCAAGTATAACTATTTCAAAGCATGTAAAGTCATTTAAAGTTTGACCATGGTGACAAAGGCCCAGAACATTTGCTTGATTTATTTGTGTAACACCTCCAACATTTTGCGCCCTTTGAAAACGAGCAAAAACAGAAGCACTGCTCCTGTCAATTTTGGCACATCACACAACGTGACTGGGAGCAGAAATCATAACATAAAAATGTGCACATATGTGACAGAAAAGCAATACGAGGTCGACAATTCATACCAAGTAAGAGTCTAATTTCTATACACACAAGTTCTAAACCATTTCACATTAGTAGCACCAGGCATACATTTCAGTTTACTGCTAAAAATCTTTTTAAAGGATGTCGAACTGTTCAGGTTTTACTAAGCTTACACAGGTCATGGAACATCTTAACACACCCATTTTTTTACACAAGCAAGGAAGGGAGTACCGCAGTTCGTCCCTTTTGGGGACACTTTTTCTGCATGCTATGCCCTGTTACGTTTGGAGACGCCAACATGCCAAGAATATTCAAGCCACTGAGAAGCATCAATCGACTGAGGCTTCAAAGGGCCGTCGACGTGGTTTCAGCGCCACGAGTGCAGGTAGTGGCGTCTACAAGGGTCCTCCCCCCTGCTGTTTACGGGGTGAAACGGCCGTCCGCTGCCTGAGAATGGCTTTAATGAACCTGTCGTTTGTTGTCAACGCCGGACCCACCCGGGACATAAAGTCTTTCTCCCGGAGGGGACGGCGGGGGAACCGGCGAGCGGCGCAGGGCTGCAAATGAGCCGTGGCAAATGCGGTCGTGTTTGACTAAGCCAACGACGCCGGAATCCTCGTGCTTTGAAAACAACCTCGTCTTAGACTAAGTGCTTTTCCTTATACGTGGAACCTTCTGCAAACTGCAGTGGCAACCTTTAGTTCCCACGCTACACGTGGAAGCTTCTGCAAACTGCAGTGGCAACCTTTAGTTCCCATGCTACCGCTGTGAAGTGCAGGTGACTGACCTTCGACGCTGCCATGGGACCCCATTCGGGCTATTCATCACTGTTGCCTGGACAGCGCGGACCATAATCTGCCAGAAGTGGCAAGAGTGTGTTGTTGGGGGCGTCCTGGAAGGCGGACCCTAAAGACTGGACACGTGTCCTACGTCACAGTGATTGGACGCATTTTTAATGAACTAAACTCCCCAACTAAGGACCTGGGGACAGCGGACCCTATTTAAGCAGCGATCTGGCGTTTGATCAGCCAGCTACCAATTCACTCTTTCGAACTATGTAAAAATGTAAATAAACCCTTTCAGTCTGTTCTTCACCTCGAAGACCCTCTCATCTCTTCGTCACTCCCACAACAGCAGTCTCCCGATCCGGAACCCGCGGACACCGACCTTGGCAAGAGACGGCACAGGCGAACCAGGGGCCCGCACCCAACAACTGGTGGCAGCGGTGGGATCGAAGCGCAATCCCCCAACACCGTTGGCCTGCTATGAACTCTTGGAGCCTCACTCCTAACAACTGGTGGCAGCGGTGGGATCGAAGCGCAATCCCCCAACACCGTTGGCCTGCTATGAACTCTTGGAGCCCCACTCCTAACAACTGGTGGCAGCGGTGGGATCGAAGCGCAATCCCCCAACACCAGTGGCCTGCTATGGGGTCGGAGCCCCACATCTAACAGCCCTAGTAAAACAATGGCTACCAGAGTGAGACGTTGCGTCCGTTGGAACCGTACAGTCGAAAGGCAGAGTTGCATGGTATGCCCTAAAGTCAATGTGATAAGTGTCCACAAGAGAAATCTACGTGGCCTTCAATAAAACATTAAGTAGCAACAAAACGGTGGGAGTCATCGAACGGGCAGTCCCATCCCAAGTGGCTTAGCAGTGGCTTTCCGAGCTTTCAAAGCAGAGGAGTCGGTAGCCACGACTACCATGACAAATATGTAAAAACTGGCACATGCTATAATGGTCTTCGTAGGGCTGGTTATGCAATCCAGCATCTCGGTACGGTGACGAAGCAGACGTGCTGAGCAGTGTGTTTGCAAACATCGAGGTGCTTGCAACATCAGCTAGCCGCAGATGTGTTCCTTGTCGCAGCTGCCTGATGGTGCATGAACTTCGTCCAAGGAGCACTTAGAGATGCAGTTGGAGGTCCGCTGCTACCCCACCCTTGTAAATTGAGGAATGTGAAACGGAACCGCGTGGGCACACAAAGCGCATAGCCGCGAGAGACCTCAAAACGTACCGAAACTCAGCTGGCCACCTGTTGTGCAACCAATTACAGGCTTTCTTTGGTTTACAACATTCAGGATGTCTTTTTCACCATCTTCCCCGCATGATAAAGGTGCATTAGCAGTTTTTCAGAACAAAACTTCGATATTTTTTAAAAAAAACGTAACCTTCATGCATGGTTGTCAGCCTCAGTGATTCGCGACTCCTTTTTGCATATTTCGTCATGACACTTGCACTTGCAAGACTGGCCTCTAAAGAGGATGTAAGCTGTGTAGCTCTACAGGTATCTGCAATTAAAAACGACCTCTGTGTTTTCCCTCTCAAATCACACACCAAGCCAATTTAAAAAATAATGGGACAAAGCAGCGCCCTGTACAAATGCCTCGCACAACTTCGGGCTCCAACAGAGCTGGTCTGAAAGATTGTAGTCAAGGAAACCGATGATGAAGCAATCTCGGAACAAGCCTATCTTCAGTAGCAGATGGTGCGTACTCTTAGTGCTTAACCACTGTATGGACAGCACTGAAAAAAAATGGTCTCGCCCAGCTGCTCCATCCGGCGGTGGAAACAGGCAGATTCATATGGACCTCCTTCACCCCGCGACGTCACGAAGATGCGGTGGCGCTGATGTTAGCAGCGACTTTCGCATGGTAGGCAAAACAGGTTCCGCTTGCCCGTGCCTACCGCAGCTGCCGCAGCTACCGGCGGCTGCTTCAAGCCTGTGCACTGCAGAAGCAGCATATATTGACCAGCTGCGTCACTGCTGGATCCGCGTAGTAACATAAAAATATTAAATTAGCCTCGATAGGTTTCTCGCGCATAAATGCCGCATTCGGAAACTAGCTAACAGGCATTGGGCCACGGTAGTAAAGCGCGAAGTCTGGGAGTCGATAGGCACTTAATAGCATGCAAGTTACTGCGTTCATTCACCTGAACTTCAGGATAGTAGGCTGATAATTGCTCAAGGAAAAAAAAGACATATGTAGCTGCACACGTACTTATCACCTTGAGCCGGAGTGCACGGGGCGCCGACAGGTTCACTCGCCCCCAAGGAATGCGTTTTTTTGTTAATAGCACACCATGTTTAAATGGCGCGTTTTGTGACATTTAATAGTTACTTGAAACTGTTTCTTGATATGACGACGTTTATTATTTCATTCGAGTAGAAAGAAGTCTGGTAAGTTGTGTCAATCTTGCGCGGTCGCGTTGGTGTGCTTAGAATAGCGTACCTTAAGTGTGCTAAACGCCATATGCTTTTTCATTGCATCATGCATGTGTCATGTTTCATGAGGTAATACATGATCGCGAAGCTTGTTTGGAAAGAAGCAGCCGCAGGCGTGCTACTAACAGACACGTGGCGAGATTGAGAGGGGACGCGGCATGAAAAGTGTTTTCGTTATTCATGCATGCGATATGTAACAAAACTTGGTGCAAATATGAAATTCCTACGCTAATTTCAGTCATTCCTTTTATTTATAGCTATACCTGGTGCAGTTCTGGGTAATTATAATTAACACCATCGTCAAGTCCCCCAAAGCTAGGTCTCAAATAATTGAGTAGATAGTGCGCAGTTTTTTTATGCCAGCATGTGCATAAAGCCCTGTTCTGTATGATGACGCGATTAGTTCTTTTTCTATATGATCAGTACTTATGCATGCATAGTAACATGAAAACGTTTCTTACAAAAAATAACTAACACAATACTGCACGTGTAGGGAAAAAATCGAGAGATTTATTACGCTCATCAACGTCTCAGGAATAGTTTGCGACAAATGGATCATTTGATTTTCATGCGAATTACGATGGTGAGTGATCCAGTCGCAGAAAATGTGAGAGGTCAGAAAACGAACCTTAAAGTTTATTCCCTCGTTTATGGCATCTTCGCTTTCGCTTTGGTCAAAGAAATGCGGCACTGAAATCAAAGAAATTACCTCACAATTTTTGACGACCACACTTCTAAAAAGCGTAATTTATAAATTTGTACTCAATATTTTGCTATAATTTTTCGTCACGAAACAACTTCAGGGCTAGGAAAGAAAATAATTATAGAAATCAAAAATTTTCACCAAATCGACCAGCTTAACCAGAGGACAAGTCGGCCTGGCTGGTGCGTGGTCATGCGGCTAAAAACAGCGCTAAGCGAGACAGGAGATCGGGGACACGACGCTGTCCCCACTTTTCGCGCAGCGCGACACGTACGTATGTCAGCAGACGATGAGCGCATGTCTGCCATCCTTGTGTCTGCTCCGACGAAACAACGCCAGCACTTCCCCTCACTACTTTCCCGAAGTAAAATCATTCCGGCTAGTGCAGTGTCAAAACTTGTTTTATTCAATGCCTAGCGCATAAATAAACGGCAGGAACGCTTTCTACATGTTTACTACTAACCATATATACAATACACAGTGGCAAACTATTTCCCTTTATAGGCCGCACATGGACAAAGCGAGCTCGTGTACATCGACAAATTACTAATTTGGAAGCATCGACCATTGCTATGATTCGCAGAAACTGGAAACGCGCCTACAAGCCTTGAAAACCCGCGCACAACACCTATCCGCGACGCCACTCCCCGACCTTTTGCCTACCACGAGCTCGCTAGCGACTGCAGCGCCACCTCGTTTGTTTACAAACATGCAGGAGGTCCATAGCTTGAGTGGATGTACGAAGGGGTCGGTGAATGCCTTCTCGACAACTGATGCGGCCATAAAGTCTACTTCAGCCTGCAATGTCAATGCAAGAACTGTTCTTGCATGCGGCCCCATGCAGTGGAGCATGGACTTCGAAACTTTTACTGCAGGATATTCATTGTGTCGACCTTTAACATCCAAGGCATACTGCACCTTTATTGAGAGCACTCTTGTAGAGCCCTTTAAAAACGATAAATGTATATTAGCTTCGTGAGGCATTCATGTCACGAAGTGGTTTACATATGAATACAATAAGCTTCATAAGCCAAGTGTTGCACCAAGCAGAAATGTTATTAATGTCACACTTAAGAAAAATAGTAACGGATGGGGTGCACAGGTCTCAGGCTGTTTGGCAATGGTTGCGACATACTAAGATGATGTTATGACATCACGATAATTAATATAGATTATGAAGAGAGGTCCTAATACAGGCCATTGAGGAACACCTGATGTTATGGTGACAGATGTTATTATTAGCTGTAGTGCGTGCGATCACACAAAAACAAGCCTTTTTAATAGGTCATTCTATACATTTAGTTTACTAATTCTTAAAGGGACATTGAGGAGAAATCGAAGGTGGCTTGTATAGACAGAATACCAGGGTCTGCATTCAGAGTTTTTGTCACAATAAAAAGCGTCATATTCTACCGCAGCGGCCACACCTGATTAATAGAAATGCCTGCAAGATGTCCGCACTCCTTGACTTGGCAAGCCCGCCATCAAAGACTGCAGGTGCTAACCTTTGTCAGCGTCGTCACAAGGAAGGTGAGGACAACCCTTCCCATCAAGCAGCACTGCCTTGAGTGGCTGAAAGAATCCCAAAAATCAGATTGTGTGTGCTTGTATCTCCGAGAACTCTGCACAAAAGAAAGGCCTTCTCGACGAGATTTACCCCTTGAAGTGAGATCCTTCTACGAGCGTCGTCAACAGCTCACAGTAGAGGACGATCTGCTACTCTACGCAGCCTGTGTTGTCCCACTCACGTGCAGGAAAGAAATTTTGGGCCTTTTGCACGAAGGTCATTTTGGTCACTTTACTGACATGCAAGCTCCATATACGCTTCACATGCCAAGTACAGAGCACGCGTTTCTGGGGGCTCCCCATTACCCTTGCCCAAGCATTGTAATATGCTGGCGCATCATCTGACATGAAGAGCTCAGTGCAAAGTGCCTCACCAAGTCTGTCTTTGATTGCCTGAAAAAAAGCAACCATAGTTTCCTCCGTAGTACTCTTTGAGAGCAGGTAGGCACATGGAATACCTGACCAGTCGTCGCTAATTACCAGCAATGTTGTTAGTTGCAGCAATGAAAATTAGTTGCCATGAGTAGAGCCTGTGCACACACTTTTATTCCCATTATCGAGCAGGAATTCCCTCCGTGTGGTATTCATAAGAGCTGTTTTAAACTTCCCTATGCCTTGTTCTCTAAGAAGCTCTTTATAAGCATACAGCAAAGCTGAGGTTTCTTGAAGCTCATCAATCCACATCCTCATGCTGACAAACTCATCTGGGTCTTTCTGCTCTTCATATCCAATATGAAACTTGCGCTTTACATTGTAAATGTGGTGCCTGCTCAAAGTATGGAGCCCATTTAATTCATCTCCAGCAGTTGCGTGTGCACCAAGCATAATCTTTTTACTCACGCTGGCTGAAATAAATGCTTTTTGCGTTCTGGTGTTGAGAGCGTCTCGGTTCCTGTGGCTCCATCTGCTAGCCTAGATCAAGGCTAGGTTTAGCGGCCGACTGAATTCTGTAACACTGCCATTTCCACTTGGCGTCACAATTGCTTTGAATCCAGGATCAAGTTCCTTCAAGCTACGTTAATTCAAGACCATCTTCTTCATAGTGAAGGCTCACGCTTCATCGTTATACTCCACTGTCGGTCTGACATGTAACCTCAGTTCACCGGTTTGGTAGGCCTAGGACCACCACCAGCATCCAACTTCGATCATCTGGCTTCCTGGTCATCACGGGTGGAACAATTTGAAGATTTTCTGTTGCTACGGCAGCGTCTTTGGCAATGAATGAAGTCAAGGTTCGTATGCATCTCTAGTGTGCGGGAGTTTAAGTGCACCGTGTCCTCAATTCACTTCGGCACTCAGAGGTGGAATGTGTGAGTACACGCAAATCAAGCAACACTTCACAGCTTATTAGAAGTTTTCGCTTTCATAAGCACATACGGCAACGATCCGAGAGCGTAGACGCATTCTACTTTGCCCTGCGTTCGATGGTAAAGAAGCTGTAACTTTGGGCCTTTAACTGTCGAGGACAGGCTGGAAATTGACGGCTTTGTTGTTGGCCTGCTCAACGCCAAGCTTTCAGAACAGCTGTGTCGCATGCCAGATCTGACTCTTGACAAAGCATTTTTGCATGCTTGCTTGCACAAAGACGCACAGAAGGAAAGAAAAGAAACGGCACAAGATGGGTCTCTGACTGTGCACGCAGGCACGTGCATCACAAATACATTCCAACAGACACACGTCAAAAAACAGAAGAAGCTTTGACACTTTTGTGGACCCAAAGCTCATGTGCATGCCTTCTGCCCTGTGCACAATGCTGTATGTAGGTTTTGAAAAAAGAAAGGACCTTATGAGAGCGTCTCCGCAAAACTGTCCGTCTCGCCAAGCAACGCTTATCTCCAAGACACTTGCACGCAATGTCTGTCCCATCAAGGCGGAAAAGACTTGACACGAAGTTTGTGCGCATGAAGGTCAACAGACTTCCTCCCAAATTTGAAGTGGACCAAGGTGCAGAAGTGACTGCAGTTCCCGACACTTTTCCAGGCTTTCCGTCGCTGCTGGGCACGCTGAAGGGGACTCTCACCGGGCCAGACAACTGCCAGCTGAGGGTTGCTGGTCAATTTTTCACTATTCTCAAATGGAAGGGTTGCACTTCGAAACAGACAATCTATGTCCTGCTGTCGTCGCCGTCACCACTTCTTGGTTATTCAGCATAACAGGTATTGGAGTTTTTCATTTTGCAGATGCACTTCAATATTCTCCTCAAGGAAGTCAGGGTGCCTATCCCTCTCAGTTGCAAATGCAAGAAATCTGATGGCCTAGGGACTTTCGGTGCAGAATACACTATCAGACTCCAGCCAAATACCAAGCATTTTACAATTAGCATACCTTGTAGCATTTTCCAGCCTCTCGTAATGTGGTGAAGGAAGAGCTTGACATCCTTTAAAAACAAGGAGTTGTGAAAAATATCGATAAACTTACACCATGATGTGCTAGCCTAAACGTGGTTCTCTGAAAGCTTTGGGTAGATACCGCCTCTATATAGATCTGGCGATGCTCAACAAGGAAGTTCTTAGGGAATGGAATGTCTCACCTACAGTTAGACGGGTTTTAGGCCATCTTGGTGATGGCAAGGCTTTCTCAAAGCTGGATGCCAGGGCTGGACTTCATGAAATCTGTCTTTCGCGAAAATTGTCACGAATTGACTAAATTCATTGTGCCTGCTGCTCGTTGCTGCTACTGTTAACTACTGTTTCAAATAACATCTGCCCCAGTATTCTTTCAAAAAGAAATGGCAAGAATATTCGAAAACCAATCGTCAATTTGACGACATTCAGGTTTTTTTTGGGAAAGAAAGAAGAGCATGACCATAAGTTGCTGAACTTATGGATCATGTGGGCAACATGGGTGTAAAGAGAATGTAAAGCTAAACAAAAACAAACATTGTTTTGGACATCACTAAGTAGAATTCCTAGGCATAGTTCAGAGTGAAAAGGTACCGTATCTACTCTCATATAGGTAGACTTTTTTTTCAGAAATGTTGCCCACAATTAGCTGTCGAGCTATATTCGTGACCAAAGAAGTTTGACCTATATTCGTGACCAAAATGAGCAAAAGCAGCGCGCTAATGCAGTCTTATTGCCGTTCAAGCAGCGCCGGCTACACTGGGACTATACTTGTGTTCACAGTAAATACACACACAAAAAATGAAGAAAAAATCAGCGTTGCCAAGTCTAATGAAAACGTTTGGAACTACTTTGAATGCTGTCGACTGTATTCGAGACGGCCATGCCGACGAGCAAACGATAGAGCTGTGAAGGTGTGGCCTCTCAGTCGAAATTAACAGCGAATTGCAGTGTGGACCCGCATCGCTCTTTCACTTATCTTTGTGGTCTTATTGTGGTAGAAAGCTTAGAAAGCGGTCTATTTTGGCATTTAAATAGGTACGAAAGCCAGTGTATTGTAGTTTATAGAAGAGGTCGTGATCAAAACAAACGCTCCGACATGTCGAAGCCGCAGTCGCGCATAACACAAATATTAAAAATGAAAAATTTGCGACAGTTAAAATCCAGCAAAAGCACTAGTGCAAATAAAAGAATCACTGGTTTAACTAATTCATAAAGGTGGCGGTGACGTCCGATTTCAGGTTTTGTACTTTGCAGGCTTCGTACAGGGCTCGTATACCAATCACTCGGAATGCCCGTTTTTGTGTCTGTTGTTTCCCTCTGCGCCTCCGTTTGCCACCGCATTCGCAGTTGTGCACTTAAGCGACATGTCACATCGACAAAGATACACTGCCAACTTCAAGCGACAAGCGATTCTTTCTTGCAGAGAACTCGAACAGTTCCACTCAGCGTGAATTCGACATAAATGCAAAGTTGATTAGGGGTTGGCGGAAACAGCGGGACCGACTGTTTGTTTGCAATGAGCGACGTTGTGATTTTCGCGGGCCAGCAACCGGGAGGTATGAAGCTCAAGAAAAGGAACTGAGGCTTTATGTGGAAGAGGAGCGTGTGAAGGGTCTCCAGGTGTCATGCGATGACATACAAACGAAGGCTTTCATGACCCAGACAACATCGCCACAATGAAAGTCATGCCAGTGTCTGAAGGTGCCGCAGGCATTCGTCGACTTCTGGGCCTCGTTAACTGCACTGGATGCTTCCTACCTCGTATATCAAAAGCAAAAGCACAGATACGAGCTTTGCTGCTGGACTAAAGTCAAGAGGCACACAAAGACTAACTGCGGCAAGAGCATAGAACCAACAATGCCTTTGCAGTGGACTAAAAACCACGCTCAAAAATCTGCCTTTGCCAAGCTTAAGAAACTGCTCTGCTCGTACTTCGTACTACACTGGGATCAAGACGAAAGTATCAGCCGAAGGCACCTCCTTAGGTCTTGGTGCCATCCTGTAACTGAAGCAGCCTTCCCGTGAGTGTCAACCAGTTTTTCCATCACTCAAAACAGCAAAACGTTGGCACAATCAGACAGAGACGGAGGCTTCGGCAGCAGGCTAGCCAGTGCTTCGCATTGATGAGCATGTCTGTGGTCTACATTTCTTCCTTGAGGTGGACCACCAGCTACAACTGGCAATAATGGGAGCATGGATGTCTGCTTGTTACCTCCGCAGATTCAGCGGTTCTGTCTGAAGCTGATGAACTTCCAGTGCCAGGTGCCATATGTACCCAGCAAGCTGTTAGCCACTGTGGACATGCTCCGATGTGCGCTACCGGATGGCACGCTGCCCAGACAAGCTGATCTTGTTGAGCTCATGAAAGGACTCTTTGCACACTCGTAGGTTTTTCCTCCACTTGCTAAGACGAACGTGCAACCTTCTGCTCGAGTATTGCACCAAAGGTTGGACTAGCAGACGATACTGCTTCACATTTAAGAAATACTGGACACAGTAGCTTGGTTTGGGCTAGTTGGTAACAGTTCTTAGAAAACATAGCGCAAAAAGGACACGGACGACACAGAAGTGGACAGGACAGGCGCTAACTTGCAACTTTATATTTCGAAAAGCCACCACGTCTAATATATAGGAGCCGATCACCACCATCAAGCGATGAGCATGCGCAAAGAAGAGCACAATCAGGATTACAGCGTGTGAAAATAAGCAAAAAATTACAATGAAATAACAAAATGAAAGCACGGTGCCGGGGGAACACTGAAAGAAAGAGACATCGTGTACCGAAACTTACTGCAAAAAGCGCTTTACAAGCTTGTCAATGTTAAGAACCAAACAGATAACGCGGCAAAAAGGGAGATAAACAGATCGACTAAAAGATGAGGGGAGTGTACAAGGCTCCACACTGAGACAAGAACGTGGTGAAGAAAGACAGAATGACAATGGGGAAACAACATTGATGGGTCATGGCAATGGAAGTAAAAGATAGCAGAAATTTAGGCCAAAAACAGATAAGGGCTGTGATACTATACATAATCAAATGAAAAAATTTTTGAAAAAGTTTGAAACAAGGAAACAATGAAAATATATGTATATGAAAAATACAGAAGGACCTAAACAGAAAAAGGATAAAACTAGAAGTATAAAAACACGAGTGTAGAGGGCTCCACGCTAAAACAACGAGGGGGGGGGGGGGGGGGGGGGGCAAATATGAGAAAGGAAATAACAACTGAAGTAAAAGTCAATAATATGCCAAGGAATAGAAGCAGCAGGAAAAACCCAAAGGAGAAGCGGAACCGTTCCAGTTCACAACACCATAAATATTTTTTGACACATGGTTCACACCTACAGATAGCCATCAAGGAATTCGACTTCACTGTCCAGTAATTGAATAGAAGGTGCGCTGACGCACTTTTTCCCAGCTTTTCTTATAAAATACGCCTCCATGACTTCACGCTCCGTTTTTCCTTTAGCTGATGTTAAGAATTCTGTTTTATCTATTTTTGGATAGCATCCACTCTTTTGTTCTGTGTCACATGCTTTGCAATGGTCGGCCAGGTTACTTCCTGATTTGTTGCGTACGCATAATCTATGTTCTCTGGCCCTGTCATTAAAGCATCTTCCTGTCTGCCCAATGTAATGACGCCCGCAACTGATAGGAATTCTGTACACAACGTTCGCTTTACATTCCGTAAACTTTGTTTGATGTTTCGTCGTGCAGTCATCTCGTTTTTCCATTTTCTTAGTGCATACCTTGGAAAGCTTACATGGGGCAGAGAAAACTACTTGTACATTATAACGCGCTGCCAGCTTCTTGAAATTATGCGAAAACCTATGATAATATGGTATTACCTGGACAGGAGTCTTGCCTTTTATCTCTTCACTCCCCTGCTCACTACAAGAAACCTTGGGGGCTTTCAGCTTTTGCAGAAGGCTTTCACACACTGCCAGTAGAAGGGCTTCGGGGAATCCAGCCTCCTGCAGGCGCCTGAATTGCTCATGGATGCTGGCGGCCATACGGTGCGTGCAGGATTTTGTAGCTGCTCCGTGGAGACATGAAGACACGATACCCCGCTTAACAGCGCGCACTCTAAAGTTGTTAAGCGGGGTATCGTGTCTTCATGTCTCCACGGAGCAGCTACAAAATCCTGCACGCACCGTATGGCCGCCAGCATCCATGAGCAATTCAGGCGCCTGCAGGAGGCTGGATTCCCCGAAGCCCTTCTACTGGCAGTGTGTGAAAGCCTTCTGCAAAAGCTGAAAGCCCCCAAGGTTTCTTGTAGTGAGCAGGGGAGTGAAGAGATAAAAGGCAAGACTCCTGTCCAGGTAATACCATATTATCATAGGTTTTCGCATAATTTCAAGAAGCTGGCAGCGCGTTATAATGTACAAGTAGTTTTCTCTGCCCCATGTAAGCTTTCCAAGGTATGCACTAAGAAAATGGAAAAACGAGATGACTGCACGACGAAACATCAAACAAAGTTTACGGAATGTAAAGCGAACGTTGTGTACAGAATTCCTATCAGTTGCGGGCGTCATTACATTGGGCAGACAGGAAGATGCTTTAATGACAGGGCCAGAGAACATAGATTATGCGTACGCAACAAATCAGGAAGTAACCTGGCCGACCATTGCAAAGCATGTGACACAGAACAAAAGAGTGGATGCTATCCAAAAATAGATAAAACAGAATTCTTAACATCAGCTAAAGGAAAAACGGAGCGTGAAGTCATGGAGGCGTATTTTATAAGAAAAGCTGGGAAAAAGTGCGTCAGCGCACCTTCTATTCAATTACTGGACAGTGAAGTCGAATTCCTTGATGGCTATCTGTAGGTGTGAACCATGTGTCAAAAAATATTTATGGTGTTGTGAACTGGAACGGTTCCGCTTCTCCTTTGGGTTTTTCCTGCTGCTTCTATTCCTTGGCATATTATTGACTTTTACTTCAGTTGTTATTTCCTTTCTCATATTTGCCCCCCCCCCCCCCCCCCTCGTTGTTTTAGCGTGGAGCCCTCTACACTCGTGTTTTTATACTTCTAGTTTTATCCTTTTTCTGTTTAGGTCCTTCTGTATTTTTCATATACATATATTTTCATTGTTTCCTTGTTTCAAACTTTTTCAAAAATTTTTTCATTTGATTATGTATAGTATCACAGCCCTTATCTGTTTTTGGCCTAAATTTCTGCTATCTTTTACTTCCATTGCCATGACCCATCAATGTTGTTTCCCCATTGTCATTCTGTCTTTCTTCACCACGTTCTTGTCTCAGTGTGGAGCCTTGTACACTCCCCTCATCTTTTAGTCGATCTGTTTATCTCCCTTTTTGCCGCGTTATCTGTTTGGTTCTTAACATTGACAAGCTTGTAAAGCGCTTTTTGCAGTAAGTTTCGGTACACGATGTCTCTTTCTTTCAGTGTTCCCCCGGCACCGTGCTTTCATTTTGTTATTTCATTGTAATTTTTTGCTTATTTTCACACGCTGTAATCCTGATTGTGCTCTTCTTTGCGCATGCTCATCGCTTGATGGTGGTGATCGGCTCCTATATATTAGACGTGGTGGCTTTTCGAAATATAAAGTTGCAAGTTAGCGCCTGTCCTGTCCACTTCTGTGTCGTCCGTGTCCTTTTTGCGCTATGTTTTCTAAAATACTGGACACATCATGGAAACCTCAGTGTTTTCGACGGCCACTTCTCAAAGGAGCCCTCATTGCAATGTCAATGGCCCTTCATCATTCCATACGGATCTCATTCATGACGAGCATCAAGGTATTAACCAATGCAAAGCCATTGCTCAAGATTCAGTGTGGTGACTTATAGTCAAGAGGCACACCAAGACTAACTATGGCAAGAGCATAGAACCAACAATGCCTTAGACTCCAAGCCTTCCCCAGCTGGAGGTGGGAGTTGACCTCTTCCAATCTTCCCTGAAGTCACTAGTCAGCACTCTACTACAACACCGGCAGTTATCGCAGCCATCAAGAGCGTTTGCCGGCCATGGGATGGGAAGAGGTAGCCCACAGCGACAATGGTCCATAATCCTCATCCGACGTCGTCTTTACCTTTGCACATCCTTTAAGGCTTTAGGCATATCACCAGCAGCCCAAGGTTCCCACAGTCAAAAGCTGAGGTGGACAGGATGGCGTGGACCGTCAAGGCGGACAATGTTTTCCTCGCACTGCTTGTCTACCATAAAATTCCTGGCGTCAGTGAACTAAGCACAGCACAACTTCTCATAGGCAGATGCACACCAGAGTTCCTAAGACATCAAGCAGCATAAACCAGGCTGGCCATTGTCTAAGTCTTAATCTGAGCGATCAAGCTAATAGGAAAAGGAATTCACCTCAGGTACAGGTACAGTGCCCACTTCAGACGAGCGGGCAAGTTCGAGTGCATGGCAGATAACCCTGCGATGGTTCTGGGACCAGTTCAACATCCCCCAGCCGTATGTAGTGGAGGACCTGAATAAAGTTCTTCAATGCTACAGGTTATTCCTCATCCCACTGTTCAATGTCCCAATGTCCGAGGGTTCTGCCAAACGTGTTACTGGAATGAACCCGAGAGGAAGCCATCAAGGAGTGAAACTAATACAGCAGGGATGCAAGTAGTTCTTGGCCCAACTTCATGGCTTCACCCCCGTCACAACCTTAAAGTTCACCCTTTTGAGTGTCAAGATTTAGACAACTGATTTGGAGGCCTATAAGACTGAACTTGTGCTTGTGTAGTGCTGAGCATAGAGTGCATTTTTGTTCCTTTCTTAAACAAGGGGGGATATAGTGTGTGTTGCACTAGGTGGCCTCACTGCTTTCTCGGCTACATATGCCATGTGCAATAAAGCTTTGGACCTTTTCCCCGCTAACCAGCACGGTGTGTGGTTCATGCTTGTGGAAGCACATCCCCTACAGTCACATCAGAAGATGCAGAAGATTGAAAGCACAAGTGCTCCAGTCACACAGGGGGCAGGCAAAGCAATGAAGCTGAGTCACAGCGTCACTGCATACAAAAATTCGTCCGGACACTCATTCAACCACTGGAGAGGAACTTGATGTCTGCTTCATCCTTCAGATAGCAAAAAATGCAGTCAAGCCTTGCTAGAACAAAATGGTTTATGATGAAATGATGGATTTAATATAGCAATGGCGTTGAACCCTCTTTGAACCAGCCATAGGAATCCACGTATCTGGCGCCAATTCTTTTACTAAGTGAACTTTTCCTACCATTGCACACTGTAGTCCATTGCGGTTGCCTAGCAGTTATGGTGCTCGGCTGCCGACTCGGAAGGCGTGGGTTCGACCCCGGTCGCAACGGTCGAATTTCGATGGAGGCGAAATTCTAGAGGTTCGTGTGCTGTGCGATGTCAGTGCACGTTAAAGATCCCCAGGTGGTCGAAATTATTCCGTAGCCCTCCACTACGGCACCTCTTTCTTCCTTTCCTCTTTCACTCCCCCTTTTATCCCTTCCCTTACAGCGCTGGGCGGTTAAAGTGTGCTCTGATATATGAGACAGATACTGCGCCATTTAGTTTCCCCAAAAACCAATTATTATTATTATTATTCTGAAATTAGCTCTGGATCGGGACACACAGACACACAACAGCTTGCGTTTTGCCATGCTATGATACTTAGCTGGAATCTGTGAGCTGCCAAAATGTGGCCAAGGTAGCTGACCAAACACTGGAGTGTGTGCAGTACATTACAAACAGCGGCATGTTACTTGCTCCTCAACCCGGTATGAAAAGCGCACACGTCAATACTATGTACCTGCCTCATTCAATAGTTTGCCACCTAGTGTATTTCGCATAAATACTAAATAGACCCTGAAAAAAATTTTGCAGTCTGTGTCTGCATTGCTTCCTGCCCTTTATTTCATCTGATGTCATTGTCTTAATTTCAAATTACTGTCATCCCTCTTGATGGCATAACAGTTGTGTCAATATTTGTCTCTCTGTGTTGCTGACTTTTTTTTCCAAATTCATTAAGTCTTTACTTTCCTTTGCTTTACCATTGCTCACTATCTGCCAGACACTGCCACTCATGCCATTTGAGGCTTCAGTAGGCATGATTTATGCTGTATGAAAAGTGACATGAAAGTGGCGCTCGCCCGAAATCAGCTCACAAGACTAGCCAATCACAGCAGCATTTGCGAAGGAAGTTTATTTTAGCATGGTTTCAGCGAAGAAGCTGCCAATGCTCGCTTCATCTGAGCTATAGCTCGGTGAAATAGTTAAGCGAAAACTTGGTGGGCATTCTGGGCATCGAGGTCCGTTCTGTAGAACGAATTCACCGAATTGGTTCTAAAAATGCCCGTCGTGAACGACCAGTTATCCTGCGATTTTACGATTTTGCCGAAAAGATGGAAGTATTGCGCAATTGCTTCAAGTTGAAAGACAGTGCCATATCGATATCAGAGGATTTCTCGGCAAGTGTCCGAGAAACGCGTCGAAAGTTGTGGGAATCATCTAAAATCGAGCGCTCGAAAGGCGATTAGGTAGCCCTAGTGTTTAACAAACTCAAGGTTAATGATGATATGTATGTGTGGGACGACTCAGAAAACAAGCGAATTCTAGTGAATCGAAAACAAAACACTGTCAACGGCAATACAAGTGAGCAGGACTGACACAAGAATACTACAGCACAACTTACAATTTTAAGCTTTAATGCCAGAAGCATTGTCAATAAAACTGACAAATTAGAAGAACTTTTGCTGTTGTATTCCCCCGATGTGGTCATAATCACAGAAACATGGTTGCATTCCAGTATAGACGATCATGAAATAATCCCTCCCTCCTACTTGCTACTTCGTTCAGATCGTGATGGCCGGGGAGGCGGGGTGGCGATTGCCATTAAACAAAGTCTGACATTCCACCAAGACCCCGGAATAGCTAATCATGAAAGTACTTGGTGCAATTTAAGATTTAACGAATCTTCGATATTAATAGGTGCCATATACAGACGTCCTGGGGAGACTGAAGATTATCTTACGAAAATGCATGACTTCTTACATAGCAAAGTCAACGACCGGACTAAACTGTTGATAAGCGGGGATTTCAACCTCTCGGGAATTGATTGGGATACAATGACGACTGGAAATAAAGAAGTGCATAGCTGTGAGCGGCTCCTAGATATAATGTTCAGTCTCTCATTGACACAAATTGTTAAAGAACCTACTCGAGTGCAAGGAAACTCCCACGCAATTCTTGATCTTGCCTTCCTGTCAGAATCATTAAATCCAGTAATAACAATAGAAGAAGGTATCTCTGATCACAAGATGCTTGTATTAACATGCTGTAACTTCAGCGCGGATAATAAACGCCGTAAAAGTTCTTCGATGAAAGCAGTGAAAGACTACAGCAGGGCTGAAGATGAGAGTGTAATAGACTTCCTTGACATAGCGCTAGATGATTTTTCAACCGGAGAATCTCGAGGACCAGTGTCCGTAAACAGCCTGTGGGTAAAACTAAAGAATGCGATTGCGCACTGCGAATCCAACTTCATTCCGACAAGACATAAAAGAATTAAACGCAATGCTCCGTGGTTAACACGTTCAATAATTCACCTGAAAAGAAAATTGCGTAGAAAGAGAAAAAGAAAAGGCAAAAGATTAGAGGTGGTTGCGCTGTCAAGTCAACTGAGGTTGGAGATCAGGGCAGCAAGGAGGTTATTTTTTACCGACACATTAGCAAATTTCTTGAAAACACAACCGCAGAAATTCTGGCGATATTTGGCGGAACCAAGAGACCACACCAGAAAATTAGAAATTGCTGGCATAGTCGTCGAGGACAAACACGAAATAGCCAATTCCTTCAACACGTGCTTCCAATCAGTTGTCACGCGAACAAATGCGGTAAGCATAGCTGAGACAACTTTTGATTCTTTGATGCCCGAGATAATAATAACTGAGGAAGGCGTGCAAAACCTACTTCTGCAGGTTGACACGAAAAAATCATCCGGCCCAGATAGTATCCCAAATCTGTTTTTGAACCGATATGCGCAGCAGATATCCCCTTTCCTGCATACTATATTCATCCAGTCACTGAAAACTGCCACGCTCCCTGCTGACTGGCTTCGCGCGAAAATAATACCCATTCATAAACACGGAAACAAATTAGTAGTTGACAACTACAGACCAATATAGCTTACAAGTGGTTGTTGCAAGCTTATGGAGCACATTAGTAACAAAGCAATTATGAGTTACTTGGAAGAAAACAACTTATTGAATCCGACCCAACACGGTTTCCGAAAAGGGCTGTCCACAGTCACGCAATTATTAGAAATAACGCATGACTTCACGAGAGCAATCAATTCCCGAGAACAAGTTGACAGCATTTTTATTGATTTTTCTAAGGCTTATGACCGTGTTGTGCACTGTAAATTAATTCCCAAACTAAAGCTCATTGGCATTAATTCGGAAGTAATAGCATGGATAGAAGCTTATCTGTCAAATCGCACCCAATATGTAGTTATAAATAATAATGAATCGGAGAACCTCGAAGTAATTTCAGGTGTACCGCAGGGATCCGTCCTGGGACCTTTATTATTCCTTATATATATTAATGATGTTAGCTCTTGTATTGTCAATGGAGTGAAAATCAGACTTTTTGCTGACGACTGTGTGATTTACACAGTCGTGCGGGGAGTGGTGGATCAATGGAAACTCAATCTGTCATTAAATCACATTGCTCTCTGGTGCGAAACGTGGGGCATGAAAATAAACGCAGAAAAAACTAAGTATTTAAGTGTAAGTCATAAAAAATCGTTGTTAAGGTTTAGCTACACATTTGGGGGGTCCGTTCGCAGCCAAACAGACACTGTTAATTATTTAGGGGTAACACTTACACGCACAATGAAATGGGATGTACATATTAACAACACCTGTGCAAAAGCGTTTAAAACACTAGGATTTTTACGAAGAAAATTAGGCAAGGCTCCTCCTGAAGTAAAACTTAAAGCCTACAAAACTCTAGTCCGACCAATTCTGGAGTATGGTAGCATAGTCTGGAACCCGCATCAACAGTACCTGATAGATTGCTTGGAAAGGGTGCAAAATAAAGCACTACGATTTATCTACACGAAATACTCCCGGTTTGAAAGTGTCAGTGCAAGAGTCTTAGAACACAAGCAGGCATTCCCACACTTGCGAGCAGGCGTCGCGTTGCCGCCATGAAGTTTCTTTTCATGCTTTACCATGGGTCGCTCCGTATCAATAAAGATCAGTATCTGCAGCCACCACACCATCACACTAAACGAAAAAATCATGATAAGCACATCCGGCCATACGTCACACGGTGCAATACATTTAAGTTTTCTTTTCTTCCGTCGTCCGTAGAGATTTGGAATTCTTTGCCGGGGGATGTTGCTGATGACGATTCTATGTCTAGCTTTGTCAATAAGGTAGAATGTTTGTTTCACTCAGTGCCATAACGCAGAATCTTTTTTTCTTTTTTCTACCGTTTGATTTTGGTTGGAATGATGTTCTGTTTCAGATAACAAGTTCTAGTGTTAATATATTTTACAAAGTGTTGTACATTGTGAATACCTTTGTAACCCACTGCCTGTATAGGCCTGTCAAAGGCTTACAGTATTGCTAAATAAAATAAATAAATAACATAAATAGAGCCAGGAAGGTCATTTAGGCTATTTATTATTAACTATTATGGTTGTGGGAGACTAAACTCACTTCTTGCCAAATTTTTGCAACACTCACAGCATCCCTTAGAAATACAATATATTACTAGAAGATTTTTAATTAGTACTGTAGTCATACTTCATGCTGCTGAGTCTTAAAAACGGGGAGTTAGTATAATTACACTTCTTCAACGCCGTGAGGCGAATGAACAAGGTGACGAGTGACAGGCGATTGTGTCGCGGGGCACACCACCAAAAAACATTAGTTCATGCTTAAGAGTTTGGCAAGTGTGTCTGGTAAACTGCAACCCCTCCAGTGCAGCAAGCAATAATTAGAATGCTTTCAAAAGTATGCCAGCCACCTGGAAATTGGACTTGGGAGGATAGCTGCATTGCAGTATCTGTGGGTACACACCTCAATTCGCGGACGCTCTCTGAAAAAACAAAGGTCGATTGACGCAGGAAAGTTCAGGCTCTGAGAATAGCAAGGGGATTGTGTCACTGTCCGCTCGCCTTCACTTCTATCAAAACAGTTCGCAAATTCACGGTCACATGCAGGAGTTAACTTTTTCTACACGACTGTTTGTTTCCCCACGCACAAATATTGTTGCAAGGCACCACTATATTTGTCGCATCTTGTACTTACAGTCGCCAGCACACCTATTTAAAGCGCTACAACGCCACCGTGTACCACAAAGAAAGTGAAAGTTTAGAACCTGTACTCGGTTGTGAATATTATGCTGGTGCTAGACCGAAGGCGCACCGGAACGCTGTGCGTCCTGTCGACTGCACTTTACCAGTTATAGAACAGCTGAGCCAATATTTCACTTTTACGGTTCCTCGGCAAACCGCTCCAGCGACCACCAGGCTTGCTGACTGCCCTTGCCTCGCACACGGTTAAGACAAGCATGAATCGGTACTCACGTCTGGGTTCAAGATGCCCACACACGGCATCCGCTTCAGCGCAGCCGTCAAATTGCGGTTAAGCAAGCGACGACTTGCCTCGGCGTCCGTCGAGGCAAAACACCGCGGCAACACCTTTGCCACAAGCAGGACAGGTGCCACGTCGCGCAGCAGAAGCAGGGCAAGGGCCTGTGATACGAAAAGACGTATGAGAATTCCGTACTGAAATCGACAGCAATTGGAAGTTCTCAGCAATTACGTACTACCTTGACGTTAACGCATATCGCTTGTGGACTGGCATTAGGCCTCGCAAGGTCATTCCCTCCTACGTAAATGATAACAAAATCTGCGGGCTTGAGGTTAAGGCGCCGCACAGCGCTTGCGAGGTGCACAGCGTCGTAGCCCCCGAAGCTAAACGTACAGGTCTCGACCGACGGGCATAAACGTAGGCGACTTCTGCACAATCGCTTGAGTTGGCTGTCGCCGACAAGTACGCCCCGCATAGCCATTGCTAAACTGAAATAACGCAACCAATGGGGCCTAGGGACTATGAAGCTCTAGGTTCAATAAGATGTGCAGATAAAAACGCTAGGCTCAACGCGCTAGGGACACTAGAGGGTTGGTGTACCTAGGGTGTTCCGCAGAGGCATGGAGGAAAGAAGGTGTGCGCTGAGGTTAGTCGCGTCCCCCGGCGGCCGGCCGGCCGGCCCTAGCGATTCCTTAGGCCCTCTAGGGACAGGCCGAGAGAGGCGCGGCGACACCACATCCGGTTGAGAACGAGGGTGAAACGAAAAAAACGTCACGCAGACACGCATCCCACCGACCAATCGGCATTTCCAGCCTACCGACCCGCAAACGCTTCTGCCTCGATGCGTGCCCGCTCTCCGCTGAGGGTGGTGCCACTCTTTGAAGAAGCGATCTTCCTGTGCATGACTGTTTTTCTTCTCTCGTGTTTTTCCGAGTTAATGCCCTTTGTAAAAAAATGAAGCCGCGTGGTAATATAAAAGCTTATTACATTCTTGGTGAGTTCGGCTGAATGCTCACTGCGAACAATTTTGTGCGAGCACTTTGCTTTCACCAGACTAAGCACATCCAAGATGCTATCAGCATGTAGTTGTTTTTTGCTGAAGCATTCAGTAAACATGTCTTCAAGCATTTTTACAAACGAAAAAAGTGTTCCACGTGGGTAGAGAAGCACGCCTCTATCCATGTGCAGTGTCAATTAACGCAGCAAGCCCAGGATACTCATCTTCGGACGACACGGTTAGCGCATTCATGCAATCGTGGCAGTTGGTTTTCATTACGCACTTTCGTGCGACATATCCAGTCACATAGTAAGTTATCCGAGAGTCGCTCCTCTCTATGTGCTGGTCGTGATCGACCGAAGAAAACACTACTTCGGCGCCTGGTAAATTCCCCGAAACAATGAGAGCATGTACCTGGTCCCACAAGTTGTTGCTGGGAGAGCAACTTGCGCTGCTCTGCTGTGTGTCTAGCAAGGCAGCTACCGCACATGGATCCGCATTACCATATCTCACGGTATCTCGTTGTCCCTGATATGGTCATAAAGACGGGAACTCTTCATTTTCATAATAATAAACTCGAGGATCCACATTTTGCTGTAGCGGAAACCTTTCTTTTTTGCTGCTGCTGCTGCTGCAAAGCATTGTTTTACACATTATTGTTGCTTCTGAGGAAGCTTTGAAATCTGCTTAGTTAGAGCTTCCTCTGTTACTGCTGCAGTGTATGCTACCATCTTTTCAACGTCTTCTCTCATTGTGGCAATCCGTGAAGCGAAACGCCTGTTTTGACGAGCAACGAATCTCAGCTTTTGAGCGATGGTTTTACAAGCCATGGAAGGTGCTCGTCGGACCCTGGATCTCCTTGTGAAGAGGGCCTCCCTGAAGTACTTGCAGTTCATGCACTGTCCACCTGAAAATAGAAATGCGCGAAACTTATAAAAAAAAAAATTAAATACGCCAAAATGCAGAGAAAGCTTTTAAATTGTGGAAAAAGGAAATGAAAGTACATGGCACCAGGCAGGTGACAAACCCAATACCGGGTGACTAAATGTTACCCACCTTTGGTTGTTACTTTGCCGCTGCAGTGGACGTTGAAGTAAGTCGCTTGCCTGATTTTGAGCTGCTTCTGGAGGCCTGCTGTTAAAAAGCAGGTATCATAATCTTTGGCATTCAGTGCACCAACACAAAGGTCGGTAGCTTCCACGTTCTCCAACACGTTCTCTACTTCTTCCTGAGATTTTAGGATGCGTCCTCAATCAGGCGCCCCCTCATGTACACCTTGCAGTAAGCATCGGGTTGTTTATCACAGGCGAACATGACAACTTTTTCGGACGTGACAACGCCTTGTTCAAGGTAAGTTGACGTGCAATAAAGCACTCCGTTAAGGTCAGGAAGCTGAAGTGTACTCCAGTTCTTGGAAGGAGTCTTTAAACGAAAACAAAATGACAAACAGTGTTGAAGCTCTGATGGAACGTCTTCCTCTTGCGCCGAGCTGCAGTCCACCCCTGAAGCGCCGAGAGCATCCGGTGGAAATTCGGAACGGTCACTGTCGTGTGCGCTTCGGCACTTTTTCTTCGTGGCTGCATTGTCATTTTCACACCTCTTCCTTTTGTTCCTGAGCTTCGGTGTCTTCTTCATAAGGTACTGCGGAAAATTCGGAAGAATCGTGGGGACGGCATCCTCCGACAGCAGCGGCTTGTCACGAGGAATGCGCCGTCTATTATGTGCACGAAGTCCCTGACTACAAAACGCGGTTCAAAATGGAGCTCGCAGACTGCACAAGACTCATCTAGCTTCTTATCTGCACGGTGCAGATTCCTCTCCCACTCCTTTCGCCGTTCTTCATCGTGTGGGACGCAGAACAAAGACGCCTTTGGTGCATCCTTCGCACGACTGTATCCAGTCCGGCACCCGGGTGCGAAGCAGTGATTTCGACGGCGGCCAGGCATTCTCACGCACACATACTGCACATTGAGCCAAGCACCAATCACAGCACAAGCACAGAGAGATATTGCCACGCATACAACGCCGGCGGTATTTGCAGTCGAGCGCCGACAACGCCGAGCCAACCGAGCTGTACCGACCGCACTACCGCAACCGCAATACGAGGCAAGAGAAGTGTTTCAGGTGAAACATGCGTCAGCGCCCCTGGCGGGCATGCGAGAAGTCGACGCTGAGTGCGCCGCGGCGGAGCGGCGCAAGGATACGACAGTGAGCCCACTGCCCCCTTCTAGAACACTGAACGCCGGGCGTGCGTGGTCCGCGGGCATTCTCTTCGTGGCCTAGGCGGCGACGCACGCGTTTCGGGAGCTGTCCAGGTATGGCTTTTTTTTTTTCCGTGGTGCGCCCGTCGGCGACAGCCAGCTGAAATTTCTGTACAGTTCTTGCTTCCACGACATTGCGACGACCCCCAAAAGGCGCTGACCAGCGAGAAATCGCCAGCGACATAAAGGTACGCATTTTATCTCAAATTTCGCTTCATGAAGTGCTGTACCGGTTACCTACATGCCTTGCGCATTCCAGGACCTCGTTTTCCTGCTGCAGGAGCACGTGCCTAGTGTCGTGCTGGTGTTCAAAAGTTTGCAGCGCCATCACGACGACCGACATAAGGTGCGGTTTGAGGACCGCCGGCGTCGCCAGCTGAACCGCCGTCTGACAGCCACGATGAAGCACTTGTCGGGCGTGCACGTTCTCAACCCCGAGTTAAGGGTTGAACAACGTTTTCGCAAGTTTTTGCGTGCAGAAATCACCAAATTGCGGCGCTTGTAACTTAACTTTTTTTGCTGCATGGTTTCCTGGATGCTTTTGGCAAGACGATGCTGTCCTTATTTGCCGCGGACCGATACCACGTGGCGAGAGGCCGGGGCATGGACCCCAGTGCGCCTTTGTTCCTTTGCAGTGGCAAGTCCGGGGTAAAAGTGGCCACGATAATTCTGCCACTACCAACGTCTGCCCTTTAGGATCGCTATCAGCTGCAACGGTAAGTCCAGAAGTTCCGACTCGCGCATTGTGGAAATGGCGCCTGGCCTAAGTGTCCAGCATTCACCCATTGCAGTGCAGCTTTGTTTAATTCCTTAGAGACTTCTCGAGCTTTGTCGAAATCGACGGCAGCCGTGAAAATTTACATATTAGACCTCGCTACAGCATTATCCCAGCGCAGCGCACCTTTGTTTCTTTGCGTTGGCAAGCGTTAGAAGCGCGCGCCGTCTCGCGCTTTGTCCAAGTCTGCTCTAAAACTCGCGCTAGGCCTTGTTGCCTGGTTGACAAAGTTGACGGCTTTCTTCCTTTCAATGGCAAGCCTCTGCCACTACAGTCGGCGGCCTTAATTTTTATGATGGCTGTCAGCTTCAACAGCAAGTCCAAGAAAAGTTATGACGATCGCGCGGTGTTGAGATCGGCGGTAGAGACAAAAAACTCGTGCTTGTAGCTGCAGCCTTACCCAGCTCCAGTGCGCCTTTGTTTATTTCCGTAGCGACTACTCGCGCTTTGTAGAAATCGACGCCAGCCGTGAAAATTTACATATTAGACCTCGCTACAGCATTAGCCCAGCGCAGCGCGCCTTCGTTTCTTTGCGTTCTAACTTGTTTGCAGCACACCTTTGTTTGCTCGTTACATTGGTTCTTTTCAGTCGTACCCTGAATCTGTCCAAAGAGCCGGGCTAGGTGGATGATTGTTCGCCGTCAGTGGAACCACATGGCGATCGCACTGCACACAACACGACTTTGGTCCATGTGTTTTTTAAATAAAAACATCATATGTCGAAGGTCATGGCCGTGTCCGAGGATTGCTTCGACAGCTGGGGCAAAACCATGGGGACCGCACACACTGTGTCGTCACTGCCAAGTGAAGAGGCGCAAAACGGCTGTCAAACTTAATAAAGGCCCTTCTCGGGGCCGCCTCAGTGTTTCCTGGCAGACCACACGCTTTCCACCCTGTGCACGTGTTCATCTCATTTCCAATTAAATAGGTCCTTCAAACCCTCCAGAAGGCTTCAATTAGGAACTGCTAATATCAAGGTGTGTATGGTACTTGAAAAACAATAGCGGCTACAATGACAAAGATTAAGAAGGGCTGGAGTTACACGCAAATAAAAATAGTTTTGAGGTACCCGGATAACAAGCTGAAATGGTTTTGGGCGGAACTCCTAGTTATTCGATACAAAAGACTCAAATAATGCATATTCAGCGTTTTTCAAGGTTTTTGTAGAAATATACTCTAAGCACTTTCCATTCAAGAACATTAAGCAGTCTAAACGAATAAGAAAACCATGGATCACGCCAGAGCTCAAAAGAATGATAAAGCGCAAAAACAAGTTGTACCATGCCTTTTAAAATAATCGCTCTCTAGAATCTCTAATCTTATTTTTTTAAAAAAACAAGAAATAAACTAAATACTGTGTATCATCTAAAGATTGTGTATCATCGAAAACTGTTCTTTGATGTTAGAATGAAAAATTCAGACGCTGTCTGGAAAGTTGTAAATAACTTGTTACGCCATAATACGAAAAATGCCCCAACTCAACGAATAATCTGTAAGGGCTCTGAATTATCCGGTCAGGCTCTTGCTGGCCATTAAAACAGCAATTTTTAACTACCCATTTAACTATGATGCAGATACCTGAAGTTCCTTCATCTTGTAGCCCTTTCGAAAGCCTTTTCCTTGAGCCCACCAATGAGACCGAAGTATGTACAACTTTTATGAATTTGAATAATAGCAAAGCCTTAGATGTTGACAATAATCAGATAAAACCAGTCAAATATGTACTATCTTTTATTGAACCTGTGCTTGCATACATCTTCAACTTGGTAATTGAAACGGGAGTTTACCCGGAAGAAATGAAAAAAAGCAAGAGTGACAGTTGTGTTTAAAGGGGGGGGGATAAAGATGTAGTGTACAATTATAGACCAATATCTGTGATTCCAATCTTTTCAAAGGGCTTGGAAAAGTAATCATTTCCCGTCTAGTGAACTGTTTTAATGCAAAAAAAATCCTGTCTGAGGCTCAATTTGGCTTCCGAAGGGGCAAGTCGATAGAAGCAGCTTTGTTATCACTTAAGGAATGTATCCTTGTGGGTTTCTCAGTAGGCACAGGCCACTACCCACCGCGGGTTCGAGCTTCGCGCGAGCCAAGGGCCCCATCAGCCGTCACCACACGCACCCTGGGGCACCGCTGCGGCGGCGTTCAACCTCTGCAGAGAGGAGAGCGGCTCGCCGCAAGATACAGGCCTCCAAGTTCACAAAGGAGACGTTTATTGACGCCGTCCTCCAGCGGTACACACACACACTCAACAGTCACCCCGTCCCGGGACGCGCTCAGAGCAAGGCTCCGGTGCGCGCTCGGGGCAACAAGAGAAATGCGCGCCGCTAGCACGCCGCTGCAGGAGATTGTCCCTGCGGCAGTGCTGTGATCTCTCTCGTGTCGGCCGATGGGCCGTTTGCGAGAGAGAGTGGGCAGTCAACGCAAGGTGCGCCTGTCAGAGGTCGTTGGAACCCTGGACAGGCTCGAGCCGCGGCGGATCAAGGACCCACGCTGGCGAGCTCGAGTATGAACTGGTCCGAACGGCAGAGGCCGGCTCGGACGAACAGTAACGTACGCACCTTACGCTGTCTCGGAGGGGTCTCCCTCTTCTCGGCCCCGCTCGGAAGGTCGCGCGACCACCCCAAACGGGTCCCGAATTCCCGCCAAAAGTCACCAATGGCAAAGGCCCTTGGGAAGCCGGGGGCGGAGCTGCGGCCGAATGACAGCGATTAGCCACCAGCCGTCTCTCCGCCGCCCGAGGCGGGAGAAAGGGAAAGAGGGCGACGCGGGATGCCGCGCAGACGCCACGGCGGGAATCTAGCAGGCTTCCCACATCCTCCTCTCCTTAAATGCCCTCCTACCCATCGGCGAAAGCATGCGGCAAAAAAAATAAAAAACAAAAAATTAATCCACATAAAACTACCACACTTCAGTTCCAGCCATACACTCAAAAGACAAACAAACAAGAACAGAAAACAAACAACACTTGCATACGTTCCAAGGAGAAAAAAACTAACTACACTGTACACTGTACACAAGGCCAGCTTACAGGTGGCCTGCAGCCTCATAATGTTCGGTGGCGCGGCCCATTGGGCCTGTCGGCGGCCAACTCACGCTTTTGCTGCCTTCCGGGTCCCGGTGGACGATTTATTGACGGCGGTCCCATGCCCTCCACAAGGTCATCAAAGTTGAGCATGAGGAGGTCGACGACGCTCGACGATGCCGAAGAGGACCCGCACGGGAAAGGGTGCTGTCCTTCCTGCCCCCTTCTCGGCGTTGCCTTTGATCTTGGGAACACGCACATCATCCCAGGCACGCAGCGGCACAGAAGCGGACATTGATCAGTCACAACGACCCGCTTGTCGGAATCGTTCCGAGGCGCCGTGGCAGGGGTCAAAGGACACACTCTTCAGACGCACTCTTCACGCTCCCCATAGCCACACAAAGACCATGCCGCGAGACACTCGCTCCTTAACGAGCAAACCACTCCCCAGCCGGAAGGGGAGACTTTCGCCGACCCCTCCGCGAACCAGCCGGTCCCGTGTTCGCGAGGAAGGCCGCACCAGTGGGGTCAGAACGTAAATGAAAAGAAGGCGCGCTGTACAAAAGAAGGCCATCTCTGCGCTACAAGAAAAGTGCAATCGCGAGTAGGCTGAACTTTACATATGTACAAGGCTGGTTTAAAAAAAACTGAACGCCAACGCAAACGTATATTACATATGTACAGATCTCGGAACGTTAGGAGAAACAACGAATAAACTGGAAACAAAAATATGCTACAGACTGACTAAAACAAACAACTAAATAACTGCACAAGGCTGGAACTGAGCATGCGGCAAACAAAAAAAAAAAGAAACCGCCGTGCTTCACCTGGGGTAGGGCCCGGCGAGAAAGCTCGCCAGCTAGCTGAGGCTGCGTGCCTTCGGTTGCGGAAGAGTCCGCCATCCGGCATCAATCACATCGGTGACCGGCGCCTCAGATTGTACCGGTGCTCAGTACGGTTGCGTTCCGCAGCACCAGTTGTGCCTTTGCGCTTGCTTGTGATACCAATGGGTACCGACGCAAACTCGTCAGACCGTGACGCATAGGCCTTCAGGTCTGCGATGTGGGCACGGCTGGTTTTCCCCGTAAGGGGATCCTCCAACAGGTACGCGAGCGGCGACCAGACTCTGACCACTCGGTACGGACCAAGCCACTTAGGAGCGAGCGAGGCTGAGAACCCCTTGCTCGCATCACTAAGAACGTGGTTGCGCTTCAGGACAAGATCACCCGCCTGAAAAGTCAGGCTGCGGTGCTTGCGGTCATACTGAGCCTTCTGCTGGGCTCTGGCTGCCGCCAAACTCTGTCTTGCTCTGTTGAGAGCCCGACTAAGCCGGTCCCGAAGCGTCGACGCATAAGCAGAGCAGTCTGCCCGCGTCTTCTCATCCCCGAGCTGGCTCTGCACGATGTTTGACATCGGATTCGCCAGCTCCCTCCCGAAATTGAGGAAGGCGGGAGAGAAACCAGTTGAGCGATTCTCAGCCGTTCGAATGGCGAACGCAAATTCGCTCAAATGGTCTGCCCAGTCCTTTTGACACCCGGCAAAGGCCGCCAGCATTGGCTTGAGCGTTCGGTTGATTCGCTCGGTCAAGTTGGACTGGGGATGGTAGGGTGAAGTGGTGTAGTGCTCGATTCCGAGGGAACGGCACGTGTTACCGAACACCCGAGCGGTGAAATAGGACGCATTGTCCGAGATCAGTCTTTCCGGAAAGCCGAACCGACAGAACACTTCCTGGAGTTTATCCAGCACCGCTCGTGCTGACACTTTCCGAAGCGGGTACAACTCGACCCATTTGGAAAAATGGTCAGCTACTACCATCAGGTGAATGAACCCCTGCTTACTCCTGGGGAAAGGCCCCATCAGATCGCAGGTGGCCATCTGCCACGGACGCACACTGTCAATTGGTTTCATCATTCCGGGCGGCTTGCCGCCCCTTGACTTCACCGCTTGACAGACATGGCAGGAACGGCAATAGCGGAAAATCTCACGCTTCATGCCGGGCCACGTCACCGATTGACTCAGTTTTGCAAAAACTTTGGAGCCACTCAGGTGACCGGCCAGCGGTTCGTCATGAGAAATTCGCAACAGTGCGCCTCTCAGACTTTTGGGGATAACCACCCTGAACGGGTCAATGGACTCATCATCGGTGGCTATGTATTTCAGCACGAGCCCGTCATGGCCCAGCAAATATGAATCCCCCGGGGCTCGCCGCGACACACGCTGGCTTTCACCCCCTGCGCCCGCTACAATACAAGTAGCGTCCCGGCGCTCCGTCTCCCTGAGACCGTCGCTCATCTCGCGACACATGGGGTCATTTTGCTGGGCTTTCAGCAGCTCTTTCCGGCTGAAAACGATTCCAGTTACCCCAGAGGGGGGCCTGGTCTCGTCCCCCTTCAGGTTTGCAGCCAAAATTTCCGCTCGCGACGGCGTCTCCGAGGCGCTCACGCGGAGCTTTGCCTCTCGCCCGCTTTGCGAAGCGCTGCTTGCCTGGTTAGCGGAATGGGTTAGCCCGTTTGCGGGCTCCCCCTCCTTGCTGCCCGGCGGCTCGTCCGCTTTTTCGCCCGCTCCGCCTGCTGGCGTCAAGGCGCCGCTGGCGAGTGGGGCACGGGATAGCGCGTCAGCTACCACGTTCGTGCTCCCCTTTCGATACTGCACCGAAAAGTCGTAATGCTGTATCAGGAGAGCCCAGCGCGCCAGCCGACCCGCAGGCTCGCGGAGCCGCATCAGCCAACTGAGCGCACTGTGGTCTGTCTGCACCACGAATTGCGTTCCGTCAAGGTAGACGTCGAATTTCCGCAGTGCAAACACGATGGCGAGGCACTCCTTCTCGGTCACGGAATAATTCCTCTCCGAGGGTAGCAAGGAGCGGCTGGCAAAGGCCAGCGGCTGCAGCACGCCATCGAAATCCTGTACGAGAACTGCTCCTAAACCCAGATCGCTCGCGTCAGTCTGGACTACGAACTGTCTGGTCAGGTCGGGTAGCCTGAGCTGCGCTGTCTCGGCAATGGCACTAGACAGGAGGCGAAAGGATCGCTCTTGCTCAGGCCCCCATTGCCACGCGGCAGTCTTTCCCAAGAGCTTGGTCAAGGGTGCCTGCACGCGGGCACAGGACGGGATGAACGACCGATAGAAATTGGCCATTCCCAGAAAACGGCGGAGGCCGCGTACGTCCTTGGGCACGGGAAACTCGAGTATGGCTCGGAGTTTGTCCGCATCGGGCTCAATGGAGCCCTCGCCCAGCGTGAACCCTAGCAACTGAACTCGGGTCCGCGCTATTTGGGCTTTCGCAGGATTCAAAGTCATCCCAGCAGCCCGTACCCTCGCGAGCACGTCGGCAATGTGGCCTAAGTGCTCATCGAAGGTTCGTGAATAAATCACGATATCGTCCAGGTAGCACATGGCATGAGACCATTTAGCTTCCCCTAGGACGCGGTCCATGAGCCTCTGAAAAGTCGCAGGACCATTGCAGAGACCGAAGGGCATGCGAGTGAACTCAAACAGCCCTCTGTGGCACGTGAACGCGGTCTTAGACCAATCAGCGTCCGCCATCTGGACCTGTAGGTAACCTTTGGAGGCATCTAGCGTGGAAAAGTACCGCGCACTGCCCAGGTTTCCTACGATTGAGCTGATCGTCGGGAGCGGATAGGCATCCTTTCGAGTCAGCGCATTCAGACGGCGATAATCCACACACAACCGGTGGCTGCCATCTTTCTTAGGCACCAACACAACCGGAGACGCCCAAGCGCTGGACGAGCGACGGATAATGTCCGCCGACAGCATCTCATCCAGCAACCCATCGATCACCTGCCTTTTCGCAAGGCTGAGGGGTCTGGGGTTGCACTTCAAAGGAAGCGCATCTCCGGTGTGGATCTTGTGGCTCACTAGATTAGTACAGCCAGGTTGATCCGTGAAGAGCTCATCGTACTGACGCAACAGTGCTGTCAAACGAGCCTTCTGAGTGTCATCCAACGTTACCGCAAAGGCGGCCAGCGGATGTGGTGCCTGGTCGTGCCGCGCCGCTCGGTCCCAAAGGGGAGCGTGAACGACGGAACGCTCGACACAAGGGCTTGGCCCTGGTCGCTGAGCGTGGCACTCTCCGAACGCCTTCACTGCGCAGGCAGTTATTGACGCCGGTGGGCAGATGAACGGCTCCAGCTGGGAAAATGGTCCGTCGCGATAGCCGCCATTCGCAATGTCCACCGCGATCCCGGTTTTCAGGAGAAAGTCCCTTCCGAGAATCACGGGCACACTGAGCCCTGGGAGGTGGATGAAACGAGTGCGTCTCGTCCGCTCTCCCCACCTGACAGTCAGCCTCGCGGCGCCAGCCGAATGGGCTACGCCTTTCGCAAGGTTGAATGTCGTACGGCAGTCCCGCAAGCGCACCGAGTGCTTTTGCAAGTGGGACAACACCTCTTCACCGAACAAGGAGGCAGTGGCTCCCGTATCCAGTAACGCCAAAAATTTGCGGCCAGCAATGGTGACCGGAATAAACGGCGCGTGCGCATTAGCAAGGCAGCTTGCTCTGTACGCAGAGGGGATTAGCAAGGATTGGGCCGGTCGTCCCTTTACGACCGACCCGCGCCGCCGTTTCCCTGCCTCAAAGGAGACCTGGTTACGGGGCATTCTCTCGCTAAGTGCCCCGTCTCTTGACAGCGGAAACAGCGCACACCGCCGCGAGCTTGGTCGCGGAACAATGGCGCCTCTCCCTGCCTGGTTCCGCCCGTTGCACGGCCAAAGGGCCGGCTGATTCGGGTTTCCCCCTCCGCTGTGCGTTGGGGCGCTTGGCGTCCCTGGGCAGGCGGTCCAGAAAACGGTGCAGCGCAGGCTGTCCGTCTCCTGTAGGAGTAGGGATCGAGAGCTCTATCGCTCAACTCCCATACTTCGTTTTGCCCGCTAACGGCTGCAGAGGCAGCGTGTGCGGGTGGTCGCCGGTTGGGTAGGGGCATGGCCCCTCTCCATGCACAGCGTTGCTCGAGGGCCTCGCTTGCCGGCGGTGGCGGACGATAGGCGCGCGCGGCGAGAATGTCGCCTTGAATGCGCTTTGCCTCGGCGGCCAGCTCCTCAAAATCTCGGAACCGGCCTCCGCGCAGGTATGCCGAAAAAGTCGGATGTGCCTGCCTGATCGTCCTTTCCACACGTTCCTCGTTCGAGGCTCTGGGCTCGGCGATTGAGAAAAGGTCCTCCATCGCACGTACGTACTCCAGCAGTGACTCATCCGGAGCCTGTGTACGGAGCTCCAACTCTCGCCGCATCCTACGCTCATAGTCAGCGGGCAGGAATTCGCGCAAGAATGCTGCACGGAACTCCTCGAGAGTCGCTGCCCGGTGGCCGGAAAGCCGATGCCACCTAGCTGCGGTATCAGTCAGTGCTGCGGGGATGATGTGTGCAAGCACAACCTGATCAGTGAGACCCAAAGCTCTCTGGTAAAGGGTGAGGGACTCAAGGAAATCCCGGGCACTGAGGAGGTCATCATACCCGCGGTATATATGTTGGCATGGGCAACTTGACCGCGGGGTGAGACACCTTCGGCGCGGCCAAAAGCGTCTCAACCGCCCCTGACAGCGACTGAATCATCTGGGCAGCACTTCTTAGCAGCGACTGCGCCCCGGCCTCAGAGGAGGCTTGGGCGGGCTGCACGAACGCAGGAGGCAAGGCGCCCAGTTCGATGAGCGGCGCGGTTTCCACAGGGAGCCGGGCCGGCGCCTCGCCGTTCCCAGAGCAGAATTGACTGCTCGCGGGGCACGGCTGCTGCTGTGCAGGACGGGCGGTTGCGGCAGCGTCGCACGCACCGCTTTCGCACGGGGTGCAAAGCACGCACAGCGGAGGCATGTTATTGACGGGTGCAGCGCAGGGTGCTCCCGATACAGCTCCAATGGGAGCTGCGTGATCGACGTTGGGGGTTGTAGCGCCGTATGCCCCAATGGGGGCCGCGGCCAACAACGGTGTTTGGCTATTCGAAGGAACAGCAGCCAACGGATCAAAGGACGCTTCGACTCCTAAGGGAGCCGACACGTAGCTGCCGAGTGCCCCGATGGGGGTGGCAGACATGGTGCGCAAGCGTGATCGTCAAGGCGACCTGCTCGGCAAATGTGCTATCAAAGGCTAAGAGCCAGTGACTTAGCACGTTGGGCGCCAGTTGTGGGTTTCTCAGTAGGCACAGGCCACTACCCACCGAGGGTTCGAGCTTCGC
This sequence comes from Amblyomma americanum, assembly GCF_052857255.1. Classification (NCBI taxonomy): domain Eukaryota; kingdom Metazoa; phylum Arthropoda; class Arachnida; order Ixodida; family Ixodidae; genus Amblyomma; species Amblyomma americanum. The sequence continues at coordinate 198,247,140 of NC_135502.1, forward strand.
GCGAGCCAAGGGCCCCGATCAGCCGTCACCACACGCACCCTGGGGCACCGCTGCGGCGGCGTTCAACCTCTGCAGAGAGGAGAGCGGCTCGCCGCAAGAAACAGGCCTCCAAGTTCACGAAGGAGACGTTTATTGACGCCGTCCTCCAGCGGTACATACACACACTCAACAACACTCAACAGTCACCCCGTCCCGGGGCGCGCTCAGAGCAAGGCTCCGGTGCGCGCTCGGGGCAACAAGAGAAATGCGCGCCGCTAGCACGCCGCTGCAGGAGATTGTCCCTGCGGCAGTGCTGTGATCTCTCTCGTGTCGGCCGATGGGCCGTTTGCGAGAGAGAGTGGGCAGTCAACGCAAGGTGCGCCTGTCAGAGGTCGTTGGAACCCTGGACAGGCTCGAGCCGCGGCGGATCAAGGACCCACGCTGGCGAGCTCGAGTATGAACTGGTCCGAACGGCAGAGGCCGGCTCGGACGAACAGTAACGTACGCACCTTACGCTGTCTCGGAGGGGTCTCCCTCTTCTCGGCCCCGCTCGGAAGGTCGCGCGACCACCCCAAACGGGTCCCGAATTCCCGCCAAAAGTCACCAATGGCAAAGGCCCTTGGGAAGCCGGGGGCGGAGCTGCGGCCGAATGACAGCGATTAGCCACCAGCCGTCTCTCCGCCGCCCGAGGCGGGAGAAAGGGAAAGAGGGCGACGCGGGATGCCGCGCAGACGCCACGGCGGGAATCTAGCAGGCTTCCCACATCCTGCAAAACATTGAAGCAGGAATTCTCCCTGCCAAAACCTTCATTGATTTTAGTAAGGCTTTCGATTCCCCAAACCATCAAATTTTAACTAATAAACTTTGTCAAAACGGAGTTCGTAGAACACCTTTAGACTTCATGAAATCATACCTGCAAAATCGAAAACAATCTGTCTATATCCACAACCATCAGTGTTCTTTTCTGGCGGTACGAAATGGTGTGCCTCGAGGCAGCAATCTGGGCCCGATGCTTTATAACATCTATATAAATGACATTGTGCATATTTATGACAAAGCGAAATTATATACGCCGATGATAGCAGTATACTTATCTCTGGTCACGACATAAACAAGTTAATTGAAGAGTGCAACGTAATCCTTACGAAACTAGAGAACTGGTGCTCCTCTATTTACCTACAAATAAACCCTACAAAGACTAAGGTAATAATTTTCCGTGCATAGAACAAGCCAGTCGAACTACAACGCGATCCTAAATACGCAGGTCAAGAAATTCAAATTGTTGACAGCCACAAAATCCTTGGAGTTACGTTCTCGTCGCATCTCAGCTGGGAACGGCATGTGGAAAATATTTTTAAAAAGCTCTCTTCAGTAGCAGGTGTTCTATCAGAGTGTCGATGGCTCCTTCCCACTCACGTGAAAATTCAAATTTATCATGCTCTTTTCGGTTCCGTTTTGAATTACTGTAACTCTGTTTGGGCAACCACCACAAAAACAAACGTGATGAAAATAAAGGTTCTGCAGAAGAAAATGATCCGCTACATTGCAAACCTTCCTTATCTCTCTCCAACGCAAAGTGCTTTTAGAAATTATAACATAATTCATTTTGAACATATGTACGTTTTTCGCATTTTGAGGTTCTTGTACCACCCTTCTTCTGCTTATAGATTTTTCTTAATACGCGCTGCACATTTAAAAACCGCTTCGAATCGACTCTACACCCGAAACACCTATCTCTGGTATATTCCATATTTTCGAATTAATTATAAACTACAGACGCTTGAACACAATTTACCGACCACTCTTAATAAGTACAAAGTTTTCGCTAGTGTTAAACCAAGCGAGTTAAAAATGTATTTTGTTAATATATAGCCAGGTTGCATTTTATGCGCCTCTGTTGTCTGCCGGTGCCATGTATGCCTATTAAGTGTTTTTTTTTCTCTATTTTTCTCGGGTCCTCTCTTCGTTTTCATGCGTCTGTAAACTATTGTTAGTGAACATACATGCTCATTGTTTTCATTGCATTGACTCTATATGTCACTTGCTTCGTTGTTTTCTTGTGTTTGTTTATATATATATATATATATATATATATATATATATATATATATATATATATATATATATATATATATATATATATATATATATATATATATATATATATATATATATATATATATATATATATATTTCTTGCTTGAAGTCCGTTTGACGTGTACTGCCATTTGAGAGGTGCTTGTGCCCAGTCAAGCTGCTTTTTAGCAGCTTTTAGCCCTTGCATCACTCGAGGATGTAACTTGTATTCTGGAAAAATAAACTGAAATGAAATGAAATGAAATTGCATTTGGAAGAGAAAGACAAGGTTTTATTTTGTAGTGTAAGCTTGCATCTCTAGAATGACAAGAGAAAGTTGCCTCGCACAGCTTGGGCTTGTCGTTTGACCCCTCGTTTACCCCACAGAAAAAAAGGACGTGTCTAGGAAACTATTTGTGGGATCTTTCCCCCGCTTCGGGAGGAGAGGGGGGGGGAGGGGTGATGGCCTCCCCTTTGTCGTGTTCGCCGCGAGAGGCGACCCAAGATGGACAAAACGGCAAAAGGAAGCGGGTAAAGCTTCCTTTTCGAAAATAACCGTGACTTACGGGTGCCTACAGCTGTGTTTGGATTCCAGGGAAGTAGTAGCCGACCTCCTAATCCTCCTCGCCCATTACTTCGGGGCTCCGAGTGCCATGTCGCCATGTGCGGTGAAAAGAGCAGTGTGCAGAGTTTAAATGAAACAAGTATGAAACTATACAATGAATCCAATTACAGACAGCTAGAGGAATTTCAAGAGCATGCTGTGTGATGCTAGTTATCTCAGTAAAAAACTAAAGCAGTCAACTATTATTTCGTATATTTTTTAACCCAGCAGATATGAAATGTCTGAAGGTGAATCTGTACCAAACACATCGGGGCATCAGTTGGGATGCCTGAAAAAAGTTGTACCAACATATAAATGCCCATGTCGTGATAATCAGTAATACCGAAGAATTAAGGAAAATAAAAACATTTTTTTTTGTTCGGGCTCAAACACCTGCTAAAAACATATTTATGCGTAGCGATTTAAATGACTCTGTAGGAAGCTTTTTGGGTAAAAAGTACAGTATGGCAGAAAGGAGTCTTTAGGAAATGCACTGTGTAGAAATAGCCATACCAATTCCATGTCATCGTTCGATAAATGTAACAAATACCGTGCAAAGAAGCTTGCTGCAAAGTATAGTTGCAAGTTACTGGTTGCAGACCGCTCTGCAGTCACTGGACTGTGATTGTGTATGTGCTGCATGACAGTGCGTGGATTGCGGAGCAGTTAGCAAACACAGAGATGCTTGTTCCTATCATTTACCACACATATAAACATCATCAATGAAACAGGATGATATGTGTAACTTTTTGATATGTTCCTTTTTGGCAGCGTCTTAAAATGTTTCCGCATAAATGAGCTAGCTTGGATTGCAGCAATTTAACCATGGGACTGCTGTAACTTGCCACATTTTCAAATTGTGTGAATATCATTGCATGTGAGGGGTCACTCTCATATCCTGTTTCTTGAAGGTCCCGTTGCTTTGTTGGCAATGCTTTGACAGCCATGACTAGCTTTCCGCATTCATGTGCACAGGGTATGCCCATTACGTTTATGCCTTTCTACCATTACTGGCTTACAATGAAAACAGACAAAAAAAAACACAGAGCACAAGTACAGATAGTGTTTGTAGTACACACCCTTCTTCACCTCAGTAAATATGGCGCATACCCACGCGGGCGGATTGGCCAAGGTACTGTGGAGATTGCCAATGAAGTATTTGCACGGGGGAAAATAAAGACGTTATGCAGCGGCGTAGAAGACTGAATCAAGATAAAAATAGGAGAATTCAATTCAATTTAAGAATTATGAATTACCAGGAATAGAATCAAGCATTTTGGACTTGAGACAGAATTTGTATACAGCTAACAAGGTAACCGATCTGTTGCACTTATGTAATAATGAAGGTAGCCACAAACACTGCTTAACGGGAATTCCTTAAATTGGCGCTCGCACCGAACGAGAGAAGAACTGGAAGAGACAGAGGGAGTCCTAACCTCGAAAGAGGGACCTGCAAATACTGCTTTCCTTGAACGGCGAACCGCCGGCAAGAGAGGAGAACATGCGTTAATAATGCGTTGCAAACAGTTTTCGCATGGTGTGAAGCATGGCAAATGTCCTTTAACTTTGAAAAAACTGTACTAATGAGAATCACTCACAAAAAGAAAGTCGTACCCTTCGATTATTGTATTAACGGCATGACAGTGACAGAAGTAACAGAATATAAATATCTAGGGCTCTGGGTCACTAACACTCTTAGCTGGAATAAACATATTTACTTCATAACGTGTAACGCTTTTCGTAAATTGCTTTTCTTGACACGAGAACTGCGGTTGTCTACCCCATCTGTACGCCTACTTGCTTACAATTGTATTGTTCTGCCTACCTTAGATTATGCTGCTATCATATGGGACTCGTTCACCAAGCTAACATGAATAAAATAGGGAAGGTTCAAAAGAGGGCGGCACGCTACATATATAACTATTACCGACGTACATCAGTAACACATCTTTTAATCCAAGCTGGCCTTCCACCAATAACTGAGCGAAATCGTTGTGCACTACTTACATTTATGTATCAGTTAATCAAAAGACACTACAGAACAGAACTCACCGATCTGCTTGTTTTTTCGTCCGGATATGCGACGCGACAACGAAACCAGCTAACTTTAACTCCTTCTCGCGTTCGAATTAACTGCTTTAAAAACTCACTCCTTCCACGAACTATTTCCGATTGGAATAACCTCACTAACAATGAAGTGCTGCAGCCGTCACTGACATTGTTCTCGCAACATATCACCAAGTTCTATTGCATTTGCTATTTCACTGTTCTGTTGTATATGTTTAATTGTTGTATTCGCAATGGTGCAGAAGAGCTTCAACTTGCACTGTTATTTTGTTTACATTTGCCTGTTTTGTTAAACTGCCTAGTTTCTATCCCCGCCCAGCTAAAATCCCAACTACGGGATTGCAGTATCAATAAATAAAATAAAATAATAATAAATAATCTCATGTTTCAGTTTGCCCACATGAGACACAAAGGTTTGTCGCAGTGAACCCGCATTTGCGTAAGTACAAATTTAAGTGAGGGATTCTGCATCGCAGAAGTGTGTGACATTCCGTGTGTGCTACGAGGATCCACGTTCGACGGCGCGGCGTAGACGGAGACCCGTGACAGCGGCATCATCAATTACCCAGCCATGCTCTTTGAGTGACGACCAGAAAAACCGGACCCGCCGCCGCCCCGGGGAAACAGGCTTTATCCTCCCCAATTTCCGGGCACATTCCAGGACAAGGGAGCTGTCAGCGGGCCAGAGCGCGCCGTACCACAGCCGACGCTATGCGCTACCGCGAAGACAACATTCTTCCCCCCCCCCCCCTTTGTCGTGGGCTATCGCCGGGAAGGCACCCACAGCTTCCCAGAAGGGCCGTGACGGACACCTGTCAGACAGACAGGCAGTACTCGCCAAGAATGTGGAAAGACAGGCGCTAGTGAATTAGCTCCGAAGAGAGAGCCTGTGTATACTCTCACTTGAGAGAGAGTGGTGGCGTTTTTGTTGTTTATTTAGTTTGTATTGTTAACAGACTCTGGGTTCGAGGCTAAGCCCAACCCAAGGGGGTTGTCCCCATCTCGCATGTTATTTTGGATTGGAGAATTGATGCTTTGAGCGGGCCACTGGAAATGACCGCCCTTAGTCCTTTGTTAATCAAGTGCTTAAAAGCACATGTAAACGGATGCAGTCCAGTCTGAGCTGGGGCTGTAATGTGATGCTACTTAGGCACTAACCTGCCCGGTCGATGAGTAAAGTAGTGCAAAGTTTGTTCTTTTGTAAATTCAGTTCTGCTTTTTCCAGTTTAACTCTCTGTATATGTATGTTGTAAAATTATGCTCTGCTGTCATCATCTACAAGCTCGCCTCCTGTTCATCTTCCAAGCCGAACGACACTAGAGGAAGGGTTTGTGAACCATCCTAGAAGAAACGGACGACTATTGAAATTCTACTGCTGAGCTGAGGACGACATCGTTCGCCAAGAGGGCCTTCAGCGCCGAAGCCCGACGGCGTGCAGCTTCTGCCAGCAACCACTCGAGCCCAACTCCGGAGCCACTCCATCGCCCCCATGAAGTCGTCGGCACGTAAGCTCGGACGCCCCAGCCTCTGATGTATAACCTTAACCATGTGTAATTATTGAATATACCTGTTTGTTTAAACTGAGCCATACGGTGTCTCTTTGCCTCTCCGTCCCGTGTGGACCTGCGCATTATGGGGGTCATCACACTGGTGTCAGAAATGGGGTCTCAAAAGCAAATGTCCTCTGAATGCTGTGACATTCATGACTTCAAAATTGTAATCAAAAGGGAATCACGGGACTGATTGTGGGACTTTTACCCCCATTTGAGAGGCTTGAGGCACTGGAGGGCTTGAAAAAAAAAATGACTGTATCTGAGGGAGCTCCCACTCCACAGCCGTCGCTCGGAGCAAGCATGCTGGCATTAGGAAGCGTCATTCCGACGTTTACGGGAGATAAGACAGGGGTTCCAATCTGCGATTTCTTTTCCATGCTAGAAGAGATTGGGAAAATGGGGGGATGGTCCGATGTTCAAATGCTGGGAATGGCGAGGTGTAAGATGGCAGGAGCTGCTCATGATTTTGCATGGCGAGACGAAAAAGTAAAATCCACAAAATCATTTGCGGAATTTAAGAAGCTCGCGTTTGAGCATTTTGACACTGAACCACGTCACGTGCGAGTACACAGGTTCCGTGACGCCGGACAGATGGTAGGGGAGGACGTGCGAACGTTTGCGTCGCGGCTTCAGCGCTTAGCGCGCGATACGTTAAGCAGGGAGGAGGAAGGAGACCAGCTTAAGAAGAAATACGCGGAGGATATACTTAAAGAGGAAATGACCGCTTTGTTCGTGGCTGGTCTGCAAGACCCCGTGCGCCGGTTCGTGCTCTCGCGCAAGCCGAGCAATTTCGACCAAGCCGTGGAGGCCGCATTGGATGAGGAACAAAATGAGGCGTTAACGACAGCCGCAGCGAGAGTACGCGTCATAAAGAGAGCGGTGCTCAACCCTGAGGTTGCTCTCTTGACAGAGCGGTTAGATCGCTTAGAACAGCTGCTATCTCAGCAGGTAGAATGCCAGGTTGAAGCGCGCGCTCAACAGCGCCCATTCGCTGGAAACCGGAGACCGCCACAAAGCTACAGGCGCGGTATGCGAGATTTTGAAGAAATCGTATGCTTCGCTTGCCAGGGTCGCGGACACATCGCCAGGTTCTGCCAAAACGTGCGCCGTGGGGAGCCACAAAGAGAAGCAGGCGAGACACGCCCTAAGCAAGCCTACAGCGGGGCTCCAGATACCGAGTCAAAAAACTAGTTAGTCCTCCCCAGCCTGAGGAGCGTGGGGAGGGAGCAGTAGATGATGAGGTGGTGGTAGTTTGTGTGGCCGACGAGGCATGCCCTGTTGTGCGTTGCAAGTTAAATGGTTGTTGTATGGAATTGTTGATAGATACGGGGTCAAAGGTGACATTGCTTAAGGAGAGCAGTTTTAACACGCTTCGAAGGAAGGGGGACCGCGAGGTGTTGGAAGCGTCTGGTGGTATGGCAACCAAATTTGTAGGCATAACGGGGGATCCTCTTGGCATAAGTGGACTCTACCGGTTACACTTCTCTCTCGGCGGAATTGCATTGGAGCACCCCTGCTACGTATGCCCGGACACGGTGTCTCTGCCAAACGGAGTGTCAGGTATATTAGGGAAGGATTTTTTGAGAAAAGGGAAGGTAGTAGTCTCATTCTCTGAGGAAGAGGTTAATGCGGGCGGCTCAAAAGTTCCGTTTTTGAACAGGAGAGGGGCTGAGATTCGCATTACCGATATTGACACCCGTCAAACAGTGGGATCATTGGAGAAGGTATATTCGCGGGTTGCCGTCCGGCTGGTCGAGGAGGCGGTCGTCCTTCCTTGGTCGGAGCACATTTTGTACGCGTTTGTGCCTTCAGATGTAGAGAGCGGCGCCGTGGGAGTGCTTGAGCCGGTCGACTCTCTCAGCAATGGCCTGAAAGCAGCCGCGTGCCTCGTGACAGTTAATGACGCCCACAGAGTGCCCCTACGGGTGGTTAACTGTAGCCAGCAGCCACTGAGCCTTCCCAAGAACAAAACATTGGCTTTCTTCACCTCTGCGATAGAGCAACGTGAGCCCACCGATACGGTACTCGCAACTGTAGAGCATGCTAGTCCTTCGGCTGCTCCAAAGGTGTCGTTCGATCTTTCTCACGTAAAATCCAGGGAGAAGGAGGCTCTGGCTGGTTTGCTGAACGACTACTCGGAGGTATTCGCCGCGTCCAACCTGGATTTGGGCTGCTGTGGCGTTATAAAGCACAGGATAGAAACCGGCACTTCATCGCCCGTTTACCAGCGTGCGTACAGGATTCCTCACTCCCAACGTGAGGAGATGGAGCGGCAGGTGCAGGACCTGATTGATCGCGGCATTGTCGAACACTCAAAGTCACCCTGGGGAGCACCAGCACTATTGGTGGAAAAGCCAGATGGCTCGTATCGATTGGTAGTGGACTACCGCAAACTAAATGCCGTAACTCGCATCGATCCATACCCCATCCCCAATATACAGGAGACGCTTTCTCAGCTGGGCTCTGCCAGGTACTTCACGGTAGTGGACATGGCGGCGGGATTCTGGCAGATAGCAATGGATCCGGCAGATGCCGAGAAAACGGCATTCAACACGCCCTCAGGGCACTATGAATGGAAAAGAATGCCGATGGGTCTGGCCAACAGCCCTGCTGTCTGGCAGAGAACCGCTGATGTTATCCTGGCAGGTCTTCTGGGAAGGCTGTGCTTCATGTATATGGATGACATTATCATATACAGTGACAGTTTTGATAACCATTTGCGCGATATTGAGCAGGTTTTGGTGCGACTAAGAGCAGCGGGTCTCAAGCTGAAGCCCTCTAAGTGCCAATTCCTCAAAAACGAGGTGAAATACCTCGGGCACGTTGTTTCAGCTGACGGCGTGCGACCGGACCCTGAGAAACTAAGGTGTGTCTCGGATTTTCCATCCCCGACTAGCGTCCGCCAGGTCCGGCAGTTTCTCGGCCTGATCGGTTACTACCGAAGGCACATAGAGGAGTTCGCCAAGCTCGCTAAGCCGCTCACCGCCTTAACAGCCAAAAATGTCGCCTTTCGCTGGGACGAAAACGCGGAGAATGCTTTTGGGGCCCTGAAAAGGAAGCTAATGAGTGCACCGCTGTTGCGCCACCCGGATTTTAATTTGCCCTTCGTTATGGCCACAGATGCGTCAAAGTTCGCAGTGGGTGCCGTGCTATCTCAGGTTATCGAGGGCAAAGAACATCCCGTTGCTTTTGCTAGCCGACAGCTGAGCCCCACAGAGCAAAAGTACGGAGCTACGGAAAGGGAGTGCCTCGCCGTTGTCTGGGCAGTAAAGCACTTCAGATGCTACCTTTACGGCCGCAAATTCAAGCTAGTCACAGACTGCCATCCTCTGAAATGGGTGATGAGTGTTAGGGACCCTAGCTCGCGACTCGCTAGATGGAATCTACACCTGCAGGAATACTGCTTTGAAGTTGAGCACAAGTCAGGAAAGACACATCTGAATGCTGATGCACTCAGCCGCACAGCTGCCGTGGCAGCTATAGATGAGTTTGTCCCCGTAGTCGACCCCGCCGAATTACGCACAGAGCAGTGCAAAGATCCTGACCTGAAGCGAATAATCGAAAGCTTAGAGGGCGCACCGTCTCACCCCGAACAGCTAGGTTATTTCATTGGCAAAGACGGCACCCTGTGTCGGCGCACGAGGCCAACCAGGAAAGGGAGACCAGAGAAAACCGCTTGGGAGAGAGTCGTCATACCTCGGTCGTGGACAGAAAGGGTTCTTCGCGCGTTTCACGATGCGCCATGCGCCGGTCATTTTCGCGTAGCGAAGACACGCAGGCGTGTGGAGCGTTTGTACTTTTGGAGTGGCATGCGACGGGATGTTAGAGACTACTGTGCGAAGTGTCATTCCTGTCTCGAAAGAAAAACACCCAAGGGACGAAGACCAGCTCCAATTCAGCCGTTCCCTGAGGTTTCGGCTCCCTTCGAGCGGACAGGTATGGACATAATGGGCCCATTGCCCACGACCACTTCCGGAAACAAGTACATTTTAGTATTTGTCGACCACCTTTCAAAATACGCGGAAGCGGTAGCACTCCCCGATCAGAAGGCAGACACGGTTGCAAGAGCATTTGTCGAACAGATCGTGCTCCGACATGGACCCCCGAGGCAACTCTTGACAGATCGGGGAACGAACTTCGTGTCGCAGCTAATGAGGAGAGTTTGCGAGCTGCTTAAGATCGCTAAGAAGCAGACAACACCGTACCATCCGGCTTGCAACGGCGCGGTGGAGCGACTGAACCAAACCGTGGCCGGGTTCCTGTCGCATTTTGTTTCGCGCGACCAGCGGGACTGGGACTTGTGGCTCCCGTATGCAATGTTTGCCTACAATTCCGCGGCACACGAGAGCACGGGCGAATCGCCATTCTTTCTTCTCTACGGCCGAGACCCGGACCAGCCTAGTGAAGTGCCAGAGGGCCCCCGTCGTGTCCCATACGCTTCACTGGACGACTATAAGGTTGAGCTAGAATCGCGCTTGCAAGTGGCGAGGGACATCGCAAAGGAGTCCTTAAAGAAAGCGGCGAAGCGCAGGAAGGAGGTGCACGATCGCAGTGCTAGAGACGCGCCGTTTGATGTGGGGGACAGCGTGTACATTGAAAACTGCCAAAGGCAGATTGGGCTAGCTCGTAAGTTCCAGACGAAGTGGAGAGGACCGTGCGAGGTTGTCGAGAAGCTTTCTCCGGTAAACTTCAGAGTCCGAGACGTGAACCGGCGTTTGATAAGGATACACGCAAATCGCCTCAAGTCGGCACCGGTTCAGTATTCACGAAATGAGGAAAGGGAAAGCGCGGATTTTGATGTGGACAGAAGTGAAGCGGAGCGCGCAGATAGTTCGCAAGAAACGCCCTCTCCTGCATTTGTTCGGCAGGCGCCCGAGGTGACGGCCGGAATGCCACCGGATTTACTTCATGCATTGCTAGAAGAAGAAGCGCGCGAGGTTGCCGCGCAGATAACGCCAGGAGAGGCTCCTGCCACGAGCCCTCGCGAGTCCCAAAGCAGACAAAGGGGTACAGACTTACTTAGTATGACTCATGAAGGCCGATATCCGCTGCGAAATCGGAAAGCTAAGTCGGACTAATGGCGTAAACAGAGCGGAGTTTTGAACTGGTTAGAATTGTGTAATGCCACAGCTCATAACATTGCTATGTGCTTATGTGTTAAGTTATCGGAGTTGGTAGTAAAACCTTTCTGTCATTAAGTAACACCTTCACAGGAGAGCATGCGGAGCGCATGCAGAACCTGCCCTACTTCCTTTCGTTATCTATATTTTTGTCTGTGCCGTGATCGTGCTAGAAGTGGGAGCTCCTTTGTAACTGTGGTAAATTTATTTCGTCCAGTTTGGACTAGAAAGGAGAGGCTTGGGTGCTGAGTTTCATGTTTATCTGTAAAAGAAGATCAGTGCTGCCCCTGGAGACGCCAGTATTGACAGCGGAGGCATATGGTGTTGTGCAGTGGTGTTGAGTGCAACGAAAAGTGTTTTGTCGGACGCACTGTGCGAGGCGATTCAGAAAGACAAGGGGAGCTGCGTGGACTCAAATGTTCGGAGAACATTCTTCTGGAGGGTGAGCGAGTGTGACATTCCGTGTGTGCTACGAGGATCCACGTTCGACGGCGCGGCGTAGACGGAGACCCGTGACAGCGGCATCATCAATTACCCAGCCATGCTCTTTGAGTGACGACCAGAAAAACCGGACCCGCCGCCGCCCCGGGGAAACAGGCTCTATCCTCCCCAATTTCCGGGCACATTCCAGGACAAGGGAGCTGTCAGCGGGCCAGAGCGCGCCGTACCACAGCCGACGCTATGCGCTACCGCGAAGACAACATTCTTCCCCCCCCCCCCCCCCTTTGTCGTGGGCTATCGCCGGGAAGGCACCCACAGCTTCCCAGAAGGGCCGTGACGGACACCTGTCAGACAGACAGGCAGTACTCGCCAAGAATGTGGAAAGACAGGCGCTAGTGAATTAGCTCCGAAGAGAGAGCCTGTGTATACTCTCACTTGAGAGAGAGTGGTGGCGTTTTTGTTGTTTATTTAGTTTGTATTGTTAACAGACTCTGGGTTCGAGGCTAAGCCCAACCCAAGGGGGTTGTCCCCATCTCGCATGTTATTTTGGATTGGAGAATTGATGCTTTGGGCGGGCCACTGGAAATGACCGCCCTTAGTCCTTTGTTAATCAAGTGCTTAAAAGCACATGTAAACGGATGCAGTCCAGTCTGAGCTGGGGCTCCATGCTTAGCATGTAATGTGATGCTACTTAGGCACTAACCTGCCCGGTCGATGAGTAAAGTAGTGCAAAGTTTGTTCTTTTGTAAATTCAGTTCTGCTTTTTCCAGTTTAACTCTCTGTATATGTATGTTGTAAAATTATGCTCTGCTGTCATCATCTACAAGCTCGCCTCCTGTTCATCTTCCAAGCCGAACGACACTAGAGGAAGGGTTTGTGAACCATCCTAGAAGAAACGGACGACTATTGAAATTCTACTGCTGAGCTGAGGACGACATCGTTCGCCAAGAGGGCCTTCAGCGCCGAAGCCCGACGGCGTGCAGCTTCTGCCAGCAACCACTCGAGCCCAACTCCGGAGCCACTCCATCGCCCCCATGAAGTCGTCGGCACGTAAGCTCGGACGCCCCAGCCTCTGATGTATAACCTTAACCATGTGTAATTATTGAATATACCTGTTTGTTTAAACTGAGCCATACGGTGTCTCTTTGCCTCTCCGTCCCGTGTGGACCTGCGCATTATGGGGGTCATCACAAGTGTCATGGACACTTCACAACGCCTTGATTTAAACCACCGGAGTAATTTAAGTGGTGAAAATCGACGGTATTGAGCAACGGATCACTCAAGCTGGCTGAAATACTTTGGAAAAGCTGGAAACGTGAAGTTTCCAACAGAATGAGGTGAGGGGCGGGATAGATTACAGGAGCGCTGAGAGCTAACCTTGCCAATAAATCAGCCACCTCGTTAAAATAGACACCCGAATGCCTGCAGGTACCCGGACAAAGCGGATCTCGTGCACTGTGCACGGAACAAAAAACCTAAGCGAGCGATTCAATAAAGATTTTCCGGAATTTTGGAGAGAGACTAGAACTGAAAGGCAGTCTGCAAGAATAAGAATCCGTGCTACATACCTGGGAAGGTTGAGAAAAGGCAAACCAATAGCCAAAAACTGTACGAAGAATATAAGAGTATAACCAGGGATACGAACGGAATAGCTCCAAGCCAGATCTTGCGAATATATCCCAATCGCCGCCTTCTCACAGCTGCCGGAGGCATCAGTTGAGAGAACAGTATGATGAGGAAAATTCTGTAGGTGTTCAGAAAGAAGACCGTTTAGCATATTTGCGGGCATATGTTTCGCATGGGACGGGTAAATGTTGTCGTAATAGAAGACGGGGTCAGCCTGCGTATCAGCAACTCGTGGCAAGGAGATCAGATCAACCTGCAGCGGAGCTTGCGTGAACCTAACTTGCGGAAGCTGATAGCGTGGCCAGTGCCTCCCATGCCTACTATCTTTTTCTTCCATGAATCATGGCAGCATTCCGGCTCAACCCTTTCTCCATGCTTACACAGACATTTCTCACAATTAGCCTGAAACCGGCCGTAGTATGGAATGAGTTAGAGAAAATTACCTTTTCAGTCGTTTTATCTGCACAGTTTAGAAATATGTGAAAGCTACTTTGGCTGTGAATGATTTGCCCTTTCTCTCTCATAGTCTTTTTGCGAACTGGAGTGATTAAATATATATTAACTTCTTCATTACATATTGTGCAATCATTGTCGCAATAACAAAAATTGGGCACATAGTAAAGATCTGCAAGCATTGAGGATTTCTCTTTAAATTCTGACATCATTATGTATGGAATCAGTACAAAGTAGAAGAAAAAGTATAGTGCAGCACATGTATGCTTGAAAGTGAAAGACGAATGTTGTTGATATTGTTAGCCTATCAAAAGATGGCACAGGAGCGTAAATTGCTGGGCTAGTTGGTTCATAATGTTGTCAGGGTGGAACCAGCGGAACACAGACGCAGGACAAGAAAAGGAGGTACACACACCACACCGCTGGACTTGCAACTGATTTATTTCGAAGAAAACCACCACATTTAAAGGATTCCCTGCGCAAGCGCACACTCTGGATGAAGGGAACAACTGTATTAAGATAAAAGAAAGTTATATTCTTTATCCGTGATAAAAACCGAGGGATCGCTGACACACTTTTCCTTGTTTTTCCTGATTAGAAACGCTTCAAGAATTTCACGCTCTCGTCTTGTTCTCCCCGACCGATAATGCTCGTGCGGTGAAGCAAAGGAGAACATCCCTCGCATACCTTAACATGCAAGGCTAAATTGCTGCCAGTGCCTGAATTGAACGTTGTTCGGTGCTGCCTCAGACGTTCATTGATGCACCCTCCGGTTTGCCCGATGTAGGTTTTCCCACAGGACAATGGGATGCAATATACCACCCCTACTTCACACGAAGTGAACCTCGTCTGGTGCTTGGTTTTACAGGTCCCCTTTTTCTGCGGACCACCAGACATACGGGCGCACAAACCAGATAGTTTCAGGGGGGCTAGAAAAAACCGCAGTGACACCGAATTTTTGTGCCACTTTTTTTAGACCATGCGATGTCTTGTGGCAGTAAGGAAGCACTTCAATCTTCTTCCTGTTCTCTTGCGATGGACTAGCAGACTTAGCCGACAGTTTCTTCATCTTATTCCCCAGTGATTCAGCCACTGCAAGCAAAACCGACGAGGGAAACCCAGAATCTGACAACAGCGCGACCTGCTCGGCCAGACTTTGCTGCATGACATGTGGGCAACTTTTCTTGAGAGCGTTCGAAAAACACAAATTTGCGATGCTGCGCTTCACCAGCTTCGAATGCGCCGATTCATATGGCAAAAGCGATTTTTTAGTCCTGGGCGAATATTTCCAACACACGTGCCCATCGGGTAAAAGAGTCAATTCTAAATCAAGGAACCTAATGGTCTTGTCAGATGGAATCTCCTTGGTAAAAGCCAAGTTGTTAGAGCATGCGCTAAAAACATTTAAAAGCTGGTCTGCCACAAGAGTGAGCTTGTCAGTTTCGTTTAATTTTAAAATGACTAGAAAATCGTCCACATATCTGAAAACCCTAATAACACGTGTGTCTTGAATGGAATCCTGTAGAATCGAGTCAATTTTTGCTAAAAAAAAATTTCGCACAGAAATGGCGCTACACACGAGCCAATGCAGATACCTCGGTTTTGCACCACGTACTTGCTGTCATATTGAACAATTGTCGAATTTAAATACACCTTCAACAGCTCAAGGAAAGATTCCAGAGATATGCCACACTTGTTCTGGAAGGAAATTGTCCCCGTTTTTTCAATTAATTCGCGTACAGCACAAAAGAGTTCATCATGCGGAACAGAGTAAAACAAGTCCTCAATGTCCAAAGAGAAGGCTGCATTGGCACCGGGAAAACCGGAACAGAGGCACTCGACCAGGTTCAGTGAGCTCTTCACCCTAAAGGGATCCGTCGGCACCAGACCATCGAAGGAAACCTTGAGGTAGTTGGAGACCACTTTTTGCCACGAGCCTTCTTCTGTAACGATGGCCCTGAACGGATAACCAGGCTTATGAGTTTTAGCGCTGAAGAACACCCGCAGGACGTCTTGATCACTCTTCCGAACTTCTTCTTCAAGGCGACGCAAGTTCAGCCGATTTAATAGCCCCAATGCCAGAGCCTTAGCCTTTCGTGGTTTTAAGTCTGAATTCCTGATGTTCTTCTCGATAGCCTCGGTGGCTTTTGTCTTAAAAAGTGAAGAAGGCAAAACCACGAACCCACCTTCCTTATCTGCTTGCAGAAGGCTGAGGCCCTCCTGCTGGAAATGGTTGACCAAGGGGCGAAGATCCTTGCTTCTTTTATGTCGGCTGGGCCAAGTCCGTGCAAGACAGCCGACTCCCTCCGAGACGCAGTAACTCTTCTCCTCAGCAGGTGCCTTTCCAGCAATACTGTGCACAGCTGCCAGAAGTTCATGCTTTCGAACCTGCGGCTCCAGGGCGTACTTAGGGCCAAGCTTCAGTAGGTTGTCGAACTCCGATGGAAGGGAGGCTCCTTCTAGGTACGTCACAGCTGTCCTTGTTTCAGGCTCTCTCTTTTTCTTGGGCAAATGTCGTCGAAGGTCGTTCCAGTAGGTTTCCGTAAGTATGGTTCCGTAAGTAGGTTTCCGTAAGTATGCCCAAGAAAAAGAGAGAGCCTGAAACAAGGACAGCTGTGACGTACCTAGAAGGAGCCTCCCTTCCATCGGAGTTCGACAACCTACTGAAGCTTGGCCCTAAGTACGCCCTGGAGCCGCAGGTTCGAAAGCATGAACTTCTGGCAGCTGTGCACAGTATTGCTGGAAAGGCACCTCCTGAGGAGAAGAGTTACTGCGTCTCGGAGCGAGTCGGCTGTCTTGCACGGACTTGGCCCAGCCGACATAAAAGAAGCAAGGATCTTCGCCCCTTGGTCAACCATTTCCAGCAGGAGGGCCTCAGCCTTCTGCAAGCAGATAAGGAAGGTGGGTTCGTGGTTTTGCCTTCTTCACTTTTTAAGACAAAAGCCACCGAGGCTATCGAGAAGAACTTCAGGAATTCAGACTTAAAACCACGAAAGGCTAAGGCTCTGGCATTGGGGCTATTAAATCGGCTGAATTTGCGTCGCCTTGAAGAAGAAGTTCGGAAGAGTGATCAAGACGTCCTGCGGGTGTTCTTCAGCGCTAAAACTCATAAGCCTGGTTATCCGTTCAGGGCCATCGTTACAGAAGAAGGCTCGTGGCAAAAAGTGGTCTCCAACTACCTCAAGGTTTCCTTCGATGGTCTGGTGCCGACGGATCCCTTTAGGGTGAAGAGCTCACTGAACCTGGTGGAGTGCCTCTGTTCCGGTTTTCCCGGTGCCAATGCAGCCTTCTCTTTGGACATTGAGGACTTGTTTTACTCTGTTCCGCATGATGAACTCTTTTGTGCTGTACGCGAATTAATTGAAAAAACGGGGACAATTTCCTTCCAGAACAAGTGTGGCATATCTCTGGAATCTTTCCTTGAGCTGTTGAAGGTGTATTTAAATTCGACAATTGTTCAATATGACAGCAAGTACGTGGTGCAAAACCGAGGTATCTGCATTGGCTCGTGTGTAGCGCCATTTCTGTGCGAAATTTTTTTTAGCAAAAATTGACTCGATTCTACAGGATTCCATTCAAGACACACGTGTTGTTAGGGTTTTCAGATATGTGGACGATTTTCTAGTCATTTTAAAATTAAACGAAACTGACAAGCTCACTCTTGTGGCAGACCAGCTTTTAAATGTTTTTAGCGCATGCTCTAACAACTTGGCTTTTACCAAAGAGATTCCATCTGACAAGACCATTAGGTTCCTTGATTTAGAATTGACTTTTTTACCCGATGGGCACGTGTGTTGGAAATATTCGCCCAGGACTCAAAAGTCGCTTTTGCCATATGAATCGGCGCATTCGAAGCTGGTGAAGCGCAGCATCGCAAATTTGTGTTTTTCGAACGCTTTCAAGAAAAGTTGCCCACATGTCATGCAGCAAAGTCTGGCCGAGCAGGTCGCGCGGTTGTCAGATTCTGGGTTTCCCTCGTCGGTTTTGCTTGCAGTGGCTGAATCACTGGGGAATAAGATGAAGAAACTGTCGGCTAAGTCTGCTAGTCCATCGCAAGAGAGCAGGAAGAAGATTGAAGTGCTTCCTTACTGCCACAAGACATCGCATGGTCTAAAAAAAGTGGCACAAAAATTCGGTGTCACTGCGGTTTTTTCTGCCCCCCGGAAACTATCTGGTTTGTGCGCCCGTATGTCTGGTGGTCCGCAGAAAAAGGGGACCTGTAAAACCAAGCACCAGACGAGGTTCACTTCGTGTGAAGTAGGGGTGGTATATTGCATCCCATTGTCCTGTGGGAAAACCTACATCGGGCAAACCGGAGGGTGCATCAATGAACGTCTGAGGCAGCACCGAACAACGTTCAATTCAGGCTCTTGCAGCAATTTAGCCTTGCTGGTTAAGGTATGCGAGGGATGTTCTCCTTTGCTTCACCGCACGAGCATTATCGGTCGGGGGAGAACAAGACGAGAGCGTGAAATTCTTGAAGCGTTTCGAATCAGGAAAAACAAGGAAAAGTGTGTCAGCGATCCCTCAGTTTTTATCACGGATAAAGAATATAACTTTCTTTTATCTTAATACAGTTGTTCCCTTCATCCAGAGTGTGCGCTTGCGCAGGGAATCCTTTAAATGTGGTGGTTTTCTTCGAAATAAATCAGTTGCAAGTCCAGCGGTGTGGTGTGTGTACCTCCTTTTCTTGTCCTGCGTCTGTGTTCCGCTGGTTCCACCCTGACAAAAAAAAAAGATGGCACATACCCACACTGGGCGATCGGCCAAGAATCCGGTGGCTATTCACCTGTACTGAATTAATAAAAAAGAAAACCACGGGGAACGCAACACTGGTGGATGTGCTGAATTTCATGAACAAACCGCGCAACAAGTAACAAAAAATATTCCTAAATCAGATTTTACATTGCGTAATGAACCATGACTATACCAAAGCACTGAGATATAAGTGAAGCATTTCATTCCTTTCGTGACAGAAATGAGTTATGAGGTATGTTGAACAACTAAAAAAGTGATTTTTCAAGGCAGCCAGCATGGGTCATTTCAAGTTATAGCTCAAGATTACAATCACATCTGATATAGATGACACGCATGCTATGAAAGCAAGAAATTTTTTCTTTGTTTATGAGAAATGCCCAGGCAGTTTCAAGGCTTGCTTCACAATTTAATTTCTGACGTATACACAAAGGCATGCCTATGAATTATTCGTGCGTTACACCAGAACCAACACTACTTAAGTTGGTAAATCATGTTCATTACCTGGGTGTCTTTAATAGCAAACATATACTAATGCTGCTAATCTTATAGAAGAACAAACAGGGGTTTTATGGAGACGTTAAGTAATACGTGATAGTGTTGTGCCCATCAGGTAACGAACTGTGCGGCAGTTTGAGTTTCTCTTCTCTTATTTTCAAATTCAGTTCTCATACTTTCAGTTTCTCTTCTTCAGTGTTTCAGTTTCAGTCACATGCATGTTGCTTGACACTACGTATACGTGACGCAGGAATAGTAAAGGGGGGGGGGGGGCTCGGCGGAAACTTGGCGTCAGCATGACATCGCTCGCTCCGGTGTGTCGTTCGATCTTGCATCTATACAATACAACAACGTGCCGACGAGGTAGACCTTTACTATGAGTTTCACGGGATCTTAAGCCCCCTCGTGCATTCCTGGAAACCCCGGGCCAGCCACCAATACCATAAAACCAGTGGAAGCACTGTTTTCTACATACTTAGAGGCGTCTGGCGCCTGAGTTCGCTGCATCCCGGCGCAAAGCTATGGTTCTGCATTCGAGTGGCGTCGAAGGTCAGCGTCGTTGCGGAACGCCTCCCGCCATGGGCGCTATATTAAAACGAAGAAGCAGGGACCTCAATTGAATGAAGTTACGAAAAGCGAAGATGCGTTTCTAGCCGCGCTCAACACTTGCGACCGTCTGTTCTCAGCCACGACGGAACGCCACCGCGGTTCGAGATATGTTTACAGAACCCTGGTGAGCCTGTCAGAGGTTCATATTGCTCAGTTACGCGAACTTGCGAAAAATTGCAACTACGGAAATTCCTGCCCGCACACCGCGGCTGCTCGGTGGACAGGGGGCGACAGCGCGTTTTTCTTGTTCTCTTTATTTCTATTTCTCCCTTTTCTAGTATTTTTCTTTTGTTCCCAACTTCTTTCCAGAATCCGATTGCTTGTTGCTCTCTTCATGCGACGGACATGTATATATATCTTCCTTTTCTCCCCCGGACGAAACACCTTTACCAGGAAGGTCACGAGTTTCACAAACTAAATGTTACGCTGCTACAGAGCGGCTTCCAAAATACCCGTGAGCGTGAGCAAAGAGAGTCATACTTTATATATAAGTTTAATACTGTGCAGGCCGGTATGAATGAAAACCCTGGTACTCTCTCCACACTTCACATTACCGAGTCCTAGCCCTACTGAAAATCACAGCACCCCGACTGCATCGCCTTAGGTCACGCCAATTTGAGTGCTTGCTTCCACAGGCCGCCCTTCTCCTCCCCCTGCCATTCTTTCTCGCTCATGACCACGGAAAACAGTTGTGACAGCAAAGCATATTGCCTATTCCCCCCTCAACTTTTTATATTTTTATTTTTCTTTATTTTTTCCTGCTTTGCACCCATTGCAATAACGGACACTTGGGTGATTTCGCGCATTCGTTCCCCATTTTTTCTGTTACTCTCCTCTCTCAGTTTCTAGGAAGTAGCCCTCTTTTTGTCTCCGCGACGAAACGCGGGGCGGAGACGCGAGGCAGAGCGGAGACATTTGGCTTTGCGGCGCCCGGCTGCGGGATCGGGTTTCTGCGGTGCGTTTGGCCGGCCGCACCACCGCCGTAACTTACATTTTAACGGTTAACAGCCGCACCAGCGGGGAGCACATAGCGCTCTGAAGCGAAGATTATCTGATTGGTGGCTAAAAGCAAGAGTAAAATTTCACAAGACATGGCTAGGTGGCTTGAGCCACCGCCCGATTTAAATGATTCAGCCGTATCCATCCGTCCGTCCATCCATCCATCCATCCATCCATCCATATGCCCGCAGTGTGTTTTCCGTTTCTTTGTTCTTTTCTTGCTTTTTCTTGATGATATTTTTTTCCTCGTGCTCGAACCTCTCGCCTCCGCCGAAGGAAGCTTCCCCCAATAATAATTCTTGTCAGCGCCCCCCCCCCCCCCTTTTTATCCTTGCGGACAACTCACCCCTCTCTGCACCCGCTGTCTCTAACCTCTGCTTTCTGCTTCACCCCCCCCCCCCTTTTTTTTTTCGTCTGTTCCTTTCACCACCCTCTCCTTTCCCTCAGTCGAAGAGAGGAGTCTGGTCGTTCGTTGTTCGTCTTTTGTGTGATCTGTTTGTTTGCTCGAAGGAGAGCGTTTTTCAAAGGAGAAAGAGAAATAAAGAGAAAAACACCAACGCGCTGTCACCCCCTGTCGACCGAGCAGCCGCTGGGAGCGGGCAGAAAAAAAAGAGAAATAAAAAAAAGGAAAACGAGGAGCAGGAGGGGAGAATAAGCGCCCCTCAAGGCAGAGCGGCGTCTAGTACAGAAACAGGCGGTGGCGGATTCGCGGAACAGATAAGAATTATAGAGGCATGTACTCGCGTGCCGCTGGCCAAAACGAGTAAACAAATAAACAGAAGAATACCCTAGTTACACGGCCGACTTAACCGCGGTTAACCGTAACCATGGTTAAGCGGAGATAACCTTGGTTATTGCTAACCTCAGTTTGGCGGTGTCACACGCGAAAACTTGTCCCATGGGCGTGTTCGGCGCTAGTCACGTGACTGCTGTTCCAGACACAATTATAAGGCCCATTTTATTCCCGTGATATACAAAACATTTAACGAAAGACTGTGATAAGAAGTTCTTTTTGTGAACTAAGCTTGGTATCGCCTGTGCATCTAAACTTGTTACCCGAGGTTCGAATTCAGACAAAACATGAAGGTAGTCTTTCAACATGGGGCGCAGTCGACACCGTAGCCGATGCTAGAGCCAAGGCAATCCTACTTCGCTGCTTGCCATCGCCTCGGCACTTTGAGCTATTTCGTTTTCTTCTCGCTGTTTTCGTTTTATTCAATTTCAGATTGTTTCTCGTGTCATAATAAGTGCACTTTGCTGTTTTAAGTATATTTTCAATTCTAGTTCATCCTTTTCTTCGTGTTTGAAGTGTATTTTACTACATGAAGTGTTGACAGTGCTGTGCGTCGGCGGGAAGTTGTGCATATAGCGATGACTCAGAGCAAGCCTGTGCCGGGCGGCGAGGAAGAGAGCAAGTTCTTCGCTGTGCTCGCCGCTTATCAAATGGAAATGCAGCAGCTACTTCTGCGACAGCTCGCCATTCTTGGCGAACTTGAAGACAAGCAAGCTGAGCAAGAACGAGCCGAACATACGTGCCGGCGCCTCCAAGTTCTGGCTGAATGTTCTGTGCTCTCGCGAGTGGAGTGTGTGGGCGTATCCGCGCGAAGCTTCATGGTACGAAGCAACGCTTCCGCACTTGCCAGAGGCTGGGTTTAGGGAGAACTGTAGAATGACAAGAGGCACATTTAAATACATTTTAAATGTGTGACACCGCGTGAGGAGGCTGGACAGAAATATGCGGAAAGCAATACCGCTGCATAAACGTGTGGCAATTGCCGTATATCGTCTTGCGACTTCCGCGGTAGAAATAACTGTGGCAAACGTGTTTGGAGTCAGTCGCTCCTCAGTTAACATCATTGTTAAAGAGTTCTGCGATGTTGTTGTGCAACTTCTCGAACCTCGGTGCGTGAGAATGCCGAGGACGCACGAACTGGCCGAACACCTGCAGCAGTTTTCTGCAGTTGCAGGCTTCACTCAAGCTGTTGGAGCACTAGACGGCTGCCACATCGAAGTCTGTCCACCTTCCGAGCATGCAGTGGACTACCATAACTATAAGGGGTGGTACAGTGTAATGCTTTTGGCTGTTGCTGACCACAGGTACAAATTCCTTTACACAAACAGCGGATCTCCTGGGAGGAACCATGACGCAGGCGTGTTTGCAGAATCGAAACTGCCAAAGTTTCTGAGCAGAGAATTGTTTAAGATGGAAGCCAAAACCATCGAAGGAGTGCACGTTTCACCTCTGCTGCTGGCTGATCAAGCCTTCTCACTCCAAAAAAACATCATGAAGCCATACCCGCATTTTGGGACTACTGATTCTGCTACGCAGGCATTTAACATTCATCTTTCAAGTGCCAGGCGTGTGGTAGAAAATGCCTTCGGGCGGCTCAAGGCACGTTTTCGCATACTGCATAAGGGCCTTGAATGCGACATTGTCAATGTGAACAGTCATTCGCTGCCGCTGCGTACTCCACAATATTTGTGAGGAAATGAGTGACAGATGCGACGCCAACTGGCTGGATGTGGTCCGTCTAGAGGATGGACGATCACCACAGCCTTCCTGCACAAGCAGTCAAGAGGAGCCTTCAGGGTGGCAGTGAGAAATGCCCTGGCAAAGCACCTTGCTTCACAGTGAACGGTCTTGCATGTGTAGCAGCAGCATGATCGGGTGATCGAACGCTTCCATCGTTTGCTAAAAACAACCCTCAAAGCCCAACTCGACACCACCCACTGCACCGCCTCCTTACCACTGGTTCTGCTCAGCCTCCGTGCTACGCTGAAACAAGATCGTCGTTGCACTCCGGCAGAACTTGTCTTCAGCTCACCCTGGTGATTTTTTCGAATCTACCGGTTCGTATACAAGTCCAGACCCTACCGATCACGTGACACAGCTCCGCTATTTTTGCCGCCATCTCAGGATGACACATCTCCGACGCCAGTCTCGACGATCCGAACTCACGACTTGCACGCACCTCTTTGTTCGCCGAGACTCTGTCCCCAAGCCGCTTCAGGGCCATTACGACGGCCCCTTCCATGTACTCAAAAGAACATTGAAGTTCTTCATTGTCGACATTCATGGGCACATTGACACCCTTTCAATCGACTGCTTGAAGCCAGCCTTCAGAGAGGACGTGCCGCCCACTGGACCTTCATGTGTGCTTTCTCAAGTTGTATAGCATGATGAAAAGTAGTGTCTTTTGCAGCAGAGTTTATCATGGAATTTTGACGATACACCCATCAATCAAAGCACCTGCCTACTTCATAGTATACCTATTCATTACACCGCATAAAGTATTGAGACGTGGCCTCAGCCTAATGCTTGCAGCATGTATGTGTTTTATGCAGTGCTGCCATTGTGTCATGTTGTGCAAAATGGCATTGTAGGGTACTGGAGGTTTACGACTTGGATCTTGTTCAGTTGCCTACCCATTTTATAATTTTGATAGCTTGTCGTATAGCATGTATATATTGTAACGGAAAACAGGGAGACAGGTCGCTAACCAGCAGAATACAGCAAGCAGCCAGCCAGCCAGCGCGAGACACTTCAACGTCTTCGAAGACACACTTCAGCGCCACCGGAGAACACCAGGTGGCATTACTCCCCCTCCAAAAAAAAGAAAAACAAAAGCGGGGTTGCAGTATGGGCAGTGGAAAGAGGAAAAAAAAACAACACAAGCACACAAAAATGTACAAGGGAGGTGGGCGAAGGTGTCCCACGCGAAAACTAGCAGAACACTGAGCGTACTATCCATTACCGCGTGAAGTAGGGTTTCATGCGGACAACGTGCACAACCTCAGAGCGGGGTGGACGACGCTGAGGCTGCACAGTCCCGTCAGGAAGAACTTCGTAGGTCACTTCGGTGACGGGGCGCAAAACTCGGTACGGTCCAAAGTAACGGCACATCAGTTTTTCAGACAAGCCTGGGCGGCGTACCGGGGTCCACACCCAAACTTGGTCTCCCGGATGGTATTCGACGTGCCGATGACGGAGGTTGTAGCGGCGCGCATCCGTGCCCTGCTGCCGCTGAATGTGAAGACGGGCAAGTTGACGTGCTTCCTCGGCGCGCTGAGCGAACTGCTCGGCGTCTGGCGTGAGTGGGTGGTCATCAGTGCTGCATGGAAGCATTGCATCCAGCATCGTCTGAACGTCACGTCCGTAGACCAGACGAAATGGTGTAAATCGGGTCGTCTCCTGGGTGGCCGTGTTGTAAGCGTATGTGACGTACGGGAGAATCTCGTCCCAGGTTTTGTGCTGCGAGTCTATGTACATTGCGATCATGTCGGCGATCGTTCTGTTGAGTCTCTCTGTGAGCCCGTTCGTCTGTGGGTGATAGGCAGTAGTTTTGCGATGGTTCGTGTGACTGAGCTCGAACACGTCGCGCATGAGCTGTGCCGTAAACGCCGTACCTCGATCAGTGATTACGTGGGACGGTGCGCCATGACGCAGCACGATTTGTTGCATAAAAAACTGGGCGATCTCAGATGACGTACCGCGCTGCACCGCTTTAGTTTCCGCATATCTTGTTAAATAGTCGGTCGCGACTATGATCCATTTATGACCGGCCGATGACACAGGGAATGGGCCCAGAAGATCGATGCCGACTTGATCAAAAGGCGTCCGAGGGGGTTCAATAGGTTGGAGCAAGCCCGCTGGCTTGAGAGGAGGCGCCTTACGACGTTGGCAATCGCGGCAGCCTCTGACGTAACGCTGGACGGCGTGAGAAAGTTTGGGCCAATAATACGCCTGGCGCACGCGTGCAAGTGTGCGGGCAAAGCCCAAGTGGCCGGAGGTCGGCTCATCGTGACAAGCAAGAAGGATATCGGCGCGGAGATCTGCCGGAACGACGAGGAGGTGCGCTCGGTCAACAGTGCTGGAGTTTTTCTTAAACAAAATGCCGTTCCAGAGACAGAAGGCCGGCAGGTTTCTAGAAAATTGTCGGGGTACGACAGAAGCTCGGCCCTCCAGATAATCAATGATAGGTCGCAGGTCTGGGTCAGCTCGCTGGCGGGTCATTAGGTCTAAGGCGCTGACAACTCCAATAAAACCACTCTCGTCCTCTATGCTATCATCCGCTAACCCTACGGGCGCGCGAGAGAGTGCGTCAGCGTCTTCGTGCGTCTGGCCAGATTTGTGCACAATGGTGTAATCGAATTCTTGGAGGCGGAGGCTCCATCGGGCTAGGCGCCCCGATGGGTCGCGAAGATTTGCAAGCCAGCACAACGAATGGTGGTCGGTAACTACTTTGAACGGGCGGCCGTAGAGGTACGGACGAAATTTCATGGTTGCCCACATAACCGCAAGGCATTCTTTTTCTGTGGTCGAATAGTTTGTTTCAGCGCGAGAAAGTGTGCGGCTTGCATACGCGATGACCCTTTCCACGCCACCTTGGTGTTGGACGAGTACGGCGCCGAGGCCGACGTTGCTCGCGTCGGTGTGGACTTCGGTTTCAGCCTCTTCATCAAAGTGCGCAAGAACAGGGGTTGTTAGCAGTCGTCTGCGCAGCTCGGCAAAAGCCTCCTGCTGCTCGGCAGCCCACACGAACTGTGTATCATTGCGCGTGAGGTGGTACAGGGGTGCGGCAATCTTTGAAAAGTCGGCGATGAAGCGGCGGTAATATGCGCACAGACCCAAAAAACGTTGCACACTTTTCTTTGTTGCAGGAACAGGAAAGTTGGCGACGGCAGCAGTTTTCTCGGGGTTGGGCTTAACGCCATCGGCACTCACGAGGTGACCGAGAAACTTCAACTCTTTGTACCCAAAGTGGCACTTCTCGGGCTTTAGCGTTAAGTCGGCCGATCGGAGGGCATCTAATACTGTCCTCAGGCGTTCAAGGTGTTCGGCAAAGGTTTCGGAAAATACGACGACATCATCGAGATAAACCAAACAAGTTTGCCATTTTAGTCCAGCGAGAACGGTATCCATCATCCGCTGGAAAGTTGCCGGCGCTGAACATAGCCCAAAAGGTAGCACTTTAAATTCGTACAGTCCGTCGGGTGTCACGAACGCCGTTTTTTCGCGGTCCCGCTCGTCGACCTCTATCTGCCAGTACCCACTCTTTAAATCAATGGAGGAGAAGTACTGGGCGCGACGAAGTCTGTCGAGCGAGTCGTCGATACGAGGCAGCGGGTAGACGTCTTTTTTGGTGATGTTGTTCAGTTTCCGATAATCCACGCAGAAGCGGAGTGTCCCATCCTTTTCCTTCACCAGCACGACAGGTGAAGACCAGGGGCTGCTGGAAGGTTGAATGATTCCATCTGAAAGCATCTCCTTCACCTGCGTTTGGATCGCCTCACGCTCCTTCGGTGAGATACGGTACGGCTGCTGATGGATGGGGCGGGCATCGTCGGGCGTAATGATGCGGTGCTTGAGAAGAGCCGTTTGCCGGACTTTCGACGAAGAAGCGAAACAGGAGGAGTATTCAAGTAGGAGGGCACGTAGTTCTCGCTGTTGAGTCACCGAAAGGTCCGGGCTGATGTCAAGGGATGGGCGCACAGGTCTAACAGCTTCGAACGCGAAACATTCAGAAACCTCCGCTAAGGGGTCGGCGAATGCGATGGCAGTAGCACGAAAAAGGTGCCGGGGCTCGTTAGAGAAGTTAGTCACCAGGAGCTCAGAGCAGCCGTCGCGGAGATGGATGAGACCTCGCGCTGAGCAGATGCCGTGGGTGAGCAAAAGGGACAGGTTGCCCTCTGCGACCGCTGTCCCTTCACGTAGTCCGTCGCAGTGAACACTCACAAAAACGCTGGCGCGTGGCGGAATCCAAACGCTCTCGGCGGATATTCGAAGGGCGGCGCGGCGTGGACAGTCCTCGGAGTAAACATCAGCTTTCTCGGTAGAAAATGTGACAGTGCGCTTTCGGAGGTCAATAATAGCTCCATACTCTCGGAGAAAATCAACGCCAAGGATACAGTCACGGGAGCAGTTCGGTAGAACTAGGCAGCTGACAACAAATGTGGAGCTGCGAATTTGGACTCTTGCTGTGCATAGGCCAAGCGGAGTTACGACATGTCCGCCAGCCGTGCGAATCTGCGTGCCGGACCATGGTGTCATTACTTTTTTAAGAAGCGCCGCTAGCTTTCCACTTAAAATCGAGAAATCAGCGCCAGTGTCCACCAAAGCACTAACCTTATAGCCATCGAGAAGCACGGGTATATCCAACGAGAATCGATCTCCGAGTTCAGGTACTGCAGTCGTTGCCTTTAAATCGCGGTCGGTCGCTGTTCGCGTTGTCGGGGGGTCTTGTTCGTATCGATTGCCAGCGGCCTCGCCCCCTGAGGTCGCTCTCTTTAGTTTTCCCGGCGGGGACTTGGCGACCGTCTCTGCGCCATCCAGGAGGAGCTTTGGGGCTGTGGCGAAGGTCGGCGTGGTGATGGAGACCGAGACTGCCGCTGGGGAATTGTCGCCATGCGCTGCTGGGCTACGTAGTCCTCGATCTCCCGGGGTCGTTGACCTCTTGGTGGACGGGGCATGTCGATAGGGAACCCCTGCAGCCCAAGCTGTCGATACGGGCACTGGCGATACAGATGACCGGGTTCCCCGCAGTGAAAGCAGAGACGCCGCCGATCCGGAGCACGCCACAGGTCCGTCTTCCGCTGGGGTGATCGTCGATTGTCGATGTAGTACGTGTCGGGGTGTGCGGAAAACAGCGAGCCTTGATTGGACGGAGGAAACTGCGCCGAAGAGGGCGCAGGACGTTGCAAGGCTTCAGCGTACGTTGGACGACGGCACTCCGTTGGTAAAGGCGGCGGGTCCACGGACGGGAACGAAGGTCTCAAGGCTTGAACCTCTTCGCGGACCAGGCTAGCGAGAGAGCCGGCCGTCGGCAGGGGAGCACCGAAAAGCGCCTGGAGCTCTTCGCGCACAACGGAGCGGATCAGGTCGCGGAGAAGACCAGGTTTAGCCCCGAAGGCAGGAAGCGGCTCTGTAAGTGAAGCGGCGAGTACCGGCCGGTCGTAGGTGGTAGACCGCCGCAAGAGCATCTTCTCCATCGTGACCGCCTCCGAGAGAAACTCAGCAACAGTCCCAGGTGGACTGCGCACGAGGCCAGCGAAAAGTTGCTCTTTAACGCCGCGCATGAGATGGCGCACCTTTTTATCTTCGGGCATGGCCGGGTCAGCTCGCCGGAAGAGCCGAGTCATATCCTCCACGTACATGCTTACAGTCTCATTCGGCATCTGAATGCGAGACTGCAAAGCCCGTTCAGCCCGTTCTCGACGATCCGTGCTGGTGTAGGTCTCCAGCAGGCGTCGGCGGAACTCGTGCCATGATGTTAGGGCGTCTTCTCGGTTTTCGTACCAGGTACGTGCACCATCCTCGAGACTAAAGAAGACGTTTCGAAGTTTAGCGGCGTCGTCCCACTGGTTGAATGAGGCCACGCGTTCAAACTCGAGAAGCCAGTCCTCTACGTCTTCGAGCTGACTGCCGTGGAATGGTTTGGGCAGTCGCGGATTCTGCAAGGTGTAGTAGGCAGCAGCTGGCATGACAGGTCGATGGGTGGGTGCTCTGGCAGACTCCAAAAGCCCGTGTTCGGGAGGTAGGCCTTGATTTCTCCGGCTAGCACGGTGCACGGGGGTGTCCACTAGCGAAGGACTGGAGCCCAGGGTATCCGGAGGAGTATGAGACATATACAGGGATCTTTACCCAGCGCCTCCACCAAAATATGTAACGGAAAACAGGGAGACAGGTCGCTAACCAGCAGAATACAGCAAGCAGCCAGCCAGCCAGCGCGAGACACTTCAACGTTTTTGAAGACACACTTCAGCGCCACCGGAGAACACCAGGTGGCAATATTATTAACAATGTTGGCCACAAAATATTTTGCTTTATGTTGGGGAAAGGCTTGTTTAATGTTTGCAGGATAAAAGGATAGTGATAAGCATTCTTAAGTTTAAAATATTTAAGTGAGTGCTGTATCATTATTGATGCGGACAAATTAGACGGTAGTAGTTAAAAAATATTCGGCTTAAGCATTTGACCATGCTGCACTGTCTGTCGCAGTTGGTAATACATCACTTATTTCAGAGGGGACAGATTATTTCATTCCTGATTTTTATTTGCTGTGAAGTACGATTTCATGACATCAAGCATTCCTCTTTGAATCTCGTTGCTTTCCTTCTGCAGTTCCAAGAGCTGCTTTCTCAGCTCGGTACTTTCTCTGGCGGCCTTGGCTGCCCGGTCATCGGCTTGCGGCTGCATTGTCAGCAGCTCCTGCAAAACCTGCCAATACCAAGCAAAAGTTAAAAACTATAAATATGTATGCCACATAGATGCAGGATATGAAACCTAGCTGCTAGGCAAGGCCCAAAATACAGATTTTTGATAACTTATCAAGAAAGCTCAGAGATATGAGCAGGATAAAAAAGGTAGAAATGACGACTTCCAACTCGCAAGCCATTTTATGATGGGAAATGCGGTGTGGATTCTTCCTTTTAGGAAATATTTGACATTATACTTGATTAGACTATACTTTCTCTGGCGGCCTTGGCTGCCCGGTCATCGGCTTGCTGCTGCATTGTCAGCAGCTCCTGCAAAACCTGCCAATACCAAGCAAAAGTTAAAAACTATAAATATGTATGCCACATAGATGCAGGATATGAAACCTAGCTGCTAGGCAAGGCCCAAAATACAGATTTTTGATAACTTATCAAGAAAGCTCAGAGATATGAGCAGGATAAAAAAGGTAGAAATGACGACTTCCAACTCGCAAGCCATTTTATGATGGGAAATGCGGTGTGGATTCTTCCTTTTAGGAAATATTTGACATTATACTTGATTAGACTATACTTTCTCTGGCGGCCTTGGCTGCCCGGTCATCGGCTTGCGGCTGCATTGTCAGCAGCTCCTGCAAAACCTGCCAATACCAAGCAAAAGTTAAAAACTATAAATATGTATGCCACATAGATGCAGGATATGAAACCTAGCTGCTAGGCAAGGCCCAAAATACAGATTTTTGATAACTTATCAAGAAAGCTCAGAGATATGAGCAGGATAAAAAAGGTAGAAATGACGACTTCCAACTCGCAAGCCATTTTATGATGGGAAATGCGGTGTGGATTCTTCCTTTTAGGAAATATTTGACATTATACTTGATTAGACTATACTTTCTCTGGCGGCCTTGGCTGCCCGGTCATCGGCTTGCTGCTGCATTGTCAGCAGCTCCTGCAAAACCTGCCAATACCAAGCAAAAGTTAAAAACTATAAATATGTATGCCACATAGATGCAGGATATGAAACCTAGCTGCTAGGCAAGGCCCAAAATACAGATTTTTGATAACTTATCAAGAAAGCTCAGAGATATGAGCAGGATAAAAAAGGTAGAAATGACGACTTCCAACTCGCAAGCCATTTTATGATGGGAAATGCGGTGTGGATTCTTCCTTTTAGGAAATATTTGACATTATACTTGATTAGACTATACTTTCTCTGGCGGCCTTGGCTGCCCGGTC
The DNA here is from genome assembly GCF_052857255.1 of Amblyomma americanum. NCBI lineage: Eukaryota > Metazoa > Arthropoda > Arachnida > Ixodida > Ixodidae > Amblyomma > Amblyomma americanum. Next base: position 198,278,366 of record NC_135502.1, read on the forward strand.
ATCGGCTTGCGGCTGCATTGTCAGCAGCTCCTGCAAAACCTGCCAATACCAAGCAAAAGTTAAAAACTACAAATATGTATGCCACATAGATGCAGGATATGAAACCTAGCTGCTAGGCAAGGCCCAAAATACAGATTTTTGATAACTTATCAAGAAAGCTCAGAGATATGAGCAGGATAAAAAAGGTAGAAATGACGACTTCCAACTCGCAAGCCATTTTATGATGGGAAATGCGGTGTGGATTCTTCCTTTTAGGAAATATTTGATATTATACTTGATTAGACTATACTTTCTCTGGCGGCCTTGGCTGCCCGGTCATCGGCTTGCGGCTGCATTGTCAGCAGCTCCTGCAAAACCTGCCAATACCAAGCAAAAGTTAAAAACTATAAATATGTATGCCACATAGATGCAGGATATGAAACCTAGCTGCTAGGCAAGGCCCAAAATACAGGTTTTTGATAACTTATCAAGAAAGCTCAGAGATATGAGCAGGATAAAAAGGTAGAAATGACGACTTCTAACTCGCAAGCCATTTTATGATGGGAAATGCGGTGTGGATTCTTCCTTTTAGGAAATATTTGACATTATACTTGATTAGACTATACTTTCTCTGGCGGCCTTGGCTGCCCGGTCATCGGCTTGCTGCTGCATTGTCAGCAGCTCCTGCAAAACCTGCCAATACCAAGCAAAAGTTAAAAACTATAAATATGTATGCCACATAGATGCAGGATATGAAACCTAGCTGCTAGGCAAGGCCCAAAATACAGATTTTTGATAACTTATCAAGAAAGCTCAGAGATATGAGCAGGATAAAAAAGGTAGAAATGACGACTTCCAACTCGCAAGCCATTTTATGATGGGAAATGCGGTGTGGATTCTTCCTTTTAGGAAATATTTGACATTATACTTGATTAGACTATACTTTCTCTGGCGGCCTTGGCTGCCCGGTCATCGGCTTGCGGCTGCATTGTCAGCAGCTCCTGCAAAACCTGCCAATACCAAGCAAAAGTTAAAAACTATAAATATGTATGCCACATAGATGCAGGATATGAAACCTAGCTGCTAGGCAAGGCCCAAAATACAGATTTTTGATAACTTATCAAGAAAGCTCAGAGATATGAGCAGGATAAAAAAGGTAGAAATGACGACTTCCAACTCGCAAGCCATTTTATGATGGGAAATGCGGTGTGGATTCTTCCTTTTAGGAAATATTTGACATTATACTTGATTAGACTATACTTTCTCTGGCGGCCTTGGCTGCCCGGTCATCGGCTTGCTGCTGCATTGTCAGCAGCTCCTGCAAAACCTGCCAATACCAAGCAAAAGTTAAAAACTATAAATATGTATGCCACATAGATGCAGGATATGAAACCTAGCTGCTAGGCAAGGCCCAAAATACAGATTTTTGATAACTTATCAAGAAAGCTCAGAGATATGAGCAGGATAAAAAGGTAGAAATGACGACTTCTAACTCGCAAGCCATTTTATGATGGGAAATGCGGTGTGGATTCTTCCTTTTAGGAAATATTTCACATTATACTTGATTAGACTATACTTTCTCTGGCGGCCTTGGCTGCCCGGTCATCGGCTTGCTGCTGCATTGTCAGCAGCTCCTGCAAAACCTGCCAATACCAAGCAAAAGTTAAAAACTATAAATATGTATGCCACATAGATGCAGGATATGAAACCTAGCTGCTAGGCAAGGCCCAAAATACAGATTTTTGATAACTTATCAAGAAAGCTCAGAGATATGAGCAGGATAAAAAAGGTAGAAATGACGACTTCCAACTCGCAAGCCATTTTATGATGGGAAATGCGGTGTGGATTCTTCCTTTTAGGAAATATTTGACATTATAATTGATTAGACTATACTTTCTCTGGCGGCCTTGGCTGCCCGGTCATCGGCTTGCTGCTGCATTGTCAGCAGCTCCTGCAAAACCTGCCAATACCAAGCAAAAGTTAAAAACTATAAATATGTATGCCACATAGATGCATGATATGAAACCTAGCTGCTAGGCAAGGCCCAAAATACAGATTTTTGATAACTTATCAAGAAAGCTCAGAGATATGAGCAGGATAAAAAAGGTAGAAATGACGACTTCCAACTCGCAAGCCATTTTATGATGGGAAATGCGGTGTGGATTCTTCCTTTTAGGAAATATTTGACATTATACTTGATTAGACTATACTTTCTCTGGCGGCCTTGGCTGCCCGGTCATCGGCTTGCTGCTGCATTGTCAGCAGCTCCTGCAAAACCTGCCAATACCAAGCAAAAGTTAAAAACTATAAATATGTATGCCACATAGATGCAGGATATGAAACCTAGCTGCTAGGCAAGGCCCAAAATACAGATTTTTGATAACTTATCAAGAAAGCTCAGAGATATGAGCAGGATAAAAAAGGTAGAAATGACGACTTCCAACTCGCAAGCCATTTTATGATGGGAAATGCGGTGTGGATTCTTCCTTTTAGGAAATATTTGACATTATACTTGATTAGACTATACTTTCTCTGGCGGCCTTGGCTGCCCGGTCATCGGCTTGCTGCTGCATTGTCAGCAGCTCCTGCAAAACCTGCCAATACCAAGCAAAAGTTAAAAACTATAAATATGTATGCCACATAGATGCAGGATATAAAACCTAGCTGCTAGGCAAGGCCCAAAATACAGATTTTTGATAACTTATCAAGAAAGCTCAGAGATATGAGCAGGATAAAAAAGGTAGAAATGACGACTTCCAACTCGCAAGCCATTTTATGATGGGAAATGCGGTGTGGATTCTTCCTTTTAGGAAATATTTGACATTATACTTGATTAGACTATACTTTCTCTGGCGGCCTTGGCTGCCCGGTCATCGGCTTGCTGCTGCATTGTCAGCAGCTCCTGCAAAACCCGCCAATACCAAGCAAAAGTTAAAAACTATAAATATGTATGCCACATAGATGCAGGATATGAAACCTAGCTGCTAGGCAAGGCCCAAAATACAGATTTTTGATAACTTATCAAGAAAGCTCAGAGATATGAGCAGGGTATAAAAGGTAGAAATGACGACTTGCAACTCGCAAGCCATTTTATGATGGGAAATGCGGTGTGAATTCTTCCTTTTAGGAAATATTTGACATTATACTTGATTAGACTATACTTTCTCTGGCGGCCTTGGCTGCCCGGTCATCGGCTTGCTGCTGCATTGTCAGCAGCTCCTGCAAAACCTGCCAATACCAAGCAAAAGTTAAAAACTACAAATATGTATGCCACATAGATGCAGGATATGAAACCTAGCTGCTAGGCAAGGCCCAAAATACAGATTTTTGATAACTTATCAAGAAAGCTCAGAGATATGAGCAGGATAAAAAAGGTAGAAATGACGACTTCCAACTCGCAAGCCATTTTATGATGGGAAATGCGGTGTGGATTCTTCCTTTTAGGAAATATTTGACATTATACTTGATTAGACTATTCTTTCTCTGGCGGCCTTGGCTGCCCGGTCATCGGCTTGCGGCTGCATTGTCAGCAGCTCCTGCAAAACCTGCCAATACCAAGCAAAAGTTAAAAACTATAAATATGTATGCCACATAGATGCAGGATATGAAACCTAGCTGCTAGGCAAGGCCCAAAATACAGGTTTTTGATAACTTATCAAGAAAGCTCAGAGATATGAGCAGGATAAAAAGGTAGAAATGACGACTTCTAACTCGCAAGCCATTTTATGATGGGAAATGCGGTGTGGATTCTTCCTTTTAGGAAATATTTGACATTATACTTGATTAGACTATACTTTCTCTGGCGGCCTTGGCTGCCCGGTCATCGGCTTGCTGCTGCATTGTCAGCAGCTCCTGCAAAACCTGCCAATACCAAGCAAAAGTTAAAAACTATAAATATGTATGCCACATAGATGCAGGATATGAAACCTAGCTGCTAGGCAAGGCCCAAAATACAGATTTTTGAAAACTTATCAAGAAAGCTCAGAGATATGAGCAGGATAAAAAAGGTAGAAATGACGACTTCCAACTCGCAAGCCATTTTATGATGGGAAATGCGGTGTGGATTCTTCCTTTTAGGAAATATTTGACATTATACTTGATTAGACTATACTTTCTCTGGCGGCCTTGGCTGCCCGGTCATCGGCTTGCGGCTGCATTGTCAGCAGCTCCTGCAAAACCTGCCAATACCAAGCAAAAGTTAAAAACTACAAATATGTATGCCACATAGATGCAGGATATGAAACCTAGCTGCTAGGCAAGGCCCAAAATACAGATTTTTGATAACTTATCAAGAAAGCTCAGAGATATGAGCAGGATAAAAAAGGTAGAAATGACGACTTCCAACTCGCAAGCCATTTTATGATGGGAAATGCGGTGTGGATTCTTCCTTTTAGGAAATATTTGACATTATACTTGATTAGACTATACTTTCTCTGGCGGCCTTGGCTGCCCGGTCATCGGCTTGCGGCTGCATTGTCAGCAGCTCCTGCAAAACCTGCCAATACCAAGCAAAAGTTAAAAACTATAAATATGTATGCCACATAGATGCAGGATATGAAACCTAGCTGCTAGGCAAGGCCCAAAATACAGATTTTTGATAACTTATCAAGAAAGCTCAGAGATATGAGCAGGATAAAAAGGTAGAAATGACGACTTCTAACTCGCAAGCCATTTTATGATGGGAAATGCGGTGTGGATTCTTCCTTTTAGGAAATATTTGACATTATACTTGATTAGACTATACTTTCTCTGGCGGCCTTGGCTGCCCGGTCATCGGCTTGCTGCTGCATTGTCAGCAGCTCCTGCAAAACCTGCCAATACCAAGCAAAAGTTAAAAACTATAAATATGTATGCCACATAGATGCAGGATATGAAACCTAGCTGCTAGGCAAGGCCCAAAATACAGATTTTTGATAACTTATCAAGAAAGCTCAGAGATATGAGCAGGATAAAAAAGGTAGAAATGACGACTTCCAACTCGCAAGCCATTTTATGATGGGAAATGCGGTGTGGATTCTTCCTTTTAGGAAATATTTGACATTATACTTGATTAGACTATACTTTCTCTGGCGGCCTTGGCTGCCCGGTCATCGGCTTGCTGCTGCATTGTCAGCAGCTCCTGCAAAACCTGCCAATACCAAGCAAAAGTTAAAAACTATAAATATGTATGCCACATAGATGCATGATATGAAACCTAGCTGCTAGGCAAGGCCCAAAATACAGATTTTTGATAACTTATCAAGAAAGCTCAGAGATATGAGCAGGATAAAAAAGGTAGAAATGACGACTTCCAACTCGCAAGCCATTTTATGATGGGAAATGCGGTGTGGATTCTTCCTTTTAGGAAATATTTGACATTATACTTGATTAGACTATACTTTCTCTGGCGGCCTTGGCTGCCCGGTCATCGGCTTGCTGCTGCATTGTCAGCAGCTCCTGCAAAACCTGCCAATACCAAGCAAAAGTTAAAAACTATAAATATGTATGCCACATAGATGCAGGATATGAAACCTAGCTGCTAGGCAAGGCCCAAAATACAGATTTTTGATAACTTATCAAGAAAGCTCAGAGATATGAGCAGGATAAAAAAGGTAGAAATGACGACTTCCAACTCGCAAGCCATTTTATGATGGGAAATGCGGTGTGGATTCTTCCTTTTAGGAAATATTTGACATTATACTTGATTAGACTATACTTTCTCTGGCGGCCTTGGCTGCCCGGTCATCGGCTTGCTGCTGCATTGTCAGCAGCTCCTGCAAAACCTGCCAATACCAAGCAAAAGTTAAAAACTATAAATATGTATGCCACATAGATGCAGGATATAAAACCTAGCTGCTAGGCAAGGCCCAAAATACAGATTTTTGATAACTTATCAAGAAAGCTCAGAGATATGAGCAGGATAAAAAAGGTAGAAATGACGACTTCCAACTCGCAAGCCATTTTATGATGGGAAATGCGGTGTGGATTCTTCCTTTTAGGAAATATTTGACATTATACTTGATTAGACTATACTTTCTCTGGCGGCCTTGGCTGCCCGGTCATCGGCTTGCTGCTGCATTGTCAGCAGCTCCTGCAAAACCCGCCAATACCAAGCAAAAGTTAAAAACTATAAATATGTATGCCACATAGATGCAGGATATGAAACCTAGCTGCTAGGCAAGGCCCAAAATACAGATTTTTGATAACTTATCAAGAAAGCTCAGAGATATGAGCAGGGTATAAAAGGTAGAAATGACGACTTGCAACTCGCAAGCCATTTTATGATGGGAAATGCGGTGTGGATTCTTCCTTTTAGGAAATATTTGACATTATACTTGATTAGACTATACTTTCTCTGGCGGCCTTGGCTGCCCGGTCATCGGCTTGCTGCTGCATTGTCAGCAGCTCCTGCAAAACCTGCCAATACCAAGCAAAAGTTAAAAACTACAAATATGTATGCCACATAGATGCAGGATATGAAACCTAGCTGCTAGGCAAGGCCCAAAATACAGATTTTTGATAACTTATCAAGAAAGCTCAGAGATATGAGCAGGATAAAAAAGGTAGAAATGACGACTTCCAACTCGCAAGCCATTTTATGATGAGAAATGCGGTGTGGATTCTTCCTTTTAGGAAATATTTGACATTATACTTGATTAGACTATACTTTCTCTGGCGGCCTTGGCTGCCCGGTCATCGGCTTGCTGCTGCATTGTCAGCAGGTCCTGCAAAACCTGCCAATACCAAGCAAAAGTTAAAAACTATAAATATGTATGCCACATAGATGCAGGATATGAAACCTAGCTGCTAGGCAAGGCCCAAAATACAGATTTTTGATAACTTATCAAGAAAGCTCAGAGATATGAGCAGGATAAAAAAGGTAGAAATGACGACTTCCAACTCGCAAGCCATTTTATGATGGGAAATGCGGTGTGGATTCTTCCTTTTAGGAAATATTTGACATTATACTTGATTAGACTATACTTTCTCTGGCGGCCTTGGCTGCCCGGTCATCGGCTTGCTGCTGCATTGTCAGCAGCTCCTGCAAAACCTGCCAATACCAAGCAAAAGTTAAAAACTATAAATATGTATGCCACATAGATGCAGGATATGAAACCTAGCTGCTAGGCAAGGCCCAAAATACAGATTTTTGATAACTTATCAAGAAAGCTCAGAGATATGAGCAGGATAAAAAAGGTAGAAATGACGACTTCCAACTCGCAAGCCATTTTATGATGGGAAATGCGGTGTGGATTCTTCCTTTTAGGAAATATTTGACATTATACTTGATTAGACTAAACTCCTATTAAGGAACACCTATGAAGTAATATAATAGGGTTGCCACATGTTTTGGAAAATACAAATACTCGCACCCTATTCCTTTAACTGCGGCCAGCTTCTGAAAACAGGACACAAGGGCAGATTTAGGATTAACCGGGGTGCAGAAAATGTTATGCAGTCCCATTATGCAATGCATTTCTTGTGCAGCAATTTGTTCGTCTTGGAGAGTATCAGTACAGTCTGACAGCAAAGATCTTTCACAGCGCACAGTGCAGTGTGTTGTAATTGTGTTATGTGTGATGACATTCAAACACAATCAAATCATGTGCAGCTTATTGGAAACACTTCGCAGAGCTATGCATCACTCCATCTTGTTCAATTTGTTGTTTACCACAGGTTTTCTTTGCTTGTTGGCAGTTGAACATGTTCAAATTCTTTCATGTTCTCTTTTCACTGCCTGCTTTGGAGCAAAGTGCATACATGTTAAGATGAGTTTATTCTGTTGTCTGTAATAAAACAAAGTGAATGAGACATGTCCTTTGAATGTTTTAGTCACTTGATTTGTGTTGTGTAGTGTTTTCGAACTACATAGCTGTGATGGCTATAACACGTCATCTTGCCGAGGCAAAAAAACCATTTCCGTTTTGCAGCGTTGCTAGTCATGATGGATTACAATACTTGTGAAGAAAATACACATGCTTCAGGTACTGTCAGATTTTTTTCTGAAGCATTGATTACCTCTACACTTTCTTGCTCCAGGCTACTGTCGTTCACTGGCAGCGCTCCAAGAAAAGAGTGAAGCAGCCAGTAAAATGGCCATTCAATGCCTTTTGATCCAGTGCGTGAGCTAGATCTCCTCAGCTTCCTAGAAACAAATGTAGTTTTATTCCATGAAACTTTGCTTCAGAAAATTTATAGGCGGGTAGTGTTTCGTTTAAAGACAAACAGGAAAGAATCAGCTACCCATATGGAAGAAGTACATATCCCGCCTGTCTTTGTATAGACTGAAAGGCTGCAGAATCGGAGGACAAGCAGGCTGGTCAGCAGATAAAGTAGTACATCTCAAGTGTCAACTGTGCTAGCGCAGGTACCTGATTTAACGTCGAGATTACTTTGCTGTTGCTACGGTTAGTTTGGGACGGAAAATATAAAGTGAATACCAGTTCTATACAGCCTCCGAGCATTGTATAATACCGCGCGACCGCCGACAGGCTGCGAAAAACGTAGCAAGCTGTGACATTCCGTGTGTGCTACGAGGATCCACGTTCGACGACGCGGCGTAGACGGAGACCCGTGACAGCGGCGTCATCAATTACCCAGCCATGCTCTTTGAGTGACGACCAGAACAACCGGACCCGCCGCCGCCGCCGCGGGGAAACAGGCTTTATCCTCCCCAATTTCCGGGCACATTCCAGGACAAGGGAGCTGTCAGCGGGCCAGAGCGCGCCGTACCACAGCCGATGCTATGCGCTACCGCGAAGACAACATTCTTTCCCTCCTTCCCCTTTCGACGTGGGCTATCGCCGGGAAGGCACCCACAGCTTCCCGCCGTGCCTCGTGAACAAAAGCGCATTCCCAGAAGGGCCGCGACGGACACCTGTCATGGCGGACAGGCAGTACTCGCCAAGAATGTGGAAAGACAGGCGCTAGTGAATTAGCTCCGAAGAGAGAGCCTGTGTATACTCTCACTTGAGAGAGAGTGGTGGCGTTTTGTTGTTTATTTAGTTTGTATTGTTAACAGACTCTGGGTTCGAGGCTAAGCCCAACCCAAGGGGTGGTCCCCATCTCGCATGTTATTTTGGATTGGAGAATTGATGCTTTGAGCGGGCCACTGGAAATGACCGCCCTTAGTCCTTTGTTAATCAAGTGCTTAAAAGCACATGTAAACGGATGCAGTCCAGTCTGAGCTGGGGCTCCATGCTTAGCATGAAATGTGATGCTACTTAGGCACTAACCTGCCCGGACGATGAGTAAAGTAGTGCAAAGTTTGTTCTTTTGTAAATTCAGTTCTGCTTTTTCCAGTTTAACTCTCTGTATATGTATGTTGTAAAACTATGCTCTGCTGTCATCATCTACAAGCTCGCCTCCTGTTCATCTTCCAAGCCGAACGACACTAGAGGAAGGGTTTGTGAACCATCCTCGAAGAAACGGACGACTATTGAAATTCTACTGCATACACGCTCAGGACGACATCGTTCGCCAAGAGGGCCTTCAGCGCCGAAACCCGACGGCGTGCAGCTTCTGCCAGCAACCGCTCGAGCCCAACTCCGGAGCCACTCCATCGCCCCCATGAAGTCGTCGGCACGTAAGCTCGGACGCCCCAGCCTCTGATGTATAATCTTAATCATGTGTAATTATTGAATATACCTGTTTGTTTAAACTGAGCCATACGGTGTCTCTTTGCCTCTCCGTCCCGTGTGGACCTGCGCATTATGGGGGTCATCACACTGGTGTCAGAAGTGGGGTCTCAAAAGCAAATGTCCTCTGAATGCTGTGACATTCATGACTTCAAAATTGTAATCAAAAGGGAATCACGGGACTGATTGTGGGACTTTTACCCCCATTTGAGAGGCTTGAGGCACTGGAGGGCTTGAAAAAAAAATGACTGTATCTGAGGGAGCTCCCACTCCACAGCCGTCGCTCGGAGCAAGCATGCTGGCATTAGGAAGCGTCATTCCGACGTTTACGGGAGATAAGACAGGGGTTCCAATCTGCGATTTCTTTTCCATGCTAGAAGAGATTGGGAAAATGGGGGGATGGTCCGATGCTCAAATGCTGGGAATGGCGAGGTGTAAGATGGCAGGAGCTGCTCATGATTTTGCATGGCGAGACGAAAAAGTAAAATCCACAAAATCATTTGCGGAATTTAAGAAGCTCGCGTTTGAGCATTTTGACACTGAACCACGTCACGTGCGAGTACAGAGGTTCCGTGACGCCGGACAGATGGTAGGGGAGGACGTGCGAACGTTTGCGTCGCGGCTTCAGCGCTTAGCGCGCGATACGTTAAGCAGGGAGGAGGAAGGAGACCAGCTTAAGAAGAAATACGCGGAGGATATACTTAAAGAGGAAATGACCGCTTTGTTCGTGGCTGGTCTGCAAGACCCCGTGCGCCGGTTCGTGCTCTCGCGCAAGCCGAGCAATTTCGACCAAGCCGTGGAGGCCACATTGGATGAGGAACAAAATGAGGCGTTAACGACAGCCGCAGCGAGAGTACGCGTCATAGAGAGAGCGGTGCTCAACCCTGAGGTTGCTCTCTTGACTGAGCGGTTAGATCGCTTAGAACAGCTGCTATCTCAGCAGGTAGAATGCCAGGTTGAAGCGCGCGCTCAACAGCGCCCATTCGCTGGAAACCGGAGACCGCCACAAAGCTACAGGCGCGGTATGCGAGATTTTGAAGAAATCGTATGCTTCGCTTGCCAGGGTCGCGGACACATCGCCAGGTTCTGCCAAAACGTGCGCCGTGGGGAGCCACAAAGAGATGCAGGCGAGACACGCCCTAAGCAAGCCTACAGCGGGGCTCCAGATACCGAGTCAAAAAAACTAGTTAGTCCTCCCCAGCCTGAGGAGCGTGGGGAGGGAGCAGTAGATGATGAGGTGGTGGTAGTTTGTTTGGCCGACGAGGCATGCCCTGTTGTGCGTTGCAAGTTAAATGGTTGTTGTATGGAATTGTTGATAGATACGGGGTCAAAGGTGACATTGCTTAAGGAGAGCAGTTTTAACACGCTTCGAAGGAAGGGGGACCGCGAGGTGTTGGAAGCGTCTGGTGGTATGGCAACCAAATTTGTAGGCATAACGGGGGATCCTCTTGGCATAAGTGGACTCTACAGGTTACACTTCTCTCTCGGCGGAATTGCATTGGAGCACCCCTGCTACGTATGCCCGGACACGGTGTCTCTGCCAAACGGAGTGTCAGATATATTAGGGCAGGATTTTTTGAGAAAAGGGAAGGTAGTAGTCTTATTCTCTGAGGAAGAGGTTAATGCGGGCGGCTCAAAAGTTCCGTTTTTGAACAGGAGAGGGGCTGAGATTCGCATTACCGATATTGACACCCGTCAAACAGTGGGATCATTGGAGAAGGTATATTCGCGGGTTGCCGTCCGGCTGGTCGAGGAGGCGGTCGTCCTTCCTTGGTCGGAGCACATTTTGTACGCGTTTGTGCCTTCAGATGTAGAGAGCGGCGCCGTGGGAGTGCTTGAGCCGGTCGACTCTCTCAGCAATGGCCTGAAGGCAGCCGCGTGCCTCGTGACAGTTAATGACGCCCACAGAGTGCCCCTACGGGTGGTTAACTGTAGCCAGCAGCCACTGAGCCTTCCCAAGAACAAAACATTGGCTTTCTTCACCTCTGCGATAGAGCAACGTGAGCCCACCGATACGGTACTCGCAACTGTAGAGCATGCTAGTCCTTCGGCTGCTCCAAAGGTTTCGTTCGATCTTTCTCACGTAAAATCCAGGGAGAGGGAGGCTCTGGCTGGTTTGCTGAACGACTACTCGGAGGTATTCGCCGCGTCCAACCTGGATTTGGGCTGCTGTGGCGTTATAAAGCACAGGATAGAAACCGGCACTTCATCGCCCGTTTACCAGCGTGCGTACAGGATTCCTTACTCCCAACGTGAGGAGATGGAGCGGCAGGTGCAGGACCTGATTGATCGCGGCATTGTCGAACACTCAAAGTCACCCTGGGGAGCACCAGCACTATTGGTGGAAAAGCCAGATGGCTCGTATCGATTGGTAGTGGACTACCGCAAACTAAATGCCGTAACTCGCATCGATCCATACCCCATCCCCAATATACAGGAGACGCTTTCTCAGCTGGGCTCTGCCAGGTACTTCACGGTAGTGGACATGGCGGCGGGATTCTGGCAGATAGCAATGGATCCGGCAGATGCCGAGAAAACGGCATTCAACACGCCCTCAGGGCACTATGAATGGAAAAGAATGCCGATGGGTCTGGCCAACAGCCCTGCTGTCTGGCAGAGAACCGCTGATGTTATCTTGGCAGGTCTTCTGGGGAGGCTGTGCTTCGTGTATATAGATGACATTATCATATACAGTGACAGTTTTGATAACCATTTGCGCGATATTGAGCAGGTTTTGGTGCGACTAAGAGGAGCGGGTCTCAAGCTGAAGCCCTCTAAGTGCCAATTCCTCAAAAACGAGGTGAAATACCTCGGGCACGTTGTTTCAGCTGACGGCGTGCGACCGGACCCTGAGAAACTAAGGTGTGTCTCGGATTTTCCATCCCCGACTAGCGTCCGCCAGGTCCGGCAGTTTCTCGGCCTGATCGGTTACTACCGAAGGCACATAGAGGAGTTCGCCAAGCTCGCTAAGCCGCTCACCGCCTTAACAGCCAAAAATGTCGCCTTTCGCTGGGACGAAAACGCGGAGAATGCTTTTGGGGCCCTGAAAGGGAAGCTAATGAGTGCACCGCTGTTGCGCCACCCGGATTTTAATTTGCCCTTCGTTATGGCCACAGATGCGTCAAAGTTCGCAGTTGGTGCCGTGCTATCTCAGATTATCGAGGGCAAAGAACATCCCGTTGCTTTTGCTAGCCGACAGCTGAGCCCCACAGAGCAAAAGTACGGAGCTACGGAAAGGGAGTGCCTCGCCGTTGTCTGGGCAGTAAAGCACTTCAGATGCTACCTTTACGGCCGCAAATTCAAGCTAGTCACAGACTGCCATCCTCTGAAATGGGTGATGAGTGTCAGGGACCCTAGCTCGCGACTCGCTAGATGGAATCTACACCTGCAGGAATACTGCTTTGAAGTTGAGCACAAGTCAGGAAAGACACATCTGAATGCTGATGCACTCAGCCGCACAGCTGCCGTGGCAGCTATAGAAGAGTTTGTCCCCGTAGTCGACCCCGCCGAATTACGCACAGAGCAGTGCAAAGATCCTGACCTGAAGCGAATAATCGAAAGCTTAGAGGGCGCACCGTCTCACCCCGAACAGCTAGGTTATTTCATTGACAAAGACGGCACCCTGTGTCGGCGCACGAGGCCAACCAGGAAAGGGAGACCAGAGAAAACCGCTTGGGAGAGAGTCGTCATACCTCGGTCGTGGACAGAAAGGGTTCTTCGCGCGTTTCACGATGCGCCATGCGCCGGTCATTTTGGCGTAGCGAAGACACGCAGGCGTGTGGAGCGTTTGTACTTTTGGAGTGGCATGCGACAGGATGTTAGAGACTACTGTGCGAAGTGTCATTCCTGTCTCGAAAGAAAAACACCCAAGGGACGAAGACCAGCTCCAATTCAGCCGTTCCCTGAGGTTTCGGCTCCCTTCGAGCGGACAGGTATGGACATAATGGGCCCATTGCCCACGACCACTTCCGGAAACAAGTACATTTTAGTATTTGTCGACCACCTTTCAAAATACGCGGAAGCGGTAGCACTCCCAGATCAGAAGGCAGACACGGTTGCAAGAGCATTTGTCGAACAGATCGTGCTCCGACATGGACCCCCGAGGCAACTCTTGACAGATCGGGGAACGAACTTCGTGTCGCAGCTAATGAGGAGAGTTTGCGAGCTGCTTAAGATCGCTAAGAAGCAGACAACACCGTACCATCCGGCTTGCAACGGCGCGGTGGAGCGACTGAACCAAACCGTGGCCGGGTTCCTGTCGCATTTTGTTTCGCGCGACCAGCGGGACTGGGACTTGTGGCTCCCGTATGCAATGTTTGCCTACAATTCCGCAGCACACGAGAGCACGGGCGAATCGCCATTCTTTCTTCTCTACGGCCGAGACCCGGACCAGCCTAGTGAAGTGCCAGAGGGCCCCCGTCGTGTCCCATACGCTTCACTGGACGACTATAAGGTTGAGCTAGAATCGCGCTTGCAAGTGGCGAGGGACATCGCAAAGGAGTCCTTAAAGAAAGCGGCGAAGCGCAGGAAGGAGGTGCACGATCGCAGTGCTAGAGACGCGCCGTTTGATGTGGGGGACAGCGTGTACATTGAAAACTGCCAAAGGCAGATTGGGCTAGCTCGTAAGTTCCAGACGAAGTGGAGAGGACCGTGCGAGGTTGTCGAGAAGCTTTCTCCGGTAAACTTCAGAGTCCGAGACGTGAACCGGCGTTTGATAAGGATACACGCAAATCGCCTCAAGTCGGCACCGGTTCAGTATTCACGAAATGAGGAAAGGGAAAGCGCGGATTTTGATGGGGACAGAAGTGAAGCGGAGCGCGCAGATAGTTCGCAAGAAACGCCCTCTCCTGCATTTGTTCGGCAGGCGCCCGAGGTGACGGCCGGAATGCCACCGGATTTACTTCATGCATTGCTAGAAGAAGAAGCGCGCGAGGTTGCCGCGCAGATAACGCCAGGAGAGGCTCCTGCCACGAGCCCTCGCGAGTCCCAAAGCAGACAAAGGGGCACAGACTTACTTAGTATGACTCATGAAGGCCGATATCCGCTGCGAAATCGGAAAGCTAAGTCGGACTAATGGCGTAAACAGAGCGGAGTTGTGAACTGGTTAGAATTGTGTAATGCCGCAGCTCATAACATTGCTATGTGCTTATGTGTTAAGTTATCGGAGTTGGTAGTTAAACCTTTTTGTCATTAAGTAACACCTTCACAGGAGAGCATGCGGAGCGCATGCAGAACCTGCCCTACTTCCTTTCGTTATCTATATTTTTGTCTGTGCCGTGATCGTGCTAGAAGTGGGAGCTCCTTTGTAACTGTGGTAAATTTATTTCGTCCAGTTTGGATTAGAAAGGAGAGGCTTGGGTGCTGAGTTTCATGTTTATCTGTAAAAGAAGATCAGTGCTGCCCCTGGAGACGCCAGTATTGACAGCGGAGGCATATGGTGTTGTGCAGTGGTGTTGAGTGCAGCGAAAAGTGTTTTGTCGGACGCACTGTGCGAGGCGATTCAGAAAGACAAGGGGAGCTGCGTGGACTCAAATGTTCGGAGAACATTCTTCTGGAGGGTGAGCGAGTGTGACATTCCGTGTGTGCTACGAGGATCCACGTTCGACGACGCGGCGTAGACGGAGACCCGTGACAGCGGCATCATCAATTACCCAGCCATGCTCTTTGAGTGACGACCAGAACAACCGGACCCGCCGCCGCCGCCGCGGGGAAACAGGCTTTATCCTCCCCAATTTCCGGGCACATTCCAGGACAAGGGAGCTGTCAGCGGGCCAGAGCGCGCCGTACCACAGCCGACGCTATGCGCTACCGCGAAGACAACATTCTTTCCCTCCTTTCCCTTTCGACGTGGGCTATCGCCGGGAAGGCACCCACAGCTTCCCGCCGTGCCTCGTGAACAAAAGCGCATTCCCAGAAGGGCCGCGACGGACACCTGTCATGGCGGACAGGAAGTACTCGCCAAGAATGTGGAAAGACAGGCGCTAGTGAATTAGCTCCGAAGAGAGAGCCTGTGTATACTCTCACTTGAGAGAGAGTGGTGGCGTTTTGTTGTTTATTTAGTTTGTATTGTTAACAGACTCTGGGTTCGAGGCTAAGCCCAACCAAAGGGGTGGTCCCCATCTCGCATGTTATTTTGGATTGGAGAATTGATGCTTTGGGCGGGCCACTGGAAATGACCGCCTTTAGTCCTTTGTTAATCAAGTGCTTAAAAGCACATGTAAACGGATGCAGTCCAGTCTGAGCTGGGGCTCCATGCTTAGCATGAAATGTGATGCTACTTAGGCACTAACCTGCCCGGTCGATGAGTAAAGTAGTGCAAAGTTTGTTCTTTTGTAAATTCAGTTCTGCTTTTTCCAGTTTAACTCTCTGTATATGTATGTTGTAAAACTATGCCCTGCTGTCATCATCTACAAGCTCGCCTCCTGTTCATCTTCCAAGCCGAACGACACTAGAGGAAGGGTTTGTGAACCATCCTCGAAGAAACGGACGACTATTGAAATTCTACTGCATACACGCTCAGGACGACATCGTTCGCCAAGAGGGCCTTCAGCGCCGAAACCCGACGGCGTGCAGCTTCTGCCAGCAACCGCTCGAGCCCAACTCCGGAGCCACTCCATCGCCCATATGAAGTCGTCGGCACGTAAGCTCGGACGCCCCAGCCTCTGATGTATAATCTTAATCATGTGTAATTATTGAATATACCTGTTTGTTTAAACTGAGCCATACGGTGTCTCTTTGCCTCTCCGTCCCGTGTGGACCTGCGCATTATGGGGGTCATCACAAAGCTAAGCTAGCTCGAGGCAGGACCTTCTCCTGTTGCGCGAACTCTCACCATTAACCCCGCTTATCGTCATTATACGGCGCGTGCAAACTACGTCAGTGACGTTCGCACTGCCAGGCGGGTGGTGCATGCGATGCTATGCGCTAAAAAGAGCATCAAGAACGAAACACCTGCGTGCTGCTGGCGCACATCACTTTGGACGATATAGGAGCCAATTCAGGAGACGCTGCCGAAAAACAATGCACTTGACGCGGTTACAGTTAGTAGACATACAAGTGGTCAGTTCAAATGAGCCGAGTTCAGGGCAGTAACGATCCGCGCACATCGCAGGTCAGCCGAAAAAACAGTAATGTACTCTATTTACAACAAAGTAGTTGTCATGCCGGACGAAGCACCGTGCAGCACGGCGAATGTTTGTGCGTACGTGCAGCGCACCGGATACCAGCGTTAAGAAACACTAAATTAGCTTGTAAACTACACCATTATATGAAATGGCTTTCGTACTTACCGGTAGTGCTTATTGAGATTTTCCAGCTTCTGCCGGATCTGTTTTGCTGAATACGGCCCTTCGCCTGCCGGCAGGCCTGCGTTCAGGGAGTCTCGCATTGCGCGTATTTGACCGCAGAGCCGAGAGATTGTCCTCCCAGATGCGTATGAGTGCTTCTGTCGTGGCAACAGACCAGTTCACACGCTTCTGCTCACTTGATGTGGCAGCGGGCATCGCGAGCTCAGCCGACATGGTGGCAGCCATTTTGTCAGTTAGCCGCTTGACTGAGGTAGCCAACCTCAGTTACCGATAACGATGGTTAGTGGCATAACTGCGGTTAGGCTCTCCGTCTAACAGCGCACAACTGTGGTTAATATGAACTGAGGCAAACTTAACCGCGGTTAAGTCGGCCGTGTAACTAGGGTAAAAAACGCAGACAGGGAAGACTTCCCTGCAGCCTCTTCGGCAAGAATAGTCAATGCGGAATCAGCGGCGCAGTTAGCTTAACACGTACACACTTTCAAGATACGCTTTTTTTTTATCCCGCGCGCGTTGTCAAAAACGTGGGGAATTCCGAGAAAAACCTAGGGATAACGTCTGTCCCCAACCAGACATGACGTCATTAAATGTCACGTGACCATGACGTTAAAAATGTGACGTCACATTTTTTTTACCAATCAGCGTTTCCAGCCTACCGACCCGCAAACGCTTGTATCGAGGCCCCCTATCCCTCAGGCACACGTAGCGCCATCTAGTGATAAGACGTTAAAGCACATCAACGCTCGGCTGAAGAAAATTTCATCCGTGATTACTTATATCTAGTGTGAGTACATTGGGAGCCTTTTTTTGTTCCAAGAAGAAAAACTATGCAAACCGAAGAAAATGTAAGAACTGGCTAAAAGGTAGAAAACTGGTTCGCCAGGTGTCGTTGCTACGAGGAAAACACACTGCATTTAGTTAGGCCTAGGATCTTGAAAATCGCCAAATTATCTGAAAAACAGGGGTTAGTTATTGCTTATACTGCTACTTGTAGGCAAGAGTAGGCGAAATAAAAGCTAACCGCTACCATTTGAGCGAGCTATTGCGTCGGAGAATCCAGCGGCGACATGTATTTATTCCGAAGTGAGCGAGCTGGGCGCCGCCATCTTGTCAACGTTAGCGCACGCAAGCCACGCAAGTGCCGCAACGCATGCGCACTACCATCCTCGCAAACTCCTTGCGTACGCTAAGCCGTTGCGTACGCACAGCTAAAACTGTCTATTGACGCCGCTTTCGGAACACCGCGGAAGTCGGCGTGAACGCTGTCGGAGTGACCTCAGCGCAAGACATGCCTCAGATGCATGAAAACCAAGAGACTCCTCTATATACTGTGTAGGGTGTGTTGCTGGGCGAGTTGGTTTGACATTCTGAACACTGAAGCGCTGGCAGACGACGGACGAAGGGAGGACGAGACACACAGTGCGCTGAACTAACAACTTTAATACCAAAGACGGGCGATGCGCACTTATTTGCAGCTACCAAAGTCTAGCCAGTGATTACAGGGTGCATGCGCGATCCAAAGCAAAAAAGCCGAAAAAGCAGGGGAAGCCCGCAGGCGCATTTTGAACCCACATTATACAGGAACAAAAGACACAAGGGGGTCCTACCCACTCCGGTTGGCCAGACACCAGGCACATCACCAATCACGCCAAAATCAATACGGGGCAGTGAATGGGAGAGGGGAAAAAGACGCAATAAAAACTCTTGGTAAAAGAATATCTACACGCACCGGCAGTCCTGTGCGGCTGGGGATGACAGAGATAAAAAAACGAAGACAATAAAAGGCAAAGACGCAAAATAGACATTACAATCTTGGAAAGCGGCGTGAAGACATGCATAATGAGAATGAAGTGAAAGGGAGGTTGGAATGGGAAAACAATTGACATCCTAGAAGGCAGCGATGAAAGCCAACGAAGAACACGGCCTAAAATGATGCGATAATAGCCAACCATGAAGACAGCCTAAAAAGGGGGGGGGGGGAGGGGGGGTGAGGGCTAACCATAAAACCGACCTAAAAGAGAAATGATGGCTAAAGTTAAGAGGCGGATGAGAACTAGAAGAAAAGAATAGAAGTAGCGTCCCAAAAGTATTTAAAGTGGGCAGTGGCGCAAGGAATGGTTTGTGGAAAGGAGCCGCGTGAGGAACCACGGCGTCATGATTTTAAAGTGAATTGGAGAGAAGCTCGAACTCAATAGGGCTACTGAGGGTGTACTGACGCAGACGTCTGTTGCTTGTTAATGAAACCTGCCTCAATTATCTCCCTAGTGAGTTGGTCGCTGCTCTTTGCTAGAATTTTTGTTGCCTTGTATATCGGAGGGCGCCTGCGACAAGGACTACAGTCACGAACGTGGACGGCTAAGTTGCTAGAATTAGAGTTGTGTTCGAGCAGTCTCTTATTAATACATCGACCCGTCTGGCTGAAGTATTCCTTGCCGCAAGACAAAGGGATGGAGTACACAACTCCTGTGCTGCAACATACGAAAGGATCACGATGCTGAACTGTGCATTCGCGAACTTTCTCCTCGGCACTGTTCACTCTCCTGCAGAGTCTAGAGAGGCGGTGAGAGGCTGAAAAAACAACGTTCGCTCCTGCTTTTCGTCCAATACTTTTAAGGTTATGAGAAACCTGGTGTACATAAGGAATAATGGCGAGTTTCATTTTGCGTTCCCTTGCATGCGACGGGAGTGCACGATTGGAATAAATTGCCAGAAGAAGTTGTCTTAGCCCTGCAATCTTCTTTTAAAATGCTCTGTCGCGCCTTTTATTGAGTTTACTTTTTTTGTGTGTGTTGTGTTGCTGTGCGTTTTCGGAATTTTGTATACGCTTGTTCATATTACAATATGCCCTTTACGTCTCTCTTGCTTTCATGATTCTTTGTTATCGGTTTGCTCAGTATTGGAACGCGTTGTATTTTTATTGTTTGTTTGTTTTTTACAGAGTGTGATCTGCATGACGATTTAAGCTTCGCAACTGTATCCCCCCTACAAAAATGCCCTTAGCGGGTGCCGTAGGTACCTGAATAAATGAATGAATAAATAAAATGCATTGACACACACCCTTCTTCCTTCCTAATAATGTGGAACGCCTCAGCAAGTTCGCTTGTGTGACTGTCTGCAAGTCGATACATCACTTCTGTATCTACAAAAAACAAAACAAAAACGGACTACATTCTCAGGATTAAACAGAGCTTGGTTAGATTAGTTTCCATCTTTTCTAAAGAGTTAGCATGCTCCATTAGCCTCACATTAAAAGATCGGCCAGTCTGACCTACGTACGTACCACCACAAGAAAGAGGAATTTGATGCACCACACTCTTTCTACATAGAACATATCCATTTAGATGATTAGCATGACATCTGTTCCTCCTGCGTCCTTCATCGTTCCTTTGCATTGCCGCGCCTATTTTTCTGGTTTGTTAGGGGGGAAAAGAACATTAACACCGTGCTTAGCACCCACTTTCTTCAATGTCTTTGATAGAGCACGCACATATGGTATGATCGACCACCACTTGCTTGCGTTCTTTTGACGCCCCTCGCCGTTCCCAATCACGCTCCGATGACTTCAATGTACGGATAACTTTGTTCGCACTGGACACAAGAACGGAGTCTGGGTACCCCGCTTCTTTGCACCTCTTAACTTGTGTTTCCAGGATACCGCCCATTTGATGACGAGGGGACCTCTTCACTGTCATGTTTAAACAACTTCTAACTATCCCTGCTTTTACCAGCCCAGACGAAAGGACTTACAGTTCTATAGCAGCTTTCCGCTTCTAGGGGAGTACTGCCAACAAATATGGGTCGCATGGACTGTCAGTTTGAAATCAAAGAACTGCAAGGCATCTTCTTACGGGACTTCAAGGGTGAATTTTAGTCCAGAACTATTCCTTCCAAAAACTTCAAAGACCCTCGTCACGTATTCATCCTTCAGGGACTCAGCAATCACTTTAATATCTTCTACACAACGTAAAATGCATGAAACAGTTGCAACTAGATCACATTCAATCATCTTATCAACCTGGCTTAAGAAAATGTTGCTGAGAATTGGGGCACACACCGGACTTTTGCATGGAAATGTTATCGTCCCACACGACTTTAGTGTTGCGGAGGTAAAACGACAGCAATTCTAAAAAAGAAACAGTTGTGATCCCACAGTTATTTTGAAGCTGGCATTCGTCATTGTTGTCCTAAATATACATCCTTACATTCTTCACGAGCTGGCTATGTGGGAGTGAATGATACATATCCAACCCATCCACGCTGAAGCATGTAAGTAATGCAGGTCCATTATCTAGGAAGAACTTTGTCACAACTTCTGAGTTTTGTATCTGGAAAGGGTCTGGGATCGGTAGGGTGGACAAAAGTTTAGATGAGGTGTTTAGATGTGTGGTGATTTTATTCGTGATAATTGCTTCTGGGTGTGATGCGTTGACTGACGATGAGCCTGTGCGTAGATTTTTGGATTGTATAAATTGACACGTGTTTTTTTCAATAAAACACAGCTTTATGTTCAGCGCCGTCTCTGTGCCACTTCTCGCTCTTGTCCTCGTGTTGCGCTGTTGGAAAATTATGAACCGTATTTTTGGAATATGATACAGATCTGCTTTTATTCCCAAGCACAATGCTGCGAACGCTGTGCATGCGAGAGTGCACAGAGCTGTTGCTCGAAGGCCCCCTCGATTTCTCGGTAGAGTTCTTAGCTGCTCCGTTCACTCAGTGGCCATGACAGCCGCATTCTTCTTTTCGGGCCGTCTTAACGCATTTCCAAAGCTCCTTTGGATTTTCTTTGACTTTATGCCCTAGCAAGGCGCAAGCTTAGCGTCTTTTATTTTTGTCTTAATTTCCTGCCCAAGTGTTCATAAACACTGCAAAGTGGCGGGGGAGCTTAAAGTGTCCTTTCCAATTTGCGGTATGCCTTGCACATCAGAACTGCTGTCGCATGGTCGTCATGTCCATTGTCACGTTGACCTCACCTGCAACCCCCTCTGCCATGCAGATCAGCCTCTATGGCAGCAGAGTGTGTTCCAAGGGAGGGCAAACATAAAGGGGTGGCAAAGAGTCAGTTGTGCAGTCGAATCAGGAAGTTAATGGTCACTGCTGGCACAGGATAGGGTCAGCTAGAGAGTTCAAGAAAAGGCTTTCATCATGCCGTGAATACTACACGGTCTTCTGTTGTTGATGATGAGATAGCGTGTTTAAGCTTCTTTTATTTATTTTTTTCCTGTGCTGCTGAATTGGTCAATCGGCTCACAGATTCTTAATGCTGTCCGTCACAAAGAAACAGCTGCATCAACACCTGAGGCTCAGGTTAGTTACATTAGTTTACTGTTTCTCTCGAATTGTTTCCTTTCTCACCAAAATTTCTCAAAGGGTTACAAAGGAACTTGACCTTAAATTTATGATAGCATTGTTGTGCCAGGGCGGGGTGGTAGCGACGACCCAATGCATAAAGAAGCGAAGAGCGCCATCGCCTTTTTATTCATTGAGTCTTCGCTTTCAAAGTCCTGTACACAGCAAATGCACGCCAGCCTAGAAAATCATATTGGCCGCTTTTTGGCTGCTGGCTTCCTCTCGGTAGCGGTGACTGCCATCGCTGAAACACTCCTCCAAAAAACAAACCAGTCCAAAGAGTCTTGAAGTAGGGGGCCCCGCGTAAAATTCCAAGTTACACCTTATTAGCACACATGGGAACGCTGTTTTTTTCAGCCCCAAACAAGTTGAGAAACTTATACCCCGGATTTGTGGCACTGAGCGCCCTGGATGCAGGGTAAAAACCAGCCTACTTTCATCGGATGTGTTGAAGGAGTGGTGTATGAGATACCGCGGACCTTTAGAATGTCCTATCTCGGGCAAACGGGAGGTGCATCAACAAACGCCTTGGGGAAGATTAAAAAAGGTAGAAAATAATAAAGATACATTCGCCAAATTGGTCAGCCATGTTAACACGTGCAAGTGCGAACCTTGACTGGAAAAGGCGAGAATGCCTGCCAGAAGCAAGATCAAGCAGGCGATGCTAGTTTTGGAAGCCTTTCACATAAAGAAAAAGGCAGCCGTTAGTGATACGTCAGCCAATTTGTATGCGTCGCAGTAGAATTTTCTGGGCAAAGATGATAGCACAAGGCGATAAGTGACGGCTTTCGTAAGGTACGTGGATTGAAAGTGGGACTAGCTTGAGGCTATGAATGTATTTGCTTTTCTCGTGCAATAAACAGTTGGCAATTGGCGCCTGCCCACCGTATCCTGATTTCTATTCTGTGTGTGAATTTTTTACGCCAAGGTGTTTTTAATTTACAAAATGCTAAACCATCTAGCCCGGCAACATGCTTTACTGAGCTGGGGCCGGTATGTCGGTCCCAATTCTGCCTGTCCAGGCCAAGTGCAGCGTGTGGCGCGCATAGGGTACGTGTACAGTTCAAGAGCTAGATCAGATAATTCTCATTTGCCTGTCACTGAATGCAGCCGTTTTGAAAACGAAAAGCGTATCCACTCAAGTTGAAGTGCCTGCGACGCTGGCGGTGGCGGCCGATAGGCGCGGTATGTTAGTACGTCCGCCTGTATGCGCCTGGCGGCCGAGGCGAGCTCGTCCAAATCCATGAACTGGGCGCCTCTTATATAGGCAGCGAAGGTAGAATGAGCTTGTCAATTGCTCGCTCTACGTTCTTCTCATTCGGAGCCGAGGGGGATGCGATACGATAAAGTTTGCTCATCGCCCTTACGTACGGAAGCAAGAATTCGTCTGGATGCTGACTACGCAGCTCCAACTCGCGCCGCAGACGACGCTCGCAATCTGCGGGCCAGAACTCCCCGCGAACAACAATAACTGATGGGCACGTTGGTCTGACATGATTTCCAGTGAAACAGCGCAACGGCACAAGGCCAGAGGACAAGAAAGCGCTGTGTATCGTCCTTTCTTGTCCTCTGGCCTTGTGCCGTTGCGCTGTTTCACTGGAAATCCCAGCGAAAGCTCGCTCGGAACTCCTCCACTGTGCGTGAAAGGTGGGCAGTGAGGTGGAACCTGTGGGCAGCTTGGTTGGACAGAGACAGAGATTAGATTGGGCAGAGAAAATAAAGAAAAATAAAGTGCCCGGCCCACACCGCCAGTGAGACTGTCACGACAGGCGCCAGAATCGCGCCCCGTACGTCGCCTGCTGGCAAGTCAGGACGGCTAGTAGACGGAAAGGCATGGCCGAAGTCATTAACAACTCAAAGGGGCAACGGTGCTTGTCCAATTCGTTTAGGGGAGTGTCCCAAGTAGAGCAAACCAGCTCCACCTCGAGGGTTGTCCCTAAACACATTGTGCTTGTTCGCTGTAAACTTCGGAAACTTCGGTTGCGAAGACGAAATGTCGAGATTAACATTGCATGGTATATTTTATGGGGATTAGTGCCCGAGAGATCGGCATTTTGACTCATTGTTAACTTGAAACTGCGCGCGCAAAAAAAGAGCCTGCTGGGATGGTTTGAGACGATTGAACTCAGGTCATAAGACCGCGAGAGCGTTTGGCTGCCTTCGTGGGGCGAAAGAAAAACGCGATCACTCATTAGTGCCGGCCTGGTCAAACATAGAGTTATGGGCATATGCGGTCGCTTTAAGCTTTAATAGCAGCGCGGCCGCTGCCTGCCGCTAAAGATCGCAGTTCAGCTGCCTGTGAGAACCAATAGTTTGTCGGCTGCGCTCAAAGGCACAGCTGAAATCACACGCGGAAATGAGCGTGGACGGCTTCAAACGCCCCTCCCCCTCCAAACTTTATTCGAAAAAATTTTTAAGCCTGCACGCAGGAGCTCCTTTCTCTATTGCGGCTTCCACTCCGTCCTTCATTCCTTCCCTCGGGGATAAGAAGACGAGGCGCCAATTTCTGGAATCCCCACCCGGTCGCGAAGACGGAGGATGCCTATCGCCACTGGGATGAAGGTGGCTCTGAGCGGCCTTCACCGGCTGGGAATGATTCGTAAGCCTGTGTGCAAAGTCTCACAGGTGGGCGGGCGATGCGTGCTGGCGATGGCGAAGAGGTTTCTCTTCCTGTTGTCGCTGCTGATGTGGCAAGCGGGACCCACAAGTGGTGCGACCTTCAACGTCTGTGGTGAGTGCATGTTCTTCCTGTGCTGGTCATGGGGGGGTCCTCTTGTTGCCCCCGTAATCGCTTAACTATGGCGATTGTGAAGACGCCTGCTGCTATCTTGTGCAGTGCACATGCCTAAACTTAGCATGAAATGGTTGAAACATTTAGGGCCTAATGTGACGCATTCAGTTTCATCTCCTTAAGATCGATTCATACAGGGTGGAATTTAATTTCAGGAGAGCGGAGCGAGCTATGGAACGGAACATGATAAGCGTAATTTGAAGCGGCAAGAAAAGAGCAGAGGGCATCAGGAAACTGATTCTGTTTAGCGGTGTCTGAAGAAATGTAGAACCGCAATGCAACATGTTGGGAGAGTTGGTTTTTGACTTCCATAACTACAGCGGATCTGACGGAACAGAGAGTGCTTTGTTGTGTGTCTTCTCTGTTTCGTCAAATGCGCTGTAGTTGGCGAAATGCAGAAAATGAACGCAGGTATGGCATGCAGCGCAACAGTACGGCGTATTGGGGTGTTGAGCGACACGAAGGAGAAGCAACCCATTGGCCCGGAAGGTAGCGGATGGGATCGGCAAGCTGAACATTGGGCGGCAGAGGAGACTGAGATGGACGGACGAGATCGGGAAGTTTGCAGGGATGAGGTGGCGTACTATATATGGTTGATTGGAGGTAACTGGAAGCACCCTGCTGTGGACGTAATTGGTCCGGTGATGATGACTGGTTGAATGAAAGTTAGGAGTCATTATTTTCTTTAATTGCCCTCCTTAGTGTGCGGGAGGGAGTGGTAAGGAAAGCGATGCGTTTTACATGATCAGTTATGCGCCTGGCTTCGAGCGCATTACTGCAGAGCTCAGTGGCTCTCTCCAGTGGATATACGAAGCGGTATTCATAACCTAGATTACTGTCGTTGTACGCCTGAACAACTTTTGTTTTTCTGCCAGAACAAGCTTAAATTAAGCCATTTGGCTGTAAGGTTAACCACGCCAGCGGCGCCTCATACGATTTCAGTAGTGTGTGTTTTCAGCACTGTTAAACTGTTGAAAGGTGACTGATCGTGAATGGTGGCTGAAAGGAGGTCACTGCCTTTGTCATCTAGGCTGTTGCGTGTGTTAACATGAAATAATTTATGTTGAGACGGAACTCCTTGTGGCTGCGCTCTCACTACAGTCTTTTATTGTTCGCATTAGCTGAGTACCTTCGCACGTGTTAGGTTGATATATTTACAACCCGTATTACCGGCAAGAAAAAAAATTTACGCCAATACATTTGAATCTGTAATTTCAGACGTTGTAGTAGACGGGCGGTGAACGGATATCGGCTGCTAGTGAAACCCATACCACGATTTCTATGTACCTTGCGTACATATTTTCCGACACACGAAAGACACATGGGGCATGTGGACAACGCGTACGCTAAAGTCGGACTGCGTATGACGGCATGCGAGTAATATGAAACCCACATGGAAGGAACATGGAAACCACTCGGAAGTGTTTCAAATGTTCTTTCTTTATTGATTTGAAATACTGCAGGCCTCTTTACAAGGCCTTGAAGGTGGGCATACACAGTTTGCGCACTCGGACCTGAAGCCACGTCAAGAGAAGAGTAAGAAAGAATAACATGCGCAAGGAACAGAGAAATGATTACAGCAGAATTATTAATAAGAGTCTGCATATGGCAAAGGGGAAGCAGACAAATATGCTAAACGCAAGCAAAATTAATAAGCCGAGTAAGAACATTACCAAAAATAAAAAATGCAAAATTTTGTACAGACCTAATCAATGAGAATGAAGGCTGAAAAAAAAACGCAAGTGTTGCGTCTGTTCCAAAAAGTGATAGACCAATGTTCACAAAGAAACGTACATGACAGAGAGCACTACTCGCCTGCGGTAGTGCCTACTCGCCTACTCGCCTACACGGCCTCTACATTCGCAGTAAATGTGGCCAAAGTCTGCGCATGTGTAATAAAGGCGTCCAGTTGATTCCATTATCGGATGGGACAGGAGAAAATGAGCTCTTAAATACATCTGTATTGGAAAAATATTCAGTCAATGTTTGTGCGTGTTGGTAGAGCCTGAGAAAGAGGTATTTATTTGGAAAAATGTTACTATTACGACTGTTGTATAAGAGCTAATGCAAAAATATTGATCGAGCGTTCTTAGCTGTACGCGTAGTAGAGAGGGTTGCGAGGTCTGCGATAACTGCAAAGGTTGGCTGGGGATTCAGTGCGCATATACTTGTTATGAATGAATCACAGTGCTTTTTTGAGTATCCATGTTAGTTTCTTAATGTTAGTCAGTGATTGAGGAAACCAGATTGTGCGAGCATATTCTGTTATGCGCTTTATGAATGTTTTATACGATAATAGTTTGGTTGGTAGTAGTGCAAACCGGAAACATCTTCCTAAGCATTTTCGTATTGCTGCTTCTGATAGCAATGTGCGCATCCCATCAGAGGTGAGCGGTTACTGTGACACTAAGCATTTACGCTGATAAACTTTATGAATTCGATAAACCTTCTTTCTGGCCGAGTTCGTACATCTTGATTCTAAAAATATAGCAGCGCTAACAAATGCATCAATAGAACGAGAAAAGACGAATCAGCACTTGTGCCTAGTATTTCTTCTCTCTTTCTGTGGATGCATGCGTTAGCGCTGTTAATTTTAAATCATTCGCGTGCCGTGAATACCATGAAGGAAGCGTGATGGTTATCTTTACCGCGTTACGGACATGCACTAATTTTTTTCAGATTATTTATCATCTACCATCAATATAAGAAGCAGGCACGAGAACAGTCAGTGGGCGACTATGGCGTAGGCTCAGAGAATAGCCGGGCAAGTTATTTGTAGAGTTCGTGGACAGAAAACAATTACGGATCATGAATACCTCCTTCCACAAACGGGAGAAAATGAAGTGGACGTGGGAGAGCCCAGAAGACAGACTAAAACAAAATAGTCTTCATGATGTGCGCTAACCCTGAGATAATGCACAATTTGGATGTCCTCTTAAAGGTGCGTTGTAGCGACCACACGATGGTACGGACTCAAGTCAGCCTTCACTTAAAGAGGGAAGCGGAAGCCCATTAATCAGTTAGCGGGTAGAGGAAAAGCAAATGAATTAAGGATATCGTTGCAGAACAGATATTCGCCTTTAATTGAGTACGACAACCTTAATGTTCAAGCAATGAACAATAATCTGACAGCAATCATTACGGAGTGCGCAGCCGTGGTAGGCGGTAGAATGGTTCGACCGGATGCCGACAAGCTCTCCCAGGAGACGGAAGATCTGATTAAGAAACGCGAAAGCATGAGTTCGTCTAACCCTACAGACAGAATAGAGCTACCAAAGATAATAGCGCAGCATAGCCGGCATATCGAAGTTTAATATGGAGTGATTCGGGCATGCTGTGGAGGAAAAGGCAGCCTAAGAGGGGTGAAAAGTGGGTATAGGTAAAAGCCAGATGTATGCGTTTAGAGACAAAGAGGGCACTGTCATTAACAATGTGGATAAGATAAATAAAGTAGCCGAAGATTTCTACACCAATTATACAGCCGCCAATGTAATCAGGACGTTATTGAGATAGACAGTAGCACAGCACTGGAACATCCCGCCAATAATGAAAAAGGAAGTAAAGGAAGATTTACGAGCAATGGAAAGGGGGAAAGCAGCTGGCGAGGATCAGATGACAGCAGATCTGTTGAAGGATGGAGGGGAGATTGTGTTAGAAAATGTTTTGTAAAACAGCGCGAATAACGTCGGACAAGGGCAAGAAGGACACCGGACGAGCGCGGACTCTAAACTAAGGTTTTATTAGCAACACCTGGTGCTTATAAAGGGAGAAAAATACACAAAGTACATAATATATGATACGCCAAAAGAGATAAAACATGAGGCAGCGATGCATGCGACGCTCAAAGGTCACCGAGAAAGCTATTTGTCATTGAGAGTGACAGACGGTTTGCTGACACACTTTGGCTCTTGACTGATATAAAATGCTTCCATTATTTCTCGCGTGGTTTGATCACAGTGCATGTACAGCACCTTTGTGCTACGCCACATGGCTGTGCATTTTTTCTTCTTCTTTTTCATTATTTCACACTTTTAACAGTGGATCACCAAATATGAAAGTTCATTGTTGTTTTCTAGATTATTTCTGTGCTCTTGCAACCTATTACTTAAACACCGTCCTGTCTACCCAATGTACCGGGCTCCGCAGCAGAGTGGGATCTGGTACACAACCCCTTTGCGACAAGCGACGATCTTGTCTCTGTGCGCGGTGCCACAACCTTTCGTTTTTTCCGACGGCTCCCTCTTCCTTTGGACCGCCGGACATAACTGCTTTTGTTTGATGGGAGCTTATATAGCCACATTAACTTCATAATGACTTGCCACATTTTTCAGCCCATGGGTGATGCGATGTAGGCAAGGATAAACAGCAACTTTTTTCTTCTCTTTTTCTTTTTGGTTCTCACGAGTCTTCTGGGTGTCCTACTGTTTGACCCACTTGAGCAAACGAGAGCAGGCCTCTGTTATCGTGCAACTTTGGTACCCGGCAAGCCTAATCCTAGAGAGCTGAGACTGGAAACTGTCGCTGAGAGCATAGTGACAGGATTTTGTCATACAATTACGAAGGCAGGAACTGACAATGCCGTGTTTAACAATTTTTGAATGGCTTGAAATGGAACTAAGGAGCGGTTTGGTTGATCTAGGGTTATATTTCCAGCAGACATGATCGGGACCGAACCGCAGGCGCAAATTCAAGAACTGCAACTCATCATCGGGTGGTGCCTTAAAGGTGAAATCCATCCCTACTCCACATTCTCTGAATACCATCAAAATGTCAGGCATGCGCGATGCTAAACGTTCACGGTCGGTAAACACCTGCTAGTCGTCCACATACCCCACGGTCTTGAGGTGCAGTGCCGATAGTTCCCTCTCGAGGGCCCTATCTACGTACATCAGGAAAATTTCGCTAAGGAGCGGGGCGACTCTTGGCCCGATACGCACTTCTGCCTTCTGTGAATGAAGTTTGCCCTGCCAACCCACAACAGTCGAACACAGGTAAAACCGCAGTAGCTCTAGGAAACTTTCAACTGTCAGACCACACTTCGTGACGAAAGCTAGCTCATCATTATCTTCTGTAATACATAATTTTACGATTCATCAGTTTGTCAGGCGGTAGGCTGTAATACTAGTCTTTCACGTCGCTACTAAAGGCGACACGGCTTCCTGGGTTACGATCCTTCAGGAAAGAAACAAGCGCAGCGGAATTTGGAATCCTTAAGGGGTCATTCAAGCACAGGGATGAAAGGTGTTGCAAGAAGATTGACACATGCTGTTGCCACGTGCTCTTCTCCGAGACGATTGCCCGAAACGGGACGTCGACCTTATGCGTTTCTGCACTGAAGAATATCTCCAGGTGAAGTTTCTAGCACTTGCCAACCTGTGTGCACAAACGTTCAAGGCCAAGGATGTTGAGAAGCGCCACGGCTTGATTCTAGGTCTCAGCTTCCTTCTAGGATGAAACCTCGAAATTCCTGAAAATCGCTGCTAACGCTTTTTCTTCGAACTGCTTTTCAGAAAAGTTAACAAAGCCGCCTTCTTTATCTGATAGAATCACCCTCAAGTCATGCGAGCACATCCACTTTGCAATGGCAGGTACCGGACTAGGCTTCTTCTTTTCCTCCTTTGTGCGGTCAAGGACTTGCGCACTCTATAATACACCGGTGTATTTCATTATCCTCCACCTTTCTTGCAAATGATCTTGACATTGAAAGTTTTTCCGCCCTGTCTAGTCTAGGCTCGAAAGCATGCTTGGGGCCGAGCTTGAAAACGTCCCTTATGTCCGGCTTGACCTGTTCATCGGAAAAGATGAAAACCTTGCCTTCTTGGCGGTAGTTCCTTTTCTTCTTGGGCGGCAGACGGGGACGCACTGTGTTCCAAAAGAACTCGGTGAGCTGGTCCGACGTTGCGCACCATGCACGGAACGATCTCCCTGCTCTTTCTCCGTCCGTAAGCTCGCAAGCTACCCGCAGGCAATCCTTGAAATGTAGAGCCTGTCGCCAGTACTCAGAGGTCATGATACTGCACAACCTTCTGCTGTGCCCGGCGGACGGTTGCAAAAACCCACAAGCGGCAAGGGCTTCCGGAGGAGCCACTCCTAGCTTTCCGGTACCAAGATGCTTTCCTTGGCTTGGCAGACACAAATGGCGATGAGCGGCGCCATCACTGCCGCGTTGTAGAAAGGTAAGTTACGACGAAAAACAGAGCCCGTTTCGCAAGAAATATGGCTACGCAGAACGTTCAGTTGGGCGAGTTGGTATGTATGCATCTTTTGTAAAACAGCGCGAACAACGTCGGAGAAGAACAAGAAGGACACGGGACGAGCGCTGACTCTCAACTTAGGTTTTATTAGCAACACCTGGTGCTTATAAATCAGCGTATCATGTGATGTACAATGTGTATGTTTCTCCCTTTATAAGCACCACGTGTTGCTAATAAAACCTAAGTTGAGAGTCAGCGCTCGTCCCGTGTCCTTCTTGTTCTTCTCCGACGTTGTTCGCGCTGTTTTACAAAAGATGCATACATACCAACTCGCCCAACTGAACGTTCTGCGTAGCCATATTTCTTGCGCAACGGGCTCTGTTTTTTGTCGTAACTTACCTTTCTACAACCCGGCAGTGATCGCGCCGCTCATCGCCATTTGTGTCTGCCAAGCCAGGAAAGCATCTTGGTACGGGTAAGCTAGGAGTGGCTCCCCCGGAAGCCCTTGCCGCCTGTGGGTTTTTGCAACCGTCCGCCGGGCACAGCAGAAGGTTGTGCCGCATCATGACCTCTGAGTACTGGCGACAGGATCGACATTTCAAGGATCGCCTGCCGGTAGCTTGCGAGCTTACGGACGGAGAAAGAGCAGGGAGATCGTTCCGTGCATGGTGCGCAACGTCGGACCAGCTCACCGAGTTCCTTTGGAACACAGTGCGTCCCCGTATGCCGCCCAAGAAGAAACGAAACTACCGCCAAGAAAGCAAGGTTTTCATCTTTTCCGATGAACAGGTCCCGCCGGACATAAGGGACGTTCTGAAGCTCGGCCCCAAGCATGGTTTCGAGCCTAGACTAGACAGGGCGGAAAAACTTTCAATGTCAAGATCAATTGCAAGAAAGGTGGAGGATAATGAAACACACCGGTGTATTATAGAGTGTGCAAGTCCTTGACCGCACAAAGGAGGAAAAAAAGAAGCCTAGTCCGGTACTTGCCATTGCAAAGTGGATGTTCTCGCATGAATTGAGTGTGATTATATCAGATAAAGAAGGCGGCTCCGCTATCTTTTCTGAAAAGCAGTTCGAAGAAAAAGCGTTAGCAGCGATTTTCAGGAATTTCGAGGTTTCATCCTTGAAGGAAGCTGAGACCTAGAATCAAGTCGTGGCGCTTCTCAACATCCTTGGCCTTGAACGTTTGTGCAGACAGGTTGGCAAGTGCTAGAAACTTCACCTGGAGATATTCTTTAGTGCAGAAACGCATAAGGTCGACGTCCCGTTTCGGGCAATCGTCTCGGAGAAGAGCACGTGGCAACAGCATGTGTCAATCTTCTTGCAACACCTTTCATCCCTGTGCTTGAATGACCCCTTAAGGATTCCAAATTCCGCTGCGCTTGTTTCTTTCCTGAAGGTTCGTAACCCAGGAAGCCGTGTCGCCTTTAGTAGCGACGTGAAAGACTTGTATTACAGCCTACCGCATGACAAACTGATGAATCGTGTAAAATTATGTATTACAGAAGATAATGATGAGCTAGCTTTCGTCACGAAGTGTGGTCTGACAGTTGAAAGTTTCCTAGAGCTACTCCGGTTTTACCTGTGTTCGACTGTTGTGGGTTGGCAGGGCAAACTTCATTCACAGAAGGCAGGAGTGCGTATCGGGCCAAGAGTCGCCCCGCTCCTTAGCGAAATTTTCCTGATGTACGTAGATACGGACCTCGAGAGGGAACTATCGGCACTGCACCTCAAGACCGTGAGGTATGTGGACGACTAGCTGGTGTTTACCGACCGTGAACGTTTAGCATCGCGCATGCCTGACATTTTGATGGTATTCAGAGAATGTGGAGTAGGGCTGGATTTCACCTTTAAGGCACCATCCGATGATGAGTTGCAGTTCTTGGATTTGCGCCTGCGGTTCGGTGCCGATGATGTCTGCTGGAAATACAACCCAGATCAACCAAACCGCTCCTTAGTACCCATTCAAGTCATTCAAAAATTGTTAAAAACGGCATTGTCAGTTCCTGCCTTCGTAATTTTATGACAAAATCCTGTCACCTTGTTCTCAGCGACAGTTTCCAGTCTCAGCTCTCCAGGATTAGGCTTGCCGGGTACCAAAGTTGCACGATAACAGAGGCCTGCTCTCGTTTGCTCAAGTGGGTCAAACAGTAGGACACCCAGAAGACTCGTGAGAACCAAAAAGAAAAAGAGAAGAAAAAAGTTGCTGTTTATCCTTGCCTACATCGCATCACCCATGGGCTGAAAAATGTGGCAAGTCATTATGAAGTTAATGTGGCTATATCAGCTCCCAACAAACAAAAGCAGTTATGTCCGGCGATCCAAAGGGAGAGGGAACCGTCGGAGAAACGAAAGGTTGTGGCACCGCGCACAGAGACAAGATCGTCGCTTGTCGCAACGGGGTTGTGTACCAGATTCCACTCTGCTGCGGAGCCCGGTACATTGGACAGACAGGACGGTGCTTAAACAATAGGTTGCAAGAGCACAGAAATAATCTGGACAACAACAATGAACTTTCATATTTGGTGATCCACTGTTAAAAGTGTGAAATAATGAAAAAGAAGAAGAAAAAATGCACAGCCATGTGGCGTAGCACAAAGGTGCTGTACAGGCACTGTGATCAAACCACGCGAGAAATAATGGAATGATATTATATGAATCAAGAGCCAAAGTGTGTCAGCAAACCGTCAGTCGCTCTCCATGACAAAGAGGTAGCTTTTCTTGGTGGCCTTTGAGCGTCGCGCGCATCGCTGCCTCTAGTTTTATCTCTTTTCTGCGTATCATATATGATGTACGATGTGTATGTTTCTCCCTTTATAAGCAGCAGGTGTTGCTAATAAAACCTTAGTTGAGAGTCAGCGCTCGTCCCGTGTCCTTGTCCGACGTTGTTCGCGCTGTTTTACAAAAGATGCATATATACCAACTCGCCCAACTGAACGTTCTGTGTTTAAAAAGTTAGCCAAACTCTCAATGCGCTATGACCTGGAGTGTACCAGAACCTTGGAAGAACGCTAGCATTACATTAGCTCATACGAAAACAGGCTTCAAGGACCTGAAAACTTACCACGCGATCAGCTTACTATCCATTGTCTTCAAAGTAAAGTATTCCTAATACAATCGCTAATATAGTCTGGACAAACTTGTACTTCCATCAATCAAAGGATCAGGCAGGCTTTTGTAAAGAGTACTCGACAATAGACGATAGAATCTACAACTAGTGGTACAGAAATGCGCACAATATAACCAACCCCTATATATACCCTTCAAAGATTGCGAGGAAGAATCTGAGTCAGGCGCAACCTCAGCAGTCATGCACGCAGAAAGGAATCTCGGTGTAAATGAGCCTTGTGTAAAATTACTCCAACTACCGCAGTGCTCTATAAATGCAGCAATAAAATTTTATTAAAAACTAAAGAGCACAGCAGAGGCTGCATTCGAAGAATGCCAAAGCATTAGTGTTTGCCGCAACGTTAGTGGCTCTTAGTCGACTTTGGTAGCTCTAGTCCATATGAGGTCATATGGAATGTTCTAGAACTGTTTGAAAGCCTGCAGATCACCCTATTTCTCAGACACTGACATTCAGGGCTCCGTTTTTGCTTTTCTCTAATTGATTGTAGGCGTGACGAAATCAGACGCATGGGATGACGTCACATCCGTATGACGTCACATGGTATTAATAATTAGTATAATCAATTACGCACAATAATTAGCGCCAATATTTAATTGTCATCATTGATTATCGTCATTATTCGCTGCCGTTAATTTTAATAACAATGACCGTTAAATAGGGTCAATAATTAATGACTACTGTTGATGGTTAATGACTAACTCGATATTGTTTAATCACTGACTTTATATACTTCACTCCACTCTTGCTTCTAAGTTATGAGAACACTTCCGGTGCCTACATAGCCTAGCAATGCCTTCGCATTAATAAGGCCCTGTGTCAGGCAGGGAGTCACTCAAGGGATGAATTGCAAAGCATAATCAATGGCGGACATGAAGAACAGAACGTTGCATTTAAAAAAATATTATTCAGGAACCCAATGTAATGTTCAACACTCGGAAAGGAACAGCAGCTTGCAAGTGATGCTAAGGAGTTGAAAGTGGTAAAGAAATGCGTCTACTTAGGGCAGGTAGTTTCTGCAGATCTGGATCACGAGACTAAAATAAGAAGAAAAAGAATAGGGTGTAGCTCATTCGGCACGTTCTTCAATATCATGAATGGCAGCTTACTAATATCTATCAAGAGAAAAGTATAACCGCTGTATTTTACCCGTACTCCGCTATGGGGCAGAAACGCAGCGAGCAATGGAAAGATTGTAGGTGCAAGTTTAAGAGACCGGAAGAGGGCAGAGTGTGTCAGGAAAGAAACACGAGTCGATGCCATCCTAACTGAAATCAAGATCAAATGAACTTCGCCATCGCGCGTAAGTGCACAAGACAACTTAGGTGGCCTGGTAAGATTGAGTAGTTTGCGGGGATAAAGCGGGTGCAGCCTGCAGAGGACAGGGTAAATGGAAGAGTTGCCTTTGTGTTGCAATGGGAGTATTCGGGCTGATAGTATTGATCTATCGCACTATTCCATTACTGAGTCAAGTGATTTGCTAAGCGTGCTGTGGTTGTCACGGTTTTTATTTTTGTTAATTATTCAGTCGTCCGCAGATCACTTGACATGGCAGTCAATTTGCGTGGTGTTATCAATAATGAGCATTAAAAATTATAACTTAACAAGCACGGAGTACTTCGGAACTCCCGAACAGACGGAGGTACTTTACATGGCCTGTTTTGAAAAATGACGTTTTAAGAAAGGTTGAAAGAAAGCTTTTAAGCCAGTCGAAAACTTCTCCACCTCTGATCATGCTTTGCAGCTTTGCGATTAGTTAGTATGGCATACGTAATGAAACGCTTTAGAAAAATCAAGTGTTATGATGTCAGTTTCATTGCAGTAATCTACGCTTAGCGCGAAGTCATGAACGACTTCTCTTAACCGTCTCATAGCCAAAAAACCGAGGCGCGAGCCATGCTGGATAGGCGAAAAGAAATTTGAATAAGTCAGCGTCTGTCCTGTCTTGTCGTCTGTGTGCTCGTCTGTGTTCTTTAGATAGCCTGTTATATGTTTAGCAATGATGTGTTCAAAGACATGCTTACAAGCTGTGTTACTGAGTGAAATTGGCCTGAAGTTTGATGCACTTGTGACACCTCCACCTTTAAGAATTGGTAGTATTTATGCCATGATCCAGTCATTCGCAACTTTTATGAAGAAAGGGACTGGCGGAGCCGAAGTATATGCTGTAGCGTTCCGCGTATAAGTTAAAGAAAAAACGCTATGTATATAATTATCGCCCTCGATTTTATGGCATCAAGGTTTAAGAGAGATAAATACTGCCTTCTGTTATGCTTAGCTCTCTGATAGTGGGCCTTCGGGGCCTTGCATTCTCTGCAATACTGCCGTTTTATGCAAAGGCAGGTTATTAATGTAAAGCGGAGGTTCAGTTTCCGGCATGTTGCTGGAACTGGGAAACAGGGGAAACATTTATGCCTGTTACATAGTCATGTGTGGTTCAAACGTTTGAAGAGGGAATGCTTGGTTGAGGAGAATCGCTCATGTGTTATCTTGCTACTTAGCGTCGTAAACGCGAACGTGATCTCTCATGACGTTTTTTCGAGTGATAACGCATGTTGAGTGAGAGAGGTGTACAGCATTGCATGAAAGGTAATTGATGAAATGAGAGAAACTGAGGTCTTATACATGCTAGTAACCGACCACCTGAGCAACATAATAATGCGCCATGTCTCAGGGTGTGCTTTACAGCACAAATTTCAGTGCTTTAGAATTTTTAATAAAAATATTTCCATGTCAGCGCACTATGATGAGTCGGTCTCGAGTATGAATTCAGGTTGCGTTACTAAGCCAGAGAAGGGAGCCAGGAAACTGGGCTGTTTTATTTCGTCGGAGCTTCTTATTAGGCAGTTGCGAAAAACTTCACTTCGCTTGGATTAGATGTGTTACTAGGGAAAAGCCATCACTCCTCATGTTCAAGCCTTGGAGTAACAGGGCAAAATCGGTGAAGCGTCACTCACAACAGCTACAGCCAATGGTAGAAGGGCGTCGCGTCAGCTGTAGCCAATGGGAGAAGGGCGTCGCGCCAGCAGGAGCCAACGGGAGAAGGGCGCCGCGCCAGCTGTAGCCAATGGGATAAAGGCGTCGCACCAGCTGTAGCCAGTGTGAGAAGGGCGTCGCCCCTGCTGTAGCCGAGAGGAGAAATGAAGTGGTGAAGGACGAGAAACGCGGTAAGCGTGCACAAGCAGATGCCAGAAAGAAGCGAATGATGAAGTCGGTGGAGGAATGCGTAGTGCAGAAAACAGTAAATCATTGATCAAGCCGGGCCTTCTACAGATCCCGAAGCCGAATGGCGTGCGCGGCGAGCTGAACAGAGGCGCAAAAGAAGAGAGCGCTGACGTGAGTAAACCGATCCGATCGATATAGCCAGATGGCAAGGCGAGTAAGAGCGGCGAAAACAGTATAACTGGTTAAAGGGATACAGAAACAGATGAACAGCAAGATGATGCGAATGATGACTGAAGTAACCACGTTTCAGATAAGCCAGTTATTGATTACCCTACGCCTCCCTTCAAGCATTCCTTCCGAGTGCACATGAGACCAACTGTAACATTTGAAGTTACCAAGGTGACCAACAAAATCATCCAAAGAGATATCGACTTCACGCTTGGTACTGCAGAATACCAGGGCTTCGTAAGTCACAGGACATCTAACAGCGTCACTGTACACCTAGCTACTCTTGAGCATGCAAGGAAATTGTGCACAATAACACAGATACCAGTTTAACCAAAGGAGAATCTGCCAGTACAAACAAATTTTGCGTAGGGGCCCACCACTCAGCTATGTGTCGTGTACGACCTGTACTTAAATTACTCATCTGAGACATCATCTGAGACGATGTCCAGAGAGCTATTACCAGACTCATACAATGTTGGCCGCACGTCGCATAGGCACCTTCCTAGTTACACCACCAGCACAAGACACTCTCCCTGATAGATTTTACTATAATGTGTGCATAGTACACCCTAAACAATAGAAGCCTGGAGTAGTTCACTGCTATAAATGCTATTGAGAGGGACATCTGCAATCGTTTTATCCGAATGCGGTAGAGCCACACTAAGAGAAACTGGTGAGGGCAAATTGAGATGCGCACTCTGCAAGTAGAATGACCACGACCTCACTTCTGCCTATGTTCGAAGAGAAAACGAGTTCTTCTGTCCCAAATTACTGCCCCATTTTAATCACAAGTACATGCTGCAAGCTCCTAGAGCACCCGATTCCTGCCTAGATGAGAGAATTATTAGAAGGCTTCAAAGTGTTATCACGGTATCAGCACAGTTTCAGGAACAAGTCAATTGCTGCTCAACTTGCTTGTACTGCTCAAGAATTCGACGAGTACTCGATTTGAACTGCCACCTAGATGTACTGCCTTCATAATTCTCGAAAGCGCTCGATAAACTGCCACATGGAAGGTTTTGTAGCGAGAGCTACACGGATTACCAGTCGAGCATTTCACAGTGCCCGGGAGAGGCCGGTTGTGCGCATGCGCCGTTATCTTCGCAAGGGGAGAGGAGCAGCAGGTGCAGCGTGCCCTTCGCCGTCACCGCGGCGGCGTGCCCGCTCCAACGGAGGAGCCACGCGTGACGTCACGTGGATGAGCAGTTGTGCGCATGCGCCAATGCCATGGTAACCATAGAGACCCCACAGGTGCGCCGCGCGCTTTGTCACCGCCTCGCCGCACGCCGCTCTATGACCCGAACCGCGCGTCGCGTGCTCAGCATTGCGTATAAAAGGTGGAGATATAATGGGCGGCTGTATCACAACGTTTGACATGGATGCAGAGGAGAGTCCAGCCGGTGTTAAAGGCGGTATGGACAAGAGAAGATTAACCTTTCTGATTCTGAGGTTGCCGCCTCGCACTTGGCTACTCAACAAAGAGAGAATGAGCGTAAGAAGGCGAAGAGAGCAGCGTAGACGCCCTAACAGAGAGAAAAACGCTTGCCAAACGGAGATGCCAGACTGCCTGCACTGAACAAGACATCACATGCCTACTGATTCCGATGCTGTTTGAAGCCATCAAGGCTCTTATCTGCGCCAGCCCCTCGTCACGAGGTCTTCTAAAAGTAGAAGCTGTACTTGCAATGGAGCCGTTGGTGTCGACCTTCTACGCTCGGCAGGAGCGTAATACCGAACACCAATAATCATGGCTTCAACAGCGACATCTTCACCACAGCGTACCATCCACATCTTTCAGCGACAGCTTCACCACAGCGTACCATCACATCTTTCGCACATGCACCATTTTCAATGGAACGCTCGTGGTTTGCGTTAGAAACGCTCCGAATTCCGGTAGCTCGTGCGAGCGTACCACTTCCCTTTCAATAGTCATCAGAGTCGCGCGTCGAGAAACATTTCAGACTTCATGGATATTATTTTCACCATTTAAAACGACCAGATGACGTCAGCAGATTTCTAATAGGC
This sequence comes from Amblyomma americanum, assembly GCF_052857255.1. Taxonomy (NCBI): domain Eukaryota; kingdom Metazoa; phylum Arthropoda; class Arachnida; order Ixodida; family Ixodidae; genus Amblyomma; species Amblyomma americanum. The sequence goes on from NC_135502.1 coordinate 198,318,148, forward strand.
TTTCGTAAGGATTTCCCGGCCTCCTTGGTGGATGCCCCGCCTCCCAATGAGGACGAATACGTGTGCGCCGTGACAGTAATTGGCGTACAAGAGTACACTCTCATTGGGGTGTACCTGGAGCCAGGTAGGCCATTCGACGCTTCGCGGCTTGAAAATATGATAGCAAGGACACCATCTGCATATTGTTTGCGGAGACTTCAATGCTCATAATGAAATATTGGGCAGCTTACCTACATGTGCCCGAGGGGCCAAATTTGCGGAAATTCTCTCAACACATAGCATTAAATTCCGCCATTGAATATGGTAGCATAACCTGCTTCCGAGGCCTGACGACTGCCAGCAGCATCGACGTGGCCTTTGCCGCAAGTTGAGTTGCCCACAACTTTGGCTTGTGCACCGATCTGGAAACACGTGGCAGTGACCATTACCGATACCTCGGCACCATGGGAGGTGGGGGTGGCTCAGTAACAATCACACTAACGGCCAATCGTCCTCACATCCACTCCCTCGCACTAACACTCGTATCCGCTCGCACTCACAACGATTCGCTCACACTCGTGACCACTCCCGCTTACGACCACTCACTCACACTTACACTCATGTCTACTTACACTCACTCTAATGACCACTCGCACTCACAACCACTCAGTCACACTCGCACTCATGTCCACTCGCAGTCGCAACTACTCACACTCGTACTCATGTTCACTCACACTGTTAACCACTCACTCACGCTCGCCCTTGTATTCACTCACACTCTCACTCACTCCAGCTCACTCATGACCACTCGCGCTCGCAACAACTTACTAACACTTATGACCACTCACCCTCACAGCCACTCACTTGCACCCACAACCGCTCACTCACACTCCCGTCTATTCACACTCACAACCATTCACTTACCTCATGTCCACTCACATCATAAGCGTTCACTGAGCCCTAGCACAGCCTGGGTCACACAGATGTGGTGGCGAGCCACCTGGTGCTCTGTCGCTCTCTTAATTTGGCCAGTTTTCACAGTTTCGATGCTTGAAGGAAGCAGTCGCTTATCACGCAGCTTCCATGGCCCGAACTTATGCTACGCACGTGTGCTTCCGCGCATGCTGCTGAGAGCGTCAGCTAAGATGCTTAGGCCCTTTTTTGAACGGTGTCTAATAACAGTAAGGAGTTTGCCTTGTCAATGATGTACCCGTGAGCATGCATGAACACATTAGAACCACGTGGTGACCGTGAATACCTTTTGCGGCCTGGGAAATGGAGAGTGTTTTTGAAAAGATCGAGCAAGTTCCTCACGCAAAAGCAAATGGCTGGAATGGCCCCAAATGCCGATTTTTCCTGCAGACAAAGGATCCAAACGGGATCGAATATTGTCGATTCCTTTACAACAGCCTCTTGGGCTTAATTTAGGCTGGCTTAGTCTAGCCAGAGCAGGTATGCATGACCGATATGTGGACATGTCTGCGTTGTATTATGTTGTCTGCGATGCACATAATCTATGCCTGAAGGAGTTCAGAAGAGCAAGGTTCCGGGCTAGTCGGTAATGCATTTAAATTAAGAAACAGCGCGATGACAGGCGGACACAGCGCTCGCGTGTGTAGTTTCTTCGTGTGTCCGTGTGTCATCGCGTTCTTTCTTAGTTTAAAGTCTGAAGGAGGCTTGACAAACCAGCGCGGTGTCCTCACTTGAGGACGGTGCGTGCATAGGCCACGAGCGCATCTTCATAGACACCGGGAGTGCTAACACTGCACCTAGAGTTATTCCCGTGTACTCCGCTGCGTTTCTGGTCGAGGAAATGTTCATAGAAGAATACGTATGCAGCTAACTTGCGAGCCATTTTGCAGTGCATGCCCTTCTGAAACGGTAGGCTGTTACTGAGAAAAAGCCCTATCCTGAAGTTTTTAAAGGAAATCGTATACCATCCGTTTAGAAGGATTCATCATGCTGCCCAGATATTAGATGCTGAAAACGGACAGCGCAAACAGAACTTTTTCCACTGGCTATGCTGAAAACGTCAAGGTAAAACAGATTCGCATTTCAAAGGCTCGTTTCACTCGGCCAGTGCGGAATATTGGGCCTCACAAATGACAAACACGCCTTGAACGCATGCAGTGAAAGCTTGTACGCAGTTTTTCACTTGGCAGGGTAGCCTGCGTTGCGCGTGTATGATGTAGACGGGGGCCTTTTCATGCCCATAAAGAAAATTAGCCGCGGTTAAACTCTGCTGAACCTAGTTAGAATGCGAAAGCTCTGGTGTATCGGGTAAGTAGACGTGGCTTGTCCTCTAACGTTGAGTGCGTTCCGCACATTGGGTAGGCAACGGGCCCAACCTGCCAGGCGGCGGTTAAATTAACGGTTGATCGTGAGCGGCTGGTCACCTAATGAACGCTGCAGTTTATTGCTGCAGTGGCGCGTGTCTACCACAACGTTGTCAGCGCTAATGCATGCAGCCGACATCTTTCTCTCCCCACCGCCACGTACCCCAAAGCACGATTGAGGTGTCCACTGCCCCAGGGAGCCAGTTATGCACCTTATTTCCTCAAAATCATTGGAGCCTAGCGCGTTGTCGACGCTAACGCCAATGAATAATAAATAATAATTGGTTTTTGGTGGAAAGGAAACGGCGCAGTATCTGTCTCATATATCGTTGGACACCTGAACCGCGCCGTAAGGGAAGGGATAAAGGAGGGAGTGAAAGAAGAGAGGAACAAATAGGTCCGTAGTGGAGGGCTCCGGAATAATTTCGACCACCTGGGGATCTTTAACGTGCACTGATATCGCACAGCACACGGGCGCCTTAGCGTTCTTCCTCCATAAAAACGCAGCCGCCGCGGTCGGGTTCGAACCCGGGAACTCCGGATCAGTAGTCGAGCGCCCTAACCACTGAGCCACCGCGGCGGGGACGCCAATGAACACAAAAAACGCGTATGGTCTACAGCTTCAGTGCCGTGTTTCTGCTAGAACCTTGTGAATGCCAACGCAAGCAGCGCAGATCTGTCACTACCGCCACGTAGCTTAAAGCGCGACTGAGGTGCCGACCGTCTATAGGGGCCAGTTATGCGCCTTTCATTTGGTTTCGAAGAAAATTGAAGAGTGTTAAAAAAAAATACTGGGTTTGAAGAAAGGAAATGGCGCAGTAACTGTCTCACATATTTGGGTGGACACCGAACCGGTTTTGAGGAAAGGAAATGGTGTAGTGACTGTATGACGTATATCGGTGGACACCCGAACAGCACCGTAAGTGTTTGACCTCTGGCTAACTTCGAGGTTAAAACTGTAAGCACCGCGAAATCGTTACGAGGTAGCGTAGTGAAACTTTCGCTTCAAAATGTTTTTTTTACTCTGGGCGAGAGCATGGGAGATCTTAATCCTCAACTCCTCTGTTTTATGAGCAGTCCAGTGCCCAACATGCCGGCACACTTTGGCCTATTTATGAGAAGTTGCGCTGTGCCTTCCTCCCGCATCCTTTTTCTATTCACCGCCCCAGCCTCCTGTTCCCCTTTCCTCTCATTTTTGGCTATGGTGAATAATAATAATAATAATAATAATAATAATAATAATAATAATAATAATAATAATAATAATAATAATAATAATAATAATAATAATAATAATAATTGGTTTTTGGGGGAAAGGAAATGGCGCAGTATCTGTCTCATATATCGTTGGACACCTGAACCGTGCCGTCAGGGAAGGGATAAAGGAGGGAGTGAAAGAAGAAAGGAAGAATGAGGTCCCGTAGTGGAGGGCTCCGGATTAATTTCGACCACCTGGGGACCTTTAACGTGCACTGACATCGCACAGCACACGGGCGCCTTAGCGTTTTTCCTCCATAAGAACGCAGCCGCCGCGGTCGGGTTCGAACCCGGGAACTCCGGATCAGTAGTCGGGCACGCTAACCACTGAGCCACCGCGGCGGGTGGCTATGGTGTCCGTCGGATGGTTTTTCTTCGCTGCTTTCTCGGTATTGGCAGTTTGAAAAGCAGCACTCACTTTCAGGATACTTTCAGACGAAACGAAAACTGTCACCCCTAGCTTGATCCTTATTAATTTTCATTAGCTTATACTGCTTTTCTTTTGCAGTTTTTTCATGAGCTAAACTGTGACAGTACTAAGAGACATTTTATTTTAGATATCTTTCTCGAGTAAAGAAGATTCAAGTTCGAACTGTATTTCCAACCAATCGAAAAGGGTGAGGCCACTGTGGTTCCCACCTCAAACCCACTGCCGAAAATCAGCGCAGCGTTTCCTCACGTCTCTTCCTGTCCCCTAATCTCTTTCATTTAATTTCTCTATTCTGCCTGGTATCCTTTATTTCCGCTGTGCCAGCTCAGGTGCTTCAGTATCGATGGCAGATGCCGGTGCTAGCAAAAATCTTTTTCTTCCGTTTTACTATTATTTTATTAAAAATCCACTACCACCACCACTTTCCCTCACCAGCGGCACAAAACAAGCATTTCTGGAGCAGAATAGAACATCAAATGTTACCATTCTCGATATCTCTTCGGCGCCAAGGCATCATCATGTCTGATGCTATGCATGCAAAAAATAAAAACCACATGCTTGATTTGCTACACAGGGCTCCTTCAAGTACATGATAGAAACAAGAAGCTCTGGCGTTACCTAAAAGTGCGCCGGGTTTTCTGGTCGTTTCCGGGTTTTTAGCCGAGTTTGTGCAGTTCAGGAGACGGGCCGAGTAGGCCAGGCTTTTCGCGTCGGTAATGGAAGGCTCTGCCGGTTCCGGGTCCGGTTCATTAAAAACATTACGACCAGAGCAGAGCTCTACAATGCACATACCCGGGCACAGAAAAAAAACCTAAGCGCCCACTGCATTGCTCAAAATCCCACCTTACGCTAGTTGTTGCTGAGAAGCAGCAGTCATTGTGGCAGCAGTAAGCATTGAAACTGCGTAGGTGTGCTGTGGCCGTGTAGGAGTCGGGACAAGAGGAATCTACCTTTCTTGTGGTGACAATGCGAAGTTCGAACAAAGGATATCACCATAGCCTCCTTTATACTTTCTGTGCCTGTCAACGCGCAGCGCGAACCATACAGCGGCGCCGTCGGGTAAAGTTGCGCGGCGCTGCCGCTCCCGCTGCTGAGGGCGCCACTGACGTAGGTGTCGAGGCGCACTGGTGCGAATGCCGGCGCGAGGATGGGAGCGCTGTTATTCGCTCGCGGGATAACTGCTACTAAGCATGAATCGTACAAACTCGTTATATTTACTCGTAAAGCAGACATCCTCTAAGCATAACAAGTGATCACGTTAGTTGTTAGCCAGTAACACCAACGCTATGACATGTTATGTGAGGCAGTTTCAAGATACGTGGGCATGGCTCGAAAAACTACATGACTGCTCCGCTAGCGTAAGTGGTTATAGTACAGTTACAATGCTAGTCTACGCTGCGCTAAAACAAAACTTAAGAAGAAAGGCACCAACATTTATTTACACATTTCACAACAGCCGCTGTGCTACAAGAGTAGCTACTTTTACAGCTTCATTACTTTTCGTGAGAGTGGCTTCTGCCGAAACAGCGGCTTATACAAATCATTCTTGTCTGTTATCGAACAGGCGTAGTTCACCAGCAGCGGTCTGATGAATCTAGTTGCCACAAGTAGAGAAAAATGTTCACGGTGACTGCTGTCACTAAAAGGGCACTTCAGCAGCCTTGATTTACAGATGGCTGGAACAGCTGCATCTGTCAGGTTCTTCAGTGGATTTTCAAGTCGTGGGTTTTCTTTTAAGCTTGTCTCCACAAACAGCCGCAGCGTGTCTAAGACAGAGTAATTCGTCAGATGGGTAAAGCAGCCCACCACGGTCCTGTTCTCGCGTGAACTGCTCGAGTGGGTTACCAGTAGGTGGCTTGGTTGTGAGTAAACAGCACTGCTCACATTCCATATGTTCACTTATCACACGAGCAATGTAGCCACCTACATAGAACGTGGCCGACAGCTGCAATGTAGGTAGAGAAGCAGGGACATGCTGCACGTCTAAGCGTCCCAAGATTTCCAAAGCAGCCTTTGGAAGCTCATCGATCCTCCCAAGTGCACATAGCCCTGCAGTCCTAAGTCCAGTGCTGTGGTGACTCTCATGATATAGCACGTTGCTGTGTTCAGATGTCGCGGCAATTCCCGTCTTCAAGACTTTTTCTAGTCCTGAGAGTACTGACCGCACGTCAAGTTGGTCGTTGCATCCCAGTGACCGCCTCAGGGTTCCAAACAGCGCTTCAATCGGGTCACTGCTGAATTTCCGCGTTAGTACAAAACAGAACTTCTCCTCAGCTAACAGATAGCGAATGCAGCAAGCAGTCGAGTATGTTGTGAGCAGAAGGGCCTCGTACGTTTCGGCTGTGAAAAAGGCACGAGGATAAGTTGCATCTTTCTTCAGTTGGTCGATATATAGCGGAAATGTAACTTCCAGCCATTCCAGCCTAGAATCATTTTTGTCGTCAAAGTGCCTGACGTCAGGGAAATTTTGCTCGATATGTTGGTACTTGTTGCTGGTGTCGTGCAGTAGGAACCACCGATGGATGTTCTTCATAAAGAGTATTGTGGGTCCCGCATAGGCAAATGATGAATGGCAGCTTTGTCCTGCGTGCTCTTTCAAAAACTCCAGAGCAGATGTAACGCCTGGAGAAAAAACTTCGACAGCTCGTTTGACGTTCATTTTTTCAATATTGTTCGGAAAAACATGTTTTCTGGTTAGGCTCCTCACAGGTTTTACAATCCAATCTTTCTGCATCTCGTAGAGTTTCTTCAAGTGAGATGACGAAACCTCGCCTTTCTTTCCAAGGTCGCGTGCAAGGAACTGAGAGCGGATGTTTTTCAAGACGTGGCAATAATCAAAGCTTAAAAAAAGCAGCCGATCAGGATTACACGGATGCTGTATCCTGTACGTGAGGAATCCGCCGCAGAGGTCCTTCATGGCACTCACGTTTACTTTATGGTTGTCGCTCACAAGGCGCACCACCTTGAAGCCTGCCTCTTCAACCTTAGTGAGAACATATCGCATCAATTTGGACAGCTGTGCGCCATTCAGTCCTTTCGTAAAAAAGTACGATGCTGGTATTCTGTATGAAGTAGACAGGCCGTTAATTACAAAACAAAGCAAGGAATTTGCCAGTACCGGCGCACTGTCAAGATCGGTGGCCACACCCATGTCCACATGGCCTACGAAGCTATCTTGCTGCTTGTTGTACTGCAACCTTGGCTTTATTCGCATCTCGTCGACGATGAGAGAACATACTCTGGACTGCGGCGATTCAAGCTTGTCAAGCTCTGCTTTCAGCCGGGCTTGTACCAAGCGACTAAAACCTGTCTCTCCAGAGGTACTTACAATGAAGTTTTGTAGTGTGTTCCTACTTGGAAGCTTCAACAATTTTTCCTTTCGGACGTGCTCATAGGCCTTTGTAGAAAGATGCCTAAGTACAATGCAGTGTCGCACTACATCTTCAGACCATGTTGGCATTTTTCGCTTGAAATTGACAACTTGGTTGAGCAGGAAAACTGCAGCAATGTTTTTTTCTTCCGCTTGTTCCCGGATATATGTTATATCTCCAAAATTACTGTCTTCTTTAAGCCTTTTCAGCTCCATTTTATATTTATCTACCGTGGTGCGAAGCCTCTCTATTTGCTTTTTTAAGTCTCTCTCCTTCCTCTTCCACTTGATTCTTTCCACTGCCAGCCAGTAGGAAGATCTGATGTCAGCGTGCGTTGTTTTGTCGGCGCGGACAAGTTCTTCTTCATGCTTTGTACAAGTGGCTCTTGATTGGTGTTACGTCACTTCAAAATAGTTGACACTTGTAGTTGGAGCGGCTTCAGAGACCTCACTGTCAGCATCAGACGCCGGCATTTCCACGTTCGTGCTTTCGTCATGCTTCATGAGTTTTTTCGCTGGCTCATCTTGGCTATGGTGGGGCTGAAAAGCTGCTCTTTTTCTTCCGCTTACACTGTGCCTCTCCTTCAATACTCGAGGTTGCAAGTACGACGGGTAGTCACTGAACACTGATGGTACAACTCCCTTTTTCAGACGGCGCCGTTTGCCCTCTGCGAAGTCAGAGATTTTGAAATGTTTGCTGCATACCCTTGAATAGTTGGAAGTGCAGTTAGGTACCCAGTCATCTCTTCGTATTGCTTTCAGCCATTGCTCACGCTGTGCAGCTTCGACGGGGATCTCATGAAAAGAAACGCCGGGCTCCTTCTTTTTACTGTCCGACCGGCACAATGGTACGCAGCAGTATGCCATTGGGAGCTGTAAGAAGAACAATTTCGGTATCAGCTGTTACATTAATTGATTTATCGCGTCCTGCAAACAATTTTTTTTTCTAACTTGAAAAACAAGGAAAACAAACATACGCGTTGCATCTTTCGGTTTCGCTCACTCCAAAGCAATGGTCATAATAGGTAAAGCTTGTGTTTTTATTTTATCAAAGAATTTCACAATTAGCCGATACATTGCAAAAAAAAAATACTGCCCTGGAGCACATGTAGCATACCACACAGACGAGCTAACCAGGGAAGAAATTAGCACCGCAGACCAAAGAATACTAGCGCACATTTAATATTATTGCCTTACTGGCGCGTAATAAACAGTTTATGGTGCTGTCGTTATTTTTCACAGGCCTCAATGCGGCTGAATACGTGTTTGGCGGTTTCCGATGCAAGAGAGGGACACAACGATTGAACATTTTAAACTAATATAGCTTTCCATCGTTCGGTTAAGCTCACTTTAAAGTAGCCACCATAACAATAGGTAAATCTTCTGTTTCTATTTTTTCACAAAATTTCACAATTAGCGTATGTTGTAAAAAAAAATGCGCAGGAGTACATCCAACATACTACGCAGACGAGCTAGGCAGAGAAGCAATTAGCATTGGTGGTAGTGGAATTTTTATTAAAAATAATACAAAAAGGAGCATTTGCAGTCCAAAAAAGAAACACGTGCACATCCCGAATTACTATTGCAGTACTGACGCGTGATAAACGCAGTTTTTTGTGCCGCCACTATTTTTCACAAGCCTTAATGCAGCTGAACACTACGCAGCGATAGCCGGAAGGATAAATCAAAGCTGGCACTCACCACTTGGTGCAATGCTGTATTCCTGCGGCATCGGAAGGCACAGAAAAGTGGAAGTAAGACCTTGCACACTGCAAAAAAGCCCACGTAACGACGACAGAGCAACAGCACGTGGCACGCGGCTATCCGGGCTGCTGTGGGCAGGCTGTGGGTGCCCCAACGTCGCTGTCGCCATCTCTCGGCAGCCAGCGGCGTAACTTCTCAAAGGAGGAGGAGCGGCGACGACGGCCGCGGAGCGCGGAGTTGACAGGCACAGAAAGTATAAAGGAGGCTATGATATCACACAACCCGTAGCGGCTCATTGCACCAGAAAAAAATCTTGCGCTCATGCCAAGGGTGCACTAGAAAGGGAAAGAGCAAAGAAAGATTGCTCTCCGCACGCCTGTGGAATCCTCTGTTTTGTGTGTTCAAAGACGCCGGCATGACGTTTTATGATGTCTCGAGCGCGCTCGGGTGTGAATATTTGCTTCGCTCAGCTGTCAACAACATGAAAATAGCTAACCGGATACCGTCGTCACGAAATACAAGCAGAAAACTTGTCTTTCGCATCCACCCACTACTCAAATCTACTCGCCACTCACGTCCATGCACGCACATCAATTCACATTCACTCACAACCAGTCACAGCCACTGACGTTTACTCACATCCACTCGTCACTCATGTACATCTACCACTCAACTCTACTCACACTTATCTCCGATCACACTCTCAGTCACTCACACTCGTCTCCACTCACACTCCCATCCACTCATTTGCATTCACAACCATGACCACTCACACTCACATGCACTCGCACACACGTCCACTCACACACACGACCACTCTCTCACTCACATTCACGGACGTGAGTGTGAGTGAGGCAATATAAGGACACTTATGGGTGAGTGTGGCGACATTATGAGTGAGTGTGGCGACATTATGACATTATCTAGTTCACATATCAGCTATTCGCGTTCAGACGGCGCAAAAGAAATTCCTTCTAAAATCTACAGACTAATATGGGTACATGGGCGTTGCAAGCAGAATTACTGCCGCAAAATGAGGCTTTAGTATCAACAATAGCGCATTGCCTGAGAGAATGTACTCGAATTACAGCTAAAAATGATTGGCGTCCTAGACATGATGAGGCATTTCAAAGGCTATGCGCTATTTGCAGGAGAGCTGAAAGGAAAGCTTTGTGGACAAAAAACCTTGAAGACCTTCGTGCATGTCGACGGGCACTACGCCAACGATATATGAGACAGATACTGCGCTATTTCCTTTCCTCAAAAAACCAATTATTATTATTATTATTATTATTATTATTATATTCTGCGCTACCTGGAAAAAGTAAGTCGGCAAAAAAGGCGTGACTTTTATTCTGCGCTCGATGTGCGCCAAGCAGAAACGAAAATTTGGAGGACCGTTAGAGGCATGCACACTCTACGGCAGCAGCTTCACCCCTTCTCTGCCTTCTCTCTGCATGAACATAAATCCCTAAACAAGTTTCAGAACAATAGTGCAGACTACTGTTAGTGGGATCAGGGACTTCGGCAATCTCCGCAGGTGGTCATGCATTTAGCAATTGGTCCTGCCTTTGGCATTGGACCTGACTTTAAGAATTGAAGAGCTATCCACAGCTATGGCGGAATCAAACGGACGCACCTCTCCGGGTGTCACTACTTCGTGCACTTTTGCGTGCACTCCCAGGCACCCTTAAAGTGTGTGAGGGTATCGGTGTCCGTCACAAAGGAAATGCCCTCGACTCAGTGTAGCAAGCTTAACTGGAGATCAGCAACCAAGTGGCGACTAGTGGTCATTTGGTGCCCAGCTTTCGCTGATCGCAAGCCAGAGAATGGGTCGGAGCCAAAGGTTCACAAAACAAAACAATGTTTATACAGCAAGGAGACGATACAGAGAATTTCACAATCACTCGTACGAGCACAAAGTGATTTACAATACAATGCAACTCATGCAAAATATCGCTCAATAGAGATTACAATAAATACAAGCCTTGCACCTATAATGCACTAATATAGGAGAGAGACAAAACACAATTTGTTCACCGGGCACTGCGACAGCCTGACGACCAGAGGAACATCACGGAGCCGCCCCGCAGGGTGGCGCACGTCGCCTCGCTGGTCCGTGGATGGGCGAGTGGTGTTCTGCCGGAAGTCGAGAGGGCGCGTTTCTTTGAAGCTTAGACGGTGACTGGGGCTGATAGACGGCGTTAAACGTCCTTCATTTATAGGAGCACTCCGCGTCCGTTCTTCGCGCCAAGGCAGGCTTGTACATACACATAGCATCAACGGTACAATTTCCTTCTCCTTAGCGCGTTGGGCGCGCGACCCCATTGGTCAAGCATGAAAACCGGATTCGAGAACGTTTCAGGCCTTTCTCGCGACGCGCTGCCGTCGGCGCGAGAGCAAGCGGAGAGGGCATCACTTAGCAGGGTCAAGGCTACGCCCTCGCCGTAAATGATTTTGTTTTGTTGATGTGTTTTTCTGCTCTCGACGAGCCGTTGTGCATGCCATTTTTTAGTACCTGCTTCTCTTGAACCAAGATCACATTACAGATATGCTTCTGAAAGCACTGCTGCCCTAGCTAGTTTGTCTTCAATATGAGTACTGTACCGACGGATACTTGTCTTACATGTTTTGAGGATTTTTCATATGGTCAACATTCCACGACATGTGCAGAATGTCGTCAGCCCTACCACCTTGGTAAATGCGCCTCCATTAGCGAGCGAGTATACAAAGCAAAAAAAAAATGGAGCAGATAACAAAACAATAAAATGTCCAACACACCGTTTACCTTCATCTCGTAGTCGGCAAACGTTCGTGCTCCCACCTGCTTTGGGTAAAGAACTTTCTGAAATCAAGAAGAATTTGGCTTCACTTACAATCAAACTGGATGGCCTGACACTATTAAGAGAGACCGTAACAAGCATTGAAAAATCTGTTACGTATATTTATGAGACATACGACACACTACTAACGACTTCTGAGAGGCATGATGAAGACATTGAAAGGCTACGCACTGAACTTGAAAGCACTGAATAAGATCAAAACGAGCTAACGAAAGCTAAACAATCTGCGACACTACAGCAGAAGACAGAACATGGAAACCCATGGCTTGCTCTTTGAGGAAAAAGAAGACTTGCTATCTAAGATAAGTGATGTTGTGGTGACACTCGACCTACCCTGCCTATCAGACTCCTATATTGAAGGCCTGCATCGTCTCCCATCACGCCCAAAAGAATGTATTTGTGGCACTGATAAGGTTTTCTAGGCGGGCTCTGAAAGATGCATGGCTTGCAAAATGCACAGCCCTCAATGAACGGGATGACAAGATAGAGTTGTTTTTTATAATTTGACTGCCAGCAACAAGAAACTTCAGTGGCTAACTAAAACGAAAGCTCGCGAGCAGAACTTCTCGTTGTGTGGTCAACAGAGAGAAAGATTTCTACAAGGCAGGACAGCGGCACTCCAGCCATAAGGATAGCATCAGAGGAGGGCCTAATCAAGATTGTATAGGCATCGTAAACTTTGGAACCTTGCTAAAGCTCTCTTTGGAATGATGGCTTACTATAACCATGACCTTTTTAATCGATTGTTCAATGCCAGCGCTTATGCTCCTCAAGAGGTCCTCTCCTTGTATAACCTAAATGTACGCTGTTTGAAGAATAGGGTCGAAGAAATTGAAGTTGAATTAGAGGAACTAAAGCGTGGTTTTGATGTCATTGGTTTCACAGAAACTTGTTATAGCTCTTATGCGGAAGTTCTGCAGGTTCCATGCTCCAATCATATTTCTATGCTTCGAGAAGGCAAGCGCGGATGTGGTATCTATATGTACACGAAAGTTTGCCCTATGACATTCTTACAGACTCATGTGTTGTAAACGGAAAGTTGGAAGTTGTTAGCTTACTGCATCGCGACATTGCTTTACTTTTAGTATATCGTTCCCCTCGGTAATCTTTATGCATTTCTGGATATCTCTAATAGTTTCCTTAATTTACGCAATCAAAACAGGTGGCGTGTTATTATATTGACACGAGGATTGGAAGTAGAAGAAGAAAGAGATCGGAGCCTCTAGAAGTAGACGACGCTGAAGTGTAGGTCCGTTTTCTCTGGTGCCCTCGTTCAGCTGCTGCAGTTCCTTTTCAGTGTAACAACTGTTACACATCTGGCGGAGGTGATGGGTACGCTTCCCGACCTGCGTACGCCTACGAGATAAAGACGGCACTCACACCGGTCCATCAGCGCCCAAGCCGCCGCCTCCGCGGTGAGACACCTGAGTTCGGGCCTCTTGACAACCCGACGAGGAAGACGCAGCCTCGACCGACGGTCCCACCGGAAATGGCCACAGACAGTAGGTTCCCGGCGTCCATCCTCTACCACACGCCGCGAACACCGCCATCTTTTCACGGCGACGTGTACGAAGATGCGGAAGACTGGCTGGACACCTTCGAGCGGGTCGCCCGCTACAACGGTTGGAGCGACGACCGTAAGCTCCATAATGTGTATTTTGCGCTCGAGGACTCCGCTAGGACATGGTACGAGAACCACGAGAGCAACCTGTCCACCTGGGAGACATTTCGCCACAATCTCATAGCTACATTCCCCAACGCAGACCGCCGGGAGAAAGCTGAAGCTGCGCTTCGCTCCCGTAACCAGCGGACTAACGAAAGCGTCCGCATGTATGTAGAGGACATGACGCGCCTCTTCAAGCGTGCTGACCCATCCATGGCGGAGGAGACGAAGCTTCGCCACCTCATGCGCGGGGTCAAGCAGGAACTTTTCGCCGGTCTTGTGCGCAGTCCACCGCGTACTGTTGCCGAATTCCTCACGGAAGCGACTACCATGGAGACGACGCTCCTGCAACGAGCCCGGCAATACAATCGGGATTTAAGCACGCTTGGGCCCGCTGTTTCTTCGATGCCGCTAGGGAGTGATGCGGCCGTTTTGCGGGACCTAATCAGGTCGATCGTCAGGGAGGAATTACAAGCCCTCCAGCTGCCTCCCAGCGCGCCGTCTGTTACATCGCTGTCTGAAGTCGTCCGGGACGAGGTGCGCCTAGCAGCACAGCAGCAACAACTGCCTGAGATCCCAAGACAGACTGAGGTCAGACCAACCTATGCATCTGTCCTCTGCCGGCCCCAACGCCAGGCTACGACGTGAATACCGCGACTCACGCAGCGCAGCAGTCTGGTCTTTCCCGTGTGCCAGCTCGACCAGCTTATCAGCGGCCACGGAAGTGTGAAGTGTGGCGTGCACCGGACCGGCGGCCCCTTTGCTACCACTGTGGTGAGGCGGGACATCTTTACAGGGCCTGCCCGTACCGCCGAGTGGGTCTGCGTGGTTTCGCGCCCGTCGACACTTGCCCCCGGAATGGCGAACGACCATTCGAAATTGAAGCTCATCTGTCGGCCCGTCGGAGGCCTGGGACATACGGTCGCTACGATCCTAGGTCGTCATCTCCGCTGCGTTACCATTCAATTCAATTCAATTCCATTTATTTTCCAGAAAATTCTGGCGGCTGCCTGGACTAAAAGCTGTAGGTATACAGCTTGACGAGGCCCAGGCAGCCGTTACAAGGCATAGAAGCAGACTTTGTTGAGAACATTTACATACACACACACAAAAAAAACGAACACATAGTCAGGTTACAGTTTTCACAAAAAACAGGACAGCCAGAAAGCACAAAATCATCAATATATTACAATAGAGAAATACAGAAAACATATTTACATAAGATACAAGGGAGCAGCTGTACTTGGGCGCGAATTATACGTCAGGAATTATTTCTGAAGAAATAATTCACTAAATGCTTTCTTAGTAGGGTTATTTATGTCTTTATATCTATTTAAAATTACTGGAAGATTGTGCTGTAGTGCTTGGAACTTATAGTCAGTGCGAAAATGGGGAACTAACCAAGTGTCTGTGTTGCGAGTATTAACTGTGTGATCGTTCTGTTTCAGTAGCGCAGTGCCTTCTATCATAGACCTAAAGGATTACGACAGATGAAATGAAAGCCATATTCGGAATTCATACATACTTTGAATTTTTAAGACACTGAATGTTTCAAAAGCTTGCCGTGTGTGGCTTAGGTAATCAAGATTGGCAATGTGACGTATAGCTTTCTTTTGCAGAAGGTAAATTTTTTCTAGGTTGGTCTCGCCGAGACGCCGGCTACCCTCAGCGGCGTTCTCTCAGTCCACGCCGGGAAAACTAATTCCAGCGGTCTCCGGAGGCAAGGCCGCTGCTGTCGGGAAAACTGAAGATCCTCCGCCGCCGAAATACCGATACGCTGATTCCTCACCGGGGCAGGGTAGCGACAGCATCCGACGCGCTACTTCTGATTTGCGTGTGATGATTGACGGAACTGACACCATCGCTTTACTTGATACTGGGGCTGACTATTCCGTGATGAGCCACACTCTCGCCCAGGAATTGAGCAAAGTTTTGACACCATGGTTGGGCCCTAGCATTCGCACGGCTTGAGGTCACCTCATTAGCCCGGCCGGAAGGTGCACAGCCCGAGTCGGCATCCGCGGTTTCGTCTACGTGGGTGAATTCGTCGTGTTGAGCGAGTGTTCGAGAGATTTGATCCTGGGCCTCGACTTTCTACAGGCAAACGGTGCTGTGATCGATCTACACGAGGCGCGAGTCACATTTTCGACGAAGCAAGCCGTGGCGCACAGTAACACAGAAGGCCCAGGAGTCAACGCTCTGCGTATAGTCGAAGACGACGTAATGCTGCCACCGCGGTCCAGTGTGCTGGTGTTATTGAGGAACGACTCGTTTCACGACTACGAAGGTATTGCGGACAGTCACCCTTCGCTGTTGCTCGAGAAGGGTGTGGCTATCGCGCGCGGTCTTGAACTGAATGAAGGCTGTGCGACAGTTTTTCTGACGAATTTCACGAACAAAATTCAGCACCTCGCCAAGGGAACGGCCGTCGCCTTGCTCGATGACGTGGATAGGTTGCCGAATCTGTGCCCCGTACAGGTGAATCTTCACGACGATGCCGCACCAAGTAACGCCCTTCAGAAGGTTAAAATCAACCCGGAGTTGTCACCTCATCAGAAGAACCTTCTGTCGTCACTGCTGCTTGATTTTAAAGACTGCTTCGCGGCGAGCTCCAAGGTCGGACGTACGCCGGTAGCCAAGCATCGCATTGTCACCGATTCGGCCTCGCCACCAGTTTGTCAGCGTCCATACCGCGTTTCGCCTAAAGAGCGCGAAGCTGTTAGGACGCAAGTCGATGAAATGCTTGCAGACGACGTTATACAGCCGTCAACAAGTCCTTGGGCGTCGCCGGTGGTCCTTGTGAAAAAGAAAGACAACACGTTGCGATTCTGTGTTGATTACAGGAAACTGAATAATGTTACCAAAAAGGACGTATACCCACTCCCGAGGATCGATGATGCCCTTGACCGACTCCGGGACGCCAGGTTTTTCTCTTCCTTAGATCTGAAAAGCGGATATTGGCAGATCGAGGTGGACGAGCGAGACCGCGAGAAAACGGCTTTCGTGACACCCGACGGTCTGTACGAATTTAAGGTGCTCCCATTTGGACTTTGCTCCGCTCCGGCCACATTTCAACGCATGATGGACACTGTTTTAGCTGGTTTGAAGTGGCAGACGTGCCTTGTGTACCTGGACGACGTGGTCATCTTTTCGTCTAGCTTCGAACAACACTTGCAGCGATTGCGCATTGTCCTTCAAGCTCTTCAGTCTGCACAACTAACGATCAAGCCAGAGAAATGCCATTTCGCCTTCGAGGAGCTCCGTTTCTTAGGACATGTTGTCAGCGCACAAGATGTTCTTCCAGACCCCGACAAGACTTCCGCCGTCTCCAGTTTCCCATGCCCAACCGACAAGAAGGCCCTCCGACGTTTTTCGGGCCTCTGCTCGTATTACCGCCGCTTTGTTAAAGATCTTTCTCGCCTAGCTGAGCCATTGACAGCCTTGACTCGAGATGACACACCCTTCGTATGGGGAAGTGCCCAAGACGCAGCCTTCGAGGAACTCCGCTGCCGCCTTCAAAGTCCACCAATACTAGCTCATTTTGACGAGAATGCAGAGACTGATGTCCACACTGACGCCAGCAATGTCGGCCTCGGGGCGATCCTCGTACAGTGGCAGGACGGCGCAGAGAGAGTAATCGGTTACGCGAGCCGCACACTTTCTAGATCGGAACGGAACTATTCGACGACCGAAAAAGAGTGCCTTGCCGTCATCTGGGCTCTGAGTAAGTTTCGACCTTACATCTACGGCCGACCGTTTCGTGTTGTCAGCGATCATCACTCGCTATGCTGGCTGGCCAGCATTCAAGACCCTTCTGGCCGGTTGGCCAGATGGAGCCTCCGTTTACAGGAGTACGACGTTACGGTCGTCTATAAATCGGGTCGGCAGCACCAGGACGCGGACTGTTTATCACGAGCGCCCGTGGAACCGGCTACGCAAGACATCCCCGAAGATTGCCCTGTTCTTTGTGCCATTAGCATCTCCCTTACGGCGCAGCTTCAACGAGCAGATTCTGAGTTGGCGCCACTCGTTCAGTATCTGGAGGGTTTGAATTCTCATGTACCTCGTGCGTTTCGCCGTGGACTACAGACCTTCATTATGCGGCGTGGAGTCCTCTACAAGCGCAACTTTGACAGCAACAAAGAGACGTTTTGTGCTTGTTGTGCCATCCCAGTTACGCTCCGAAATCTTAAGCGCTTGTCATGATGAACCATCCGCCGGCCACTTGGGGGTTAGTCGCACACTGGCAAAGATTCGGCTTAAGTATTACTGGCCCAATTTACTCCTATCCGTGCGTAGATACGTAACAACATGCCGGGATTGCCAACGACGCAAATCTCCTCCTCTGAAGCCAGCCGGCTTTCTGCAGCCCATAGCACCACCAAAGACATCTTTTCAGCAAATTGGCATAGACCTCCTCGGCCTTTTTCCGAAGTAGACCACAGGAAACCGGTGGATTGCGGTCGCGACAGATTATTTGACCCGATACGCTGAGACCACGTCACTTGCAAACGGTACTGCTGCTGAAGTCGCCGACTTCTTCGTCCAGAACATCGTCCTGCGTCATGGCGCTCCTGCAGCTATCATTACTGACCGTGGAGCTGCATTTACGGCCCGCTTCACTGAGGCTGTACTCAAGCTCACGCACACCAGCCATAGACGTACAACAGCCTACCACCCGCAGACAAATGGCTTGGTAGAACGCCTCAACAGGACCTTGACCGACATGCTTTCCATGTATATTGATATCGAGCACAAGACATGGGACGAAATTCTCCCATACGCAACGTTCGCGTATAATACCGCGCAGCAAGAGACGACGCAGTTAACTCCGTTCGAATTAGTCTTCGGTCGACAGGTTACCACCCCCCTCGATGCTATCCTACCCGTGGACCCCCCTGACAGTGAGAGTGAACTTGTTGTCGACGTCGCCACCTATGTTCAGCGCGCGGAAGAAGCACGGCAACTGGCCAGACACCGCATTCACCGTCAGCAGCAGATCGATGCTGACCGCTACAACCTTGGACGCCGCTACGTTACCTACCAAGTTACCAAGTCCGAAAAGTTACTGCGCCGCTACTTCGGCCCTTACCTTGTTGTCCGCCGCCTCAGCGACGTAACGTACGAAGTTGCACCAGCCTCGCCAGCTCGTTCATCGCACAACGGCAAGCGCAGCGACGTTGTGCATGTGGTGCGAATGAAGCCGTACTACGAGCGACCCCCCGAGTGACTTTCCGGCTGCATGTAGTCATATTCCGTGATGTCAGACTCGTGGTGTACCTCTTGAACACTTTTTCTCCCCGCTATTCGGTCTGACGGTAACACCGCATCGGGGCGATGCTCCTGAAGAGGGGGCAGTGACACGAGGATTGGAAGTAGAAGAAGAAAGAGATCGGAGCCTATAGAAGTAGACGACGCTGAAGTGTAGGTCCGTTTTCTCTGGTGCCCTCGTTCAGCCGCTGCAGTTCCTTTTCAGTGTAACAACTGTTACAATATTTGGTGATATGAACGCAGATTTGCTTACTTAAAACCCGATGCAGAATAAACTACTTGAATTGATGTTCTAACATTGGTGCCAAAATGTTATCGACCTACCTACCAGAATAAGCCGGCAAACAGAAACAGTCATTGATCACTGTTTTACAATTTTTTCCCGCACATACAGTTACTGAAGGTGTCTTTTCATCTGCCATAGGCGATCATATGCCATTTTTTGGCCTGTTTTCAAATAGGCAACACTGTAGTCAACCCAGTACAAGAGCCGAACAGTGAATGATGATACAGTTGCCTATTTTTGCTGACATGGCTGAAACTTGTTGGGCAGAAGTATATCTGGAAAATGATCCGTCCGTAGCGTACGATATATTTTTAGAAAAGGTACAACACAATTACAAAGTTGCATTTCCCATGGCGTCCAGCCATAAGCACATAAAGGTAAGAAAGAATGGATTACGCCGGTTCTTCTCAGGCGCATTGGATATGAAAACTCGTTATTTGCTAATTTCTGAGAAACAAGAGACCCAACCGATTTCGAAGAATTTAACAAATTTCGAAACAAATTAAATCTGGATCTAAAAAAGGCTAAAACTGCCTATAATGAAAACAAATTTGACTCAATCGTGGACAAACCCAAAAAAGTTTGAAACGTTGTAAATGGCATGATATCCAAACGGAAACCTCGTTTGCCTTCCGAGCTACAGATTGATTGAACTTCCTGCTCTGGTGTAACACTTGCTAACACATTTAATGAACATTTTTTCAATGCAGGCGCTTGTCATATCACAGCAGACGCGTGTCGCCCATCACCTATAGAGCTTTATATAAAAACGTGTTGCTTTGAGTCTCTATTTCTAACCCCCGCGTCTGAAGGAGCCGTAGTTATCGTTAATTTCTTTAAAAATAAATGTTGACCAGGTGATGACGATACAAGTAGGGTACCAGTAATATCCGCTATAAGAAGTATTAGTCCACCTTTAACGCATATGGCAACAGAATGCTCCTGACTGGTATCTTCCCTGATAAGATGAAATCAGCTCGAGTTACAGCAATCTACAAGGGAGGTGATAAAAATGATATCAACAAATAGTGCCCTATCTCGATATTGGCACTGTTTTGTAAAATCGCAGAAGGTGTGGTATATAAAAGATCACAAAACTTCATGGATAAAAATACAATACGTAAAGAACAGTATGGATTCCAGGCTGGTAAATCCACGCAGACTGCTCTACTGGACATAAAAGATCGCCTTATTTCTAACTTCGAACAAAAGCTTTTCACCATCGGAATATTTCTAGTTCGCACGATATCTTATTACTAAAACTAGAAAAATGTAGAATTCGCGGTATTGAACACAAATTGTTGGAAAGCTATCTTACAGGACGGAAGCAGTCTACATGGCAACAGTAGCTTAAATCCGACACGAGCATAATAAAATTCGGTGTACCACAAGGCTCTATCCTCGGCCCTCCACTTTTTATTTTATATATTGTCACCAAAAGCCGGCAGAAAGGGCAGAAGGGCACACCAGGACTAGCCAGGCAGACACACTCAGAGAACGAACGCACGAGCCGGGGAAGACAAGGAAGACCAGCGGGTGCTGTCCCACCGCATGGCGGCGCCATTAAATGGCTAACACTGTGGCAATATTAATGATATTGTAAATATACACTGAACTTCAAATATGGTCCTCTACGCTGATGATATCAATGTTTTCTTTTCTGGTCCCAACCATAGCTTGCTTGAATATCGATGCAATACCTGGCTCAATGAACTGCGGACATGGCTTGATGCCAATAAGATTGAACTAAACATATTAAAAACTAAATATGCGCTTTTCCGCGCTAAAAATAAGCCACTTGATCATAATATCCGACTATATTTTAATAGCACGGAAATTCAGGATCTGAATTCTGATTAGTTTCTTGGAGTTCTTTTCCGCAGTGACTTGGACGAGTCAGATCACGTCAACAGTCTGCGGTTACGAATATCATGATCAATTGTGTTAATTCAACAACTTTGTTATCTTCTTTCATTGTATTAAAGAAACAGTTATATTTTTCTCTTATTCATTATCACATTGTGTTTAGTATCTTAGTGTGGGGAACATGTAATGAAACTGATTCGGATAGGTTGTTCTCTCTACGAAAAAAAAGCCTTGCGCATTTTGGGTAGATGTACTCTTAGTACTAATGGCCTATTTACCTCTTTTAAGGTGTTACCATTTTTTCTATGCTACAAACACTATTTGGCACTCCTAATCTATCAAAAAATAATACATGACTGAATCTTTCTCTCGTTTTTATTTGACTAGAGAAATCACACATACCTAGCATACAATTTCTTTGTTTGGTTCTAGACCTCGCACCAATTACGGCACCCGGACTACAGATCCCAAAATAACAGTTTTATGCTACACATATCCAACATTAATTGCTTGTGCCCAGGAGAGTGTCACCGTTCACCAATGCACGAAGAAACTGAGCCATCTTTTGAACACCGCCGTGTGAAATTTTTGTTATGCATTCCTGCTGCATTTCATTATTATTCCTACTGTTCTGTGCGAATGTGTTTTCTTTTCTACACCACTTACTATCACTCGTTGCTGATGACTTCTTCAGTACTATTTTCCGCCTGACCAGTATTTGTGTAATTGCTTATGTTGAATTCCTGTCTCGCTTTGTTTGATGTATCACTGTTCTTACTGATATGTTGCTCCGTACCATCTGCACCGACGTGTAATTAGGGTGTTACGCCTCGTGAGGAGACATCTTAGTCTCCTTTAGCCTCTCCCCGTGGACACCATGTGTTGTTGTCCTAAATAAGTAAATAAAAATGCTAAAATTTGTATCGGTACGCGTCCACCTGCTTGGTCTTCTGAGATTGCAGTATCTGCCAAATAATTAAGTAAATGAATAAATAAATAAATTATTAAATTGATAAATAAACCAATCAATATATACCTGTCGTCTCCTGGACAAAAAATAATGTGGCACTATAAATAGGGCTTTTGTGTATTGTTGCTTGCATGTGTTTTGGGAGGGCATCTTCTCGGACGGGCTCCCAGCGATTGTTATTCACCTGTAGGGGATACCCATATCGCAAGTTGAACGTCTCCTTGTCCTTTGTCTCCCCTTCCAGGCCAACGGCAGGGCCACCCTCACGATACACCTCTATCAAAAACATATCATGCAGATCACACACATTTACGTTAGGAATATCCAGCAGTCTTGGCGGCCTCAAAGAGACGGACAAACTGCGCATCATGGAAGCACTCGTCGTCAGCCGCCTCACGTACCACACGCCCTACTGTACATTCACGCGTGCAAGCTACAACTCTGGAACGCTCTCCTCCGATCGGCCATCAAGACGGCGACCGCACTCCCCCGCACGCCTCGAGGCAACGCCTGCTTCAGCCAGGCAATCACAATTCAGTCGAATAACTGACCGAAGTACACACACAGGCAGAGCCCTCCTCGACAGTGTTGTGTACCCGTCACACCACACATCACTCGGACCAATGCCCATGGCGCCCACTTTCCGCACGAAAATGCAGGTGGCACCATGTCCACGAAACATGCACCCCGATCATCACAGAGGCAGAAGACAGGCCAGAGTGCAGGCGCTCTCTCGGAGGCGACACGCCGACACTGTCCTTTTTCGATTATCCGCCCCCCGCTGCCCGCGGGCTGCCAGAGAGTGGAGCCAGGCGCTTGATTTTCTCGGGCTGCTCCGCGCACTTCCGGTGGCTGCCCAGAACGCGTTCGTTTTTCTCAAATTGGGCGGATTCGGGATGCCAGCGGGCAGTAGGACTTGCCAGGACGATTTTGACGCGGCAGCCTGAAGGGCCCTGTGTCGCAGAAAAGCCGGTGTCGTCGGTGGCGTTGGTCGTGAGAGAAAAATCGTCCTCCTCCTCCTCGCAATGTACGTCACTGCCCCAACAGATAGCGCGGGACGGCAGCGCCTCCCGCTCGTCTCTTTCGGGCGCAGTGAGGCCGTGCGGGCACGCACACTCTAAAAAAATGCGTGATTTAGTCTTTTTGGGGAGTAAACCACTTGTCGCTGAGCTAACACCTTTAGGAGGGTAATGTTACGCTATTTGCTCCAGACTAAAGTTTTAGTCCACGACAAACAGTATAAACGTTACAATCTCTCTAGCGTAAAGTTACACTTTGAAAGGCAGTGCAAGTTTACACTGCCGAAGACTATAATTGCACCTTTTCAGGAAGGATATTTTTAGTCTACGACAGTGTAAACGTTATACTCTGTAGTGTAAAGTTACACCCTGAAATACAATGTAAGTTTATGACAAATACAATGTAAGATTATAGACCTGCTGCATGTTTGTAAACAAACGAGGTGGCGCTGCAGTCGCTAGCGAGCTCGTGGTAGGCAAAGGGTCGGGGAGTGGCGTCGCGGATAGGTGTTGAGCGCGGGTTTTCAAGGCTTGTAGGCGCGTTTCCAGTTTCTGCGAATCATAGCATTGGTCGATGCTTCCAACTTAGTAATTTGTCGAGGTACACGAGCTCGCGTTGGTCATGTGCGGCCTATAAAGAGAAATAGTTTGCCACTGTACTGTATATATGGTTAGTACTAAACATGTAGAAAGCGTTCCTGCCGTTTATTTATGCGCTAGGCATTGAATAAAAACAAGTTTTGACACTCTGCACAGGCCGGAATGATTTTACTTCGGGACAAAAGTGAGGGGAAGTGCTGGCCTTGTTTCGGCGGAGCAGACGTGCGCTCAGCGTCTGCTGACATACGTACGTGTCGCGCTGTGCGAAAAGTGGGGGCAGCGTCGTGTCCCTGATCTCCTGTCTCGCTTAGCGCTGTTTTTAGCCGCATGACCACGCACCAGCCAGGCCGACTTGTCCGCTTGTTAGGCTGGTCGATTTGGTGAAAATTTTTGATTTCTAGAATTATTTTCTTTCCTAGCCCTGAAGTCTAGTTACGTGACGAAAAATTATAGCAAAATATTGAATTCAAATTTATAAATTACGCCTTTTAGAAGTGTGGTCGTCAAAAATTGTGAGGGAATTTCTTTGATTTCAGTGCCGCATTTCTTTGACCAAAGCGAAAGCGAAGATGCCATAAACGAGGGAATAAACTTTAAGGTTCGTTTTGTGACCTCTCACATTTTCTGCGACTGGATCACTCACCTTCGTAATTCGCATGAAAATCAAATGATTCAATTTGTCGCAAACTATTCCTGAGACGTTGAGGAGCGTAATAAATCTCTCGATTTTTTGCGCTACACGTGCAGTACTGTGTTAGTTATTTCTTGTAAAAAACGGTTTCATGTAACTATGCATGCATAAGTACTGATCATATAGAAAAAGAACTAATCGCGTCATCGTAGAGAACAGGGCTTTATGTACATGCTGGCATAAAAAAACTGCGCACTATCTACTCAATTATTTGAGACCTTGGGGGACTTGACGACGGTGTTAATTATAATTACCCAGAACTGCACCAGGCATAGCTATAAATAAAAGGAATTACTGAAACTAGCGTAGTAATTTCATATTTGCACCAAGTTTAGTTACATATCGCATGCATGAATAACGAAAACACTTTTCATTGCCGCGTCCCCTCTCAATCTCGCCACGTGTCTGTTAGTAGCACGCCTGCGGCTGCTTCTTTCCAAACATGCTTCGCGATCATGTACAACCTCATGAAACATGACACATGCATGGTGCAATGAATAAGCATATGGCGTTTAGCACACTTAAGGTACGCTATTCTAAGCACACCAACGCGACCGCGCAAGATTGACACAACTTACCAGACTTCTTTCTACTCGAGTGAAATAATTACGTCGTCATATCAAGAAACAGTTTCAAGTAACTATTAAATGTCACAAAACGCGCCATTTAAACATGGTGTGCTATTAAAAAAAAACGCATTCCTTGGGGGCGAGTGAACCTGTCGGCGCCCCGTGCACTCCGGCTCAAGGTGATAAGTACGTGTGCAGCTGCATGTCTTTTTTTTCCTTGAGCAATTATCAGGCTACTATCCTGAAGTTCAGGTGAATGAACGCAGTAACTTGCATGCTATTAAGTGCATTGAGTGGCAGTGCCTATCGACTCCCATACTTCGCGCTTTACTACCGTGGCCCAATGCCTGTTAGCCAGTTTCCGAATGCGGCATTTATGCGCGAGAAACCTAT
This sequence comes from Amblyomma americanum, assembly GCF_052857255.1. Taxonomy (NCBI): domain Eukaryota; kingdom Metazoa; phylum Arthropoda; class Arachnida; order Ixodida; family Ixodidae; genus Amblyomma; species Amblyomma americanum. The sequence goes on from NC_135502.1 coordinate 198,343,395, forward strand.
CGAGGCTAATTTAATATTTTTATGCTACTACGCGGATCCAGCAGGGACGCAGCTGGTCAATACATGCTGCTTCTGCAGTGCACAGGCTTTAAGCAGCCGCCGGTAGCTGCGGCAGCTGCGGTAGGCACGGGCAAGCGGAACCTGTTTTGCCTACCATGCGAAAGTCGCTGCTAACATCAGCGCCACCGCATCTTCGTGACGTCGCGGGGTGAAGCAGGTCCATAGTTGCATGTTTTCAGAAAGACTATGTTTTAGTCCACGACAAACGGTATAAACGTTACACTTTCTGTAGTGTAAAGTTAGTCTTGAAAGGCAGTGTAAGTTTATGCTGCCCAAGATTATAGTTACATCTTTTCAGGAAGACTATATTTTAGTCCAAAGGGGTTAACTCCTACTCCCATAGCAGCGTAAATTTATGCCATCAATACCAGTGCAACGTTAGGCTGCCTAGGAGTATTGATACATTTTTGAGAACGAGTATGTTTAATTCCAGACAACATAATTTACTTCCACAGGAGCATAAAGCTTTGCTGCTATGGGTTAATATTTCTCTCCAGAATGCAATGTCTCGCCTTCTAATCATGCAGAGTAGTGGTGCAACGTGTACACAAGAAGCAGGCATGTATAATGTGTAGTAGTTGCGTGTTTTGGTTTAGGCACAGTGCAATAACAGAACAAGATGTTTCACAACTGAAAAGAAAACATACCACATATGGCCTTCATTTTAAATAAGGTTACAGCCAAACTGCTCACAAGTCCACCTATTTCTTATCCTGGGGGACCAGACAGCAGGGGAGACCTGGGCAGCAGATAAAAATACACACGCACTTAAAACACTTGGACAACACAAAAATAGGCATAGAAGGACGAGAGATTTTGTAGTACAGTAACTTAAATGTACTGAAGTTTTCAATTACACAATTCATGAAACAATCTGTGCTAAAGTGTTTACATGAAAACAAGAAAGAAATAAACTGGCGCAAAAAAATTTTTGTTTTCACAATTCCTTGTTTCCAGAAAATGTAAGGCAGATAGGCCCATGTGCCACAGCATTGTGCCAAATTAAGGTTCCATCACAAAATGGCATCAACCGCTACAAGTAGGTGAAAACCATTTCATGCTCTGAGGCTACTAGATATGTGAACCAAAACCTTAACTAAGACTGAATAATGTAGCAATGGCACTGTCTCGAGAAGAGCATTTTCCGATGCCAATATATACCATAACCTCCTTGCAATAGCTACACAGAATTTAATTTAATCATTTAAGATGACAGCTAAATGGGGGCTTCTGCATTGCAATTATATTATGGTGCATGAGCATGTGTGCCACGAAAACACAAAAGTGACATGAGTTCCATCAGAGCATGCTACGATCAGAAACAACTCAAGAACAAAGCAGCAGATGCCTCTCAAAAAAGGCCCTTCAACCAATGGTACTGACCACTTCTGATTTCATGGTTTGTCTGATTTAAGCCCTGGTTTATCGCGCTTCATCTGCCGCCCCATGATGATGTCACACTTGCAGGTCTAAGGAGATTAACCAGAACACCGTGAGAATTGGTCGAAGCCATTGGATGGAGGGCATTCTTTAACGAGCATTTGCCTCCTCGTTCTCGGGTTATATCCAACTAGAGGCTGCAAAAAAAGGAGGTAGTGACGAGCCAGATCACGATAAATCAGCATCAAATGGCAATCAGCGGCCTTCTTTTGGTGTGCTTGCCACACTAAAGAACATCTGCATATGGCTGGGCCGCCATCAGCAGTGAAATGACTGCACAAGAGGTTTTAACCCGTCTTAGTGCCACCACGTAGCTAGTTCACTCTGATGTTGCAGTGCTGTGTTACTCCAGTTTTGTACACCACACAAAAAATCAGCATTATGATGAATTTTTTGTAGTGAACTTTCTTGCTCAGTGAGCCCACACTTGGAACTCCACCTCAACGAGGGTTAAGGCCTTCCGTTGATAATGCCTGCACTGACGTACTGTTCAATGTTAGTACAAAGCACGTGGGCCTAAGCTATATGCAGCCGGGCGGGAGCTTTAGCAAATGTGATAGGGTGGGTGTACTCAATGAGGGCAGGCTATACAAAGCTACTGCTCTCTCTTTTTATTTTTTGTAACTTTGACTGCAATATTTATTATTCTCTGGCACTTGCAGTCAGTAGCACTTGTCACTGTCACAACCAAGGTGCTATGTGTCTCCTTACAGTGATGACTTTAGAGTAACAGTGCGAAAGCTTTGGTTAACCAGAAACACAGGGCTTTTTGGGGTAAAAAATTTATGACTGGTATTATGACTGAGCAGAAATAAAATTCAAACGCAAATAACAACGTCAAGAGATAGAAGCACTGTGGGAACATTGGTCACAATCAGGAAAGCTAAGTGTGAAAGAAGTCACAGTTCACCCAAAACATCATCCCTTGACTCTGTCAATGATGGGTCATTCCAAGCCAAACATCCCAGAGTTAATCTCAACCATATCCCATTTGTTCAAGAAATTTAATGTAAAATTTTTGCATTGTGTGAAATCTAAGCCAGATGCCAAAAAAATTTAATTATGAGGCGAGCGCAGTTTGAACAATTAGAAAACGTGTGAAACCGGCATCGCTCTATGATCGACCGAAAATCCAAATTTTTAGAAGATACACAACAAATGTTTTAATGAGATTTGCAGATTCTGGCTTTTGATATGATTCAGATCTTGTATTTTTGAACGGTATAACTATTTTTTTTAATTTAAATAAAATGTAAAATTTCCACTATGACACTTATAAAAATATCAACTCCTTTTTGGAAATTAAGAAAAAGCCATCTTGCTTGCCTAGATGTCTATTACCCATAAGAAATGTTACAGCTCGCAACTGAATGAGTCGAAGTGAAATAAAATGGTGAATTTGCAGAAAAGTGCGTTTGGGACCATAAAATCTCGTTCATTTCACTCTGAGGTGGTCAAAATAAAAATACTACCAGCGATGGCAAGTTTAGTAGAAAAATTTATTGCATTTCATTTCTGAAGTTTTAATCGAGGTGATGTTTGTTTAAAGCGAGAATAAAATTTTTGAAGCAGACCTCGTCTGCCGTGAGCTGCGCCGTCTCTTTGCGCCTCTTCAACACAAAGCCCAGCACAGCCCTCAGAACATTGGGTACACGAACTGATAATTGTGGGAAAAGATTTTCTTTGTGCTGCCAGGGTGGCACTTGCACCAGTGAGATTGTTATTCAGTTTGTTCATGCCAAACTAAGTCACTGTTGTCAGAGACATTACAGACATAACAGGCAACGCTGCGGATGTAGTTGTTCGCAAAACCATTTTACTCCACCACATATCATATATTCTTCTCAAAGCCTCGCTTAGTGTTTGAATGAAAACAAAGCTGTATAAAATGAACTGGCATCACTGAAAACCGCGATAAAAGCAGTGAGGCGCTTAGTGTTCTGTACTTCTGGATATAATTTTCACTGAGTGAGGACTACTTTTTAGGCACAGATGGTGTATTGCGATTCGCCCTATGAGATGCATATCATATTAGCACATGTAATTTTTACTTCTCGAAGTCTCGAGCCGCAGGACAAAAATGTGGCAAGAGGTAAAATGAAGGGGAGGAGGCAGTAACTCACGGTAATTGAGATTTAATGCACAAAATATGTATGGGGTCACTGTGCTTGTATGGTAAACTACATTTTGGGCACGAACTTGACATTTGCAAAAAGGCGTGCTAGCTTTGGCAGCGTTGCTTGCTATGCAAGAAAAAGAGTATACAGAATTCAAGGAGGAGGCGACTGCATGCCGGTGCCGCGGTCGCAGTATGTTCGACCACTCGAGAGCAAGGCAGCTCCACTCGATCGGACCGTGCCAGCGCCAGCGTGTCTCGCGTTACCAGAAGCCATGGTGAAGACCGTACCGTCACGTGCGCTCCGGGGCACATGCTTTCCATGATCTTATTCGGACATTAAAAGGACGGGTGTTACGATAGTGCCAGGTGGTCGTTCCTTCCTTGTGGCTCAAGCGAGACAGCACACTGAAAGCCATAGTTTTGCTGCTCTTGGCTGCCTTATGCCACAGTGGGTTCGTTTCAAATTTAAAAGCGAAAACAAACTCGCATATTGTATACCACACGCTTAATGTCATGCGATACCTGCTTTCGCTCCAGACCGAAACATGCACTACAGTGAGTGAGGGTAAACTGAAGTGGTTATGTGGCCATAAATGTGTCATGACAGGTGCTGTGTTACTCGATGAAGCGTTAAGAGATGACGCAACTTTCAGCACGAGAGCTCGACTTTAAAAATCTTTTTCTCGCTTTGAACAAAAACCACCTCAATTAAAACTTCCGAAATGAAAGCCAATAAATTGTTCTACTAAACCCGCCATCGTCTGTATTTTGACTTTGACCACCTCAAGGTGAAATAAAAAAGTATTTACTCATGTTCCGAAACACTTTTCTCGAACTTCAGTATTTTAATTCACTTCGACCCATTCATTTCATCAGCTGTAACAACTTTTATTAGTAATAGAAATCTAGGTAGGCAAGAAGGCCATTCTGAGAGGAAGGTGATATTTTTTTTAAACGTCAAAATAGTAAATTTTTAAATTTTATTTAAACTTACAACTACCTATACCGTACAAAAATACACGATCTGAATCATATCAAAAACCAGAATATGTGCAAATGTCATTAGAAAGTTTGTGCGGTGTTTTCTAAAAATTAAGATTTTTGATCATTATTGAGGAGTGGCTGGTTTCACGCCTTTCAGAAATGTTGAAATTGACATTACCTCGCAAATTTTTTTTGGCAAAATTATTTAGCTTAGATGGTGGACGCTGGGACCAGTTTGAATGAATTTTCATCAACAAACTGGAGATGGTTGAGCGCAATATGTGGGATATTTGGAGTGGAGTGACGAATTCATAAATCTCACTTCTACCCAGTCATGCTAATTATAATCTAATTAGTGTTCTTGGTACACTCTCTGGCTCTTTCGTGGCACATTAATGTTGTATGGCAGCCAGAACCAATTTAAGACTGAGGTAATTGAATCTTAATATTTCCTAATGCTTGATTCAAACTCGTGATTCAAATACTCAATTCAAACTGCTGACATACACACCCAAAGAATGGATGCCACCATTCTGAAGTGAATAACAGTGTAGCAAAGCCTCTGCTAACCCTGCCAAAAATTAACTGTAGACACGTGCAGTTGATAAAACGGCTGGCCATGGTAACACTTGTATTTTGTTGTTTGGTCATCGCTAGTTTACAAAAGCTTCACTTTTGGTGAGAGTGGTCTCGTTGTGTTTAGAATTACATAGACTTGATACACGTAAACCTCAATCCATTGTAAGTGTCCCAATAATGCTTAAGTGAACATTTTCACAATCACAAAGGCATAAAAAGCAGAAGGATCCAATATTCATAAACTGTGAATGACAGAACACAAACAGTTTTTAGTCTCTATGTGCAGAATATTAGTTCAAACTGCTATGTGTTCATATCCTCCATCAGACCACGGTATTATGGGAGTACATTACAGGACCGAAAAAAATTACAGGGAATAAGTAACTGGTACTGCTACTGCAAACTTTCCATCAGCTGTTTCAAGCTTGCAACGCAAGCCTGTGCTCTAATGCATATTCTGCTGAAATAGCAACAACAGTAACGATAGTTTTTCAGTCACTCTGACCAAAGGGAAGGACTGCTGGGCTGTGTAGTCCAATGAGCATTTCACAAAGGCATCTTCTACAATAAATCGCCAAGCAGAAATCTTCGCCTACAAACATCTGAACATTGCTCATTTCAAAAGCAAAGTGCTGATTGTGTTAATGACATCTAATAAGTTCAGAGGTCTGTAAGAAAGTTCCAAATGATGCACTCACTGAAGAAATTCCAGCTTTCCCAGCTTCTCAAAGCGCAAAAAAGGGCAAGGCCTGGACCAGTGGTGGCAGTGGCACTGCTTGTAGGGCAAGTAGCAAAACCAGCTGCTGGCAACCTGCATTAAATATGAACACGATGATGTAGGTCATCCTCTGAAAAATGCATACCATCTTTTTATCACCATAAATACGTAACAATTTAATGCAAACCGGCCTCCTCATATAAATTTACTGCACAGAAGTACTGTCTAGGAAGCCACAGCATTTTATTTCACAGGCAGCATTGTAACAGAATGATATCATTATAGTGAACTAGAATATATTACAGTGGCTCGACAGGGAGGGCACATCTACCTTTCCGGCTGCCCGTTATGCTCTGGAAAGCCACCAGAAGCGCTGCTGCTCTCTTTCATACTACAGCGCGGCAGCTGAGCCCACTAGGCATCACAGAGCACAAATAGGCAATAGTCTTTAATGAATGCTTTCGCCTGTTGGAAGTGCGTTCTAACAGTGTACTTCATATCCTGGGCCACATTAAAAGAGAGTAAAAGGTAGAGCCTGGATGCCAAGAACACTACGAGCAAGTGGAAACTGGGGTTGCAGCATTTAATGCCACAGCACGCTTGTATTTTTTTACGAAAAGCATAAGCCACGCTAGCACCCAAAGTCGTGAAGATGCATAGCTTATCTTTTGCCAGTGTTAAACACTGCTTAGTGCACTTTTAATAAACCAGAATTCAGCCCTTTCTTTATTTCCTTGATTTCTTGGGCATACCACGTGTAGAGCACTGCATTTAAAATGAACGGCATGAGAAAAGTTATGGTATAATCTGACATCTGATTCAACAATTAAGCGAAAGCAGTTGGATTTACCCTCGATGATTACTTAGATGCTTTTACTCTAAGGAATGTTTTTACTACATGCTGAGGCATCATACACAACAAATAATTGCCGCGGGGGGGAGGAGTGATGCTAGCACTGCTTTAGCAGCAAAAGATGCTAAATTTACCTAATGTCCCACATTTGGAAAGACAGACTGTCTGCATCATCAGGCATTCCCGGGTTCGAACCCGACGACGGCGGCTGCGTTTTTATGGAGGAAAAACGCTAAGGCGCCCATGTGCTGTGCGACGTCAGTGCACGTTAAAGATCCCCAGGTGGTCGAAATTATTCCGGAGCCCTCCACTACGGCACCTATTCCTTTCTTCTTTCACTCCCTCCTTTATTCCTTTCCTTACGGCGCGGTTCAGGTGTCCAACGATATATGAGACAGATACTGCGCTATTTCCTTTCCCCAAAAACCAATTATTTTTATTATTATTATCAGGCATAAATTTTAATATGCAGAGTGTTCAGAATTTAGTTTCACAGACTTCTAAAAATATATATGCACTCAGTGCTGAGTGGTGTGTGCGTGTACTGTGTGATGTCCGTGCACGTTAAAGAACCCGAGGTGGTCGAAATTGCCAGAGCCTTCCACTACGGTGTCCCTCATAGCCCGAGTCACTTTGGAACGTCAAGCCCCATGAAGCATAAACCATAAGGTTCAAATAAAAGAAAAATGTTTCCGCTAGTAAAACTAACCGTACAAAACAAAGAACGAAATTTTAACTTCACAGAAAAACATGGCTGATTGCAAGTGTACATGATGCCAAATAAACATGAGAGGCAGTACTCACGCTTTCTCGGTTCCAGGTTATGGCAGCGAGTACGGTCGATGCTT